>NC_088846.1:13653565-14253565 GCF_904066995.2 Poecilia reticulata | reverse complement strand
AGAGAGGCTGGAGTGCACCGAGGTAAAGCTCAGCTCTCACATCGCTGTGTGGAGAAATAAGGGAGGGAGGGGCGAGAGGTGAGAGCCAACAAGGGCAGCCGGGGCATAATCCACAAAAACAGACCCTTTCACTCCTTCTCATTTGCATTTTCCCCATGCAGGAGTATAGCATGACACTCAAACTTACTGATCGAAAATGAAAGTTGTAGAATAATGGCCAACTCCGTACAAAACGTGACAATCCCATAATGACAAGAGGATTGGGATATTTTTATTTCAGTCTTGTGCAGAGGGAAGACATGGAGCTGGGAATAATCTATAGAAAACAAAGGAAGGAGGGTTATCATGAAAGGTCTCTTTGATGGGAGGTTTTTGAGAAGAATGCTGATTATCATGTGGGGTTAAAACCTGCCTTTGTTGTTAAGAGTCAAATACCTGATAGACACAAAATGTTATGAGAACAGAAATTGACTGAAATTCTCAAATTAGCATTATAGGATAGGATATAATGTATTTATATTTTATCATTTAAACTTTAAATAAAAAAACAAAACAAAAAAATAACGCACTTTTAAACAACTGGGTAGACAGATAATTGTGATGATTAGAACTGCTTATTCCCATTCCCTTATTACTCAAATTAAATAGACAGCACAGAGATATATATCATAAATGAAGTGTGTTGAATGATTTGTGTGATTGGATAGAATGACATTGCAGAGGACAAAAATGATCAAGGTGCCTTGTATCTAGATTAATTGACTGACCAGATGTGTGCAGTCAGGCGTGTGGCAGCTGAAGGGTGGAAAATTCTCGTCGGCGTCACAAAATGTTTGCATTTTACTGATATCTTTAACAAATGCACAAATTTAATAAGTAACATTTCACATTACACAACTGAGTTCATGATGAATCGACAGCTTTTGGGGATGTGGCAATTAATTGTTTATAAAGTGTAATTGTGTGTTTACTGCGTGTATGATCTCATATTTCACAATATTCAAGATTCAAGCCATAGTTCATAGATTGCCAAATGTTTCTTTTCAAAGTTTTCCCTTGGCCTCCAGAGGCTCTAGTGTGCTTGACCCTCTTTTGCATAAAGCAACTGCACCTCAACTTTATTTAAATAAGGCAGAGCTAGGGTGACACTCGACCTCCTGAAATGCGACATGCCACTACAGAAGGCATTGCAAGGCTGTACACTCAGTCACTGAATAGGAAACATTAACATGATTTATACTTTGGATATATTACATTACAACTCCTATATTCAGACCTACTCAACCCAACAGCAGATTAAATTTTAAATCAGTCCTGGATGGACTAATGTTATGGTACTCCGGTTGCAACTCAGACAGAGTCCTTATATCTGTAACTGAGAACAAATGCAAACTTTAAAAGAGGAGTCAAATCTACTTTTGATTTATATGTTATGGCCAGGAGATTCGTAATATTTGCTCCGATAATACTGGAACATTACCGGAATAGTCTTTTATCAAGCGATTTTAAGTTATTGATTATTGATTTACTAACAATATTTTCCTCTAGTTAAAGCAGGATCATATTCTTGGAAATGTTGAATAATTGTAGTAAGTATATTTAAAATCTGCAAGAGGTTTTATTAAGTAATTGGCATACCAGCTTGCAAAAGATTATTATTACTGTTTTGTTATCCTGTCTGCCACCAAGCCAGGTTTTCTTTTTCCCTTCTTTTTCTTTTTTTGATCTGTCAAGAAATTGTGTGGTATTAACTTCACATTATTGCCACCTATACCACACATATTGCAACTGAGTACTACAAGTACCAATCTTGCAGGAATTACTTGGTAATAATAAATCGAACACCCAAAATACACTGTGTAGATTCCCTGCATGTAAAGCAAACAGGTAGATCCTTAGGTGTGCCCATTGTCGGACTTACTTCAGACTGGATTTTACGTCTTATTAAAAGGTTTTTACATTTTCATGTTATACTATTGTAAAATATTTCTGCAGATATGTGACAACATAGAAATTGTTTAGCAGGAGCTTTGTAAAAATAAACATGGTCATGGTACAGAAAAAAAGTTTGAAAATCGTATATAATTTTTCTTTAACTTCACAATCATTGTGAAGGGACGACTAAGCTAGGAGTTCATCTAGTAACTAGTGGTTTGCCGATTTGTCCTTGGGGAAGACGCTTATCTTGCCTTGCCTGCTGGAGGTGGTTAGAGGGCCTGGTGGCGCTGGAACATGGCAACCTCGCCTCTGTCAGACTGCCCTAGACTAGCTGTGGCCTCAATGTAGCTTACCACCATTAATGTGTGAATGTGTGCATGAATGAGTGAATGGCCGAATGTAGTGTAAAGAGCTTTGGTGTCCTCTGTAAAAGCACTAAAGAAAAACAGGCCATTTGACACTACTGCTTGGGTTTTATCCATCACTGTTACAACCCTTTGAGTCCAGGGCTGCACAAAGTGTAACACAATTTGAAAAAAAAAAAAAACATGAAACTGAAAAAACTCAACTTGGCATCCCATTCATTTATCTTCAGGGCTTTACAAATATAAAGGAAGTAAAAACTTCAGGGTTTCTAAGGCAGTCCACTGATGATGAGGTAGTGGTTCCTGGTGTGACAGTGGGCTTGCAAGAAAGAAAGAAAGAAAGGACAATGGTTAGAAAGGAACTAGTAAGAGGAGCAAAATAACTGTACTTATGTTTTTTTTTTCTTTTTACTATCTCGATTTTTGCAGCCCCATCAATTGTTCCCATCATGCACCAGATCAGCTCCACCATGAACAGCTTCACACTATCATGGCCTCAACCGGAGCAACCCAACGGCATCATCCTTGACTACGAGTTGCGCTACTATGAGAAGGTAAGCTGTGCTGCAAGGGCGTACATTTGCATGAGTGTTTTATTTTTTTTTCCCAGTTGAATTTCTTTCACTTGTGCTCTTCATATGTTGTATATGTTACATGTGATGCTGCAGAATCTAAGCTCCTGGATATCTGCAAGCTGTTCCCCTGGGTTGATAATATGTCCAGTCCCTTCGCTCCCTCCGCCTCTCCCACTGTTCTTTGGTTTCTGCTGCTGATGAAGTGAAAAGGCTGACCTCTGCACCAGGCCCACTCTGCACAGTGCAGTAACCCTGTCCCACTGTGAAAATGCATTGGGTCTGGAGGGAGGTCGCATCGACCTGTCTCCTCACACACAATACGTCTGCTTTATTAAGTCACCAGCACTACCCTTCGGTTACTACGCTGCTTTAGTATTGACCTGTAGGCTTTTCCCAAGGCCTCGAACATAATAAAACTCAGACACCGGAGACTTCAGCATTTTGGTTTTTGGCCTTGTTTGTCTTTCTAAAGCAGATCCATATAAAGACCAGTCATGCATAGGTTCTTTTTTTTTTTGCAAGTCTTTATCATTCTAGAACTGTTTTGAGACTTAGTTAACCTTCACCATCTTCTGTTTTCCACATAGAAGATAATAATCAATATAGATTTATTAATGTGTGTGTGTGCATTTTTTGTTATTGTTGAATTCTTTGCTTCTCACAAACTCGCTGTGTCTTAGGTTCCTGGATCGATATTCGCAGTGCCAGCTTAGAAAAGTTTTGTCACGTTAAACATTTCCTATTGGGACAAGAAACAATTGCTATTTAAAAATGATGTTGCATTCAGAATCGTAGGTCTAATGTTGTTTTTCCTTTCTGAGGTTTCACAGCTCAGGGAGCTGAATCCGACTGTCATGGCTCTGACAAACCTTATCCACCAGGCAGCTTAGTGTCATGTAAATACCACTTACACGGCCCACGTTACCTCATGAATATCAATCAAACCTGATGTTTAGTTTAGAGCTTCCTCAAACAAATAGATAAATACAGCATAATCACAAATTAGTGAACTATCGGGGACATGATTGCTAATTGCACTGGGATAATTCAGGTGATGACTGAGGCTGTGCTCCATGCTGCCAGGCTGAATGTACCTACATCACCCCCTATTTGTTCCAGACTCGAAACGTCTTATCTGTGTAGAAAACGTTCCACCGTGTGAGAGTGAGTAAGACACAGAAGGTGAGTCAAAGTGATTGCTTTGTGACACACTGGGCTGTCGAGATGAGATTTCCCCTTTGGTGGTCCTCTTTTGACACTCCGTATTTTGGATCTGACAAGGCTTTTCACACATTCTAAACAGACTTTCCTTCAGTCAGACACCCCTGACGGAGATGTCAGAGATGTGTTTTTATACCCGATTAAGCGCCAAATCTGTCTCCATCCCTTTCCCTGTCTCTCTTGCTCTCTCTCTTTATATATATATATACCTATACTTATATATATAAAAAGTTTTAATGTCTCTTCAATAACACACTAGCTCACCGCACATGGAATATCACGCTGTAAATGCTGTCATTCATGTGACCAGATTAATTGTCCATTAGCAGATCCAGAGCGGCTCTGCATGGCTGTTCTCAGATTTTAGTACGTACTTCATGGTAGCCGAACCAAGCCGAGTACTGTGCACGGAAGCGATTTGATTGACAGCTGAGGGCGTTCAATGATTGGCTCGTGATTTATGTCACTGAAAACTCCCAACCACATTGTGGTTTAGCTGTGGACCACAGACATGCCGTATGCTATCAGAGAGCTTTTCAGTGTTTAGGAGCATAGTTGTGAGTTTAACAATCTCTATCAGCACCAGGAACACGTGCCTTATTTTTTTTAGTGACCATTATGGCTAAGTGCCATAATGTAATTATATTTATATACATTGTGAAATAATCAGCTGATCTTAGTCTTTCTAAGACGTAATTAAATATCTAGGTTTTTTTGAGTCCATCAAAACCACAACCTGGAGATTGTCCATTGCTGAGTGTCTCTGCAAACATCAGCAGAGAGTTGACCACAACTACTGCGCACTCACAGCCCGGCCACAATACTGAGAAAGAGATCTGCAGTGGAGATGCTCACCACTGGTGTTGAACCAAACCGCACATTAATCGGTTAGAGTGCAACTTGCCAGTGGAAAAGCACCTTAATATTCTCTAACAAACTTCTTAAAGGCTTTATAAATAGCTGCACTAGGACTAAATTACTGAATTCCACATTGTATTCACTAAATAGATGAGCATTGAGAATTGATAACACTGGATTATATTTCAGGGTTGCAAAGTAGAGGGTTGTGAATTAACAACGCTGTGTGTTAATTTATCCTTATTATATCCTTATTAAAATATACCTTAGTTTTAAGGTTGTAATGTGACAAAATACCTGGAAAATGTCAGGGGATGTAAATACTTTGGTTATTCACTAAAAACTTTAAATTTTATTATCTTATTAATATCATTGTTATGTGTAGTTTGTCACATCAACATTCAGCACAAAATGTAGGTGGTAATGACGAGTAAAAGACACATTTCCGTTTTTTTTTTAAACTTGGAATCCTAACTAGATGTTAATAGATGTTCACCCAGCAGATGCCTCTCTCTTCTTTAGGCTGCCTACTTATTCCAAAGTAAGTGTTCCCAGGACCTTAAATTGCACAGCAAGATTAAATGATTTAAACCCTTTCAGAGGAAAGGGGGGAAACATCTCATCCTATCTTTTCTCTTCCTTTTTTTCGTCTAGTTGCCTGAAAATTTGGGGAGGGAGGAAATAAGTCTACATAGTGGAGGTCAGGCCCTCCATTAGGCTGGAGCAGAGCAGCCACCCGCTCTGGTTGCAGACAGCTCTGATGGTGTCAGGAAGAGGGTGCATGCGTGCGTGCGTGTGTATGTGTGTGTGTGTGCGTGGGGGTGTGCGTGTGTGTGTGTATACAGCTGGGTGTGAGTCTGTGTAGTTGTGTATGTGCAAAACCCACCAGCATTGCAGGTGGATCCATTCTGGTTAACAATAGTGAAGTCATGCAGCAGTGTTAGGAAAGGCAGGCAAAAATCCAAGGTTTTACATGCTGGGCACAATGAACTCTCCCGTGTAAAATTAGTGATGACACAAATTAAAAGGCGACTTTATATACTTACTTTCCGCAATTCTCAAGTTGACCACATTTTGTGGATACATGTAGATGTTTGAGGGGCAAGTTCATCTCTGAATACTGTTCTTTATTTACCACACCACAGTCCTCAATCAAAAGTCTTCACATTTTCTTGTGCATGCTTACTTTTTTCCCCCTCTTGATTTTTACTCCCACATTGAATGTATGCAAAGAATAATGGCAAAGGAAGATGGTTGCAAAGTATATGGGGAAGAATATTAAAGATTAGAGAGAATTAAAGAAAGTTAACTTGAAAAAAAGACAATGCATTCACATTAATAGACATACGATTGATAAACTAAGGTAAAAAAGATAGAATTTGTACGTTTTAAATGTCAGTTTTAGAGCATTTCTACTTTATCAGGGTCTTAGCTAGTTTCATTATAAGCAGTTTGACAATGACATGATTAAAGGAACAATTTCCTGAGCTATTTTTGTTTTACAAAACTAGAAATACTAGAATTTGTGTTCATAAACTCCTCGGTTTGTCTATGTGTGTGCCGGTTATTTGCATGCAAGCAACTGTTTGAGCCTGTGAAGAGGACACATGGTATCCCACCATGTTTGTCCTTTCGCCAAGTGGCCATGCTGTGCATTTTGGGTTGGTTGGCAATTTTTGAAAAACAGACACACAAGTAAAATAAAAAATCATTTTTGTTGTCCAATATGACACAGCTTTCAGTTTTGAATCAGATATGATGTCTCACAGGGCTTTATTAAAGTGGTGACTTTGAGAGATGTGTTTTCAACTGATAAAATGCTACAGATTTCACTGTAACTGTGAAAATGAAAGAAAATAATAGATAGTATTTCCCCGTAGAGCTTCATAGTCACCAGGGCCTAAAAATCCAGATCACTTCAGTTGTAATGATCTCTATGAAATTAGTGTCGATGTAAAAATCGTGGAGTTACAGCAGTGCTGAAAACATTTAGAATCAACTAGCTAGTCATGCAGCAACATCATAATTCTTTTGTTTATCTTTACTGCCTTTCTGTAAATAAATTGCCGCACAAAGCATGAAGTGAAACATAAAATAACAAAACCAGTAAAATTTAACTCGACTTTTTGAAAAGAATCACAGCAGATTATGTGAAAGCAAATGTCTGACAAGGAAGGCACTTTTTGTTAAACACATTGCCAGTTTAAGATTAGTTGAAAGAAAAAATATTTTACTGGACAGACCCAAAACCAAAAGCTAAATGCTTTTGTTCACTCAGGGACTCGGGACTCCAGAAAGGGGTGAAAATGAAAAATTCACCATACTTCTAGTACTGTTTGATCACATTGTCACCTTCTGAAAATGAATAAATTTTTGCCAACAGTGATTTCTAAAAAAAAAAAAAATCTCTAGAATAACATGTAAGCTTTAACACATTTTTGAGAATTTTGCATTTGGTTCATTTAAATATTCATGTCCTTGTTGTGTTTAACATGTAAAGCAGCAATGGGTAATTCTCCCCCCACCCCACCAACTCCCAAAATGAGCTGCCTGTGACTCATATTTCATGACATTCACAATATATGACCCTCTTTATGAGCTCTTCAATTATGGAATGTTTGTGACACAAAAAGAGAAATTATGACCATGTATACCAAAAATCGCCAAGGGGTTAAATTGTACTTCATTGAAACAATGCAAAATGCTGCCACTGTGCTGTCACTTTGCTCTTTGTTCATAACTACAGTAGTTGAGTTAAAATGCAAAGAACTGGTAGGAATATTTTGTAACAAATCACAGTACATAAATATTAGCTGATATTTGTTTCAGATAGTACTCTAAAAGGGTTTAAAGCTATGGCAAAGTGTTCAGACATTCTGAACACTTTATGTCACCCCTAATATTGCAGAAAGGGGAGTTTTTTTATCTGCATGGAGATATAAGCAGCAGTGTAAGGTTTCAGTGATACTTTTCAAATGGTGGAACAATCAGCAAGAAGCAAAAGACGAATGTGAAACAGGTTTTGGCACCACTGCAGAAAATGAGTGCAGGGGATTTTGGTTGGGATGAATTCGGCTTTTGAACAAGGTCACATCTAAAGGGAATATGATCATTGATCATGGATAGTCTGCTGTAGGCAGAGGCATTGGAAATATGCTGAAGAATTATTTGAGTGCCCACGAGATGACTGAAAGTCATGAGTTTTCTACAGAGAAAAAAAAAACACATCACACAGAACCACTGGACCTGGCATCACCACCTATTACTTTCTTTCTAGATCTTCCTATCTAATTTTATTCATCTTTGTAGGATTTCCATGAACGTTGTCAGGTGAAAAATATTCTTATATACTGTTATATACGATCCTAAAGTTACTTTTTACTGTGCAGTTAATGTTCCACACATTTCATTCCACTGGTAACATCTTATTGTACTTACATAAAAAAATAAATAATAATGTACCACTTCAATGGTTAGGTTTATGAAAATCACAGCTATTCTAGTGGTTCTAGTTCTAGGTTTGCGTGCTATAAATTAACAATAATAAAACCAAACCCTATTTCTCTCATAGTAGTAATATGGATTTGTATCTAAGAAGATGTAAGCCATTCCAGGAGCAATTTAGTTACAGTTTATTTCTTTTTTTTATGTTTAATTAGCACATTTCTATGAAAGAGTCTAAGTATGGCTGCTATATAGCTTCATAGAGTACACATAAACATATTCAAACCTAAATATTAATTATCACATTTCTGTTCACAGATAGTATTTAAAAATACGTCTATAGTGAGACTAGCCATAATATGTTATGGCTCTGTCACTTTGCTGAATGCTCTGATGATCATTTCCCACAGTGCTTCCTGTCTGTCACCTCTGGCAATGATTTTGATTGGCTGCTCCGCCATCTGCCTTCCCACCTGCAACTTACTCTTGATTTAGTAAGTTGGGGTGTGGTCCTCCTAATCCCCAATTGACTGGCAGCAGGGAAGGACCTCTCATAGCTGGAAGCTCCTCCTGGCAAGGCTTTCCATTGGCTATCTTCAAACCCGCTGGTGTGCCAAATGCCAGCTAATTTTTGTGTGGCAGATGTGTGTGTATGTGTGTACGTGAGACATAATCCCCTTTTGACAGGCAGCATGAAGAGGCCATTCTGAGCTCATTCTTTCCCAAAGGACAGCTCACCCATTGGCGGTTTGCCATCTGTCTGCTCACCTGTTCTGCATTCATGTTCAACAGATGGGGGTGTGGCTTGGTGAAGGCAAAGAAGAAATAGGCTAATTTTGACCCCTGGGGGTCTGTGTGCTTTTAACCATGGCTGGTACCATATGATTTGATGGCAGGGGTTTCAGTCTCTCACGGGGACTCTTGTGGGGTGCACTTTTTTTCAAAAAAGCTGTTACTACGAAGTCGCGTCTCGTAAGTGTTTGTATGCAGCAATTTGAAAACAGCTTGCCTGCTCTCAACACCGAAAAGTACATTAATGATTAAACTCCCTAAACCAGTTACATCCAGCGTTCCATTTATAAATATGTTTTTTCCTCTCACTGACAGAATGAAATCCTGCTGGTGTGATGCCCCCACATCCCAACCCCAAACATTTGTCTTCATCAAGCCCAAAGTGTCCAATAAGAGTTAATGTGATTGCACACATCATTATGTGTGTGCGGGAGGTGGATGGAAGCAGATCTCATAGCCATGTTTACCTCGTCTGCTTAGTGATGGAGCAACCGGAATGATTCAATTACACCAATCAGATTGGATAATGATTTCAGTGTGGGCTGCCACTGCCTCGAGTTTCTTATCGCTTCCTGCCATCTTCCATCTCCTCCATGCACCCCCTCCTCCTCTCCCTCTTCTTATTTCTTACCTGATTTTTTTTTTTTTCTCTAAGCATTCATACATGATGGCAAAAATGCACAGTTCTGACACTGAACAATGTTCTATTAAGCCAGTTTAAAATAAAGACTTCTTCTAGTTACACAGAATTACTGGCACAGGGATGTACAGCCCTTTGCTCATGGCCACCCTTTCCAGTTTGTCTGCATTGCAGCCATCAGTGGCCTGCAATGGTGGGTGTAGTGTAGGTGCAGTCTTATTTTCTGGCTGTCATATTCACTCTGCGTTACGGGATTGTGACAGGCCCCAAGTTATTACTGATCCCCTATAGCAGATTCTGTACCTCCAACAAGTCCCCAGACTTCTCTGCAGCAGACTGTCTGACTCACTCTGTTGAGCGTGGAAATGGAATTAAGGCTATTTTTCAGACATTAGTTATAATTAAGAGGTGGCTGCACGTATATATACGCACACATTATTGAATAATTCAGTGTACTTGAGTAGCATGCCGATTTATGTGCAGTTTTTTAAAAATCAGCATACTTTAAACAGCCTCACAAAGTTATGTTGTTTAAAGTCAGGTTCCAATATTTTACATGCTTGTTATTGGATGAATGGGACACTATCATTTATGTGGTTGGTTTAGGTTCTGTAGTACACACTGCAACTTGATGTCCTGTATTGTTCAGATGTTTTCTTCATGCCAAACTTCCCTTTAGCCACCCCCTCAATACACCAAAAATCATAACTTAACTGATTCCTCTTCTGTGGAAAAAAAAAATATATAAACAGAGTAAACTAGATAGACCAGAGCTGGTCCAGATCTGGTCTGGTTGCTGCCTGGTTGCTGTGAATGGAGGCCACTATTGCCACAGAATTGTAAAAAAAAAAGCACAATACTTAGCATGAACCACCTCTATGCCACACATAACAATGATATAGATCTACCACACATTAACAACCCTTGCTAAGCCAATTCTGTCAGATATTAGGTTTGTAAAACAAATAATTTCAAGGTGGCTGCTGTCAAATTTAATTCCTTTCATGAACCTTTATTTCTTAGTTGATGGTGTGTCTTTTGTACAGTAAGTAATTGCTAATGTTTTCTTCGTTCACTGCTTCTTTCAGGATCATGCAGAGATAAACTCCACTGTGCTGCGCAGCCAGACCAACACTGCACGTGTGGAGGGCCTCAGGCCGGGTACAGTTTACGTGGTACAGGTGCGGGCGCGGACTGTGGCTGGCTTTGGCAAATACAGCAGCAAGATGTGCTTCCAAACCCTCACAGATGGTAAGGACCGTGGAGCCAGAGGAATCAGTTCTGTCTGCTCATCTCTCTGTCCTACTCTCCTTCTCTTTTCTTTTTTTTTCTATTTCACACACACACACACACGCACATATACACCCTCTTCTTGCTAGCACCCATGGACACCTCTTTGTGTTTGGTGTTGGATTATTATTAGCAAAAGAAATGGAAGGAAAAACACAGTTTTTGATTGCACTTCTATTTCCACAGCAAAATTGATTTCCTTCAGGGTCAGATGTAAGTGTGTGTGGGAGCTATGAACATGACGAATGCAGAGTATCTTTTCTTTGTGCAGCTAACTGTGGTTCATTTAAAATGCCTAGCTAATTGTTTTTGGGGCTTTTTTTTTTACCCTGTCCTTCTGTTCCCGGAGAACTGTACTAGAACACATAGCTCTGATTAGCAGTTGATTAGATTAATTTTCTTTTTTTTCTGGGCATCAGAGGCAGGGGGCAGTTGGCAAAGGAAAATAGGCTGAAACACCTGGTAAGCTGGCAAGCATCTGGAGCTATATTCATTAGTGTCACTGCAAAAAGGGTGTGAATAGATTTGGTGAGTTTGGTGGAGCAATTCCTCACGAGCTTCCCAGCCGGGGGTTTTGGTGCTGAAATCAAAACAGCTTGAGTGTGTCTGAAAAACTCTTACTTATTAGAAGACCACACCAATCTCTGATATGGCCAGAGTTCCTAATACTTAAAGAGGTTATAAAGATGTTTCCACATTGTACTAGTACAGAAAGTAACTATAGATAGAATCCTCACACAAGGAGTGATATATTCCCCAGGTTTTGCTTGTAGGAATTTTTTGAGATTATGGTTTACAGATGAGAAAAATTCAAAATTCAGTGTCTCAGAATACTAGAATATTGTGAAAAAGGTCACTGGAATGGAAACTTATGGCGTCACACCCTAATCAGCTAATCATCTCACAACATCCGCAAAGGCTTCCTGAGCCTTTAAATGGTCGCTCACTCTGGGTCAATAGGCTACATAATCATGGGGAAGACTGCTGACTTGACAAATGTGCAGAAGACTGTCATCGATACCCTTCCCAAGGAAGGTAAGCCACAAAAGGTCATTGCTGAAGAAGCTGGTTGTTCACAGAGTTCTGTAATCAAGCATGTTAACTGAAAATTGAGCGGAAGGAAGACGTGGTGTTTGGAAAAGGTTCCTCAACAATTGAGAGTACTGTCATATGAAATCCATTCCTGACACACATACGCAAATACTAGATGGGTTACAAATGCACATTCACCACATCAAGCCTCTCCTGAATCAGAGACAACATGAGAGGCATCTTACCTGGACTAAGGAGAAAAGGAACTGAACTGTTGCAAAATCGACCAGAGTTTTCTATTCAGATGAATGTAAATTCTGCATTTCATCTGTAAATCAAAGCCCCAGGCTCTGGAGGAACAGTGAAAAGATAAAGAATCCACATTGCTTGCTTCATGTCCAGTGGGAAGTTTCCACAGTTAGAGATGGTTTGGGGTGCCATGCCATCTGTTGGTTTTGGTCCATTGTGTTTTCTGAAGTCCACAGTCAATCAGCCGTCTACTGGGAAATTCTCGAGAACGTTATGCTTCCCTCTCCTGACAAGCTGGATGAAAATGCCGATTTTATTTTCCAGCAGGACTTCACACCTGCACACACTACCAAAGGAGCCAAAAGCTAGTTCAATGGTATTCCATAATGGTATGGTTTTCCTGTTTTGGTTTGACCAGCAAACTCCCCAGACCTTTCGTCAAGAGGAAGATGACCGATACCATATGCAACAAGTCGGATGATCTCAAAGCAGCTATCAAAGTAATCTGGGCGTCCATTACGCCTATACAGTGCCATATGCTGATCGCCTCTGAACCATGGCGCATTAATGCAGTACAGTAATTCAGAATTTCTGCATGAATCCCTTTAAGTTAACACTGGAAGGGATTATGTCATATAGATATAGTTCATGAATATGTAACGCAAATAAATGTGCTTAAGTTCCCTTTTGTGTTTTCACTTAGGCTGTGGGCATACTCAGCAATGTCCACAGCATTTCAAGAACAATAAAGGTAGGCCTATCAGCAAAATTAGGATTTAGAGCTCCTAATTGTAGTTTTAAGTGGTTGACAGGTATTTTAGATTACTAGTAAATGAGTCTTAAAGTGTAATGGACATTGCACCTTGGTTGGGCTGGTGGGATGGCTCACAGCGAGCGGTATTATTAGTAATGAAGATCACAATACTTTATGCTACGGTTGAGTTTTAACGGAGAGAAAAATGTCAGGTGATAGAGCTTATCATTTTGGCTATTTACCTGTGCATAGCAGATGTGGAGGCACAGTTGTGGGCCCTGTGTTCACCCTCTCTTCACAAATGATCGTTCTCTCAAACATGACTGTGAGTTTAGACGCATGCATGCAGTCACACATGGGGACGCATACCTCACACTCGCTCATGCTGCTTATGGTTCATCCCTTGGCTGGTTGCCATAGCACGACATTCGTCAAGGCAATTAGCAGCAGGCACCAGAGGACAGCCGACGATAACACCCTCGCCTCCACCTCCTGGCCCCTCTTACCAGTCTTTTCTCCTGCCGTCAAACCACTTCATTTCCTCATAAAGTAAACACCTTGTCTCTCTTCCAATAAATGTATTTCTTAATCCTTTGAGTCCTCCTGCCAGGACATTATTGTACATTTTTTCATCATTTTCTCTTTACTTTTCTGGACACACAAAGTCATAGAAGAAACTTGACCGATCTTTTAAGGAAGATATTTTATTTTGTCTCCGTGCACCAGGAGTAAGTCTCAAAGTTATGGGAACATATTTACCACTGGAAGAGCCTTTCGCGTGATTTCAAACTGTCAAGGGAAGTTGGTGTTCTCAAAGGGAAGATTTATGTAGACCTCTCACAACGAATATGCATCAAAACATAATAGAAAGAGTGCCGGGAAACTGCAAAAAGCTATTCACAATGTTTTATTGAAATATTCTTGAAAAACTTGCAAGTTAAAAAAGCAACCAATTCATATTATATCGAGCTCCCTCACATATTGCAGCTCTCACACTACTCCCAAGATGCATTAGGTCTCCCTTTATCACTTTAATCCAATGCGTCCATCCTGCATGGGGGATGGGATTTAGAAGCTGCTGATTTGCCTTCAGCATGCTAAATTGTGATTTTGCTTTAACGACTGTGCTCCGGGTCTCAAAGTCGCAAAAAGACTGGCACGCACTAAAAGATAGCTGAGGATTCTGCTGCCTTTGCACTTTTAGGTTGTCCTCCAGGCCTGCCACAGTCAACACTAGTTAAAATAAAATAGTGGATGACTGACAGTAAATGGCATTCTTTAACACTTGGAAAGCCAAGATTTCAACAACTGTTTCCTTGTCCACTTGTTTATGACACATACACCAGTGGAGAAGATTGTAAGGTCTTCCTCGATCTTTTTTCACTCTCAAATTTTCTTGCGTTGCTATTTTCTTTTCCCCTTTCACTTTCTTAGTCAAACACAACAGGGTTTCCGATAGCACCTCTCAGCAGAATTTAAATCTGTTACAAAAAAAATGTTTTGCCACCTTTTTTCTAGTTTTTACTAAACAAAAACAAGAAAATCTACAAATATATATGATAAATAAACAGAGTGTGTATGCATGCGTATCATTTACAGTTTATTTCATTTTCATTATATGTCCTTCTACCCTTTCTTTGTGTAGACGACTTCAAGTCTGAGCTGAGGGAACAGCTTCCTCTGATTGCTGGGTCAGCAGCTGCTGGAGTGGTCTTTATTGTCTCGCTTATTGCCATCTCCATTGTGTGCAGCAGGTAACCAGAGTTTTCCTTATTTTCTCTTTTGTACTAAATTGTGAAAAGTATTATTCATGCTACTGCTGTCACTGAGATGAATGATCACTGAGATGAATGATGAACGAATAAAAGTTGTTATTCACCCCTTGACACTGGCTGGTTACTGGTATCAGTGTGTACTAAGGTTTTTGACAATTATTGTATGTATTCTCAAAGTAACCCAGCCAATATTGGCTTACTTTACCGGTGTCAGTCAAGTGCTAAGATTGCTCTGTAGAACTTTTCAGCTTTAGTTAATGTCAATTTTGTTTACATTAATGCTAATGTTATGCCCATTTTTTTTGTTGAGATCTCAAGCCTATCATGGAAAAGCTAAATGAAGTTGAAATAAAATAACGTATTGGTCATTTTGAGTTGGATTAATTATGAACTGGAAAACAACAAAGGTTCTATATTTGGACAGTGCAGGAATTGTTCTTATGTTTCCTTTTCCCTACCCTAAGTAAAATGAAGAGATCAAATAGAAGGATGTCAAAAAAATCTATAGATTTGATAGAAATGCAAAAGCTGTTACATTTTAAAAGGAAGACTTCTTTTCCATAGAGACTGTGACAACTCTGCCCCATTAAGCCCATCTCTTTTTGTAGCAGTTTGTCACATTGTCAAATTCCTGTCTTGCTCCACTTAAAATATATGAAAGTTAAATTTCCACCGGTGATGTGCGAGTTTGAGCAAGTCAAGTGCTCATCAAATAGGGCAGCCTCTTTTGATGCAGAAGCAGAGGAGACATGAAAAGAAAAAAAGATCCTATCAAGGTCTAATTAAAAATCAACTCATTTTCATAAACTTCATCTGCTATTGGTATCCGCTGAAACTGATTTATTTTCATCTGCGTCATCTTCAGGCAGCACAGAACATCATGAGCCGTCTTCCCTTTCATCATATCAACTCTTATATTCTCTTTCAATGTTTGCTGCTCTCTCAGGAAAAGAGCATACAGCAAGGAGGCAGTGTACAGTGACAAGCTGCAACATTACAGCACAGGAAGAGGTCAGTCCACTCTGATAATTGCAGTCACAATTGCTAAAGGGTTGGTTTACAGTACCATTTTTTTTCTTTAAATGTCTACACATATAAAAAACTGTGTTCTACTGTGTAATGGCCTAAACCATGAAAATGAACAGCTGTAGTATGATTTCTTGATGACTCAGACCTTGTTTGAATGGTAAAACATGAAATATTTTCTGAAAATGAAGCATTCACTAACATGGTGAACCATGCTTACAAATCTTTGTATTGTATTGCATTTAATAGTGCACCATTATTACAGCAATAGTAGGCACAGGCAAGACTGACAAGAACTGTTTCCCTAACACAGGAAGAAGTCGGTGTGTATGTAGGTTTTCCCAGTTTGTGTCGGGTTATTGAATTCATTTAGAATGCCAAAAGAAAAATGAATTGTATGCAGTGAAATGGAGGATACCTAAATGGACCTGGAAATTTGACTAAATTCTTTTACAACCTGTTCTCACTTGTTTTATTTAAATGTGATCCCTTTTATTATCACAGTGCACATTTTAGATTAAACACGAGTCTGCAAATGGCAACGATGCAGAAGTCACCCCGGCATGTTTACATAAATTTTCTAAAATAATGGTTGTTTATGCAGGAAGTGGTGGACAATACACTGTGGTAAAAGACTGGCAACTCAAAATTGTGCTGTGTTTTTCTTATTGTAATTATGCAACATATTAGGCTTTATTGACTTTCCCTCACTTAATGGATGTCTGCTGTCAGATCCGGAACAATGCAATACAATAACACATTAGAATTACAAATTAGAAAGTAGAAAAACTGAAGAGTGATGACTAAGAATAATGCAAAAGTTGGAGTTTATTTATCAAAGCAGACTTTTTCATACATCTAGGTGCAGGCTCATCTCCCGAAGGATTCAGAGAACAATGGGCTTTATTAATATAATACTTTGAAAGACAACAAAAAGGTTTAAAAGATCCACCAATCCATTATTTAGACCTGCTTATCCATGCAGGGTCACAGTGCGACTGATGCCTATCTCCAGCAGCCATTGGGGCGAGATGCAGGGTACACCCTGGACCGTTTCCCAAGGGGGGGGGGCATTTTATGTGGCCACCATAAAGAAGCCAATACATTTAAAGAGAATAGATTTGAAAAATGTGAAAAAAAATGCATTTTTTTTTTACCCTAATATATCTAAATGAAGGGAGTAAATTGCTGTCTAGTGCAGCTTTGAATATGAATATGTCTATCAGAGTGTTTGATAGTCCAAGGTGTATAAATATACTTACAAGGTACAGTATTATGTTCAGCGTAAAGTTAAAATAGAGATGTCATAAAACTAAATTGATCAGGTAGATATTTGTGGATGTAATTGCCTCTCCTGTGCGTTGTGACATTGACTAAAATTTCTTCGGGGTGCGTGATATCCATGATTGAGTCTTGTCTAAGCCCTTTCCGGGCATGCACTGATGAGGAACACAAAGCCCAGAGGGGCGTACAAATAATCTCAGGCACACTCAGACGCACACATGCACACAAAGGAACGTGTACAGGCTTTGTAGCCCATATGAAAGCTCTACAATCTGCCAACCAAGCAGTCTGAGAAAGGGACTCTCACCCGGGGAATTGAGTTTTGTTGAACCTGACACAGCAAAGTGTTTCAACACAGTTACTTTGTGTCAAAGTCACAGAAGGGTGGCAGCTTGGGGCTCATTAAAGCCGCTGTGGACATGAACTATAGGAGTCAATTCTGTCATAACTTTATTTGGGTGAGCCTGATTCAATTAGCATAATGCAGGTTGTAAAAAATTAAGGTTCAAAGGACTGTACACCTAAGCAAGAGATCTGAAATGAAAAGGAAATGAAATGCTTTATAACGGGTCCTATGCACAGATTTGACTGTTAAACCTTCACACTTCCTACACTCAGAAACTCCCTCTATCGCCACAACACCTCATGGTGTTTTGTTTTCCTCTATTCTCTTAAGATTTGAGTGACAGTTTGATAATGTCAGTATTCAGCACAACAATAAAAGAGAGCCCCTCCGTCAATTGTTTTATATAAACTTCCAAAAATGGTGCTTCATCCAGCTGCCTGCTTTTCCAGATGTTGTCACACACACACACACGCACACACACGCACACACACACACACACACACGCGCGCACACACACACACGCACGCACACCTACACACACCTTATGATGTCTTACTCATTGTGTAAATTAAGTAGCTTTTGAGAAGCAACTGAATGGCTACCTTTTACATTGCATTGTACCCCAGGTGGGATATTGAAACAAACAAACTGGTAAACACATGAAATAAAAAAAATAATAGTTCACATGATGAACCAAGGTGACCTAATTTAGTGGACTCTGAGAATTTCCCCATTAATGCTGTTGCATGTTTTTCTCTTTTCCTTTCATCAAGGAATCATTTGAATTTTAAAGTTCTAAATCTGTCTTGCTTTTGCAATAAACGGCCATACTTGTTATTTTTTTAATTAGCTAATGAAATTGGAAACCCACCAAATAAAACTAGTGCTTGCTGGATTCCATAGCACATTTGTTGTTTAACTTTTATGAGGGCTGTATTTTACACTTTGGCAGACATGGTAGCATTTGCAGGTTTTTATATTATTAAGAAGTATGGTTGTAGCAATGTATGCATTGCCTATTAGACAAGATTATGCACAAAGCAAGAGTAACTTCAAGAACTGTTTTGGGGAATGCTAAGAATCTGCTTTTGCCTTACTTATTTGACAAGTCAATATATTTCAGTTTTTACGCCTGTGGTCCTAATGCCAAAGAACATTTTAAAATAAAGGTTTTGTAAGTCTCAAAAGGTATCTCTGTTCAGTGTTACACCCCTACCATTTTCCATTTGAAAGATGCTGAGTTGCAATAGAACCCAGATATTTCACTGACATTGCCTTCACAAAATAGCACAAAAACACCAATGTGCCTTTTAAACCCTAACACATACAAACTGAGAGTGAGTTTCACACTAATTGGCCTAAGTGTGTGACAGATGATTTTCCAACATCAAACAATGGATAATTAGTTTAGATTGAGTCAGGAACCTCAGCTCATAATACCATGAGCAACTAAAGTAGATTAGTCTGCTTCTTAGACAGACATGAAATGAAAATGAACCCACTGTAGGGATATACTGCCCTGCTGCTGTTTGTTAATTCCTCAACAAATATAATCACAGAAAACAGTTAATTGCCAGCTCTTCATTAATGCTTAGACGTATGGAAATTAAATTTTTGTCAGAGAAAATAAATTGGTGGACAGTGAGTCCCCTTGCTGAAAGTATGAAACGGTTCTTTAACTTAAAAAGATTAGCTTTAAAAAAAAAGCCGGAATTCCTATTTGTCTTAAGACTGAATGTAAATCCTGTTAAGAAAGACCACTAATTTGATTTGCCCCACAGTTGTATTAGATCATTGGAAGCACTGGTCCAATGTGGTTGATTTGTGAATACATTAGACCCACTTAGTAAACAAGCATAGCAGACAAATAGGTCAATGACAGAAAATTTCATGGTTAAGTACTGTACGGTAAAATGTAACTTTAATTAATCAGCCAAAAAATAAAAATAAAACCAACTGACTTAAATTGCACAAACTCGCTCTATGCTTCCAGGACAACTCTCACACAAGTCCACGCTTTTAAGGCTTTTGTTCTGAAGCTTTTTTTCCTTTTCCTTTTTCTTTTTTTTTATGCGTGTTCGCCAGGAAGCATTGCTAAGTTTCGATTAATTTCTGTTCTGTGATAATATCCCTTTTTCATTCTAAATGGAACATGTTCATTACTCAAGACTGTTTTCTTCGTGGCAGAAGTAAAAATGTAACCTTGCACAACTAGGCAGCTACACATCTTTTACGAAGAGTTGACCTTAGTTAGCACAGAGTAAAGAGCTACATATTTGATTACTATAAGTTACATAAGAGGAATGACAACATATATTTTCCCTTATATGTTCATGTTTTCAATTTTATAAAAGAAAAACACAGTCTAATTGATGCTGATGTTCTAGAAAACTGCAAAATTTTGGTCAATACCTCAAAGTCCATGAGAAGAGCTGTGCATCCTCTTCCTACAGAGGACAAGGTTTTTATGTTGGTAAAGATAGAAATGATGTTCAGATACATTTACTTCATACACTTAGACGAGGTCCCTTTAAAATATTCATGTTAAATTGAGAGTCTATGTTTTTAGCCAGTGGTCAGAAAAAGATGAGTCCAGTTAACCAGGGCTATGCCATAGGGAGGCAGAAAAATAAACTGTTTGCGTTTTAAATTATAGATAAAAGTGGACTCTAGAGTAAGAGTTAGAAAGTAATGGGTGGGCAGAGTTTGAGATTCAGTTTTAGCTTGAGACTATAAGTGTCTTTACATGTGCTTGTAGCCAGAAATGGTTCCCCTGTTGAAATATCAAGCTTTTTCCTGGCAACCCTTGGAAATAGTAAGACAGTATTCAAAGCAAAGCTCTAAAAACTCTTTGCAATGAACAAAATCAAATGATGAATTAAATTAACCTAAACTGGGTTCCAAGCAATTACAGTGTTAACTGCAAGGTGAGGTAATTTGATCCCTGGAACCTACCCTCACATTGTCTCTTGAGACCCTTCTGTCCTTCTGTGTAGTTTATGCAAATGAGCAGGCATACATTTTACTTGATTGAAGACAGGTTTATTCAAATTATAGCTGGCAAAGTTTGGATTAAGCAGCCCCTATGAAACTGGCCTGTCCTTCGATGTCACAGCAGAGATGATGATTTCATGTCTGGTTGCTGGCTGTTCGTCCTTTTGAAGCATATTAAATTTGTTTACAAGTGTATTTTTTTCCCCACCCACCCAACCCGTCAACACAGTAAACCTTTCCTTCGTTTGGAAAGACATCTCCGGTCTGTGAACTGTCCGCTTGTTGCAGAATTGCATAAAGAGCTTGTTGATGGCATGGTAGTTTTATCTTTTTATGAGCTCCTATAGCAAAACGCTGCTGGAAAATTGGTTCTACCATGATGAAAGAGCAGATATTGCCAGTGTAAGGGATAAAGGAATAAAAAAAGGCATACATTTATGCTTTCTATACACCGTAGACTCTATGTCGCCTCTAATGCTTTGCTTTCTTATTTTTCTTTTCTAGTTTCACATTTTATTCCAGCAAAGATTTTTTTCTCTCTTCTTTGAAGCAAGTTGTCCCTGTAACCAACCACTTATTCTGTACAAGGCAAATATATTTTCACGTGTCATTTTCTGTCTTGTTGCTGATTTGGGCTCTAAAGAAATCAGCGTCTCCAGTACTAAGAGCTTGTAGAGGTTGCAACATTTTGTCATATTGAGACTTAAGCTACAATCTAGGGACTAATTTTATATATCAGACATGTATAGAATATTTCACTTAAGTGTAAAGGAAGACTATCTCCTTCTTGAAAAGCTCACTGAGCGCTTTGGTTGTCCTAGAACTCTCTTTGCGAGCCGACATGTCTAACTGCCCCTCCCCACTGGGCTGCCCGACCCACTTCTCAGGCTCACCGGGAATGAAGATCTACATTGACCCCTTCACTTACGAGGACCCTAACGAGGCAGTGCGAGAATTCGCCAAAGAGATTGATGTCTCCACTGTCAAGATTGAGGAGGTCATCGGTGCAGGTATGCCAAACAGTACATTGAAGCAACACATTTCTGTGTACACATTTGCTGTTTCTTGAGACATGATGTGGATGGCTGTGATTCCAGATGCTTCTGCATATTGTATTTCAAGTGCATGTCTGTGTGCCATTGAGTTTAACCTGTATCTGCGGTAGGTCAGAGAGTCTGACTGTTTGTCAAATAAATCAGTCATGATTTATTTGACAAACAGTCAAAGTCAAGCGCACCAGCAACATGGTTATGCTTGGGACCCCGAGGAGAATAACTCAAGCCTTTCAGTTCATTTTCTGTTATTCTATTTTATTGAATAATAGTGTTGTTTATTGCAATGTTTTGCCTTCAATCCCACACTTTCATCAAATTTACATGTAAAACAGTGTGGACCCTTGTTTAAATTGAATTCACGATGTCTTTTAAAGTATATGATTGGTTACTAGCAGTTCTGAAAGAACATCTTTAAACAGACGACTGCATTGTGTTCATGTTTATTTCATGCCTCTCCCTATAGTTGGAAACACTTTAGTTTTACAGGCACTAGAGCATTCTGTGCTCCTTCATTATGATGCAAAAATAGTAGTAGTGTGATTGGACCTGGAATAGCTCCCGAACCACGGCTTACTCAGCAAGCTAGGTGTGAGTTCGGGTAAAGATAAGAAAGCAAGGTGGCTAACTAATTAAGGATTTCCGTTTCTGCTGAAATCTTGGTGTGGTGTCTCTACAGGACAGCAAGCTGGTGATAATTAATGAAATTGGTGCCAGAAATTTACTAGATAGTTCTTGGCTGATTTCCTTCAGTTTGGGAATACAAAGACACTTGGCAGTATTTTATGATAAGGTGACTGCTGTGAGTCAGAAGGAACCACACTGTTGTGAGTATCACTAGCAGATCAGCACTACTATTCGTGTAAGAAAACACTCAGCATGCCTGAAGCACACATAACGAATGAGCACGTTAGGGCATCTAAGGTGTGACTAATT
Source organism: Poecilia reticulata (assembly GCF_904066995.2). NCBI lineage: Eukaryota > Metazoa > Chordata > Actinopteri > Cyprinodontiformes > Poeciliidae > Poecilia > Poecilia reticulata. Next base: position 14,230,994 of record NC_088846.1, on the reverse strand, counting down.
GAAAAAAACTACAATGACTTTGAACTGATCAAGGAGGTCGGCTCTTCGTTCTGATGACAGCTCCACTATGCTCCATTGTTTCTGACCAGGCGAATTTGGAGAAGTGTACAAGGGTCGTTTGAAGCTGCCTGGTAAGAGGGAGATCTATGTGGCCATCAAGACCCTGAAGGCTGGCTACGTTGAAAAGCAACGGCGAGACTTCCTGTCTGAAGCCTCCATCATGGGCCAGTTTGACCATCCGAACATTATCCGTCTGGAGGGCGTCGTCACAAAGAGCCGTCCAGTCATGATTGTCACAGAATTTATGGAGAATGGTGCCCTTGACTCATTCCTAAGGGTGAGTAAACTCTATGAAAGCGAGTTGCATGTAGTTATTTATGGGAATCAGATGAAATGTTCCTATAAATTCATTACAAAATTGATGTTGGAATTTGTTTAGTTCAGTATAATTTAGATTGAGCCGTTTTAATTGAGCTGGTACACACTGAAAACATGTTTATTTTTATGTATTTTATTTTAGTATTTAATTAAAATCCCTATGCTATCAGTCATTTATAATTTTAAAATTTCCACAACAGATTTGTTAATCATCCTTTATTTACTCTAATAACCTTTGAAGCTATTGATAGACTCTTTCTTTCATAGTGATGATTGAGCTGACATGCGGCTTAATCAATATTCAACATTTTTTTTCCCCTCCTTCAATCTCATGGATTGGCATTCTATTTCACTTTGATCTATGGTGGGTTTAAATAGGTTCTTTGAAGTTGGCTTTGCTAACCACCGCATCCGACTTGTGTTTCTATCGATCCCTTCTTACCCTCTTAATTGTTGTTTTGTTTCAAAGGTTCAAAGCCTACGATTGAGAGCATTTAGACAGGGATAAGAGTGCCAAGCGTTAATATTGGACAGATGGATACTTGAATACCAGAGCCCAGAATTGTATCAATATGCAAATTAAAACTAATATACAATTGGTAAGAAGGAGGAAATGGAAAAATTAACATTCGAGCAGATGAAGCTGTTCGGCACTGGACGTCTCTCTCATATGTGGGTGTTTGAGTGACAGCGTATGTATCTCGATCATTGTCTTTTATGTGCATGTGCCCTCTGGTTGTGTTAATAATTATAAACTGCCAGGTTTTTCTAATTCTGGAGAAGAACATAATCCAAATTAGTAGCCTTGGTGATTCAGAAAATAGTACAGTCATTTACTCCACTTTGTAGCTTGAACTTCCATGTCGAAATCAGATTCATTCACTCAGCTGAAATAAGACCATTTCTCAGCCAGTTAGCAGGTGATTTGAGGTGAAGTGGAAAATAATTCCTATCATATACCACATAGTTGTATAAGAGAATGGGCATTGATAGTGTGGAAGGGTAAATGTAAAAGCCCTTTGAGTGGTCAGTCTAAAAATGTGATGCAGAAGTTCAGTCCATTTACTATTTTGCCCTCATTTGCAGTGAAATCAACATGATGGTTGGTGCTGCATTTATAAGTTTAGAAATAGTCACTTTAAGTCCTCCAAACATACTTTTGCCTTGTTGGCCGATTGCCTCAATCTTTGTCTCTTCTGACCAGAAAATGTTTTCTCCGGGTTACATCTGGCTTGTCCTTAATGGAAGCTGCAAATACCAGTTGAGCTTCAAGTTGTTGACTTCTTAGAAGGAACTTACCGTTACTGCTTTGGTCAGTAGTCTCTAAGTTCTAGCTAATGTTAAAAACACTTCACTTACAAATAATAATCAGATTTTAAAGCTCAGCCAAAATTATACCGGGCCGGGAAGTTCTGCTTAGAGAGCCACTGTATTTTAGTGGAGAATATACGACATTTGTTTATTGCAATGAAAGCATCTTGTGACTGCGAGTCAATTATTGTGATGATAGCAACTAATGAATGACTGACCTTTATTCTCATCCCTGTCCTCCAGCAAAATGACGGTCAGTTCACGGTGATCCAGTTGGTGGGAATGCTTCGCGGGATATCAGCAGGGATGAAATACCTCTCAGAAATGAACTATGTCCATCGTGACTTGGCTGCACGAAACATCCTCGTCAACAGCAACTTGGTGTGCAAAGTTTCCGACTTTGGCCTGTCACGCTATTTGCAGGAAGACACGTCGGATCCCAGCTACACCAGCTCTCTGGTGAGTGTTTTTAATTCTCTCCTTTATTTCGCTTCTGTGCATTGGGTAATCCCCCTTGACTAATCTAGTAGTTATAATTTAAAGTCTCCATGCGTTTATTTTACTGACATACAGCAATTTAAAAACACCCTTCAAACCATGTCAGTCAACTTTCGACTTTGACAATATCTCAGTCTTTTTTTGAACCCCCTTCACCTTTTCAGCATCATTCATTTTAGAAGAACTGTCACTCTTTTTTTTTTCTTAAGCCCACTCTTCTGCTTTTTGCGCTACGCCGCAAGTCATGGACTGGAGGACTGTCACATCTTCATTAGCGTGGAGACAAGCCTCCTCTGGGAAAGCTCCTCTCTTGTTGGCTTGCCCAAAGAGCAGAGAAACCAAAGGGCACTGCAGCCTCTCGAAATGACATCTCCTACCTCTTTCTCTCTGTCTTTCTCTTCCTCATCCCTCTCTCTCCCTCCTCATTCATTATTACTGGGGCATCATGGGAGGCTTTGGCTCCTCATTAACTCCTCTACGCTACAGATCTGTAATTATTAGCAGCCATCGTTAGTTCATCTTCTGCCTCTCCTCTTCCTAATTCAAAACACACTTTTACACCCTCACAAACACACAGGGCCAGGTCATTAGGACGCCACGCTCGCCTCAGGTTGCGTGGGTGGTTTTGAGTGTCTGCGTGCTTCAGAATGTATTCAAAAGTGTGTTTGTGTGGGGCTCTCACCATGACTGTGTATCCGCTGTCACCTCATTGAATCTGCTTAAGTCTTTTGTTACAAATTAGGTTGTTTACTGCATGTGGCACACGTGTTTCCATCTGCTATGGTTTTAAATAGATCCCGGACACTTCACAGGCATAATGTTACACAATAACATTCAAAAGAGGAATGATATACAGAAATACTTAAAATGCACAAAGGCAGATTCATTCCCTCAAAAATTAATACTTCCTATTTTGCTTTTATTTCACAACTATTTTTATTTATTACTGAAATATGACAAGATGGATATTTTTTGCATTTAATGTAATCTGCCTTTTAACTTTTATTACTTTTTACCACAACACAACGGTCTGGTCATGGTGGAGATCTTGCTGTAAACGCCTATATTTCGTTTTATAAAAAAATATTGAAATTGCTCGGTTTGTAATACTTACACTTTAGTAAGAAATAATGATGACAATTTTGCTGATATACAGACTTTAATAATCTGAGTTTGTTGTCTGCTTAGGTTGTTTCTGTTACACAGCGATGCTTGAGACATTGAACCAACTGCAGAAATGGCAAAATGTGAAAACTCCTGAAAAGAAATCCACTTTAGGCGAAGGTGTTTTCATCTCATCTCATTCAGAAACTGAATTGATTTCTAAATAAATAATACTCTTTTTGAATGAGGTTTTACTAGACAAAGAAGGTTAAGAGGTCAAACACCACTGGAATAATCTCTGAAAATGCATCACATTTCAGATGTGTTTATGACTTTAGAAAAACATTGTGTTCCTAAAGGGTATAGCTGAGACAACAATTGTTCTTTTAACTGAGGTAAAATGTTGGAAAATGGAAATATGTTTTTTTTTTTTTATCATTATTGTGAGCTAAGAGTAGATTCCTTTTATTCTGAACTCTTCTTATGCTAGAGGTGGATTTATAATCTCTCATATTTAGTTCTAACTTCTCTTGCTTTCTTTCAGCCGTGTCCTGTATTTCACCTGCCCCATTCTTTATTTTTTGCGCTGACAGCCTCCAGTGGCCTCACACACTCGTTTCTAACAGAGCTGCCTGAGAGCGGAAAGTTTAACGTGTTTTACAGAACTGCCATGGGGTTTCCTCTTTTGCAATTGCTTCATAGTGTACAACAGAAGATTGCAGCTCAGTGGCAGGGTCTTATATATTATGAATAAATATGAATGCAATCTGAATATATTATCTATAAAGGTATATTTTAGGACGAACATCAGAGGTATTACAATGCTTGCAAACCTTGGGATCAAAACCACTGTGAATGCCTGTGAGTTAGCGCTACAAAGGTAAAACAGAAACCTTCTAAATAAACTGTCCTCATCTAAATAATAATAAAGAAAAACAAGCAAACAAATAATAATACAAAACAGAGTTTTCTTTTGTATTTATCACCTTCTTAATGTCATTAGACAAAAACTATTTGATTTAGAATTAAGTTTCTTTTTTTTTTAAGTAAATGTCAAACAACATTACATTAGCCGATCAGGGAGAGTTGATTGCCAACTGGTGTGATGAGCAGCAGTGTCGTCAAAGCCAGAGGAGATCTGACCTCACATTCGGGTGACTGAGAGCTAATTGCTCCCTAGGAATAGTATGCTTTGTGTGCTTGACCCCTGTGGCTAAACCTTGCTGAATGGGTATTATTTAGCAACAAAGCTGAATAAGCTGGCTAATATAACAGGACTCAAAAGGAGTGGGTTTATAGATTGTGGCCAGTGTTTTGATGTTGGTTAATGCAAGACTCTACAAAGTCCTCCTTAAAGGGATTATCTGACCGAGAGAGCTGTCTGATAAAAAGACACTGAAGGTTTTTGATGAGGTGAGGTGGAGTTTTTCCAGGGTACTGCTTTGATAAAATAAGTCAAATCAGTATTTAACTACAACTCCACTAGTTGATAATTCAAGAGAGAAGCTCCACATGCCGCAACCTGCTGTCTCTTCTATCCACCTGCAGTTAGGCTTTTAAATAAATAAAATTATAACAAAATACAGACTCTGATATCTGCACATTTCTGATCCAGTGTGCCTTGAAATCTTTGGAGCAGACCAACGACACGCACGGCACCAGCACCGCAGGTCTTTGTGGTCCTATATTGTAATTAAGCTGCATATATCTTGTGTCCTTCACTTTCCAGGCTCTGTGGTTATAACCCAATAGTTTATCCAGTCAGTGGGCAAGACTCGTATCTTACACAAGGACAACAGAATAAGCAAATTAAATTGCAGTGACATCCAGCGATTTACATACTTACCAACGGCCTCCTCGAGCAAATTAATCACCCCTCTCCCTCTGCTGATTTTCTAATTTTTGTCTGCAATTCTGGGCGCACCAATTACAGTGCCTGCAGTGTGATGCTGGATCATGGTTGGGAGGACATGCTGGTAATTGTGTTAACCCTGGATGTGGGTTCACTCCAGAGCAGTGTTATGGAGTTTAAGACAGAAGGAGGCTGTCCTCCCTCTCTGTTGGCTGCTCACCAAAGTCATGATTAATTAGGCTTACAAAACAATACTTGAACTGCACTGGTCTTACTAAGGTGCACTGTGTTAATTATTTTAAAGGCTTTAGCCACTGGGTGTTTTATCTTATCAATGTTAGGTGTGCTTTTGCTTATTTCTTAACAGCAACATTTACTTTTTTTATGTGATTAAGCCTCCATATCTGGCTCAAAAGGAAATACAGAAAATGTTGCGTATTCATTTGTTTTCTGATCGGTCCATCGAATCAGATATGAGTCCTGACTAGGGTGTCCAAAAATAAAACTTATAAAAATGTAGCATTCTCTCTCTTAGTCATCCATTCATCCATTGATATTAAAGATTTTTTTTTCTCCCAGAATAACAAGAGACTACATTTTCAGGTAATTCCTATATTGTGGTGCCGTTGGTCAAAACGTTGGTCTCACAATAGCAAAATCCTACATTCTGACAGATAGGGTATTGTCATTACCAAAACTGTGAGTCTGTGCTAAGTTTCAGTTGCTTGTGCACTGAAACTTAGCACTGCTTCTGTTTTAATCCTGCTGTTTCTCTTGCTGTTTTCCTAAGGATGCAATTTTCATCCTTAGGTATATTTTAGAATTACTTTGCTCCCTCTTAGAAATAAGTGGTAACCTGATAACAGCTCCAGTCAGTTTAATGATAGTGTAGCATTGGCATCGCTGCCTTCTTTGGGCATGTCTCTTGTGCTCATAAAGTGCAGATGTCAATGAGAAGAGAGAACAAAACTGAGGGCGTAAGTTTTACTCACGGAGAAAGCTTGACTGCAAGAAGGCATTAAATTTGACTCTAGAAACATTGTTTTGAGGAGAAGCAGGGTAAATTTCTGAGCAAGGAAGATTTTTTTTTTTTTTTTTGGGTGTGCACAAGGAAACTTATGGAAAAGTATCATAACATCCGAAAGTTAGAACAAGAAATCTTGCTCTGAAATTGAAAATGTTCTTATATTTAAAAAAAAAAAAACACACATCTTGGAGAAAAATGTAGAGACCCTTTAGACTCCCTTCTCTCCAGTTTATTCCAGGGAGCCCAAGGAACCTCAGGCCAAAAGGAATATAACTCCATTAATCAAGTTCACGTTCTGCCCCAAGTTTTCCTTCCAGTGGACGGTATACAAAATAACGTCGATGGAAGACGTACTGATCAGATGTCCAAGCACATTCACTGATTTCTCTTGATAGCATCAGTTGTATTCTGGGCTCCCTACAGATGATTTTCAGCTGAGTCCAGTCACCTTATGGAGGACGCTCATTTTAGCTGAGGCTATCCAGAATTTTGTTTCAGTATTGATCGATATCTTATGACCAAAGGCACAAATCAAAATCAGTAAATCCAGACACTTTTTTTTCTTTTATCACAGCTCTTTCTTCACCACAGATCACAGACTCCATTTTGCCATCACTTATCAACAAGTTCAAAGCATACTTCAACTGCTACGCTCGAGGCAAAAGCATCTTTCACAAAACACTTCCAGTCTGGTTAAAGATGCCAGCCTGATATTGCACAGTTACAGATTCAATGCATATTTTTGAGCAGAGAAGTCAGCACATGTAGATGTGCACACATTTGTTTGGGAGTTTCTGTGATGTGCAGACATATTACATCTATAACGGAGGGTTCATTGTCAATGGACAGTAGAGGGTCAGATTTTAGTTATAATTTCCACCTGTGTCTCAGCTGGTGATGTCAAGACTGTCGACGGCTCATGTCCAATGCGAACCTCACCAATGTGATTAGATATTTGTGTTTGTTATCATATACACTCGCATACAATCCCTTATGTGTCTTTAGAGGTGATTGTGTGTCTGCCTCCATGTTTGCTTGTGCCATTGATGCTGAGAGAGGCTGAAAGGCGGGGTCACAAAGAGCCGGTAACAAAGCTCATCCGTCAAATCCTCGTGACCCGCGTGACATTCTTTCAGATTCGCTTCAGCGCTCACACTTTGTGGACTGCCCCGTTGTTTCTGTCATTTGTTTGTTTACTATTAGCATCCCATCCTACTATCACTGCTTTCAGGGCAATGTTTTTTTTTTGCATGTTTCTTTGTTTGCTGTAGAACAATTACATACACTCAGAGTTAAGATGATAGATTATTGGTTAATGAAGTGCAAGTCCCTAATGATGATGTGGATGCCCCTTTTTTGTCTTTATATTTGTCTTTTTCTACACAGTTGTCCTCCATGTCTCCCATATAATTTTTTTTTATTTAATAGCTTAGCATTTGCACCATAGAAATTGATACCATACAAACATAAACATGTCTTCACTTCCGGTGAGGATATCCTCCAATCAGTAGCATGTTTGGAGTGATCGAACATGCTACTGGGAATTAACCCAATCAAGCACAAGCATATTGCTTTAAGTCATTATTTTCTTTAACCTGCTGCTGATGTCTGAAAGTGAGGTTTTCTAAATACAGTGAAGATTAGGGTGAATAAATCATTTAACTGGTTTAAATAAATAGGACATCTAAAAAGTTCAGAATATATGAGCCAGTTATAAATTGTAAAAAACAACAAACATAATACATACCTGGTTTCTGTAACAAAGTGTACTCATCCGCATGAATTATGTTAGTTTGATTTGTATCTTCTGTCATATTTGCCACAGTCAGTATAAGTAGGGCTTTGATTTGCCATCTGTGACTGTTTGACTGTATTTGCATTCTCACAATGAAACAAATCATGCTCACGTAATCCTGCTCACTAAACCAGAGGAAAAGATACCTGATTTATATGAAAGCTCTCAATAAACATACCTCTGCACAGAATGCAAAGTTACAAAGGAGAGATTTGTTATTTTATTTCATCAAAACCAGACCTTTTCAAAACAAAAATTTGGCACAACACAAGGCGTGGCATAAACAATCGATATTTCAACCATCATATTGTTATCATTTCTGGCTGAGAAAAATGTTTGCTTGTTTTAATCTAATTTTACCTTTATATGTTCCAATTGTATTTCATTGCCAGAAATCCAACTGTGAATACTTAAAATAATCCACACATTATAGATAGACCTTATATGTAATACTTCTGGCTTCCATTTGGATAAACTGCCAGAATTCCAACTTCCATTTTTGTTTCCCATTCTCAATAACAGCTCATTTAGAAATGTTACAGAACTAAATCTCAGCAAAAATAAACACAGTTTGTGGCACAGCTGTTAAGTTTTCACTAAATCTCATTCTATATTTTAATTTCAAATTTTGGGGACAAAGAGGTGAATGGATGACCACATGCTGAGGCATAAAACCCCCCAATACATCAATTAGAGCCCTTTAGTGTTTTTATAACGGGGCACTTCTCAACCACACTCCCAGTAGCACTGAAGGGAAAAATTAGGGCTATTCAGCTTTTGCCCCAGTTAGATAAGTGATTGTAATTGCTTATATCCCACATTCTCTGAAGAAATTGAGGCCAAGGTCAATTTCTAAAATTAGATTTTAACACAAAAGAGAGATAGATACTAGCTGGATTTAATTTGGTGGTGCCAGTAGATGGTATGAAAAAGCCTGTTTTAAAACCTGGAGAATTGATTTGCTCTAAATTGTCAACTAAATGCTAGTAAGTGCAATTGATTCTGATGAAGAGGATGTAAAAAAAAAATACTGAAGTGTTTTAATCACAATGGCTTTCCCCTTACCACGTTTCCATAATCATTTGTGAGTTTCATATCTTACAGTTGTGATGTTGGCAGCCTCTCCCACCTGTTCCTCTTTAAACTTCTCCACAACTCGATTCCTGACCCATATGATGTGTTTCTTTGTTTCCATTGTCAGCATTTGCTTATTAATGTCCTCTTACATACCTCTGAGTCTTTCGCAAAGAAGCTGTAGGGATAATGAGTTTTAATTATACACAGGTGGGATCCATTTATTACCTTGGTGACTTTGTAGGTATCAGTTTAAAAGGTGCTCATTAAAATTGCATTGCTCATTTTTTGATGTTTTGAGAAGTGGGATACTTATTAAAACATAGTATCATATTGTAAATTGTGGTTACAACTTTCTACAATACCTTAGTGGGCTTGAATATTGTGGTCAGACACTGTAGGTTGGATTTCTTTTCTTTCACTCTCTCAGTCCAGCCCTCAGCCCTCACTCCACATCCATCATTATATGATACAGTAAATAAAGAAAAGATTTTTGCAAATCAAGTACTACGCTTCTTGTAATTCTCAATTCCCATGTTAAGTTGGTACCAAAACGTAAACTAAAGAAACAAAGGGATCGTTGCAGAATGTCAAACTGTTTACGATTTGTATAAGTAAAGATTTCCCCAAAGTTTTACATTATTTAATTTAAATACATGTTGGAATACCGCTGTTCATTTCCATAAGGCATTATTGAAAAGAAAGTCAGAAAAGTCATCAAATGACTTTGTTTTTTTTTGTTTTTTTCTTTCTTTATGGCCTCCACCCCCCACGTCCCCCTGTCACTCATCCTCTCTGGCTCTAACTGCATATCTTCACTCTTTTTTCTCATTCTGTTTGGGCAGACATCCAGGGCAGATCGTTGCACTCAGGATTTCATTAAAACTATGTTGATGGAGCACTCTGCCCAGCCTAAGTAAATGTGCTGAAGCCCATTTGAGTGTGCATTGTTTGGAAATAGATTACTGACGTTCGTGGAGTAAAGGCATCGGAGAGAGGGAAGGAATGGGAGTTGGGGGGGGGCAGGGAGAAAGTTTTTCATAGTTGACTTCCAGATGGCTTAGAAAGTTTATTCAGAGTCCCTAAATGGCTCATATGAAGAAAAGAAAAAAAAAGCTGAGTAAAAACAAAAAGCACTGGGCTTTTCTACAGCAAGCTTATCTGACAACTGTTCACTTTTCTGTGACGGGTATTTGTGTTCTAAATATTACCACATTCCACACACAGCACGTCGTTGACAATCTACATGAAGTGATCTACACATTAGCGGATTCACAGCTCAAGCTAGCACCACGTTTTGACAGGTGTATCATGTCCTGGCCAGGTGTAACACAATCACAAGAGACACCGCATGTCCCCTGACCAGCAAACGTTTGTCCTTTGTCTCCCAGATCCGGTTGTCAAAGGAAAACATTCGTTTCAGCATAATACCTGTTAAACTGACAGTCTCTGCACATCCTCTTTACTGTGACATTTCAGACTTATCACAAGCTGTCACTTCTAGTCACAACCTGTCAGAGTCGGTCACAAGCAGGTGGAGCCAGTCACGTTCTGTAATCTCACTTTGTTGATGCAAAGATTTCAACACGTTCAAATGTTGGCTCGAGGTTCTCTGCCCTGGAATTCTGTGTGCAAAAACAGCTAGATGTATTATCCACCAGCATATGTAAGAAGTAACTTAGTTTTTTTTTTTTTTTTTCTCGTTCACATAAATTTCATGTTTTCACACCCTCTTGAAGCTTTGCTTTTTATTTAAAGAGCCAAAATTCATCAAGCAGAAAATGGAACCACCCAATATGGCTAGAAAATCAAGCACTGTGTGTCACCTACTTTAGTTATTATCCAGAGAGTTTGTGGGGTATATCATTGGATTTTTCTCCACTCGAGGTTGAGAAGTTCTGATGCTGCTGTGACTATGAACTCTAGCTCCTCTCCACAGAGTCTGAGGTAGTTGTCCGAGATAGGAGTTAGAAATATGTATATTTAATACTGACAGAGGAAATAGAAACTGCAACATATATATATACAATTGAAATCAGATATTTCTTAAAAAGAAGACACATAACCATCTCATGTCTCTGTATGACAAGAAATTAATCTGTTTTAAGCCAGCTAAGATGAACACAATTATTTCTATTTCCTAAGTGCCAGAGTATTGAGTTAATTTATGAGGAGGACATTTTCTTTAACTTACTTCAAATTCAAATGTTTATATACAATAATCACATTAAATGATATCACAATACACACGATTTGTAAGTATTTAGACAATTTTTGAAAGGCCAGATGATAATGCCATGGTTTTGTAAACTTTTGATAGATTCATTCTTATTAGGATGTTATCCAGAGCTGGTAAGTGAGTCCCATTATTCACATTGACATGAATCCTGTATCAACTTGGCCTGAAAGGGCACTCTTAGAGGAAAAAGTTACTACTCCAGAAGCGACCCAAAAAGAAGAATCACAATTTGCAAATATTCATAGTTAACATCCACCTTAATTTGTGGAGAGATGGCCTGTTGTCTGAAGAGACTAGAATGAATATCACTGACCACAGTGTCAATTGATGACATTAATCTGTCAGTAAAATATGGAGGTGGTAGCATCATGTGTGATGCGGCTGGAGGGAATGCTTTACTTCACAAAATAAATGCATGAGGAAAGTGGAATGCAGTGGAAAGTTGAAGTTACATCTGAAGACAAGGGCCAGGAAGTTTGGGGACAATTGTGTCTTTCAAATAGGCAAAGATTTGAATTACTCCACTAACTAACTAAAAGAGTGGATTGGGAACCACAAACTCAAAGTTTTTGAGGAGCCATAACAATGCTCTGATCTCATTCTTATTTCTTTATTTTTTTTTATAAGCCACAGACCAACTCTGACAATATTTTCATAGACTAGCCTTAGGAACTTTATTAGCAACATCCCTCAAAGCACTGTTCCAACAACAGAAGATAAGTATCATCCTCTGTGCCCCATAAAGATCTCTTTACTGCTATTGGTGCGTTTTGTGCTGAAGAAAGTGATTACTCTGTTTTGCCTTCCCTCTTTGTCTATTCATAAGTCAGTCAACACTGTATGTTGTTAAAACTGGGTTTTGGCAGAGCCTAGTAATGGCCCAGAGGAGTAATTACTAAAGAGTGTACATAGACATCTGTGACTCAGTTGACTTGAAAATAGTATTACTAATGTCTGTCCCACTGGTAGTGTGAAAACAGCTTTACTTGAAGCTTTACTCGGCCTATTTCAGCAACTCCAGCTCATATCTTAATAGGGTCCTGGGGCAACAGACCAGATGTACAAACTGAGAAGAAGCAGCAAGGAAGTTATGTCAAAGAAGGATTGTAATAGACAACATTTTGCTTCCAGCTATTTTTTTATTTATTTTTTGGTTACTTTTTATTTATAACCTTATCTTTCATCTCATATATACTCATACAAATATGAGACATTTACCCAGAAGAGAAAGATGATCGATCGCTCTAAATGTATACAGATATTTTTTTTTTCCATGTTTCTAAATAATTTCTTCCCCCAGCCATAAGCATGAACCAGACAGCACACCCTAAGTTCTCAGTGGAGATAAAACAATCCAGATAGAAACCGAACTGAAATATAAGAATAGACATGAGAAGCTCTGAAATTATTGCATTTTATAGGCTTTATTCACTTATTTTATAGCAACTGAACAAAACATAGTTGCTTTATTGTGCTATAAAATAGCACTATGTGCCTGAAAAATACATAGTACTGTCCCTTTGTCACTCTCTTTTTATATATCCAAGTATCTCCAATTAATCTTAATAAAACTTGCTCTTAAAGCAATGTTTGACTTTGGTTTTTCACCTGTTGTGTGGACGAGAGATCAGGTGATTGGAAATAAGAGTTGTTTTCAAAAAAATATTAAACAAAGGTGTTGTTATTAGGGAATCTGTTTACAGGGCACTGGAAGAAATAATATTTATGTTGTAAAATTGTCTCTACGCAATATATGAACCGTAACAAAAACATGAACAAAACTGCGGAGAAAGGGGAGAGGGGGGTCTGACTCAATTAAATATTAAAATTTCAAGTTAAATTAATAAATTACATTTGAAATTAATAATTTAAATGATCAAACAAACATTTATAATGACATGGTTTGAACTGCACTCTTTGGTGGTGGAAAATCAAACCATTTCTTATAGAAAACCAGCTAAGAACTGTCTCTAGCCCCCAAACTAAAGAATGTGTGAGCAGACAGTATAAGAGAATGGATTTTAACCAGAAAGGGGAAGTTAAACTGTAAAAATAGAGGTCCAGGATTCAATGCAGAACATTTTTGTTGAATGGGGCATTCAATTTGAGAATAGAAACATGTGATCATCCAAGATTTTTAGAGTGATAGCAGTATGATATGTGCAATGAAAATATAAACCATTGCTCTTAAATTGAACATTTATCCTGTTATGCTGTAGAAAAATCCCCCCAAATTCATCCTAGCAACCTCTGTTTACTATCAGTTTTTACATTTCTATGTGCTCAGTCATGTATTTAAATTCTCCACTGCAGTAGTACAACATAACACTGACCTGCAGAACATGATCATAATACAAATATATGTATTACCAAAAAAGGAAACATTTGGACATAAGCATGCAATTTGGAAAGATCCCAAAGAACCATTATCTGTGTGTTATACTCCTCACTGGGGGTGGTCTGTGCCTGTTTCTCTTGGGTTTGTTTCCAACAGCAGCTTATCTCCAAATGCTCAGGTTCAGTTAATTGGCATTATTAAGCTGGTGGCGAGCTCAACTCAGATGTGAATGAAGAGAGTATGGTCAGGCATGTACATGTCTGTCTGCCTAGTTAGATGTGTGGGCGTTGACGCACAAACATCTCCGTCTGTGAATATGTTACCAGCTGAGACTGCTTTGGTGTGTGCGTGGAATTTAAAGCAAGCGGCTGTCAATTTCATTCAAGAGGGCACGTGGCATGCCTTAGGCCCTGGTAGCCCAATTACAGCCAGTAACGCTCAATGAAGGAGCAGAAGCCCAGATCTATCTTCCTTTCTTCAGATAGGAGACAAGACAGTGGTAAATGTAATGTCGGTCGATGACTGTGCAGAGTCACTCGTGGGACGGAAGCAGAATCTTATGAATGTTTTTGGCTTCAGGTGACTGAATACACAGGGTGGATGAAGAAAGAAAGGAGATTAAACTCTTAAGAGTCGAGACAAGTCTTGTGGTATTCAGGATAAAACGGCTCGCTGTAGTTTAACCCAAGCGGAAACGAAATCAACCTTATCAAAGCATTAAAGTATCTCTAACGTGTTAATTCTTTCTTTCTATTTTGTAGGGTGGGAAGATCCCAGTAAGGTGGACAGCTCCAGAGGCCATTGCTTACAGAAAGTTCACCTCAGCCAGTGATGTGTGGAGTTACGGTATCGTCATGTGGGAGGTGATGTCATATGGAGAGAGGCCTTACTGGGACATGTCCAACCAGGATGTAAGTGATTTTAAATACGGTATTTTGTGAAATCATATCATGATTCTTTCTTGAAAACACAGTGGTGAACTGTGGCTCTAATAATAGAGCTTTATTCATGCAAAAAAAAACAATACCATCACATCCCCGCAACCATCTCTTCTCTCAAGGAAACCAGCACAACAAATAGAAAGGCTTCCAGCATATATGTGTCATTCACTTAGATAAAAAGAAAAGACCTAAAGCAGACTCAAAGTCAATGGCAAGGTTTCTGGTTTGATGGATGTCAAGACTTAGAAGATGATAATTGTTTTGTAGATTTATTTAGATTAAGCTTTGTAGCAGCAGATGAGAAGCAAAGAGCTGGCGCAACCGGGACTGAAGATGGAGAATAGAAGATTGGAAAAACCACGAAATTTTTCAAATAACTGTCAGCAAATTTAGAGGCCAGGACTAAATGTTTCACTTAATCAAAGGATCTGACGTTGAGCGGGTGTAGAGCCTGGGTACTTATGGTGATTGAAAACAGCTGTCTCTTGGCCCCGCCCATAAAATGTTCTGTAGGCGAGGAGGAGGCTGTGAAGTCAGTTAGTTGAAATCTCTTCCAGCAGCAGGACCATTTTTCCATCTGGTTTCAGTGTCCCCTGTGTCTGTTTCCGGTGCCATCTGTGTCTTCTACCAAAACTGTCAATAGGTCAGCTGAAAAATGTTAAAAGAATGAAGGAAACAGACTGAGAATAAATGAAAATATTTGTGGTTAATCAAAGATATTATCAGAATTTACACTTTCTGTAATTTTAAAGGCAAACGTATATAGATAATGAAGCAAAATATCCAAGATACTAAAGAAATGTGTGGCATAGACATCAAATTCAATGTAATGTGGGCTTATATTATTTTGTCATCGCCTGTATGCTTTTCATTTTTGCCTTTTTTGCTTCTCAAAAAGCTCAAAGTTTCCTTTAATTGATGAAAGAAAAAGGGCACACGGCACCTGCTTTTTCATGTTAGAGTTGCTCCAAACAAGCTACTGGGCAGGCATTAGCCAAAAGTATCTTTTGTGATGTACACAAGTAAAGGAGGAAAAACAAGGCCTGCACTACAAGCAAACCATTGTAGACAGTTCAGAGGCTGCCTTCTGTGGGGGAGAATAAGTCTTTGTAGCACCACTGTTTCATTTTATACAAAGCTGTTCATTCCTTCCAAACAAAGCTCCAATGCTGGGCTGCAGGGATGTTTTTTTGGCAGGGAAATGCATGTGCACTCTCTGTTTCTGTAAACAGAAAAGCTACAACTTTTTGACAGTATGGAAGAAATAGCACACATTTACAGTATGTGCCCTTTAAGAGTCGGTAGCTTCTCAGGAAGTTCAACTTTTGGAAAATTGTTGAAAGGGTCACTACCCTTTCAACAAATATTGAACTTAAATACGTCTCAGAGTAATCACTCCGTCCTACGAAAATTATGTGGCCTGTATGCGTGTATGCAAAGACTAACCCAAACACAATTAAGGATATCTTGTGCGAAAAAGGAAGCTGTAATAAATCACCTTTTTCATCCACGCTATCGGTGAAGATGCCCTTGACTCTGACTTTGAAAGCAGACTTATTATGGGCAAAGCCTCACACTATCCCTTTCCTTCCTGGCCAGCTTTTGAGAGCAATGAATGATTGCTGAGAGCTCTGCTTTGTTCCCTGTGTCCGCTTGGATAAGGTCCATACTCACAGGCACCAACACAAACACGCACAACCACTGGAAGTGGTCCCATACTATGAGGTCTTTCTCCCTAAGCTTCCCTTAGTGAGAAGACGAGCCAACCACCAGGCCTCTGTGGACCTCACTCCACCGGGACAGTCCAACCAAGCAGATGTTGCCTCAGTGGGCCAGCAGCAAGCACTGCCTGGTGGGACTGATGCCACTCAGCATGTCCGCCTCCTCTGAGCACGCACATATTCAGGCACTTGCAAACGCACTCCTCGCATCCTCTTACACACCCACACAAAAGTAAAAGCTGCTGGTTCCGTTTCTTTTTTTCTTTTAAATCCATCTTCCTCAATATAGCCTTCAAGTTCCTTTTTTATATGCTCCCATCTTGTGTTTTCCCTGTCTCCTTTATGTGTGACGTTTAAGTAGATTTTGTTGAGCTACACTCAGCTTCGAAACTGAGTCTTCAAGCTACAGAAACATTTTTACAGAATAGTATATCTTACCCTGGAATTTACACTTGAAGTGTAATTTGCAGCCAAGCATTTTAGGTAAAAAAAAGAGCACATAATGTATGTATACTGTTAAAAATCTGTAAAAGGTTTTTTGTGAAGTTTTGTTCTTGAATGCCAATCTAAAGACACTTTATTAAGTTTTAGTTTTTTTTTTTACATACATTCACACACCAGACATGTTATTAATGACACCTGGTTGGTACCTGGTTGAACCTCCCTTTACCTTCAGAATGGCTTTAATTTCTCATGGTATAGATTTAGCACGGTGTTCAAAACATTCCTGCATGTATTTCTGCATATTTTGATTCAAATTGATAAAAAAGCATCACCCATTTCCTTAGCTGCAAATATATGATTTGAATCTACCATTTCACCTCAATGTACAGGTCTCTTTTGCATTGAGATCAATTAACTGTGGTCACACAGAGATTGATATTATATTCACTCAGACATAGACATTGTCAGTGATGATTCTAAAGTAGTTTCATTCAAACAATGTTAAATAGTCAGAAAGATAGTCACACCCTCCACCACCCTGAAGCACTGATACAAGGTAGAGTAGATTCATGTTTTCATATTGTTTACTCTCATTCCTGACCCTAACAATTCAGTGACTAAAATCAAGACTTCAGAACAGGCAATATTCTTTCCTATTTGTTTTTGTCTATTTTTCACAAGCCTGTGTATCTTGTTCTTAGCCAACACGTGAAACCCAGTATTGTCCTTTGCTACTGAAGCCCTTTTCATTTAATGCCCAACACTCTGTATTTGCAGAGACGGTATTCCACAGGCCTTGGTTGTAACAAGTGTGTGTTTCCACTACTCTTTCTATCATCATGATTCAGTCTGCCTATTTATTTTTTTACCCCTGATACTTCCAAAACAGTTGTCTACACATGAAAGGTTCTCTAAATCAATCTTCTTTACCATTCCGATGCTGAATTTGAACTTCAGTAAGCTGTTTTCACCAAATGCCCTGAATGGCTGCCCTGTGATCGTCAGACTCTTTGTGTAAACAAGTAATGGAACAGTTATGCCTAGTAAAGTAGCTTATGAGTGGTATATATACTAAACCTGCATTAAACCTGCATTGTATACTGTATTAACTACACTTTAGTTGTAAATACATGCAGTAATTTAGTTCACCTAAACACTTGGCTAACTTTGATTTGTCTAAGTCTCTTGCAAGTAAAAGGCCATCATACCTGTGAAGTCTTTAAGAGGCATGTGTCAAGTGTCTGTTTTCTAAAGCGTTAATTATTTCAAATCTTCCATTCCCTCACTGGCTCCTACAGTGACACAGCTAGTGTTTTACTTCCACTCTGCTTCCCCACTTTGTCCTCCAGGGCTGGCATGATTGGCTAGTGTCAGGAGGAAGGGCACATTAGCCTGAATGCAAACTGTCACTTGAGCGACGAACAGCAGTTGGCCTATATTATAGCAACAGAGGGATGCTGGCAGGGCCAATTTGAGGCATAGAAGAGAGTGCTGTAATCACTCAACAGATACATTTGCAGAAAAAATGTTTTTTTTTTTTGTTTTTATTTAAGTTTGTGTTATTGTTCACCTGACAGATGGTAAAAATAAAAATAAAAAATCATCATCCATGCAGACAAGACATGCAAGTTATCAGAAGACAGTTTCATGTAATCTAAGTATTCGGATGTGTGGCTTTAAAGGTTTTAATCTGTATCAGACAGCTTTCTTATAAAGCCAGAATTCCCCACAAGAGAGACTAAATAAGGCACTGACTACTAACAGCTCCCCAGACCTTTGTTTCAAAAATTTCAGAATTATCCAGTTTTAACAGTAGGTTTGCAGCTCCAACTGAAAGTGTCACATTACTCAAAATGTAATAATTATCTCTTAGGTAATCAATGCTATTGAGCAGGATTATCGTTTGCCACCACCCATGGACTGCCCCAGCGCCTTGCACCAACTGATGCTGGACTGCTGGCAGAAAGATCGCAACGTACGACCTCGCTTTGCAGATATTGTCAGCACCCTCGACAAAATGATCCGCAACCCCACCAGCCTAAAAGCTGTAGCCAACATCCCTGCTGTGTGAGTAAAGCAATTCACTAGACACACACACGCACACACACAAATACACTCTTAACTTGATATTAAAAATGCTTTTTATCTTTTTATGCACACCAAGTTCCCACACACAATCTGCACAAGCTAGCTTACTATTTGTGTTTATTTTTATCACCTCATAAAATAGTAATGGTCTTATTACTGTTGATTGCATCAAACTTGAACTTTTCCCTTGCTGCTTTTCTTTCCACCTATTGAATCCTGATACTTTCAGGGAGTTTCACTTGAGTCATAGCCATTCAATAATAAGGCAAACACATTATGAAAATGTGTAGAAACAACTTATAAACAAAAAGGAGACATTTGGAATGCATGTTGCTTTCAGGAAAAAAGTTGTATTAGTTTATTATTGAAGAATAGATTTTTTTTCCTGATTTCAGTATTTTGCATTTGGTACAATATATACAGTATACAAATAAATTTCATAGGGCACTAAATATCAGATATTTGTAAAATTATTTTAGTACTGCTTGTTAGTTTGAAAATATGATATTTAATAAATGGATGAAATTTCTAATTGGCTACAATACCTTGGTAAAAAGTCCCAACCTCATCATTTGGATAAGACTTTGACAGCAGAGGAAAATAATGTTTATTCTCAATCATGCCACCATATGCATTGATGCAGCAGAGAATGGAAGAGTGGATATTTATTTTTAAATGGGTATACTGTAAGTTAATTAATTAACTCAGTGAAAGCTAAGGACAAGTTAAGAACTATCCTAAGACATCTGACATCTGTCCAATACCAAAACATAATTATTATTATGTTTTGGTATTGGAACAAGAACTAAAATTTGCATCTTAGCAAGCTTAGCAGCAACACTAATGCTGAAGTTCAGCATTATAAGCAACCCGAGCTTGTTAACTCATATTAACTGTGATTATCAGTGAAAATGTTTATGTGGCATCTTCAGCTAGTTAAGTTACATTTCTAATTCCAATGTCAAACTTGCCAGCAAACTGAGGCTTATTACCATGAAACAGTTCAGTGCCAATAAATGGTGCATCTTAGCCGTAGATGTCAGGAAAAAGGCGTACATGCCACTTTGCTGGGATAAATTTAAAAGTGTTTCTACTATTTCATTAAGATTACATGCTTTAATCATGAATTTATTCTTATTTTTCATTTTCTATATGGGGACAGACCAGACGAGGAAAAAGACTGGAAAAAAAAGGATTTGAATTACTTTCATTTTTTGTCCAAAAATGATCTTTCTTTTGATAATTTTTCTGAGTACTTAGTTCATTTAAAGTTGCTAGAAATTCTCTAAGATTCTATTAGTTGTTGAAAACTTTGACTTACGTTTTCATCAATATTTAATTGATCAGATTATATCAGGTTGTTTGATCCATGTACAACAGTGACTGGATCTAGTTTTTCCTAGTTTAATCACACCTTCTGTGAATCTCTGGTTTGACTGAGCTACTGAGGGTCAGTCAGAAACTTAAAGCTATCTGTTTTGGCATTGTGATTTGGCTGGCTGCCATGTTGCCCTAGGTGAACTCCCAGCTATGTGTCAGACTGAGGTTTTGCATTAGGGCATGCTCTTACTCTTAGGTCTTTAAGGTGTTGAGACGACTTCCCACAGCCATAAGGAGCCTTTTCGTATAAATAGTACTGGCCAGATGATGGGTGGCATGTTACCTAGCATTTTTATTTTTTATTTTTGTTCTCTTTCAAACATTTTTAGGTAGATAGATCCACTGTAAACACGCTACTGGCTGTTTTGCTTGTGTCTTTTTATATACACCTACACAAATAAGAACCCCACAGTTACTCTTGTTTTCTTAAAACACCGCTCACTTAATATTGCATCAAAGTCCATTTCTCCCTCTCATCTCACCTGCTCCTTCTCGTCTCCTCCAGGCCTTCTCAGCCATTGTTGGACAGATCCATACCCGACTTCAACACCTTCAGTTCGGTAGAGGACTGGCTTGCTGCCATCAAGATGAGCCAGTACAGAGACAACTTCCTCAACTCAGGCTTTACCTCCCTGCAGCTTGTGGCTCAGATGACCTCGGAGTGAGTTCACTGGCTTGTGTAAAATTAAGTATTTAAAAGCCGTATGACTGTCGACAGAAAATGTGTTTACTACCTCTTGGATTGTTCATCGGTGTGGTTACTTAGATACCATATTTGCACTTCATATTAATTATCAGTGTTGTCATAAAGTAAAATTATGCCTGCATATTTATTAAAAATTGATGCTCAAGGCCTTGATAGTATTTATGAAGCCTCTTTGCAATTCCAAGCAACATGGTTAACAGACTCTTCTCCCAGTTTGAATTAATTTTGTAAATTTGTTTTCTGTTAATAATATCCACTTGTTCCCTATTTTCAAATTATACTTCCACATATGGTGAATGATGATAAATGTTTTTTTTTTTTTTGCCTCCGTAATCACACTGCTAAGACCAGAGATCCTCAAATCCAAGACTATTAGATGCGTCCCTACTTTAATGTGTAGTTACATTCTCCAGAGTGCTGCTGATGACCTGATTATTTAACTCAGGTGTTGCGAAGAAGAGTCGCATCTAAAGCCTGCAGGACATCAGCCCCTAGGGCCCTGGATTTGAGGTCCCTGACTCTCCAGTCTGTCATCTTACCACCAGAAACTCTAGTGTATTTCATTAGGATTATATGTGACGGACATAAAATTCCATAAATTAATACATAGTAAGACATAAGTGTGGCATGCAAGAAAAATAATAACATGTTTTTGCAAATAAAAATCTGGAATGCGGTATTAATCTTCAAAGTAGCTGAGTCTCTGCCAGATTGGTTGAAGAACATCTCTGAACTACAACGTTTTCATATTTCTACAGTTTTCCAGTTGGATTTCGGTCATGGCTTAGGGCCATTCATAAATATGCTTTAATTTGATCCACTTCATTGTAGCTCTGGTTTGTGGTGGTTGAGCTGCAAGTAACTTCAAATATTTGCCACCAGTTTTCTTTCAAGTTTGCTTGGCTTCACTGTCCATACAGCAATTTGCTGCCACCACAAATGAAATGAGGTATCCAGGGTGATGCCCGCTTTAAATGTACAATAGGCTACATTTAAAGCTCAATTACGAGCCAATCTTAGCTCCAATCTGTCTCATACATTCCTGACACATTTTGTGACAAACACCCAACAGGACTTTTTTTCCAGCAGTCAGTCCAGCATCCTCAGTAATGTCCATTGTTTTTATTTATTTTTTCTTGTTTCTTACCATTTCACAATAAGGACCTGATTTGTGGACTGCATGTTTTCTACTGGTAATGGTGACTGATTCTTTCAATTAGTGAATAGTTAATTAATTCTGAACCTTCGAAAGACAACTTGTGGTACTGGATTTTACTCATAAGTATCGCAGTAAATGGGGTCTGATACACATACGTGCCACATAGAAGATATTTTCAAAACTATATAGCTTTCCTTCCACTTTACCATCACTACACTGTCTATCAAATATAATCCGAATAATTGAATTGAAGCATGTGGGTGTAATATGACAATGTGAACGTGGGGTATCAAACCATTCATGAGGCATTTTAATCACATTTTACTCATGTTATCTGTTCTACGTTCAGAGGGACTGAAATTCTTTCATATGTCTTTAAAAAAAGCTATTGGTTTTCAGGGGGTTTTTTTCTCTTTGCTTGTTTCTCTCCAGGGACTTACTTAGAATAGGAGTGACCTTGGCAGGCCATCAGAAGAAAATCCTCAGTAATGTCCAGTCTATGAGGGTGCAGATGAGCCAGTCACCCACAACGATGGCATGACTACAGGGGGCGCTGTGCCATGGAACGGGCAGCATTCGGAGGTCCAACAACAGCAGCCCCCGAATGACCCCCGATCCATCGGAACGCGCCAGAGTCGAGACTATCGTCCTAATCTAAACCCCTACCATGGCAACAGGAGACCAGGGTTTGCACAACCACATGGGAAAGGGTTGTCACATCTCACGCTATCCCCCACATGCGTTCAGGGTCCATACCTGGCACTTTTTTCTCCATTTATCACAAAGGAAGACAAAGACAAAACCTTGTTGTTTCCAACTATATTGGTGTCATTGTAAACCAAAATGACTACTACAATCAGACATCAGCACAGGGAACAACTTACGAATTCAGCCGTTGTGGTAAACAATTGATATTGTGCTTCTATATTATCTGGACTAAAAAACGTTTAAAATGTAGACACAAGTGTGAGACATTTAGAAACCTGTGACCTGTGATCTTTACCCATACCGTTGTCAGTATGCGAGATGAAGGCGGCTTTACCTGGCGGGAAATAGGATACAGACAAAGACGCAACTAAAAGGAGAACTAACTAGTCGGAGAGGTATACAGGGATGTACAGAGGAGCACCAATTTCAACTTTTGCATTGTTTTTGTTTTTTTTTTTTTTTTTATTAAAAAATTTTAATATTGTATTATAACTGAACAAATTCAGAGCTTTGTTATATTTTTGTCTTTTACCATCTGTTTTATGTGTTGCCACTATAGCAAGAAGCCACCCACTTGTCTCTTAACTTAAACACTACCTGTGGAAGTCCAGTTGGAAGGTCTTGCCTAAAGGACTTTTTAACTATCTCCACCAAGAGAATATAAATATGTTTATCTCTTGCTAAATATGATTATATCTTTCATAATAAACCTTCATATTGAAGGTGTTACATATGAATATGTATGTACAGAACTCTCTGCTTGCATTTTTGGCAAAGACATGTTGACTAGATTGTGATAGACACATGCAATGTGCAGTTTCCTGTAAATCCCTGGTTTCCTTATCACAGCTGAACAACGGACTATTGGTTCAACATCTTCATGTTTCAGGAGCACCCTGATGACTTTTCCAACTGAATCTTAACTGAGGAACTTGTAAATTGATTATTGGTAAAGAACTGTTATTGTAGAGCTGTATGAAAATTGTTGTAGGAGTTAAAATATTGGGGGAAAAAAATAATAATATTTTACCGGAGATCATGTTAAATGTGGGTGTACACATGCCGTCTCTTGCTGGTGAGCACTTACATGTACAGATATGTTTTATGTTCCATTTGCGTTTTTATATATTGCTTGTGTTGGGATTGGTCAACAGGATGAAATGCTAAATTAAGTGTTGTGGCTTGGCTGACCCAAACTCATGGTAAACAGCTGCTAAGAAAACAAGGCATAAATATGCATTTGCATTAAATTATTCTGTCCAGATAGTTTTACTTTGAGGTAAATTCTAAACATGTGCTGTAAATATCTTAGCAGGGCGAGACTTTCTATGAATTTGAAATGCATGAGAGAGCAGCTAATCAAGGCATTGGAAATCAGGGTAAATCACCATCACTTCCTTTCACAGTGAAAATGAACATCTGGGCTGGGGTTTGCCAACAGGAACCCGGTGCCATTTCAATGAACACACAGTCTTAAATAGCCCTCAAGAGCTCGGTGCTCGCTATAAAACATGACCTCATACACGCTGATGTATTTAAGTTGCGGAGCCTATCTATTCACCCTCACTGTAGGAGTTCACCATATGGACGGGAGAGATGAAAGCAAATGCTGTGGTGTTAAAGAGAGTTTCACACAATCATAAAGATTTGGCTACATCACTCTCTGAGGATGGACTGAAAACTGCCTGTGAAATTCCTCCTCGTCTATAATATCGTTTAGGGGAAACAGTAATGTCTTTTTTTAGTCTAGCACCCAACAAAAAATAAAAACCTTAATTAACCTTAATATTGCAGGACAGAAATTTTCCCCTAACTTGCCACCATTACCATTCATATTATTGCCAAAATAATTACCTATTAGTCATTATTGAGCAAATAATGTTGCTTATTGCAAAGCAACGTTATTTAAGAGTGTCTCAATTGGCATAGCAAAGTGAATAGGTAAGCTATCTTCATCAATTCATATCAAACTACTAATGAATTATTTTTAAATACAGCCTTCAGAATGGGAACGTATTCTGCCTCATGAAGAGCTCGTTATAGTATGATCACTATTAACACCTATAATTTGCTGAATATTCATAATATAATAAAATCTATATTTTTGTTTTATGATGTCTTGAGGCATATATTAAACAGAGCCTGTTAAGATTAATAGTTTAAATTTTAAGTACACAACATACTGTGTACAGTCAGTACACGTTGTGTTGTGTATTTTCAGTCATCAGTTTATTCTTTCATGGCTGTGGTCATTTACAAATACATAAGTATTTGAAGGGGGGAGAGTATTATGTAAAGTCAATTATTTTTAGCTTCATATCATGTTGTAATATTATTCTCTTATCTAAAAATACCCAGAGTTTTGCTTTGATTCTTTCATGCATGTTTGAAGGATCCTTAAACCTCCTTTGGCAGACATTTGTAATGCCTCAGCGCCCATGAAAAGCTCCCCTATCTAGCTGTAGTCCTCAGCTGAGCCTATATATCTCAAATCACACCCTCCACTGCCACTTCCTCACACAGCTCCTCCAGACTAGCGGCAGCAGCAATTGGCAAACACCTGTTGGAACAAATTATCATATAAATTACCTCTCGGTTCAATGCTTCTAACAAAGTTTGTAAATTATATAATGGAGTAGCGTTGTTAGGGTCATGTGCTGAAGGCAGAGTGTTGGAAAGCAGGAGCTTCTTAAAGAGACAGAAGTCAATTTCAAGGAATCTCGTTATGAAGTCAATTAAGTGATGTTTGATATATATATATATATATATATATATATATATATATATATATATATATATATATATATATATATATATATATATATATATATATTTAGAGCATTTTTGTAAAAACTGAAGGTGACATAGTTTCTTGATTGTTCTATAAAATGACCCAAGCTGCCTGGAAACTATATAATACTCCCGCATTAATAATGACTAATGTGTCATTTGCAGCAAATATGTATGGCAATAGAGGTTATCAATAATTTGTGTACACTAATAATAAGTGTTACCAGCTTTTGCCTTGTCCCTGGCACTGGGTTATTTGGGGTGTGTAATAACAAAACACAATTTATTTTATTTAGCAAATTAACTACAATCAATCCTTCCACAATTATAGTCAATATTCTCTTATTTCTGCCCTGCACTCACTTCCAGGCGGCTCTAGTTTTCTGGCGGGGCTCCAGCTCGTTTATCCTTGGTTTAACCAAGCTGTCCAGGGCACTGTCTGGGCTGGGCTTGGCCAGTTCTGGCCAAAGAAATAGTTGGCTCCCTTCTGTAGTGGGTCCAGACAGGTTGCAAACACCTGCTAGGACCCCTGTCTGACAGGCATATGATCAGCAACGGCGGTAGGGAAACTGATGGGGCCATTTAAATGCTCATAAACACACAGAAACAGGAAGCCCTTTTAAAATATGCTCCTTGGGTAAAACATGACAAAGTGTGTGCAAAGGTGGTAGAAAGAGGATGAGAGGTTGCTTGGAGGAAAGACGGTTTGCAGGGAAGAGGATGAACAGATGAAAGTCAGAATCATCCTCTAGCTTGAAGTGTGGTTTATGCTGCAATATCCCTTTCATTATATAAATGCTAATTTCTTTTGTTGGGTTTGGGAATGGAAAATATTGTAATTAAGCAACTGGTTTGCCCTTTGGACAAAATCAATTGCATTTTGTTTAACTCCCTAAGTCATTGATTTACTAACTAAATATAATAATATGTTCCTTAATGCAAGCTTAGATACCTTTCACTAAAACCCATTTTATCAATTTGAATGTATTAGTTTTCTATTCAGCTCAGTCATGTGTGTTTGCTTTTCAGCCCGTGAGCTTGTGAATGAGATGGTGAATGTATTCATTATCTAACTGTGCAATTCTTTTAGCCTCATTTGCTCTGTTTGTTTTATGAAATATCTTACTCTATAGTGACACTCCAGGGTGATGAATAGAGGGATGGCTTGGAGTCCCTCTATGAAAGAAGGTTTCTACAGAAGCCATTTATCACATACTGATACAAAACACAAGAGGAGAGCTTGTTAAGCATTTCATGGTGCCGTTAACTGTTTGAAGAGTGGCCAACGACCCGTTTAGTTACTGGAATCATGCCTTGCGTTTATAGATCTGCTATATTCACGTGAAAATGCCCTGACATGACTCCCAGCAAAGAATATTCTCATTAAACCGCATCATTTTGTTTGTTCCACCTTCTGTTTCAGTCTGGCTTCTAAAAGATTTACACACATATAAAACACATTACTTTACATCCATAAAGATACACACAAACACTGTGAATATATATATATAAAAGGACAAGTTTCTGTGGTCAGCCAGGGAGGAGGAAGATGAGATGAAATGGACCTTTTCCCAAATAAAGTCTCTCTCTCTGGTACAGATTTAATGAGAGAAGGGATTATGAGTGCACATGTCATTATTTGTTCATTTGTGTGAGGGACAGTGGGTGTGTGTTTTGTGCATATCAAACACAGTTATGTGTACAGATGTTGTTATGTGCACAGGTACAATATTGATGAGTGAATGGTTTTCCTATTATTTTTTCTTTTCATCCGTTTCTGTATAGCGCCACATGTAAATTGTGAAAAGTATGTGTCAAAAGTTTGTAAGATGTAACTTTCTGAGAACAATTGTACTAAAATGCACTTAATAAACGCCTTGGAAAACAAGTCAGTCACTTTGTCACCCTCTGATTTAATGGACAACAATTCTGTAAGTCAACAAAACAGCCGGGAGTGATTATTATCCAGTGCCACTTGTGCCAACGCTGCGCTGAAGTCTGACATCAAATACTTTCATAATAGCTATCGACATAAACAGCTTTTAGTTACCGCCATTTTGAGTGGCAGCACATGTTAAAAGCCATCAGAGACTAATAAACAATCCATCATTTGGAATATAAGCAACATCCCAGGACCCTAAGATAAATTATGGTGTCTTTGAGAAAACAAGCTCGTCTAAATAGTCATCTGTGTCCTAAACGTGCAGCTTTTGAAGGGCCTCACTTTCTGGAAGCCATGTTGTACACTAATTATGTTATTAATTAGGTATGTTAAAGAATATGGAAATGAGTCCAGGCCTCAGCATTCTGTCAAAATAGTTTGACTATTCGAATGATCAGAGTACTGTGCCAAACACGTCGGAAGAAAAAAATCTAAAAAAGGCAATTTTCAACAACCTCAACTTTGTGATGGTAAGTAATTATGTTGTTTGTTAACAATGTGTTATGTGATGTGAAATGGTAGAGGGTTTTTTCTTACATAAGTAATTTGTTACTTCAATATACATAAAATTTGCTTTTAAGCTAAATTGCTCTTTAAGATGTTGATGGTATAATGTGTTTTCAGATGTAGGTAAATTAAGGTGAATTGGGGGGAAAGAGCAACACCAGGCACATTTCTTGATACCCAAGAAGCATGATGGCTGTCTGCTGTGAGTCCTTAGACAGCAGTGTTTCTACCAGCCTGCTCCCTCTCCTAGTATTTTAATACAGAATATTGTCCTTGTGACCAGGAGCACTATGTTAGATTTGATGTGAGGACTGACTGCGTGCATTTGCCTTACAGACAACCACAGGCAGAAATAAGCATTCTCCTTAATGTATACCTCATCTGCAAGTGAAAGTGTATTAGTAAAAGGAAAGTCAGGTCACTTGGTTTCACATTAAAGCCGCAGGAAGTTTGAAAAGTGACTTCTCAGCAGCAAATCTCTTCCCTGATCAATAATCTTAGAGCAATCACCTGTGAGAAAGGGATTGGTGCACAGCAGGGAACTCCAGCAAAAAATGCAAAGAAAAAAATAGTATGGAGTTCAAAAAAAGTGCAATACTTTCAATGGTGTAGAGCTAAGTGTAAGAATCGAAATTTTGAAGCACAAACTATCTGAAAGACGGCAAAAATGGAGGAAATAAAAAGGCAATGTCCCGATGAAAGAAAAGACATAATTTCTACAAAAACATGATTTCCAAAATCTTTGTCCTTACTCCTTCTGTTTCACCTGTGTTTTTTGCATTTATTTTTTAGAAACACAAATTTAAGAAAATGCAGAAATCACGCAATAAGTTGACTAGAGTTTTGTTTGTCCCCAGGAAATGGTCGCTTGCCTTGTGAAATTGTCCAAGCTCTAAATCTGATCTCAGAGCTTGCTGGTGGCTGCAGCTCAGCAAGCTGCGTGCATATTTACTGTAATATTGGAAGCTGAGGAAATATCCAAGGCACAAACCGCTTAGTGGAATCCTGTGTTCTGATGTGCATAAATTTACAAGTAGCATAACAACTTAAAACGGGAAGGAAACAAATCACACAATGATTACCAAGCAAGTATTTAGTAGTTTTAAATTACTGAATACATAGATTACTCATTAACTTGAGGAATGCAGAATAATAAAAAAAATAGAATTTTTGATTTTTCCAGCTTTTTTTGTTATAGATATATATCATTTTTCATTTTCCCCCCAAAAAATAAAAATCTAAAATATATTAGCTGTCAAATAAAAACTCCACATTTTAAACATGTCACACAGGCATGAAGTGCTATTGATGGTCCAAGTGATACATTTTGTTTTCAACAGGCTTTGCCAAACCATTTAAAATATTAGACAAAAGCAAATATTGCTTTTCAACAGCACAACTTGCAACCAATTGTTCATATAATGTAGCTGTTCCGTTCAATCACTACATAACAGACAACAAATGCACCACTTGCTTGTCATTGTAGCCTGTTACCTCCCTTTCATTCCTCTGTCATTTGTTCTCTCTCCACATAGGCTCTGTCAAATTATTACAAAGAATTAGATCCAGAATCAAAAAATTCTTTGTTGCTAATTTTATTGATTTCATGACTTTTTATTCTTTCAAACAGTGGCTGAAAACTGAATACGGTAAATCTTACAGAAAATATTCTGAAAAATAAAAATCTGTCCTACAATAAGAAATTAACTAAATGAAACCTATAACAGAACAATAAATACCTATTACTGATACTTCTTCTGGCTTGACGATGGGGTCACATGGCTTCACATTTGCCTTGGACCAATCCATGCTGGCAGAGGACATGATGGAGGACATTGACGTGGGGAGTCCAAACTAGTATGAGTT
Source organism: Poecilia reticulata (assembly GCF_904066995.2). Classification (NCBI taxonomy): domain Eukaryota; kingdom Metazoa; phylum Chordata; class Actinopteri; order Cyprinodontiformes; family Poeciliidae; genus Poecilia; species Poecilia reticulata. The sequence continues at coordinate 14,201,126 of NC_088846.1, read as the reverse complement.
TCCCATCACGATTGTTTTGCTTCTACCTATAACTGAAAGGATTTTATTCTTAGAAAGGAAGTGAAGAGGTGAGGCTTGATCCCCAGGGAGATAAAAAAAAAGCAGAATCCGATTAGCCCTGAGAGTGTTTACGGCATTACTTGCTCATGTGAATTTCGCGTGTGTATAAAAGAAGGCTTTGGAAGAAAACAGCTCCATAACTGGAAATCTGTAATGAGTAGAAATCTGTTCTTATATCTGACTGCCCTGACCACATAGAGATGTTAAATTCACAACATAAGTTTGACCAACACAGATCATTTTATTTCACGAGGGTAATATGCAAAAATGTGGTACATTTGGAGTCACCAATTTGATTAATCAAGATGTCAGCTGGAAGATTCAAAGTTTGTCTTTTAAAGCTGGTGCATATTTCTCTTTTTTGCCGATGAGAAGAGAAATCCAGCACCTGGGTCAAATGAGATTTTATGTCTGCAAGGAGTTTATCAAATTTAATTATGATACATATAATTACCAAAAGCAATCTTGTGGTAGGAATAATCATTTCAGTGTGAAGTCGGCACCTGCAGGGGTGAAGCATAATTCACGGGCGGTCTAGGGTGACAGGAGGGAAATAAAGAAAAGGGAGACAGAAACTGTTGACTGCTAAATATTTTGCTGAGTAAGCTCACTTTATGCTCATCCTCTTTACTGTAGGAGCTCTGAAAAATTACTAAAACTGTCACCCACACTTAAAAAGATTAAGAACAGCTTTTACTTTTTAGCATCTGATTAAATAAGGGGATTTGACAAGTGCTTGATTTTGTGTGATTATGAAAACACGGCCATCCTTCATCCCCGTTCTGCTTGTAAGAACATAAACAGAAGCGTCGTCGAATCCAGATGTTTATAAATGAGTTGGATTTATCATAACACCGTAGGAGGATGGCTAACCAGAAGTTGCGGAGAGGCTAAAGAGTGAACAATGGGAGCTGCGAGGGAGAAGTGAGTGATGATGGGATCACAGCTGTAATTGGTTCTTTCAGAAGGTGAGAATGAGTAAGGGTTATAGACGGGGACATTACACAGTAACCGCACACACACCTCCACAGCCTCAACAGCTCCCCACCCGACACGGAAACCCCCTGCAGTGTCTAATCCTGCACAGAGCCCTTCTCAGCTCCGCCCGGCTTCGATTGCTGCTAAAAAAAATCAATGAAATATTTTCCCACCAAAATGAGGGGGAACAATGGATAAGATCCACACCTCAAGGTCTTTCTAATTAGAGAGTTCACACAAAGAGCCGCAACATTTCATGGCTCTAAGAAAAGACTGAACCAGAGACTGGTTCAGAGGCAGTGAAAGAATGGAGAGTGATGAAGGTCATAGACTTTGCTCCTCTAAAATACAAACTCGTGACCTTGGCAGCCTCAGATCTGAACCCTCGACATCCTTTTCTCCAGCTAGAGCTGTGCAACATAAGGCCACTTTTGCAAAAGCTACGTGTTTTAAAAGTAACATGTCACAATGTCATTACATCTTACCCTTGAAATGGAGTCGGAAATCCGGCTGCATTGTTTTACTAAATGGCTTTTGATGTCTTTGCCCTAGGTGAGTGCAGAAAGTGTTATTATGGCAGCCTACATTTTTTTTTTAAAACGCCCCAACACAAGGCATGGTGCACGTGAGACAGAATTACGTAGGGAAAGGGAACATTGCATAATAACTGTCATTACTGCTCTTAACCAGCACCTGCCATCTTATCAAATGTTGGCAGCACTGAGGGCTGTGTTCAGTAGATGCTCTTCAGCTGGTAAAATGGGTTTTCGTACTTAGTGAAGAGGGACTGCACATTTATACTCATGTGACATTGGGAGGGGTTGGCTACTGCAGAGCTTCATGGTCAATATAAACCCATTCAGCAATGTGACTTCCTAGTCAACTTTATACAATCATTAACGTATGTCAGTCCTTAGTTCTGATTACAAAGCCATGTTCAATAGAAATATGCTAAGCTGAAATCAGATACGACCTCAGTTTGACTATATGCATTTACAGTAAACAGACCGGAAAAGAGAAATGACATACCGACATACAAATTACAGCAGTTTTAAAGGGAATTGTTGTAATTTTTTGCGGCATAAACAAGTTGATTTGAACTGAATTTAACTGAGATACATTTGGAAATATGCATGCTGTGTTTGTGTTGCATTTCCTTTTATTTTGCTCTGCATTCAAATAGTAAATAAAATATTATTTTAACAGTCATAAATCTTATAAAATATGGGAGGAGAAACACACTTTAGTTATTTTTATCACCACACAGATACCACTTCAGTCAGTAATTAGCATAAAGAGATAGACGAGGGAAAATGATTCATGTATAGAGGCTGTGCCTGCCTTTCCAGGGTCTACGTTCATTCTCTAATAATTTGTGAAGGCTTTCTTGTGCGTTTGTTAGCACTCACGGGTGAGTAAGTTTGTGAACGTGTGCATCCCCAGATGGCAGCTCCTCTTGCGGAAGCTCGTGTCGGTATGTGGGTGAGCTGTAACTCCAGAGGAGGTCCAACTAAGTGGGTCGCAGGGGAGAATATATTGGTTGATAAAGAAAGTGAAGAGGGACACAACAGGCTGAAAGTACTGTAATGGGCAGAACCGACACTGCTAGCCGCTCTCGTAAGTCTTTCACAATCTTCTGTCCAGTTACTCCGAGGGTCAAAGGACTCTAGCACCGACAACAGGATCAGCTTGTGTCATTGAACACTAAACCATGACAAGATCTTATAGGGATGCGGTTATTAGATAACTTCATTTAATTTAAATAGATGTCAGTACTCATTGACTGGATCTTATTGCTGACCAGAGCTCCCATTTAGCTGAACTGCCCTTTTGAATGTATTTATTTAAAACCTTTATGTAATGAGGTGGAGCACATTGAGATTAAAATCTCTTTCATGAAAGACCTGCCCAGAGACCAATCATAAAATCACATGTAATAATTTTCACAATTTTCAGATTGCAAGCCACTTATAAATGTCCAAGTCACAAAGATCTGTCTAATGGTGGAGGAGCTCTAGTCTAAAAGGCTTTGAACTAAAACAAAACTATTTGTTCTTAATGATAACATAAAATAGATTTATCAGGTTGTCCTACATGATAGAAACACACACCACTCTTCAAACAAAGCATATCTCAAATTAGCAAACTTCTACAAATGAGAATCACAATCGTCCAGATGGGCACCTCTGCTGTGCCACAGTAACATTTCTGAGACCATGCTGTTGGCATAGAAACAAAGCACAGCACAGAGAAGTTGTCTCCGTTTCGTCATACGAACGATGATGTATGGACCAAAATATTAGCAACAACAATTATTGGCTGTGGCAAAAAATAGTACTAACACTCGAAAATATAATAATCCAGAAATGATAAGATGTCTAATTGTGGTCTGATCACACACTCTCCTGATGGAGATTCCCACAGACTATTTGCTTTCCAGCATGTAGTCTACTCAGACACTTTCCTTACACACACGGTCTCAGCTCAAGTGTGAATAGACTCAGCGTCTCTCTAAGCAACCCTGCTAACCCAGATTAAATTACAAAACTCCTGCATTGTAAACCAACATGTTTTTCAACAGCATAACATCTTGATCTGAGGAAGACACAAATTTATTTTCTCCTTCACAGATGTCTAAAAAGGAAAAACACTTCACAGCGAATAGGCTGCAATAGGCTACCAGAAAATTTTGCACCGAGGAGCAACTCTCTCTTATCTACAACAAACCGTGACACTTCAGGTCATTTGTTTTCCTTTTTACAGCAAGCGAGACATAATAATTATAACCAATTATTTCAAATAAGATATTAATGCGGCTCAGAGACACTACAAAAACAAGAGCACAGCCAAGAAGGTAGGAGCTACGTAACGTCTGTGAGAACTGCATCCACCAAGACATTGTCCCTCCTTACTCTAACAACCAGTCCTTCTTGACACTGGCAGTATTTCCACAATGCCCACATCAGAGGCATGGTCCACAGTGATGAAAGAAGAAGAGGAATGCCAAATGACAAAAGTCCTTCAGGATGTCTCCATCCCATTCCCAAGCCTGCCTTCTTTTCCACTGTCCTTTCCACTTACTATCTCCACTAGCAAAAGCATTCTCATAAGGTTTAGAAATGCAGCTGCTGAGGGCCTCCAGGCTGATCTCACACTTAGTGAAATGCACAGTGGCATAATGAGCTCTGTCCCCTCCTCCGTCAGCCGTAGTCATCTTCCATTCGGCTTCCAAGATTTTATTACTATTATTATTATTTTTGTTTTCTTTCAACTGCATGTGGCTCATAATTTATTCTGTATTGTTAAAGTTGCCCAAATGGAACATAAACCTGAAAACATTTTAGACAAGAATTAGTAAAAGAAATGTAAAACCAAATGCATATTAATAATTATTATTGGCTTTGTTTACAAGTTATGTCTTTGTGACTACTCTCACTTCCTGAGTGATTCAATCTTCAGGGAGATTTGTGCATCAAAGGATAGATGCAGCTGTGCTTGGCCTCTGAGCTTGTGTTGACTCCTGACCTTTGAACTGAATCATTACTAACACCTGTCAGTCAGCAGAGGCTGGGGCCTCTAGAGGGGATTTGTGACAGCTGAAGGATAAATGAGACAAGCCTCAAGCCCTAAATCCAACACCTCCTGCTCCGCTGTGGTTGCAATAATCATAACTCAAAAGCTGACCTCTGACATTTTACACATTACACTGGGGAGATGATGTTCTAAATAATGGGCAAAAAGCAATATGGTGTTTCTAGCAGGAAATACTGCTGAAGTCTTCTCATATCATCAGCAGGATTTTCATCTTCTTTCTGGTCTCGACTCTTCCATGAACAGAATATTATGCAAAAATATATGCATTGCAGGTCAGATTTTCTGTAAACACAACACCAAGTAAAGTAGTAAATGACAACTGGATTCCAAGAGGGATAAGGATGAGGATTCTTGTAATGTACAGATAGCGACATAGCAGAAAGTAGCAATTGACAGATTAGAAAAGGGTTGTGAATGTAATGTTTTGTCCCTTGGATTCTCTACCAAGCAGATTTCCCCTAGTCAAAGAAAAAAAAAAAAAGTCTTGAATTTGAAATAACATGAATCTTGGACTTAAGAAAATACCCAAACCTACACCTCTCTGTGAGGCAGAAGCTCAGCTTGAAGACCACAATCCCGGCGAGGGAAAGATAGGGAAAGCATTTTGCACACTCAAATTTTGCACAGGAGATTAAGGGATTTTTCAAAGATGTATGAAGGAGTAAATGCAACTCTCCACGTGTCTTTTTGGTGAGGGAATAACATTATAACATGATGCAAAGCTCAGACAAGTTAATGTTACATTATTCTACCTGTTTATGATTTATGTATTTATGCAGAATATTCAATGTTGGATGCTAGTTTTAATTAAACAAACCTTAGATTTTGAAACAATAGCTAAAATTCTGCTTGAAATACCACAGATGTTGCGTGAACATGGGGGTTAGTTACACTTTGAGTAGCTTAATGTGCAAGAAGTCTTGATTTACTTTGTTTTTACCTTTTCAAAAAGTAACACAAAGTCAAAACTTTCCTCCAAGTCTTTCAAATAAAATTTCATTCTTAACATTCTGACTTTAGAGAGACCTAAATGACCAAATCTTTGAAGACTCATGGCTTTAACTGTGTATCAGGACAGGACATTCACAGAGTGACAAAAAGAGTCACAGCGCACAAGTGATATTAAAGTGAGGTAGCCTGCAGGGCTCTTGAAGAAATTACATAATTTTACAAATCATACCATCCTACACCATGCCAAACTTGTAATTACTCTGCAAAACTTACAAGAAATAGGCAGGAGCTTTCGCTGGCTAAAAATTACTCATCTACAAGTGCAAGTTTTACCTCAGATATGGACACAGTCATAACATAGTCTACCTCAGTGGTCTCAAACTGTATTCCTCAAGGGTTAGAGTCCTGCAACTTTTAGATGTGTCTCTTGTCCTACACACTTGAATTAAATTGCTAAACCACCTCACTAATGCAGTCAAGTTTCCCAGAGCTCTGCTAATGAGGTAATATTGGAGCAAGGTGTGCTGAAGCAGAGAGACGTGTAAAAGTTACAGGATACTGGCCCTTGAAGACTGGAGTTTGAATCCCATGGTCTAGCTGTTGAGAGATGGGAAGCTGCCAGTCTGCTAAAAACTATGTAGGATCAGCAGAAGTTATGAGTTTTTAAAAAAAAATACATTTGCAGTAAATTAACAAAGGTTTTGGGTCAGAAGGAAAAAAAAACACTTTTATTATCAATTGTCCTATTATAAAAAACTAAATATTTATAATTTATAAAGGTCTCTAAAAAGTGAAGGTTTTACAAAGCACATTCAAAAATCCTCTGTCTGCAAAGACAGCATGTGGGCCACCTGATGTCACAGGGGGTCATAATGGCTGATACCAGATGGCAACAATAATTGTGGACCACTACGATCGACACTAAGGGATTTTGATGATGATTTGTTGACTTTAGTTAACAATGGACAAGCAAGTTCAGCGTGGAGTCTGAAGAATTTGTCTGATTAACTTTATCCTGGAGGATAAAGTTAATCCTCCAGGATTAACTTGGAGGAGTAAGTTAATCCTTAATCCTCCAGGATAACTTTATCCTGGAGGATAAAGTTAATCATGACATTAACCAAGAAATCATTGCTGATATAAATTTGTTCTAAAAGTATTACTGATTGTACTTTAAAAATTAGGTAACTTTATGTTATTAAATCTAAAGTTTAATCAGTAATGATTTCTTGGTTAATGTCAAGTTGTCAGAACAAAGACATTTTAAATAATGTCAACTTTGTATTAAAAGTGTCATAATTTACCGAATGACGCTTTATGACAACAGTCATAAATATTCATGAAGGCTTATTCATGTTCATGTCAGGTGATATGTCATGTTTATGAAAGCGTCATGACAGTCTTATTCACACCCCTTCAAATAGTGTTACCGAATTTTGTTTTGTATCGGGGGAATTTCCCCATAAGGGTGAATTATATATTATATGAGTGTTACTGAGTCAGCAATGTGCAGAATACTATCATGTAAGATAAAAGCATTTAATCAAACTTTCTCATGATCTCTGAATGCGTCTTAAATATGCTTTAATCATTCCTGTGACAATAATTTGAGTCAGATCAAATATTGCATAGCAGCTTGCTGTCAGTTAAAGTAAAGGTTTTACATCTAGATTATTAGTTTACATTTTTCTAATATGGAAACCATATAGAAATCATGTTTCAGTGATTTGTCTGCTCTCCAGCTCCGTTTCCTACTCTGACTCCAGCAGTTCAAACTCGCGCTGTTTTGGAAGTAATAAATGGTAAAGAAAAGCACCAAGAGACTAATTCACACAAGCCACCGACACGTTCCATTGCCATCAGATAAATGGAGTCCATGTGTCTGTGTGAAAGGGGCTAATGTTTGATTGTCTGAACAGAGGCATTTATATTCTTTGTATATTACATTCTGTAACCCTATTAGCATATTTGTTCATTTCACTCTCAACCCCATCAGTTGGCTCAATCTGTTGTCTATAGGAAATAATAGTTTCTAAAATGAGCCCTTGAAGCAGCCACATTCTGCTGATAATAATCATGGGAATCTCGTTTTCCTTTTGATGCATGAATGCATTTTAGATTTAACAGCCATATGTTGGAGCTGGCTACCGCTGTTATTGTTGTTGATTGTGTTTAATCTTGCCTAGTGTTGGAAATCAAACCTTCCCTCTAAAAGTATGCCTGACTGAGTGATGGGCGGTGGGGACAACAAATGTTGGATGATTGTGTGAATTTGCCTCAAGGGAGGATATACACAAATGCGTGATGTGCAGCGGTATAAATTGAGCTTGCGTGTGAGTGATTTTGTTTGTCACATCTTTGTGCGTCTGCAAAGTAGCTCAGCTAGATTTTCTTGCTACATTAGGTTAGATATCTAAGTGTCAGTGGATTGGGTTTTGATAACCTGTGAACATGGTGCACATGAATCCTTTATATAAACAGTAAAAGCAAAAGTAAAAAATTCATTGTGCCTATCTATCACTTGCATTTGCTGAACTTCATTGACAGCTAGCAAAGCTGCCTGAAATTCCTCAGAGCGACTGCTGTCTATGTTTGCCAAAGGCATTTTCAAAAGTTACTGATACAAGTATTCGCATAAAGGGTAGTGAACCTTTATTTTGACAAGCATGTGCTATCAATATTTGGACTTCAAAGGTACTCTCTGGGACATGACATATTTGCACTTCAGGTGCAGCTTGTGAAAACAGACTCATCTTTAATTTTGTTTTAACACATCAAGGAAAATAGTTTAGAGAGATTTTTCCCTTCCAACAATCTCAAGGACTCCCCGATTAACTTTATGGTTCCAAAGATAATCCCATGAGATTTTCCTGCTGCTCAGAACAATGTCGGGACCATTCCAACCATAAATTGGAGATATTCAACATGTTGGATTGTCTTGGCCCAATATCCCAGCATGTAGGATGTTCCCCAACAAACACAGAAGACAAATCAATTGCACAAGGAAGTGGATGTTGAAGACATCTTTTCATATAGTTTTTTTTTTTTATCCACAAACTATTACCTTTGCTTCTTACTTGTTGGGCATTTTTATTTACTGTGAACTTGCATTCGGTCTCAGGAGATTTTGGGAGACTGTATGCTGCAACCAGCTTACAGTAAAGCACACTGGTTGCAGCATCGTGATGAGAGAAGGCATTTCTTCAGCTGGGTGAGGATTTGATGAGAAGACTGATGGATGGATCCATATGCAAGGTGTTATTGTGAGAAAATAAGCTTGAGGCTGCAGGAGAATTTAGAAAGTGATGGTTTGCCCTCCAGTAAGACAGCAACCCTCAACACACAACCATACCTACAGTGAAATGGCTTAGATCAAAGTCGACATATGTGTCAGAAAAGCCCAGTCAAGTGTCTAAATCTAAGTCCAAAAGATCTCTGGCTAGACTTGAGAAATTGTATTCACAGATGCCATTCAAGCTGACAAAGCACATGCTGTCTTGCAAAGAAGAATAGAAAAAAAAATACTTGGAATTGTAAGTAAAAGGTGGCGCTAAGTATGAGCTGAAGAGGGCTTTATACATAAGCATACATGCTACACTTTTAGATTTCGATGCAAAAAAAAAAGAAAATCATTTGTCTTTTGTCTTCCATTGCACAATTGTGCACAACTTTGTGTTGGTCAATAAAAAGTAGTTCCAATCAAATATGTTGAAGGTAATGGCTATATTGAAACAAAAAGAACATTTACGTAGTATTTGCACTTTTTCGAGTCATTTCACACTGCTTCTCAATAGTTTTTTTTATTGTTTTTTTGCAGGATGGCTCCAATTAATTCCAAACACAAAATATTTTATCCAAAATGGCTAAAAATCTGAAAATGTTATTTTAGTTGTCTGCTGTTTTATTGCTTCAGTAAGCAATCAACACTAACAGAATGTTGTCTTGCTCCAGCGTGTTATGTTGGAAGAAACTGAAAGAAGCTTCAAGGAGAAATAAGAAGGTCATGTACGACTAGTCAGGAAACTTTTGCTCAGCTGCGCACATTTTTATTTCTCTCCATATAAAAATTGGAGCATTTCGTGAATTTCTCCTATGTTGTGTGCTTCATGTTACATTTTGCTACATCCTGTCAACCTGGTCTAACTTCATTGGAGGTGCATAGACCTACAATTTAAAAGGTTGTCTGATTTTCTGTGCATATTTATAATTAAGAATAAACAAAAAAAAACAAACTTGAAAACACAAAAAGATGAAAGACCACATTGAAGAGGTGAAATGTTCAATTTTCTCATTTTGATGGAGAATATTAGCAACAATTAGCCAGATTTACCAAGCTAGCTCTCATAAGTGCTCACATATGAGAGCCTTCTGTGCTACGGAAGGAGGAAATATAGAGATGTCAGAGCTTTAAATCTGTTTCATTTTTCTGTTTAAAGACTGACTGATCTATGTGTTTAATTTCTTATATCATCAGATTATTTCACATAACATTTCATATTATAAATGAAATATTCCACCAGTGGAACTAGTAGTTGTTTTAATCGATTTTAAACACAGAAATACTCTAATTATGGGCCGACTGACCAATATTACAATATCATGAAATAAGCATCTTATTTTAGTCTGTATCAATACTTTTTTATTAGTTTTTCTGTTTTAAATATTTACAATACTTTCCTATTTTATCCATAGTTTTCATGCCACAGTGTTTTTTTTAATTAATATTATTATTCTTTTTTTTATTTCTAAGGAATGTATTTAGCCGTAAAGTTTGTTTTTATTCAAACTTCATCAGTTTTCTAGTTGTTCTGCTGAGGCAGTGACATCAATTTGTGACGTCACACAAATTGATGTCACTCTTATGGAGCAAGAGTGACATAACAAAGCTGCACGGTCATAACCATTGCCGAAGTCCTTACAAACAAATAAAGGAAAACATTGAGCAGTTTTTTGGATTTTTCTAGACAAAAAGGATCAACAATGAGTCAAAGCAGTGAGGCTTCGTCTTCAGATTACCAGAAAAAGACAACACAACAAACTTTAGCTGGAAAGACACAGAAGTTTGAAGACATCTTGAAAGAGTACTTCTCGGCTCGTGTTTGGTTTTTTCTAGCTGTTAGTTGATATGCTAGGATAGCAATAGTAATTTGTTAGCTGGCTAACATTACGTAGCCTTTCTGTTTTGGAAATAGAACGTATGGCCCTTGCCACAGGGTCCGCCTTTCATTGGCTAATGCCCATTTTACGTCACAGCGCAGCTATCACGTGGGTTACCGGCTCACAAACTCATGCTAATGTACATTGTGGACTACCAGACCAACAGAAAGTTTTTGCGTCAGGATTCGGAAAAAAAATGGTTTTCCGTCAGTGGGGTATCTGTACAGGCGATGTCAGGTATCCCGATCGTGTTTGTGGAACTAAAATTTACTGATTTCCAAAATCTGAAACGGAATGTCTTGCTTGGATTAACGCTTATGCACGACCGCATTTGCAGCTCGACCGTCATAGGATCAATAAGAACAAAGTGTCTGCTGGTGTAAGTATTATTGCTTTGCTTTCTTTGTGTTTAGTGAATGAAAAAAATAAAGTCAATAATAAACACATCCATTATGAATACCTTTTAGCCAAGTACTGCATACAGTACCGATACAACTTCTACATTCTGAAGCCTGTCTGTTACACAGCCTTATGTAACCGGTGTATACTAGAAGTGTTCTTTACTAACAACCTAGTCTTATACAGTCGGTTAACCTTGATGTGTTCTGCGTTGTGTTCAGATCAAGAAGGGAGTCAGACCACTGGAGTTGCTGGTTGATCTTTAATGCAAGTTGCTGGCAGAGGCCTGCACAAATAGAAATACAAAAAGCCCTTTAACATGCAGCTCTTCCATGCACAGGAGTCGGAATTCCCCTCTTCTCAGGAAGCCTAGGGCCAACTGCTAGTAGCGTAGTATTGTTCCCTGAAATAAATTCACAATAATACAAAAAAAAATAAAAATAAAATAAAGGAAACTCTGAGATAATTGCATAACCCAGATGTTTTGAGTACTTAATACAACCAGCTTTAACATTGTAGAACAAAATAACCAAATACACATACCTGTACAAATAGAAATAAGCCCTTTAACATGCAGCTCTTCCATGCACAGGAGTCGGAATTCCCCTAGCAGATAAGCACATGGAGAAATCCTGTGACTAACTAATAACTGATAGTTCTAATATTTACAATAAAATTTCTGAACTTGTCAAAAGAAATGTATGCATTAAAATATAAACATTCACAGCTGCATGTGCTTTCAATTATTTTATAAATATAAAAAAAAAACATTAACTTAAGGAAGAGCAAAGAAACTTTCCTACCTCTTCTCAGGCAGCCTAGCGCCAACTGAGAGTAGTACAGTAATGATGTCATAGAACACTCTCTTAAAGCGACAGTACAAGTAGTAGTGTTTACCAAAATAAATTAAATAATACAATTCTTAAAATATAACAACAAAAATAGGATTATTCAGTGTTGATCAGGATTTGGTGAAATTTCAAACATTATAAAAATATAAAAATAAATAAAAGCACATTTTCTAAACGTGTTACACTTACGTTAGCTGAACAGATCAATATGCAATGTGTACCGTATCTGACATACATTAAATATTTTATTTCACCTGAAAAGACTTTTTACTAAACTGTAATCGTGTTAGCCACGCTAGCTTTTACTAAACTGTAATCGTGTTAGCCACGCTAGCTTTTACTAAACTGTAATCGTGTTAGCCATGCTAGCACCGAGTACCGTGTATAAGTCCTAGACACATTCAAACCCTCAAAACCATGAATGTCCGACTCACCCAGCCTTGCAAGAACAATAGGCATCAGTGATCTAGCTATATTTATGCTGAGGGTCTGAGGTTTTCCTCATCGACTGGTAGCATTTAGCTCCAACTCGCACAATGTTAGAGGCATCGCGTGGCTAAAACATCTTGATGTCGTCCAAAAAAGATTACAAGAACTTGTCGGTTCCCTTGTCCATTGTCGTGGCTGATATTTTGTGAAAATCCGGCAGAAATGCTAAACTAATCGACTCAGAAATACTCTGCAGAGTCAGTCGAAACGAAAAATCCCATAGAAGCTAAGCTCTGCGAGGAGGTTAATGTGAGACATGAAGTCACGTGGGACTTTCGAGGGGCGTTTCTGGGCGGAGCTTGGTAAGGTCCATTTAGGCTCTAATCTTAATCACATTTTTATAGTATAGACTGGGGTTTGCCGCCCGTCATGGAAAATGCGTAATCGTATTAAACCCTCCTCACTTACGCTAGTTTCACCAGCCACTCATAGCGACATTACCTGTAGCCAGTGGCGCAAAAAGTGGGTATGCAGAGTATGCAACGCATAGGGGCGCAGCACCAGAGGGGGCGCCAAAACCCCGTCTGGAGGGGGCGGCGCGCCGATGATTGTTTTCCCATACACTTCGGTGCGTGTAACGCTCCTTCACCTCGCGCACATAACGAGGTAAATTTACCCTTCACGTATTGTCGCCTCTGGGGGGGGAGCATCGCTCCTTCACCCTGACGATCCTTCCCTCGGGGGGTTGGGTGGTGGGGGGCGCCGATCTATGTTTTCGCATCCACCTGAATAATGTGTAGTTGCGCCACTGGATCCAGATCTCATTTTCAAGAGGGACCTGGGCAGAAGTCTGCATCACGCAGCAACCTGATTACAAAATAAAACTAATTGATACATATGCAGAAGTATGTCTTTTTGGCACCTTTAAAGTGTGTTTAATGTAATATGTAGGCATATTTTTAAGAACCTATAAAGTATGAATTTTTAAGTGCCTTAATAATCTTTTACTATTTATTAAAATTGCATACAATAAAAAAAATGATAATCATGATGTAATTTTTAAGAAAGTACCCAATCCATTTTCAGATGTGTGATGTAAAACCTGATAATCAACGGCATTAGTTCCAGTTCACACTCCAGACCAGATGGTGGCGGTATTGTACATTTTCATTTATTTAAAAAACGCCACAAAGAGAAGAAATCGGACATTAAGCGCAAATCAGACATGCGCTTAATGTCCGATTTGCCATAACTATTTATTGAATTCATAGTCGCCAGCTGGGGTTGCAACAGGGGTGGCAAGGCTCTCATTTGATCCGCCCCTGTTTATGACAGGTGTTTATGACGGTGTCATGTCAGTCTTATTCACCCACCTTCAAATAAAGTGTTACCGATTGGGTTTATGTAGCATTTGATTTTTAACAAAATATTTATACCTGTATTTCATAAAAATAATGTTTGACTTTTGGCATTTATTTTGAAGTATGTTGGTCCTCTTTACAACTACAATTTTCATGTTCAAAAGCAATTTTTTTTATGTTCCATCTTATAGTAATAACTTAACAAAATTGTTTATTTGACTTCAAAGACTAGAGTCAAGACTGCTTTACATTTAATTTATACGTTGAAAGTTTGTATAATAAAATGCAATAAATTAGTTGTGATGTATGAAGATAAATATTAGCAAGCTCAAGAATATGTTTAGCTCTTAATATATAATAGCAAAGGTTAGTTATAAAAAATAGATGACATGTTAATTTATGGTCTTAAATTGCAAAATAAAGTCTGCAAATTGATTGTAGAATGGTTTCATTTTTACATCACTTTGCATGAGCTACTTTCAAACTAAGTGTTTTGGGTTCTACAACTACATTTTCTGTGGACTTAGAATTAAATTTTGTTTCAAAATTATGTTAATATATTAAATAAATTAACTTTAATATATTTTACACTATAATTAACATATGGTATGTTGGTACAGACTTCAATGGTTTGGATGACAACAGAATTTGGAAATCCCTCATTCCATCCATTTTCTGCCGCTTATCCGGGGGTCGGAAGCTGTTTTTAAACGAATGCCGTTTAAAAACAGCTTCAGAAGGGAGCCCCAGACTTCCCTCTCCCCAGCCACTTCTTCCAGCTCCTCCAGAGGAACCCCAAAGCGTTCCCAGGCCAGCTGAGAGACATAATCCCTCCAGCGTGTCTTGGGTCTTTCCCGAGGCCTCCTCCCGTATTGGAAATGTCCAAGATTTTTAAAAAAAGTTTGTGAATAAATCACCAAATACAGAGTAAAAGGGAGATAATTTCAGTTTTGGGTTAACAACAAATTGTTAAATTTAACATAAAAACTGTTAAATTATGCAAAATATTTTGATGAAAATTCTGAAAAAAAAAATTAGATTAAATGTTTTTTTCACAGAATTTCCGTCAGAAGTTTCCCGTAATTTAACAGTATTTTATTTCTATTTTTTCCATAAAAAACAGGGAAATGTCCTGGTAATTTTCTGCCAATACATTTTCTTGTTTTTTACGGAACATGTATGGGGCAACGTGAGAGTTCATCTATTAAACTGACTGACTACATAAACTAAATGCTGGATCATAGACATTTTTAATAAGCGTATTTGTGAGCATGCCTCTTTTTATTAAATTGAAATTAATTTTAGATTTTTGTATAACTTTTTTCAGGTTAACTTAGTAAGTGACTTGTTATTATTACAGGTTAGTTTTCTAAACTACAAAAAAGTAACTGTTAGGGAAGCTCAAAAATGAAAATTTAACTGATATTGATATCCAATAGTAATACTGTTATGCCAGATTTACCAATACTTTATTTTGTCCATTTTTTTATATGATTACTCGATTAATCGTAAGAATAATCGATAGATTATGCGATTACTAAAATATTTGTTTACAATAGCCCTGATAATATAAATAAAATAGCATTTATAGGTGGCTCGGGGGATTAACGTCTCTTCTTCGTCCCCCTCTTTCTGCAGCCAGACCTCCTCCCCCTTCTTGCAATTCGCTGTCCGTCCGCCCCCCAGCACTCAACGGTACGCAAGATCGCCCCCACCCTCTTCGACCCCTCACATCTACCTATACATTGAGGGGGGGCTAGTGTACTAGTGTACTCAGGCCTAGTGTACTCATGGTACACTAGGCCCCCCCAATGTCTTTCCTTCGTCCCCCTCTTTCTGCAGCCAGACCTCCTCCCCCTTCTTGCAATTCGCTGTCCGTCCGCCCCCCAGCACTCAACGGTACGCAAGATCGCCCCCACCCTCTTCGACCCCTCACATCTACCTATACATTGAGGGGGGGCTAGTGTACCACTCATGGTACACTAGGCCCCCCCAATGTCTTTCCTTCACCCCCCTCCTTCTACAGCCAGAGCTCCTCCCCCTTCTTGCAATACGCCATCCGTCCACCCCACTCCCAATGGTACGCTAGATCGCCCCCACCCTCTTTGACCCCTCACATCTACCTCTACATTGAGGGGGGGGGGCTAGTGTACCACTCATGGTACACTAGCCCCCCTCAATGCCTCTCCTTCGTTCCCTCCTTCTTCACTTCCCCCACCCCCCACCTCTCTAACGATATGTCAGCCCCCCACCTTCTCTCGTTCTTCTTTGAAACCCTTCTAGCCCCCCCAGTCCGCCACCGTTCTGTCGGACTCTTCGGTACACTCTACCCACATTGCTCTGAGTGTAACAGCGGATGGCGAAGAGGTGCCGGTATTCGCAGATTGAAAACTTGTAAGCACTCTTCAGGCCATAATCATCCGCTCCGGTAGGTTGCGAAGTTCTGCTGAGGAAACGCATCCAGTTTTGACTCTTCTGACAAGGTGTCCATCCGTTGGTGAGAAAAAATCCTGAAAACACCAATTAGGCATGAGGACCCAGAGGTCTGTCGTGAGACGGAGACAGGTCCTGACTCAGACAACTGTCCAGACACAGAAACTGATACTGACTCGGAGATCTGTCCAGACTCGAGGCAGGTCCTGATTCTGAGACAGGTCCTGACTCGGAGGCAGGCCCTAACTCTGAAACAGGGCCTGACTCTGAGACAGGTCCTGACTCTGAGACAGGTCCTGACTCAGACATCTGTCCAGACTCTGAGACAGGTCCTGACTAGGAGGCTGGGCCAAACTCTGAGACAGGTCCTGACTCACACATCAGTCCAGACTCTGAGACAGGTCTTGACTCAGAGGCAGGTCCTAACTCTGAGGCAGGTCCAGACTCGAGGCAGGTCCAGACTCAGACATCTGTCCAGACTCAGACATCTGTCCAGACTCTGAGACAGGTCCAGACTCTGAGACAGGTCCGGACTCGTAGGCAGGCCCTGACTCTGAGACAGGTCCTAACTCAGAGACAGGTCCAGACTCAGACATCTGTCCAGACTCTGAGACAGGTCCTGACTCACACATCAGTCCAGACTCTGAGACAGGTCTTGACTCTGAGACAGGTCCTAACTCTGAGGCAGGTCCAGACTCGAGGCAGGTCCTGACTCTGAGACAGGTCCTAACTCAGAGACAGGTCCTGACTCAGACATCTGTCCAGACCCTGAGACAGGTCCAGACTCTGAGACAGGTCCTGACTCTGAGGCAGGTCCTGTCTCAGAGGTCTGTCCTGACTTTGAGGCAGGTTCTGACTCAGAGACAGGTCCTAACTCTGAGACAGGTCCTGACTCCGACGCAGGTCCTGACTCTGACGCAGGTCCAGACTCTGAGACAGGTCCTGACTCGGAGGCAGGTCCCGTCTCAGAGGTCTGTACTGACACCGTGGCAGGTCCTGACTCAGAGACAGGTCCTAACTCTGAGACAGGTCCTGACTCTGAGGCAGGTCCCGTCTCAGAGGTCTGTCCTGACTCTGAGGCAGGTCCTGACTCAGAGACAGGTCCTAACTCTGAGACAGGTCCTGACTCTGACGCAGGTCCCGTCTCAGAGGTCTGTCCTGACTCTGAGGCAGGTCCCGTCTCAGAGGTCTGTACTGACTCTGAAGCAGGTCCCATCTCAGAGGTCTGTCCTGACTCTGAGGCAGGTCTCGTCTCAGATGTCTGTCCTGACTCTGAGGCAGGTTCTGACTCAGAGACAGGTCCTAACTCTGAGACAGGTCCTGACTCCGACGCAGGTCCTGACTCTGACGCAGGTCCCGTAGCAGAGGTCTGTCCTGACTCTGACGCAGGGCCCGTGACAGAGGTCTGTCCTGACTCTGAGGCAGGTCTCGTCTCAGATGTCTGTCCTGACCCTGAGACGGGACCTGACTCGGAGACAAGTCCTGACTCTGAGATGTGTCCTAACTCTGGGACAGGTCCTGACTCAGAGACCGGCTCTGACTCCTCCGAGTCAGTACCAGCCTCTGAGTTGACCAAATTTAGAGGCCCAGCTAAGCGTGGACTAAACACGTTTGGTCCACTCTTGGTGGGTTCTTGCCTCTCTTCTTTGTCTGAATCGTCTCCACAACATGCAGCCTTTTTGATGAGCCCCCATGCCTTATGAAGAAAGGTGTCTCGGAGATTGATTTTCCTCGGTCGTGCCAGGGTTCTTGTAAAGCACTCCACAACCTTGTAAATGACTATTGGGTTGTTGCTTTTTATCATCTTGAAGAGTAACTCTCTAACCATATCTTCATTGCCCCAGAGAAGTTGCAAGATATCTTGGCAGACTTTTTTTTCCATTTTATCATAAAAGACAAAATCTATGTGCTTGACTTTTCTCCAGATTTTTCTAGCAAGCTTTCTCTGGACACGTTTGAGGTGCTTCAATTTGTAATCCGCACAGCTAGATCTGCTACTAGACTGGTAAATCAATCTCCAAACAATATTTTCCACCATAACTCTCCTTTCATCTTCTGTTCCACGTCTGAAACCCATTCTGTTTGCGTCCCTCAAAAATTGTTCAGGGTCCATGGTTGCCTGAGTATAATCCTCACTCAAGCAGTTTTCATCTGCGTACAAGTCCTCGTTAGGAAAAAAAGTCTTTCTGAACTTTCTTTTTGTTGATGTTAACATTTTCTTTGGAGGAACAGGATTCTCCAGGTGCTTTTTGAATTTTTCCACAATGACTTGGTGTCCTTCTGGGTAATCAAGTAATGCAATTAAATGCAGTTCATTGGCAAAGTGGAATGCATCTCTCGCAATACTGTGGAAAATCCTTTCACCAAGCTCTTCTGACACCTCCGAGAGTATGTCCACATTTATATCTCCAGTTTCTCTCAAAAGCAAAATCAAAATTTGACTATGCTGATCCTCAAAGTTTGGTCTGACAAGATGCAGAGTTGGTCCATCTGCAGCCTTTTCAATCACTTCCCACAGAAGTTCACTGAGAAAGTATCTCTTTTTGTAATCTGGGCTTCTTTGACCTGGATGAACTTTGTTGGAAAATGTTTTTTTCACTTTCGTCCAAAAAGAAACCTTAGGCTTCACATCCATTTCCCTCTGTGGGCTTTCGTCATTCATCTTTATTGTGCTGAGCTAAAACGTCCAAATGAATCTTGCGTTGGCTGACTTGTTAACTGTTTTGTGGTAACTGATCAGAGAATTAACTGATCAGTTGGTGATGTCATGGACTCTTATGACATCATAAAGTCATCCTCAGAAGGGCCTCATGACACAGACATCATTTGAAGTCATGCTGATGACATCATTGTCAGAAGCATGGCAACTGTTGCTAAGGGTAAAAGTAGCACAAAGTGAGCAGGCGTTATGAAAAAAAAAAATCTGCGGCACTAAATACATCATTCCCGCAACACAAAAGTCTTAAGTTTAATTCGTAGCACTTGGTTACCAGTAAACACACCCATCTCTTAGCAACAGGCTAGCAACAAAACTTCTTATTGATCAAAAAACATATTTCTTCTGCTCTTTTTAAATACACTTATTTTATACTTAAGAATTGTGTAGTTGGTGAATTTTGTAGAAAAGTTCATTCTTTTTGTCATTAGTTTCAAATATTTTATAAAACATTCAACACAAAAATAAAAATCTCGATTTATACTTCGTTGCAGTTGGTTACCCGTAGAAAACGCTTATCTCTTAAAACCAAATTAGTAGCAAGTTTTATAGTTTATAAAACATAAGCTCTTTCGAAATAATGCTTACCTTATTAGATACAAGACATTTACCGTTGCCAAATTTTTCAAAAGTAAAAATCTGATTTTCACTTTGTGGCACTTGGTTATCAGTAAACACACCCATCTCTTAGCAACAGGTTAGCAACAAATATTGTTATTGCTCAAAAAACATAAGATTTCTTCTGCTCTTTTGAAATAGGCCTACTACTCATCTTACACTATTTAACAAGAACTGTGCAGTTGCTGAATTTTGCATAAAAGTGTTGTTGTTTGTTTGTTTTTAGTGGTAAATATATTGTATAACAGACATTCAACACAAAAGTAAAAATCTGATTTGTACTTCGTTGCAGTTCGTTACCTTTAGAAAACGCTCATCTCTTAACATCAAATTAATTATAGGTGTAGAGCAGTGCTTCCCAACCCTGGTCCTCAAGGCACACTGACCTGCATGTTTTAGATGCTCCCCTGCATCAACAGCACACATGATTGCAATTGATGGCTGATTAACAGGGTTTTGCTGAATTGCAATCATCTGAATGGTGTGTGTTGAAGCAGGGGAACATCTAAAACATCAAAGGTCAGTGTGCCTTGAGGACCAGGGTTGGGAAACACTGATGTAGAGCAATAGGTGCCTTATATGCATTGCATGGAAGCATTGAAAAACAGTGTAAACATTGGTGTTTATGCTATGACAAAGATGGACTTTGTTTATTACAGGTTACTTCTGAAAGTGCTTGATTTCACTCAATTTTATTTTGGGGTATCTGAGTAATAATGCTGTACTCAAATGCACCCCAGATTTTTAAATAAAATAAATAAATAAGTAAAATGATAAGATTATTTTGATTCCCCAATACAATGTCAGGCTGCAGTGATTTGATCTAGCAATTAAACTATAATAAATAACCAGTAGGTGAAACATGACAAACTATGGCTCAGTTCACCCAGGTGAAAAAAAAGTATACTTCAGTATCTTTCAAACATACTTAAATTTGTGAAAGTACACTTTAAGTATACTAAGTAATAAGTGTACTATAAGTATATCTGAAGTATTCTAAAAGTATACTTGTACCAATTTCGAAATTAGAACTTTAAACACACTTAAACATAATTGTACCAAAATACACTTTTAATATATGAAATAAAAGTATGCTTTAAGTGAACAAAATATATATATATATATATTTGCCCAAGTGTAAATATACACTTTCTCAAGTATATTTAAAATATATTTTGTGTATATTTAAAAATATATGCTCAAAATATAATTTTTTTAAATTCACTTAACACTACTTTAGATTATTAATTTCTGTATGTTTTAAATTACATCTCGGTGTAAATTTTAGGCTAATAAAGTATGCCTTAATTTTCTTTAGTTAACCAGGTGAACCCCATTGAGATCCAGACAGTGGCGCAAAAAGTGGGTATGCAGAGTATGCAACGCCCCACCAGAGGGGAGTATGGCGCCCCACCAGAGGGGGCGCCAAAACCCCGTCTGGAGGGGGCGGCGCGCCGATGATTGTTTTCCCATACACTTCGGCGCGTGTAACGCTCCTTCACCTCGCGCACATAATGAGGTAAATTTACCCGTCGTCGTCGCCTCTGGGGGCGGGGGGGAGCGTCGCTCCTTCACCCTGACGATCCTTCCCTCCGGGGGTTGGGTGGTGGGGGGCGCCGCTCTATGTTTTCGCATCCACCTGAATAATGTGTAGTTGCGCCACTGCCTGTAGCCACAAGTCCAAAACTTGACAGTTATGTCACACACCCACTACTCCATCTCGTCCTGAGAAGTCAAACTCTTGCTACGATCAAGACATGAGGAGGAAGACGCTGTTTCAGATAGATGGATATTAACGTTTCATTGGAGAAATTCTTCACAGCAGCGGAGCCGCGTCCGCAGTGGTTGAGCAGCGGACTGCGCATGTTACAGTCTAATTAACTTCTGCGACGTCATTTATTTCCTCTAAATAAACTGCCGGCTCCTCAAATGGATTAACACAACGTTGCGTTCATTTTTACTTTTCTCTGGTCTGTAACAGAGACTTGAATTTAACGCGCCATTTCAACCAAAGGTTTTGAATGAGCTTCCTAACCAGACGCTCCAAAGTGTTATTTAACAATATGAAGTGTTGTTTAATTTATTTTTAACATTGTAAAAATAAATTAAATGTAGGGCACTTCTACATTTATGCTAGGGGTGCCCAAGTCTAGTTTTCCAGGGCTACCATTCTCCAACTTTAGATGTTGCAGAATAGAGCTGGAGGTGAGGAGGACCAGAGACAGGTCTCTATCACACCTGGATCATTGACTCATTATAAGCCTCTACAGAACTGAGATAGGATCACACTATCAACCTGATCCAACCGGTATCTCTGGAGACAGAGACCACCGCCACGATGACTAAGGCCTCAATATGTGTAGGTTGTGCAGTGCGCCAGCGCCACCACAGCACCCCATCTGCATCACTTTTTAAAAACAAAAGCACACTATTGTCTATCGCTGCAGCGGCCATCCCACCCCATGAATTAGGGTGACACGCCGTGGTGGACGTCCCTTATTTTGATTTCTGAAAGATGGCAACCCTAATGTTAAGGGATCATGAGATGAACCTGCAGATATGAACAGTTGAGAACCTAAGCATGTCCTTACACCAGGACGGTGAAGGAGGTGAAAAAAGACATCTGTAGGGCGCTCTAGAGTCAACAATAAATGTAACTGAGGAATTTTATTTTAAATATGCCTGATTTTTCTACGTCAAACAGTTCCTATAAACCTTTCATAATGAATCCAGTACTTACTGTTTCTGTGTTTTATTAGATTTCCTTAAGATAGATGCAACAGTTGAAGTATAAGAATACACAAATTTCACAAATATTGAAATGTTCAGGAAAGTTGTAATTTGTTGTCACCTCACCCAATGCTCCAAAATAAATAAATAAAGTTCAACCATTTTAAGTTTCTTTTTCTTTTTTTTTAACTTCAGTATATACTTGAAAAGCTGGAGTCAGATTTAACAGGAAGATGGGTGAAGCTAAGGGTGAAGATGAGAGGGGGGGTAGTGAGCGTCGCTCCTTCACCCTGATGTTCCTTCCCTGGGGAGGGGGGCACCGATCTATGTTTTCGCATCCTCCTGAATAATGTGTAGTTGCGCCACTGTACCTGTCTCACCTGTTCTGCGACACTTGCGCTCCCCTCTGTCTTTGTCTCCATGCAAAATTACTGACTGCCTTGTTCCAGTAGAAGGCCAGCAGTTTCAACTTGTCCTTATTTGGCTCCAAGTTTCTGACCTTGTTCATGTCCCCAGAACTTTTCCTGCCTTGCCTCACCCTTGATGACTCTCTACAGCCTTTTTGAAATCTAGACCACGACCCATGCTCTGAACTTAGATCTTTTCCTTTTCTTGCACATTTCTCCAGAAGAAACCAAATCACCAACCTGCTTTTTCTTTCCCTAGAGCTGCAAACAGAGTCATTTTACTCTTTGTTTAATAAATCTAATTCTTACTCTCTCTTTTGTGTTGTGACTCTATTTCTGGGCCCCTGTGTTAAACCATTACAAATAGCATTACTTTCATTCAAACTTAAAAAAATAAAAATAAATAATAACTTTAATCAGGTAGATATGTACGTATTTTGAATGAAACTCAAGAAAATTTGTACAATTTTAACAAAATGTCTTAATCTGTGTGACAATAGACACACACTCATATTTTAAATTAATTTTTAATTTTTAAATGATAAAAATATGACCTAAGTTTGTCAATTAGGTCATATAACTCCAAACACGGCCATTCAAAAGAATAAACAAGTGCAATGGAGTAGAAATCATTCTGACAGTAAGAAAAGAGAATAAATAGAACAAAGCAATTGTGAAGAAAAACAATTGTCAGATTTATGACTTAAAGAGTATTTCAACTACAGAGAAAGCATGTTCTGTTTTCTTTCAGTTGTCAACTTTGGCAAGTTAACAGTCCTAGTAGACAATACAAATCATATTCTGTTATTTTTTCTTTCTGCTTCCAGGTGATGATTAAAGAAAGCTTGCTTTCCACAACAGAAGCTGAATTATGCATGATTAAAAAAAGTGGAATTTTTCTATTGTCAGTCAGTGTTTTAAAGTATTGTCCTTAATGCCAGTCATTTTGACATTTTAACAAATACCCAAATTTAACACCTCCGGCAGTAAAACAAGTGACAAGCAATTTTCTTAAAATAGCAAGTCTGAAAAAAATCGTGTTGCAATATTTGCATAGTTCCTTGACCAAAGCCTGCCCTAAATAAATTGTCATTCATTAAAAAAAATGCAACGTGTTCATGTGGTTATGATTGTGGTTTATCACCCACAACCATAACCAGGAAATCAATCCAGCCCAGCGACTGGATTACAAAACTAAAAGAAAATTCTTAATACCCCATTGAGATATATGATGCCTACATTTTCTTTATGATGATCTCTTTTTGTAGCACCATCAAGCATGAATTAGGATATATTGCTGAGAGCGTGTTGGAACATTACCAGCTGTGTGGATGGTTGTGTGCTATACAAGCCCACTTAGTGTCATGTAAATCTGGCCTTACATGAAAGGTAAGGCCTTCTGCAGGATGTGAGGAGGAGGAGTAGGTGCGGTACAGTTACTTGGATGATTAAATTTAGTTGATACCTAGCATTGCATGGTACAACAAGTAAGGAAAGGAAAGAAAAATAGTTTTAACCATTATAGTTCAGAATACGCTATGATAAATTTCCATACAGTGTATTAAACCAGTCAAAGTTGCAGTAAAAATTATAGCATTCAAAAAAATCATGTGGAGGGCTGTCTCAAATTTTTACTTTGATGCTTTCGCCACAGACAGATTAACACAGGAATAACAACCATTTGCTGCAAAAAAAATAAAAAATAAAAACACCATCCATGTGACTACTCCATAACTCAGAAAACAGATTATAGATCAAATAACCTCCTCAAGATATGCTCATCTAATAACATACAATCTTCAAAAGCATAGCAGTACTTCAAGGTACAGCAGTGTACAAATTTCCTGTGCAAAATGCCTTCAAACGAGAGCAGGGGAGAGTTATGCAATGACTTTGTCTCTTTAATAAAGGAAACTGCTATCATTTTATCAAGCACTTTGAATTGCCTTGTTTCTGAAAATGTGCTATATAAATAAAATTATCTGACCTTACCTTACCTTATCCAAATATGGAGCTTAAGAAAAAAATATTCAAGACCTAATCATTACCAGTAAAGGACAAAAAAGGTTGAAATCTGAGCAAAAACACAATAGCATGAATATTTTACATGTGTCTATTTTACATGTAATTGATTCTGTCTTTCAAAAAATCCAACATCAAATAATTCATTTTGAGCAAGATTCCTTATGTTCACTGTCATGTTACCGCTCTCCCACAAAATACAAACTCAAAAGGTTTTGCTGTCCTTTCTGTTTAGTAGCATTCACTGACTTGTTTCTGTTAAACATTTGATTAAAAAAATGTGCCGTTGTGAATGCATGGAGCAGGGCAATATTAGAGCAGGAATTTTGTATTTTTCTGAGTGTAGAGTAGAATTGTGTAACCTTAGTGAAGAATTTGTAAAGGTGTATCAGTAGTTTTGTGTCTTCAAGAAGTAACGAAATATTTACAAGTGTGAATAAGGAGTGATGAAGGAACATTCACAAGTTACTTTTTATGATGCAGATATATTGATTTGTTTTGCTCCATGTGTTTTGGATCATTTAGATCAAAGATGTAGCGCCTTGATATTTTGGTATTCTGCACAGGCTGGTTCTATGGAGAGAACATTAAGTGTCTGTCTCACAATAGTGAGGGTTGAGTTCAGTGACTGTAGAATCGTGTGATCTTGTCTAATTGTCTCAGAGTATTTATTTATTTATTTTTTGCATCATTCATCATCCCTCGATAACAAAAAGAGTGGTGACATGAAGCCTAAAAAGACAGTGACTGCAGAGTCTTTGGTGGGAAAGTTAAAAATCCTGGTGGGAGCACAAACAAGAACAAAAACATCCAAAAAGGGCTGAAAGACACTGACAGGGATGAAGGCAAAGATATTCATTAAAAGTGAAAAAAAAAGACAACATGACACATTTTAAATAAAACAGGTAATACAGGCCTGTGTGGGTCAGTGCATTAACAGTCACTCCTAAGATTTATATTTGAAATGTAGAGAAGGCAGAGGAAACCCTTAGCAGCATTACAGACTGTCACTCAGATAATTCAGAACAAAGACTGAAATGTGGTAAAAAGAGCCAGTTTAATTATCTTTCTTCCTTGCTTTGACAGAGAGAAGGGCATCTAACCATCGTAAAGCATTGCCACCTAATCTCTGGTCTTTCTTCTCCACTTCTGTATTTTTTTTTAATCTTTCTGAGCACATTTCTTTCTGTCCTTTTTGTCTTGTAGTGCACTGTCAAAATGGGTGCCATACTCGGCCAAAAGAAAGAGTACAAAGAGAAACCAGTTTTGAATTAAATCATTTTAAACTGTGTGCGCAACACTGGAAAGCCTTCTCTTTTAAATTATAGTTGCTGAACAAGCATTATTTTTCATGCAGAAAAAAAAAAACAACCTTAAAAATATCATTCAGAGAGTCAGGCTGTAAACCATATTATCAGGAATTTAAACTGAGAAGCCCAAAATTACTTGTAGCAAAGAAACTACTACATTAAAATCTCATTTTCAACATATCCAGATTTTTACAATGTGTGAAACAAAAAAACACTTGATTTAGTCAAGACCCTGTTAAGCTAAAGCAAATAATGCAGAACTGTTTAACAAATGCACAGACATCCTGCCACTGTGAAAAAAAATTGAGAAAATGGAAAATGTTTGTTGCAAGGTAAATATCTTGGCACTTAAGAGCCTCTTCCACATCAGCCAATATTCATTAGTGCAGTGGTAAAGATAAGACCGAGCAAAGTAGTTCCATTACCAAAGCTTGTAGGGAATAAAGCAAGTCTGCAATTTATTTTAGCTCTTAAAGACATGGATTTCCACAGACAAAATGCGAACAGTCTGTTACTTCATAATAACTCAAAATATCGTATTAATTGTTTGATGCTCTTTTTGTATTCTGATTTCTGTGAAAGTATACAGGTCAACCTTAAGGAACTTTTGCTGCCTTGTTAACTGTTGTTATGAAATATAATTTACCACCACAAATAGTTGTCAATATCTAAAGCCCAGATACATTTATGGTGGCTCTTTTTGAACAAGCAAATTCAAGAAAACTGCTTATAGATTAAGTTGATATTAGAGACTGCTCAGAGAATTAGATGGCTACACTAATTGAGATTATAAATGAAAGTAGTTCAGGCTTCTAAACATGGTCTTCACATTTTAATTGACTCAAGGTTATGGTGAAAGCAAATCTTACCTTTGGTAAAGCAAAACTGTGAAGCCAGAGTTTATAATTGGATTGAAACAGGAAGAGTATATGCTGAACAAATAATACCACTGTAACGGACTTGATGAAGAAAAAAAAAAACCTTCTAAGATGCCCTTATTCTGGGACTTTTGTCCACTTCTGAGGGGAATGAAGACTCAAGAGAAGGCAAAGGTATTGTCTGGATAGAAGTTATCAAAGTAAGAGAAAAACTGTCTGACAGCAGGGAGCTGGGCAGGAATGAGATTCTTTCTGAAAAGACTCTGGACATTGAGGAACTGATGTCCTTATTGTCTGTAGCATCTACAGCTCCCATGACCCAGTTTCAGACAGTGGGAAGATTGAAAGTAAATGGATGGATGGATGGATGGATGGATGGATGGATGGATGGATGGATGGATGGATGGATGGATGGATGGATGGATGGATGGAATCAAGTCATTTTGCTAATCTTACTTTGGTTTCCAATTCATCACACACATAACAATAAATACAACTCCAATGCATGTCTATGCATTTTTATATGTTGTCATATTGAAAATAGTTTACTAATTTATACTCACTTTGATCTTTAATTAAGCAAATCTAAACACACAAAGAAACTCAGAGATATATCTAAAAAATACAAACTTGACAACAGAAGCATGAGCTTTGCCAGTGCGTGCTGATGGTTTTTTTTTACTGTCTATGACTCTAACCTAAAGATACTCAGAAGAATGAATCTCTGCATTAATTATGCACATTCTATGTAGCCTAATTATCAAAGTTTCAGCTGTTCTAACTAATGGGATAGTAAAAATAACCTCATCCTTCTCAATTCCTATTCCTCCAAAAACTTTTTATAAGCTCCACACAACTGCAAAACAAAAAAAAAAGAAAGAAAAAAAAACCTCCTGCTTTAGTAATGAAAACAAAGAGCCTCACATATTATTACAGAGTAGTTTGTGTTGATGAGAAGCATTTTTCAATAGTCACAATTAAAAACTTTATGGCTTGGTGATGGTAGATAACTTTTATAAATGATACATGTTATAAATCATCTCTGTTACATTTACTCAATTAGCATGTGGTGCACTCAGCAAGATTTTATGAATTCTTTTTTCACCGAAAGATGCAATGAAGTTCTTCCAATTTGGACTTTTAATAATTAGCAACTATAACTCAATGACCTGTGGGAATGTCTGGTAATGAGAAATCCTATACCATTAATATTGCATTGAAGTCCTGGTTTATTAGCTAGGCAACATGTTTAGATAAGTGTCCTTAGCCTTTCAGTAACTATCTGACTGTGAAATCTGGAAAATTACAACAGTATCTGAAAGCTGAGGAGTGTATTTCAAAGTAAACATTTGTTTGTCTAGCCATGTCTTTGTAAAGTGAACTATGGTTTCTTTGTACACTGCTGGGTTGCTTGTCAGGAGCAGCAGAGAAATAAACATGTGCTCCACCCGGTGTATTGATGGGATGAAATGTTGCCCTGGAAAAAGACGTGCATCATAACAAAATAACTCTTTTTTCAGGTGTTCTGCATACATTCAGCAATTCTGGAAATAGTCAAACGCTGTTTTTTTTTTTTCAGCATTTGGTTGACATTGTAACAAAACATATAGTTCCAAAGGATCTATGTTTCATCATGCAGCCGGGATACTTGATGCGTCAGCATTTGCAGAAGGAGCTTGATACAAGAAAAAGTAAGCATAGCTTGTGTAATAATGTCTACATTCCTCAGCCAGAACTAAAGTGCATGAAATAAATTAATATCGAATCTCTCTAAATCAAAAAAGTAAGTGGAAGAAGCAATAGATAAATAAATATCCAAATTTAAGACCTCACTTCCATTAAAATAAGACCTAGTATGGGAAAACTGGATCTATTTATGTATGGTTAAGGCCTTGCAAAAGCCCTGGATCCGATTTTATATTCCCGGAAAAGAAAAAAAAATCCCTTTCACAGATTTTAAATGTACCTCTGTGTCAAACACAAACCAACATTAACCCATGACATGCGAGTGAAACTACTGAATCACTGAACCTCTTGGTGAACCTGTGCGGCTCCTACCATCATCAGTGACATCACTCACTTATAACAACACAAACCTCACGGATTCCTTGACACACCCTTTAAAATCTTAGTGAGGTGTATCCAGTGCCTATACTTGATGCCTGATGGTCAACAAGGAAGTGGTGATTCTACCTTGTCCTCTGCCTGTTTTTTTCTTCAGATCAATATTTTCTTCCAAGTGAGAATTTAATTCAGGAATACACCCAAAAATTCTTTACATGGTTCACTAATGAGAATTTTGCCAGGATGTAAACCTAGACGAAATATGTAGGTTTAAATTGTGATTGTGAAAAATATCACAGGCTATTATTTCCAGGAGTTCTACTTATAGCTTTAACTTTGAAATCTGGTCAGTTGTGTACTAGCATGGAAGCCTTTAACTATTCCTGTTCTACTGGGAGCAGCTTCAGTGCTACTCAAAAGTATAATGGCAGTTTTTTTTTTTTTTTCCGGTGTAATGGGGAGTCAAAATTATATTTAATTATCACTCCATTCTAAGTTACCATCACAGCTCCTCCTCCCGCTATTATGTGGCTGTTACTCATCACATAACTCTGCGGTTGCATGAGAACTCTGTAAACATTACGAAGAGCAACAGTTCTGACACCTGACTCCAGAAATGAAACTTAAAATTGTGAAAGAAGCAGCAGCAGCAAATTCAGCTTTGTCTTTCTGTCTGAGAAAAGAGCCAACGGTGTCCATCAGGTTTAGTTCTACAGACTTTGGTGAGTCCATATCATCACATTGATTGGTTGATTGAATATCCATGACACTAATTATTAGTGGCTCTCTGATCATGTCCTGTCGATTTGCCTCTCTGATTCTGATTACAACAAAAATAGGCTGATTTACACACAAATACGGTGACGAAGGTAGCTCATGTAGAGCAATCAGGAGTAAAGTAACTGAAGTGTGTGATTGCATTTCAGCTTCTTATAACTGTTTATTGATCAATATTTTAGCTGTTTCACAATAAAAAAGCTAAATAGCTGCAAACCAGAAAAAAAAGACTTTTATTTGGAGCTTGACATGTTTTATACAATATAATATTCTAATAATGTCCATGGTAAAGGAGTGAATGAAAGACTTAAAATACCGTAAAGCAGAGAGAATCCAGAATAACCAGTTTTAAGGAGCTCAGTGTTTTGCAGCTTTGCATAAAACATTTTGCTCACCTGGAAAACTTGAAATTTGTTTACTGACTGCAGTGTCAACTCCAAAAATCATATTTTTTAACTAAGTGTGGTCTATACATATTGTAATATATATTTTTGCGTATCATCTAATTCATTAATGTCAGCATTTCTTTTTCTTAATCACTCAGACTGCAAGCATGTCATCTGCAAGCTGTCTCCTCTCTGAAGAGCAGTTTCTGTGCTCCATCTGTTTGGATCTGTTCAAAGATCCACTCACCACACCATGTGGACACAACTTCTGCAAGAACTGCATTACCCAGCATTGGGATGTAAATCACTGTTCTCAGTGTCCACTGTGTAAGAGGGACTTTGGTGCAAGACCTGAGCTAGAAATCAACACCTTCATCCGCGAGATGGTTGCTCAGTTCATACTTAAAGCCCAGCAGAAAGCGAGTGGCAGCAGCTCAGAGCAACAAGCTGCCAAACCAGGAGAAATTCCCTGTGAGCTGTGCTCTGGAACCAAACTGAAAGCCCTGAAATCCTGCCTGGTGTGTCTGCTCTCCTACTGTGAGACGCATCTAGAGCCTCACCTGACAGCACCAAGACTGAAGAAACATCAGCTGATGGAGCCTGTGAAAAACCTAGAAGAAATGTTGTGTAAGAAGCATGATAAACCTCTGGAACTGTTCTGCAAGACTGACCAGACATGTATCTGCTCCCTCTGCTCGGTTTTAGTCCACGAGAGTCACCGGTTTGTTCCTCTTAGCCACCAATATGAAGCAGTTAGGGTAGAGCTGAAAAGATGGAACCTGAACTTAAGAAGAAAATCCAGACTAATAGACTGAAAGTTCAAGAGATCAAAGAGGCGATAAAAGTTTGTAAAGATGCTGCAGATAGAGAGAAAGCAGGAGGTGTTTAGGTGTTCACTGCTCTGAAGGAGTCTGTTGAGAAAGCCTTAGAGGAGCTAATAAACGAGATAGAAGAGAAAACTACAGAGAAACAAGCTGAAGTCTTCATCAAAGACCTGGAACAGGAAATCTCCGAGTCAATGAAGAAGAGCTCTGAGGTGAAGAAACTCTCACAATCTGAAGACTACTTCAGCCTCCTCCAGAGTTTCTAGTCCCTAAAAGCTGCTCTACCCACCAAGAACTGGACAGAGATCAGCATCCATCCACCTTCATACGATGAGAATGTAGTGAATTTTATGAGCCAGATGGAGGCGACGACAAAGAAATTCTACAATGAGGCTGAGCTCAGAAGAGTCCAGCAATATGCAGTGGATGTGACCCTTGATCCTGACACAGTACATCCTGCACTGATTCTGTCTGATGATGAAAAGCGTGTTCACTGCTGTCAGGCAATAAAAAAATCTACAAAAGTTCCCAAAAGGTTCACACTTTACCACAATGTTTTAGGAAAACAGGGATTCTCTTCAGGCAGATTTTACTTTGAGGTTAGAGTTTGAGGAAAAAATCACTGGACTCTAGGTGTTGCCAGAGAGTCAGTTGACAGGGACGAACCAATCCAACTGAGCCCTGAAAATGGCTACTGGACCATAGGGTTCTGAAGAAATAAGTTCAAGGCTTTTGATGGCACTTGCAAAGAATTTTTTTGTTTTCCACAACCTAAAAAAGTGGGGATGTTTGTGGATTTTGTGGAGGATGTCGTCTCATTTTATGATGTAAATACTTCAGGTTGTCTTCACACTTTTTGCTGCCCCCTGCTCTCTGAGAAAATGTATCCATTCTTCAGTCCTGGTCCTAATCCTGATGGTAAAAACTCAACACCCCTATCAAACTTTTTAGACAGTATACAGTACAGTAAACAGTTTTTTGGCCATTAAATATTTAAAATGATCTATCAAATTTTCACTTGAGTAAAAGATAACGTAAGTAAATAATGGAAAAAAAAAAAACAGTTGTCAAACAATTACATTTATGAAGTAAGACAATTTATTAAAGTCAACCTTTATTTGGCATATTGGAAATGTTTCTAAAGACCCAAAGGTCCTATGTGGTTCATACCTGATCCACAACTGTAAAGGCTCCAAGACCTTTCACTGCGTTTATAAACCATTAAGGTCCTAAATTATGTTCTTTGAAAAGTAGAAAGCCAGGGCAGTGATTTAGAGACTGTTAATGCAATTAATTTTCTTGATGTTGGTCAAGATCCTGACATCAGCATTTTGGGTGAGCAGCAGGTGCCAGAGATTTAGTTTAGATCACAGACCATCATAGCAGCTCGGAGTTTTGCATGCACCGTAGTCTTCACCCCGTTTGAGTGCAGTTCCGTTTTTCATTTCTAATCTTGAAATATTTGGTCCTGGGAACCAAAAACAATGACTACTATTTTTCTGTATTGGGATAGAGGAAATGTTCAGTCATAAAGTCATTTAGACACAATCACTCAGACTGTAGTGCGCTGTCCGAGTGATGCTGACACAGAAATATAAAGTTGATATTTTAGTGCAGTATAATGTGAGGTAATGAGATCATAGAGATGTTAAATAAAATTGTTCCGATCAGAGACCCATGAGAGATCTCAAATACGG
Organism: Poecilia reticulata; assembly: GCF_904066995.2. Lineage (NCBI taxonomy): Eukaryota > Metazoa > Chordata > Actinopteri > Cyprinodontiformes > Poeciliidae > Poecilia > Poecilia reticulata. The sequence continues at coordinate 14,168,484 of NC_088846.1, read as the reverse complement.
ACTTTGCTTGCCTTGATTTACACCACAAGACACAAAACAGACCCAGTCTGCTACATAAAACCTAAACAACAGTGCTGAAAAATCTCCAAACTGTCAGGTTGTTACTATCAACTGTATGACACACAGAACTGAGATCCTGTAAAACAAGACAGAAGGTGATGCAACGCAATTCAGTCTGATATCAACAAAGCCTTGCCAATGAAGACCCAATGTTGTTAAAAGCCTGATTGAGAAGAGTAAGAGATCTTTTATTTCAAAAGGAATACTTGTTATTATTGCTTATGATTTACTTATGATTGTGGCATCCAGAGTACACTTCTTTAAAAAAACAAACAAAAAAAACGTTTATTCACTACGGTTTTTGTGGGAATGTGGAAAAATGATCAGAGTGAAGATACTTATATCTACAATAATGAAGGTGCAGGCCTCTTTAAAAAAAAAAAAAAACTTAATGAGATCATATTCATTTAATATAAATATATGTATCTTACAGTTGGATAATGAACAATGACCATGATGAACCCATCATTGGATGTATGTATGTTTTGGATGTATTGTATTATGTATGTGGGGCCAAACATAACTATAAGCTGGAAGCTTTAAGAAAAGTTAGAAATAAAAATATATTTTGAGATGAAAAGTGCTCATTTGCTTTTACAAAACTTCACACTGGCTGTAGAATGCAAAAACTGTTTACCTTCTTTTGTTAAAAAGTATAAAAACCCATGCATTTTTAAATGAATTACTGCTTTAATGGGAAATGTTCTGATTCATTTTCATTCAATTCTTTTTCAGAACCATATGAGAGTCTGTTTTCTTAGTCAGGGACATTCATGCTCTGTTTAATGGTATCACTTGTTTGGAACTCGGAGTGCTCTCACACACATCACTAATGGCCTGTACATATCGCAGTCATGAATATGCATTCATACCTTGGCTGGCAGTTTCAATAACAACCACAGAATAAAAAAGAACAAATCGTTTCTGTTTGTAATTGGCTGTCATCAGAAGCAATATGCAAATATCAAGTTTGTCTAGATTTGAACTGAACTGAGTGTCTTTTTTGTTTTATTTTTTTTACACATGAATGGACATCAGTCAACTAAATTAGATGGCTGGCCTTACAATACACAACATATGTTGAAACATATCATCTCCCAAAGCTATGTTTTACCTTCTGTGCATGTTTGAATAAAAAATAGTTGAAATGTTGTTGCAATAAAAAGGAGGTATGTTAAATATGTGTGGTATCAGAAACAATTAAGGCACTAGAGGAAACAAAACGCAGCCACAAGTTTGAGCAACCGTGACCAGTAATCATACATCAAACACACCCAGAAGGAAACTTTTTTTTATTTTAAGTCAAAGCCCTGTCAGCACACAATGATGGAAAACAATAAAGATGTTATCCACCACACAGAACCCTGACAGCTATAGAGCTGTCATTATATGATCATGAAGTCATTTCCATGCCAAACTTGAAAGCATATTATTATCATTAAACAGCAACAGTAAAATGTCAATCAATGCCATGCCATTATTGCCTCACATTTATTGCCAGAGATACCCGCATGGCCTGCTTTTCTTCCTCATCTGTTTTTCATCATGATCCTCATAATCACCTCTGTGGGTGCCACTGGTCTGTAGCTTCCTCAAACTTTTTCATTTTGATTTCATGAATAGTCCAGGTAAAATAGATGATGCTCAAACACCAAGATTTTAGTTCAATTATGTTCTACTGACACTAAACAAACATTAAATGAAGAAAGCAGAATGGAACATGAGGATAACAAAAGATTAAACACAATGTAGTCTATTAAAACAAACAAGGTCAAACTAAATATCATTGATGTTGGAAGCCAAAAAAAAAAAAAAGGGATTAAGATAAGTCTTGAGAGCATGGAAGCGTCTCCAAGATACAAATGTAAGTTATCTTCATTGAAGAACTTCCTCCTAGACCTTCGTATCTGTAGGAGCTGCTGTTTCACCTACCTGAGGGACTGAGAAGGTAAGCGGGATTACAGAAAGTTATAATGGTACTGTGGGGCAAAATCATGCAACGTTTACAAATTAAAATAGGAAATTTAAAATAAACCTGACAATGCACAGGCAACCAGTGGAGTGAGGCCAAACCAGGCATGATGGGTTCAGTTTTTAAATCGGATCTTAAAATTTGACAAAAACTATCACATCTGTTTCAAACACTGCAAAGCATTGAAAGCCAACTTCATGGTAAAATGATATATGAGACATCAGAAGAATGATTGACCAAGTTTTTATAGCCCTTTGAGAGCACAACTTGCTACACTCCACTCAGATAGCAGAGCTACGGCTTCTCTTGGAAACAAGATAACCAACATACCCCTAGCAATGCTTTCAACAGCAGTTGAGTTGTGAAGTTCACTTATTTAAGGCGACTATGTGTTGTGTTTACAACCACTGAAGGAAAAATAAATGACTCTGTCCTCCTAGTGCTGCTTGTCAAGGCTTGCAAGCATTTCTGTCAGCTCTGAGAGACACAAACTGTTGTTACCGACCGACTGTGTTCACCAATTTATAGTTGACATTCCAGCTGGTACCATAGTTGAGGGGAATAAATACAAGATCAAAGCTGAAGAGCTGCCAGAGAAAGAATGTTAAGATATTGCGAAAGAATGAAGCAAAAACAAACTTAACTCTATGACGTAAACAAAAATTTGGTCAGAAACTTATTAACGGAAAATATGTTCTGTTTCTGATAATATTTTAGATCACAATATATTAGAGTATAATTCGGTATATAAAATTTGAGAACAAACTCATCAACTTCATGCCTGGTCCTTAACACCTTGGAATTTAGACAAATGTTCTTTTATGAAATGAAAGAGAAACTAGAGCTTTTGAATTTAATGGAGATATGAAATCTTTATAAATAATCCCCTTAATTAAATTTAGACAATACATAGGGATTACATGAATGTCACTAACATTTAGCATCTGGTGCAGCTTCATAGAGATTCCACTTATTTATCATGAATATGATTCGAGAACCGAATAAAATATGTCAGTGGGATATTCCGTCATAATTGCTGGCAACTAAAAGAGCGATTATTAATAAAAGCAGTATGCAAGTTTGCAATACTGCTTAATACATCTTGGGTGTGGATTCATGTGCTTATTTTCAAAGGATTAAGTGTATTTGGTGGGAACCTGCACATAAAATGAGCTACACTAGAAGAGAAGAAGTGACAACCTAATGGAAAATTTGCAATTTTAAATATTTTTGAGAAACATTAAGCAAATTGAAGCACTGCTGGTTTAATACAGACCCCAAGGTACAAGCAGCAGTACACTGAAAACACATTGAAACTTTAAGTTAAAAGGAACGAGCAGTGCTGCAACTGTATTAATTCTGAATATAATGATGATTTATGTAGAGATAGAGAGCAATAAAGACAATGTAAATACTGTTGTCAAGGCACATGAAGCTGCGCATGTATAATTCTCAACAACTGGAAGATAATCTGTGTACTCGAGCCGCTGAGATTGGTATGTTGTGTGTCACTTGTTTGAAAATTGGTTATTATGTGAATTGAGATAACGAACAAGATGTCGTGTTTGATTTGGAGTAGAGAAAACATTTTCGCTGGTGGTTCTTGAGCATTTTCACTATGATTTGAAAGAACACTTACTAAAGTCAGTTATCTATCTCTCTATCTTGTTTCCTTATTTTTTCTTGGTCCTCAACAACTGTTTTCATTTCTAGTGCATTTTCCTATATATGTTTATGTAAACTGTCCTTGAGTGTCTTGAAAGGCACTAACAAATACAATGCATTATTATTAAAATTAATGCACAGAGCTAAGCAGGAGCAGTCAAAGATTCAGGTGTCTTCAATAGAAGTCAGCTCTTTCAAAGAGATGCCGCGTACAGCCATCTTTGCCAATATAAAGGTTTTCCAAAAGTTTTAGCTTGTTTATTTCTCTGACACTTTTTACCCTTTTTTATCAGTCATTCATAAGGATAAATTGAGGCAGATGTGAAAATAAAAGTAGTTCCATTAAAGTGGTGGTGAACATTCCTGTCATTGTTTCTAATTAAAAGGCACATATGAACTTGGTATTTTAAATATCTAGTTCATAGGTATACACTACAAGCTATTTCTAAAATCTCCATTTTGAGAAGCATTTATTAAATATCTAATTCTCTCACCAAATACCCTGGTTTGTATGTAGACTGAATGTGCAAATAAAGCAACAAAAAAAAATCCACTTGTCACTCATCATTTGTTCTGGTTTTGTTTTCTATAGTGTTTCAAGTATTCACACTTTAGCAGAACACATTCAGGATACTAACATGAATCATTTTGCAAGTACACTATCTGAAATCTGTCTAAATAAGATTGTTTGGAAGGTGGTTTCTCTGCTTAAAAATGGGTTTTAAGTTGGAGAAAGTGTTTCAACAAATTGCATTCCTCTATAATTACAACTTAAACACTCACTGTGCACTGGGTATTTGCTGACTATGAGAGTTTATACATTGCAGCTGCATGGAAGACCTTGACTTGGACTACAGAGGGACTAAAGCTGCCTGTGGTGCATTCCTTATCTGCATATTCTTGGGTCTGCATTTCTCTTGCTTTTCCATATAAAAGTATAGAAGCTGTCTAATTAGACTTCACAGGTCAAAGGCTGCAGTGCTGGAGGAGAGATGGTTTCCCCTGGGAAGGGCATGGCTATGCAGCTTACCATTCCTTCACCTTTTCTTTTGTTCACCATCATAACTACCAGTTGTGCTAAATAACAAGAAGACAGCTTTGCACTACACCCATACAAATACAATCCTGGCCTTCTACTCAATTTGTTCAAGTGTTGGAGCCTTTTATTGACTGCATGCATTGAAGTTGTAGCCCTTGAATAATCGCTTCTGACAAAGGACTTGCACTGTTATTATTATTCTCAGTCATAAGATTTAGGGCTTGCCCAGACACTCCTCTATAGCTCTCTTGCTGCTATTAATTTCCACTGTTGTGTAGAACAAAACAGGTAAAAGTCTCTGTTTTAAGACGGGTGTGTTCAGCACAACAGATCGAAACACTGCAACAGTGATTCATAAGTGGTCCACGAGTAGTACCTTCGCCGATAGAAAAAACTATTTATCATCAATTACAGAGGGAGGACATATATATCTGTTGATGTAGTTTGCTTTAATACTAACAGATGTGAAACACCATAGTATGTCTGTACCTGTGCAGTGTTAAAATGTACACACAGTGGCTTCTTTATTAGTTGTAAAACCTGGGTTGGAGCTTCCTTCGCCTTAAGACCTGCATTATTTCTTCATGATACAGGAGCAAGGTAAGTAATGATCCACAAACTCTTACTTTGTTGCAAGAGTCACCTAACTTTTATCTTCAAGCAGAGCAAATAAACGAGTAAATGAAGTCAAAAGCATCAAAATCTATTTTTTTCTTTATTTTTGTTAATGTTACCAACAATCTACTTTCTTTAGGAGTCACACGTAGTGACTTGAAACTCATCAGTGATGCTCAACTTTTTCTTTTTCATATACTTTCGACTGGCCCTAATGTCAACACAGAACTTTTGTGACATCCATTATTCACAATAACTGTGTAAGTAAAAACCAACACCACTATAGTTACCTTAAATGGATCGAGTCTTCATGCAGGCAGTGTTAGAAACAGATGGGCTGTGCTGTGAACCACAAGAGGGACTTGAGCTGGTGGATATATTCACCTGAAAGTATCAGAGACTGTGAGGTCAAGGATCATTCAGTTGAACAGCAGATCTATCTGAGGCTGACCTAAGGCAAGGTCTGGACTGTGAGCTGGGATTAGATGTGTCCTTATTTCTTTATTATGAACTTGAGTCCTTAGATATCTTTAGCCTGGATAAACATCAGGTTTATTACTGATTTAGAGTATCATAGGTTATACTCAATTTAAAACTTAATGGCAAATAATTCCTCTGAACATTCTGGCAACCACAGAATTTTACCACACCTGCCGGTATTTTACCGTAAATTAGAGAAGTTTTTTTTTAGAGTGTAATCTGTTCCAAGGTTCAGTGTTTTACCTAGTTTGATTATCACAAGCAGTTATTTTAACCAATATTGCCTTTTATAACCTTGTATCAAATGAATATCCTCCCACATCAACAATGCATTTTTGTCAGTGCAGATGTTGTTCTTTGAGTATCTTTTCAGATCATTTGCTGAAGACACAAGAGATAGTGGCCGGTAACTGCATTTGCAAATAAACATTTAGCTCTTCTAACAAACTGGACACTACGCATAAGACAGCAGCCATGATTTATGACTTTTTGCATGGCTGTATGGTATTATATGGCAACCAAAAATAGTAAATTCTTATTTTCCTTGCACTGTTCCTGAATCTGAAAGAAAATAAATCAAGCAAATATGAAATGTATTTCGTGATTGCTTTTCCTTCATTTTTCTGTTCTCCAACAACCCTCTTATTGATTGTGTTACTTCAGCTGAAAGCACCTGTCCACCATGCCAACTCCCACCTCAAAAGTAAGTGGGGGAAAGGAGCCCCGTATTACTATGAAAAACAGAATAAATTGGTAAAAGCAAGCCCAGTAAAACATTGTCAAAATATTGAGTTTTAGATTTTTTTTTCTTAATGGCTAATCTTCTCGCTGCAGCAGTGAAGGTGGGGATGTGGAAGGGAGGCTAATAGTGGATGAGGTTGGAATGAAATTGTAATAGGGGAGTTGCGAGGGATACCAATCTGCAGGGAAAGCTAGTTTATGCAGAAATCCAATTTAAAAGATTGGCTTAGTGACTCAGTTATTGAAGGTAAACCCAATGGAAATTATAAGGTAAATCAAAGGTGAAAGTATGCAAAACACTCTTGCACTCAGGTCTGTCACTCTCATTTGCTGTTGCTCCATTCCCTTATTACAACATATCACCACACTGCTTACCACTGAGACGTGAGCAGGCTGCACGGAATGAAACATAAGCATAACTATTAACTTTTTGCCTTTATGGCTTAACAAAACTTAACATTTATGAATGCCCCAGAAACTGCAATGTGCCAGCCTTAGAATAATGACTAGCTTCTAATGCCTTTCCTGCTGTCAATCAAAATAATCCAAGTAAGACTGAGTGCCATTGAAATAGGCTTGTTTGCCTTTTGAATGTGTTGGGATATGACCTATGACAACAAGTTTTTTTTTTTTTCTCCACTCGGTCATAAACTGCATATGAAGCAAAAAAGGCAAAATCTGCCAAATCTTTCTTTTTATTTTTTTTACTGGACGGGAATCAAGGAGAAGACGGTTGTGAGTAGGAGGTGGCAAAACCAGTCAAGTCTTCATAGCCAAAGCCGGCAGTTTATCAGGCAATAATGAAGCAATAATAGGGGAACAAGATATTTTTTAAAACTATGACATATAATCCATGGTTTGACATTATGGAATGACATTTTAGATGCAGTTTCCTTTTTGTTCTCCCCTCTGGGATGTGCAGGGAAAGTAATTTGTTAGATCATAGATAGGAGGCTAATAAATAGCTGTGCTAGCGACTCACTATTCATTTATCCTGACCTTTTCTATCAGGCAAAATCAATTGACTGTTAATACGCCACTAATAGTGAGAAACCTTTGATTTGTTTGGCTCTCAAACCACACTGATGCTTTTCACATGGTTGTGAGCACATGTCCTGTTATTGCATTTACCATCGCAGGTGAATGTTTACATCATGACAAACACAATCAAGCAATGATATAGGAATCTGTCTTACTCTTTCTAAATGAGGCTTTCTAGAACAAAGAAGGTTGGTACACGAATCTCGGGATGCGCATGAAGCATAGTGATGCTTTTTATCCGCAACTTTTTGTGGCATCAGGATTCTCAGTTGAATTTTTTTTTTTGCTCAGGTGTTTCTCTTTCCCCCTTCGCCTAAAAGGTTTTTCCTTGTTCTTCTTTTTTATACTCCAACAGTATAAAAATGTGGTTGTTAGGTTCTAAAAGTGATGCAGCATGTATACAGAATTGGTTTCAGTTTGTCCATTTCTGTGACAGAAAAAAAAGATACTGTTTTGTCACCAGGCATTTGGAGTTTCTCTCTCAAAAGAAATGGTAGAAAGGTACACAAATACACACACAAATATCTCACCTGCAGCTGAAGTGATATTTACTTATTTGGAAACATTCCTGCACACTGATTTATGATAGTTGAATAAAACATGTTGCGGGTGACAGTAACAACTGAAGACCCAATCTGGGTACGGGTTGTTCTTTAATATTTTAAGAGTTTTGAAGTTTGGGAAAGTAAGATGCGATGTACTGAGTCTTTGGCTACATCGACACAACAGGCAAATTAATTATTTTTTCTTTTGCTAACACGCGACCAACTTTTTCATGGCAGTCTGATTGGTCCAATTCCGATCTTTTCATCCAAGATTTGAGCCAATTTTATAAGTGATACTAAATCGAATACTTACTTACTTCACAACCCATTGAGTTTTTCAGAAAGTGTATATTGCCAGTTACCCTTTCAATCCTACAACGCCTCTGTTTATGGTTTTATTTCTCTGTGTGTAAGCAGAAGGATTATGTATTTTTGCTGAACCTACTGGAAAGCAGAATAAACACTTTGACAGAATAATTTATTTATGCTGTCAACATTGTATTTATTTTCATTTTACTCGATATCCAGACCGCAGAATGTGTACATAGAGGGAGAGCCACAACAGGAGGTCAGTTGTCAGTCAAACAGGAAGAATGTGAATATGGCTATGGCAGACGGCTGGAGTGCATACACGCAACAACGATGTGATCAGCTGTGATCAACACTTTACTAAAAAGAAAATGGTGAGCTATCAGTGGATACAATTTTATATTAGAAAAATCTCAAATTTGTTTTCAGGCAGTATGGGTCAAAGGAGGTTCAGTGACAACTATTGTTTTTATATTTATATTCACTTCTTCTGACATGAGAAAATAAAAAGCAAATCTAAAAGGAATCCTAAATGAGCAAAAGTCGCATTATTGATTATTTAAACCACAAAAACATACCTGAAAACATGCCCTGAGAGATTACAAATGCCATCTTTACCTCTAGCACAGCCTTGTACTGTTAGTGCCCTGCATTTTTATCAGTCTTTCTACCTTTCTCACTTACCTCAACTTCCCAATTTATATGTAAATGTACCTTCTTTAAACATTGCTATATGCATATCTATCCATTTTAGGCAGAAAACTTGAAAAACACAAATAAATAGCTTGGGTCTTCACATGAAAAGCATCCGTATGAGTCATTAAAATTCAGCGCTTGCAGCGTGGCCCAGTGAAAAAAAACCCCCGAAAATATCACAGAAGAGTGTACATTCTCAACCATCTGTGACAAGTAGTTTGTGACCAAAAATATTGCACCGTACATTCTGTAATAGCTAAAAGTTGGAATAAAATTTCAGACAAGTAATAAACTTGATGTTAAACAAATATCTGAATAGTAGTATAAAGTAAACATCCTTTAAAACTGGCAGTAAAAGGAGGCAAAATTACTGGCTGCAGCGATTAAAGATGATGTTCCATCTGCCACTCGACAAGTTTTATTATTGTGAAAACAGTGAAAGTTAAATGATTGACTGATCTATAAATAAAGTTTTCCGCAGTTGGAAGAGTTACAACTTATTCATTTCAAGAATATCATTGCAGTTTTTCCCCTCTCCAAAGACACTATAATGTTCAATAAATAATGAATCCATTCAGTGACAACATACATAAACCTTGTGCCAATCCTTAAATATGTAATGCAGTAAAGTACTGGAAATCTGGAGTTGTGTAGTGCCATAATATTGAAGATAGACTAACTTTATATCACTGCTTAACAAGCAATCTCATTTTTTTTTTGTTTGTTTGTTTTTTACCTCTACTAGTTTTGACTATTAGTAACTAAACATAATTGCTAAGTATTACTAATTGTAGTAATTCACATCAAAATTATGAAATTAGTTCAGTCTCACATGTGTATAACAACAACAAAATCGAATAAAACAAAAATCACCATTTCGGTTTCTTGCCAAATGGATATAAAATAAAACGTATTTTATTTTATTTTGACTAAAATAAAAACAAGTTTTGGGAAAAAATTAGTTAGGTTATTATTTTAGGAAGGTGATGGCATTGTAGTGTCAAGCATCATGTAGAAGCCATCATGTCAGATGACAAACACATTTACATTTAAGCTATATAACTGGTTTGTGTGCAGGTTTATGTTGTTAGCACACCGTGACATGAAGCAAAAATCTTTCTCAGACGAATCTGACCACAAAACTAAGACTTCATTTGAAGTAGTACAGTGCTTGAGTAATCGGCTAAAGAGCAGGGACCGTTGTGGTTTGGATGTTCCACTAAGCACTAAACAATGTAAACTCAATATGTCTTCTGTGTTTTACTTGATTTTCAGTACTTGGACTTATCCTTCTGATAGAGGTTGAGTCACATGCAACAGAAATGTATAATTTAGAAAGCTGTTGTTCTCACTTGGAAGACTGTGCACAAAATGCTTGAGCCAGATCTCATTTGAACTTGAATTGCTACAGATGGCTCAGCGGAAAGAAAATTCACCTCTCAGGATCTTAGTCACGTCTTTGCTGTGCTTTATACTATTTCGAAAGGATATTTCTTTCACATTATTTTTGTCAGATACAGTTTTTAATACTTGCCACCTCTTCTTTTGTTCACTCCATGTTCATATTCTTAAGGCACAGTGCTTTTCTGAAGTATTCAAATCCCTTAGTATTCATTTTCACCTATTGACAAGCTGTAGCCACAAAATGTCATGTCTTTCAATTGGATTGTGTGCGACATAATTGAAAAATGAAAAAGGAAAGGATTAAAGGTTTGCGATTTAAAAAAAATTAAAATCAGAAAAACATGGAGAAGAGTTGAACTCAGTCTTACACTGTGAATCAATCTTGTGTATGTGCTGCAAACAACATCCCCCTGGCTCTCTGCTAAGCTGCAGATAGTTCAGAGTGTGCAATGAATGCTTAGGATAGTTCTAATTTCCACTGATGATGGCAGATAAACAGTAAATTGTCTCTCTGCCATTAGCAGAGAGACAATTTGAGAGCACTAAGATCACCCCTCTTGCTCTGATTTTTTGTTTTGCATATATATATATATATATATATATATATATATATATATATATATATATATATATATATATATATATATATACTGCATATATAGTCATTTCAGCTAGTGAACTAGTCATTTTATAGATTCATTACACATAGAGTGAAATATTTCAAGCCTTTTTTGAATTTTAATGACTATAACTCAAATGTAAAGAGAACCCAAAATTCAGCGTCTCACAAAATTAGAATATGACAATAGACCAATAAAATGCACATATAAGAGAATGTGTGCCCACAATGATAATTCTCTTCTGGTTATGGTGAGTAATTTGCCAAATGATTCATCATAAAAGCGTATGAGGGAAATGATTCTGGCAGCATCTGACCCCACCTACTCACACAGTCTTAAGAGTTCGGGTCATTTAGAGCCGACATACTTTTTGTTTGTGAGTAAGACGATCCATACGAGGTCCAATGGAGTCGCACTGAACTTGTGTGTACTATTACAAGGTTGTTGTTTTTTTGTGGTTTCGGAAATTGACGGTCTGATGGGACAACACCCCGATTCCCCTCTGTCCAACTTTTCCATGCTCCTCCTGTGCGTCGCGTTATGACCATGGGGGGGTTAAAACACTTTGAAGATCCTTTTTTTCTGTACTAAAACACTTTCTAAAATAGTCCTACTGCATCCCCTATCTTCAGATTTTTAGCATGTATTCTTAAAGGTAAACGGTAGGTTGTGCAAGGACAGGTGGACCAAAATAATAATGCAGTCTGAGACATCAAATACGGAACTGTCAATGGCACCTCAAAGGAGGACTTAACAGTGGAGAAACGTATGCATGTGTGAAATAGTAAGCTAGTGGGGATAGGGACTGTGGAGGCAATGGATGAAAAATCAGAGGGAGGTACAGATGAATCTGCTGTATGTCTTGAAGATTTACTGTAAGATTTCCCTTTGAAATGATTCACTGAAGCAACAAGTGCATTTGTGTCTGAAAAGCTGATTTTTTTTTTTTTTACTGCATCTGTGACCATCACTTGTGTCTTTAGTATACCTCACACCAATAACCCTATTTAAATGTAGTTTTTTAAAAATACATCAACTTTAAAAAACATAATTTGAGCAATAGTCATATATTTTCATCATAGTCTTATTGTGAACTATGCATGTCAATCATGGAGGAAGGCCTCCATGGTAAAACTAGTTCGCACTGTGGGATTACTGAGGTGCACTACAGCCAAATGTCACCTGTTAACTGGACAGCACATTACATTTACATCCCCGTATCAGGTTGGCACACTATTATTTTTTATGATATCCGCCTTCAGTTGCCAAGTCTTTTTTTTTTGCAGCATGTAGGTGTATAGTGCCAATTTCTTGTCCCAAGTCATCACTGAACAAAACGCAAGTGTCTCTCCTTGATTGCTGTTCATTATCATACACTTAAATCTCTGAATAAAGGATGAAAGGGAAAAAAAATAATACTGGAGGAGACCTCTCCCTTTAAAACAGTAATTTGGGTAAAATCAGGCTTCTGGAGTATTTTGATATGTCACTTAAGTGACTGTCTTTTCTGCCCAACTTCTGGTAAAATTTCTGAATGCATTTTTAATGTGTTACCACACACTGAGTCTCTGACTAAGCAGGGCTCCAATCCAAGTGGAGCAAAACACACATTAAAAGTATGGCTTGGTGCTGCTGTGAGTGATGTTAGTGTTACAAATTGCACTAAATCATTTCTTCTTGGTAACAATGGTCACATTTGAAATTGAGTTAAATGGTAATTTTAAAGCAGCAATTCACATGGAGCACAAAAACCCTCAGTGGGGATCAATTTTGGCCATTCGATGAGACCAGCAACTTCACAAATAAATAGAAGTGCATGTATAACAGTGTCTACATCCAAATTGTCTAATAAATCTGATACATCGCTAGAACTATTGCACATAGAGTGCAGTCACATAACATAGAGATTTCTGTCTCTACTGAATTACAGCACGCTATCATTATTTATTCAAGTTTCTATGTTAGGGTAGCTTAGAGTTTATATGTGGAATAATGATATGTTTAGTTACTCTTTTACATCTAAATATTCAAAGGAGGTATTATATTGTAATGCATTGAACAGCATTACAGTATAACGTGATTATTTTTTTGCAATGTGGAAACCTTTTTTTTTCAGTATTTAACCTGTTTCATATAATCAAAACAAACATGAAAATACACACACAAAAAGAATTGTGTCAATTATTTTCCAACTATGGATAAAGAACATTGTCCTTTCTTGTCATTTGATACCAGTCTGACACCTTTAAAATGTCCTATTTCTCCATATTAAGTCCCAGTCCGATGATTCTGGTCATTCTGAATCATTATTTATATGATATATTTTTTCCTAGCTTTGTTTTCTGTAGTACAACGTTAATATTTTATTCAAACATGAGGTTATTGAAATTGAGACAACTGCTGTAATGTTTTAATAAGAAATATGCAAAGTATCCTTCATCTCAGCCATATCTTTCTCGCTTGTTTCTAAAAACATATCTAACTTGACACAACAGCTACAGTCTTCAATAGCCTTGTAACTTGATTCTGTTTGTGTTTTCAAGCTGAGTTTCTGGCTGAAATGCTTTCTGTTTTGCTGTGATTACTTCCTAATTACACTGCTAACATAGTTTCACGAGGATTTGGTTCTCCTTAATAAATTTAGAAATGTACTTTTGACTTCCTAAAATGTAATGGCAATTTTAAAAAAGCACTTTTGCACAAATCAGATGGCCTCATACAGAAAGTTAGCAGCAGCAGCTTATACAGTCTCTTAATGCAGTGTAAACATATCTGTAAAGATTGAAAATTATTCATGTATAAGGGAAAGCCTAATTTGTCAATTCAAAAAAAAATGTTATGCCCAGACAGTTTTGCAAGCCATGCAAATATGCAAAACATGACAATGCAAAATGCAACAGCATGGGAGATTGATTAATAGTGCTAAGTGCTTGTAAATGTAAAATCACAAGCAACGCACCACCTACAGCGGTCAGGAAATTGAATTTAATTAAAATCAAATAAGGTGGCATGACATTATGAATTTTGTTTCTTGATTAGTCATTTTATTATTGGATTTGTTTGAAAGCAATGGCTGTACTGACACAACAACATATGCCTGAGACAACAATTGGCCTGTCAGAGAGCTGCGTTACCAAAATATGTTTTAATCTTGAGGAAATGTATATTTTCACATAGGAAATATGTGATATTAACATTTGTATGACAGTTTGCATTTAAAAATAAAGAACCCACGTGTGAAGATCATGGAGGATGTGTCAAACTGAGCTGCATTTCTGGATGCCTTGCATCCTAAACAGATGGAGCTTAATGAAATCTTAATCAGTTCAATTTAAATCCTAATAAAATAGAACTTTGATTGAATTTAGTTATCTGGTGTTTAAACAGAACCATCTGGGAACTCTTTCATGTAGATTGTTAAGTAAAGAGCAAGTGCTTAAAAATAGCTGGTGTGTGGTTGAATCATTGGTCTACTGAGGTAAAAAAAATCTGGATAAAGGAGTAGTTAGTTACCATTAATGTTTTGGAACTTAAAGTATGGACTCTCTGGTATTGGTTTAGAGTTTAAAAAAAAAAAAAAAAAAAAACAGCTTTGGAAGATAAATAATACACAACAAAGGACGTGAAACAGAAATGTGCATGTATATTTGATACATTTGAGGCTTTTCGTTAACCACAACTGAAATGACAGAAAGTAGACCTAATGCTAACATTTGCCTCCTTTTCTCCGGCACTCAGCTATTTAGTTGAGCCCCCAGTTATTAATATGCTGTGATCAGCTAAGTCACACACTCACACAGACATCCCCCTTTATGTGACGTGCTTCTCACAAAACATTGCATTATTGTTATTAGCGTTCGGGCGCTGCGCCCAGCTGCTAGTGCTGGGTTGAGAAGCAGTCATTAAATTCAAATTGAGCGGTATTTTCTTTTGATGCTTTGGGAGCTCGTGCGGGGTGGATCCACACCGGCTTGGCAGCGCTTGTTTATTTGTTTCATAAACTCAACTTTATTTGCTTCACCCTTATGAATGTGTGCTTTCATCAGACAGATACTTTAATAAACCTGATGCAAGATGTGAAATTGCTAACTTATTAGCATGCTATTCACTATTAGGCTCATTAGTTGAAAGTGATTTCTAATGCAATAGGGTCAAACAAAAGCGCAGCTGCAATATTCAGCCCAGTAGAAAAAGCAAAATCAGGATTACTCTTGTCAATATGGAGACTAGATACACAATCACACATGTTATGGATATTTAACAGTCTTCACTATAATGTACGGTTTGTGGTGATCAAAATTAGATTGTTGTGTCCTGCTTCATTTCAGTTTTCCTCACTCGCTGATCATAGCTTACCGCCATGTTGTCTTTTAAATGTTTGAAATGTAAAGCCAGAATAATTACTAACCCTATGCATTTCTAATTAAAAGATTGAAATACAGTTGAAGTCTTTAGATTGGCACTGTGATTTAAAGCAACATTCTTCACAAAAAAAACTATTAAAATGTCCAATTGAAAAACAAAAATATAAAACAATGTTTTGTTTTGTTTATTAAAAAAAGGAAGATATATTGATATTTTAAGATATCACAACAGTACTGATCTGACCAGAGCCAAAATTCAAAGAAAACCAAATATGTTCTAATATATTTTCAGTAACACTGAATGGACAGTTTATGTGCCAATAGCTAAAATCATTCATGACTTTAACTTATAATAGAAGCATCACACATGTTTGGGTTTCAGTCAATGTACAGCAGATGAAACCAATTAAAGTCTTTTTGTACATATGAAATTTTGCAGCTGTTGCAATCTTTAACAGGGGGGGAAAGAGAAGTGAATACAGAAATAGAAACAAAACATAAATAAACCACATAATTCTGTAGGTTTTATAAGCACCTTTAAAAACTTGAAATTCATACGGAAGAATTTCTATGTACTTTTTGTCATTAAAGGATTCAAACCACTGATGATTTGGGGCATTTGTTTCAGTTCAGCTGTTTTAAGATTATACCACAGAATTTCAATTAAGTTTCATCCCAGACTTTGAACAATTGCAATGTTTTTTTCTGTGTATTTGTTGTTGTGCTTGAGACCACTGTGCTATTCATGTCTCAGTTTTGCCCAAACTTTAGCAGACAAACAGATGGCTTCAAATTTGGCTCCAGAACATTTTGTCATTCAGTGAGGTTCACAAATGACTCAGGAACTGTAAAGATTCCTGCAGAACAAGCCCTCATCATTGCTCCTCCACCTTGACAGTTGGTGTTAGGGAGTTTGTATCCTTTTTTTTTTTTTTTTTTGCTTTTTCTACAGAGATACCAACTAACATGCCAAAACTTGTAGAGTCAAAGATGTAGTTCTTGCTTTGTTTGTTCTCCAAACTTTTGATGGACTGACTATGGGATAAACTTTCTGAAATATACACATCTAGCAAGACTGGCAACTGTCTTGTCTTGTTTTCCATTGCTGAATGGCTTTTCTCATTGCAAAAATGACGGGACTGTATCCTGCAAAGAAACTGCCTTACAACACTTCTCAGACTGATGGGAAGGCTTCCAAAGATTCCTCCCGTGTGATCGCTGTTATTGTCCTTCCACTTTGTATAAACACTTGCTGCCACTGAACTGAAGATCATTTAATAAAGTGTGTGGGGTTTTTTTTGTTTTGGTTTTTTCCTGAAGCAGTTTTCTACTTTCCTATTTTAAAAGGAAGACATCAAGGTTGTACTTAAAGTTTCCAGAACTTTCACCGGCTCTTGGATGGACTCTACTACAATACAGCTGCTTATTCCAAAACCACACATGAGAGACATTGTTTTCTTTTGATATGAGCAGTTTTCTGCTACATCAGGGTTCAAAAAGTTCCATGTTTGACTTTTGAAAATGTGCAAATTTGGGGTGTTTGCAGGGTATACGTCTGATTGAAACCCACATGGTGTTTTTCTTCTTTTACTTTCCGATGCAAACTGAATGAAGTAGCATCTCTCCCATTATCCATTCAGTCTAAGATGAGCAAAGCGGTTAACTGCATCTCTTCCCTGCCCCTTGTGCTTTGATCTCCTCTTGGCATTCCCTCAGCTCCAACCGTGTTTTCATCGGTGTGCATTAGCTAACAAAAGTAGGCAAAGAGTGGATAGATATCTCCCTGAGAATATAGATATTCCTACCTAGGGACTTCAAAGCATCCTTTGAAGTTGTGCAGGAGACAGCAGCATCCAAAGCAGAGAGGAGACGCTCTGCTGTGATACTATGCTGCGTCATTAATTCTTGACTGCAAGCACTCCACTTAGTTATTGAATGAGGTGTGACTTTGCGAATAGCGTTCTTTACAAAGTGATGATTTTCTTTGCCGAATGTGATTTTCTACAAAGCTCTGTCTCTATGGAGCATTTCTGCTGTAATCTCGAGATATTTCAAGGTCGGGGAATCAAAGGAATCAAAACTTGAAGAGATGCAGTGACAACTGTTTATTCCAAAAGGATTATGAAGTTAAAGAAAAAAAAAAAACTTTTGGTTTATCTTGTTGTATGCAATAAGTTTCCTTATTATTAAGCAACAATTAGTAAGCTAACAATATGCACTTATACAATTTTTGAACTAGATTTGTTCTAAGGCAGGCTTAGACACTAATTAACACAAGAGAGCTGTCAGGTCATTGAAAAAGTGGGAGGAAATTGGGGAGTGAAACCTTTTCATTACTGGGGGATTGGATTTAAGTCATTACACAGTCCCAAAAAAAAAGAAAAACAAATTAGAATGTTGAATGAAAGATATCTGCAACAAAAATATGTTTTTTTCTTAATTTTGTGTTTTAGCTACATCAAGAACTTGCCAAAAGATGTGAAAAAAGAGCAGACAGAGAAATGTCTGTCATGACAAATTGGTGTGGAATTTGCAAGTTACAATTTAACATGTATTTTAACGTGCCAATTAAAAAAAAACTATAAATAACAAATAATGCATTGAAATAATGTAATAATGAACTTGGAAATAATGCCTTTACAAGTTCCTTAATTCCTGCCACACTGGTATCACTGACACTTACACAATATAATTGGTGGTGGTAATGCACCTAAAGATAAGCAGGTTTTGCAAAGTAACAAGAGTCCACCGTTTGATTTTTTATTATTTTTTTATTTTTTTATATTTGATAGTAATGTAACTTTTTAGCCATAATAAGAAGGAATAATACAAGTTAAATGAAACAGTTTTGTTTCATTTAATTTCTAATGCAAGGTGCTATAACCATCTCATAGTTGGCACTGTTTTTACACTTACAAAAGAACACTAATACTGTGTGACTTTACATTATTCTGATTACGTATTGTACAATGTCTTTCCAACTTGTCTGCCCAACTTGAGGAAACAGGGTTTTTGCAGACAACAGTTGCAAGGGATCAGCTGCTGTCTCACTATTCTGTTGTTAGCACAGTAAAAAAAGGTAACCAAAAATAATTAAAACATTTTTTTTTTCAGAAAAATAGCAACAAATTACAAAACTTAAGACAAATCAACTGCTATGACTAATTCCATACTATATGAATGCAGATGTAATATAGAAACTCTGTTACATCTGTAGAAACTTTACAATCACTTCAAAGTACAATGAAAAAAAAATGGAGATTCTGAATCAAGTTGACCTTTGACTGTCCCTTCGTTTTGTCCGATTAGCGCTCATGGCGGAGGCCTCGCTTCATCTGCCATGACCAAGCTGAACAAGCTTTATAAAAATAAAACCATGGGCAAGATAAGTGCTATTAATATCGTACCCTTCAACCTATACGTTTTCCATCATAAATTGGAGTGCTGATAAATTGGTTTCCAACAATGAAGGGACTTTGTCTGCAGACAATGAACATAAACACAAGTACCAACAAAGCCCTCTTACGAATTGATAACAGCAGAGAATCAGTGAGGACCTCTCTCCTTTGTTCTTAGACCTATTATCACTCCCACCATAAATACATGCTTGCCTCAGCTTAGGTGTTGATGAACCATGTCATTCCAATTAGTCCAGCAACAAAAAGCAATCTGTTTTCAGTTGTTATCTGTAGAAATGGGACCTGAAAAGCAAGACCAGGGAATATGTGGGGAGGGGGGGGGGGGGACAGAATAGGGTGTTGATAAACATTGAACTACTGAACAGAAGTTCATTTTCTTATGTTTCTTGTGACAAATTACATTAATTGGGTATGCCAGATTAAGTTATATGTTGATTTATCTTGGCTATCTTTATCTAAGATTAAATCTTGCTGATTCACTTGAAGATTTGGATAGTAATAATGTATTCTTAATTATTGCTACAACTCTGAATAGTTATAATAGCTGAACTTTGAAGACGATTTCTAGATAACAAGTGACTGATAAATTACTTGAATTAACATATAAACAGCAAAAATTGCTGCGCTGTGCTAACACTTAAGTCTTTTAGGAATTTATTAGAATATCTAATTATCAGAGATTAGTCATGCGACTTTAATTATTGAATTAAAGTTCTTGTAAAAACTGGAATGTCTCTGTATGCATGTCTGTGTGTAATGCTTCCAGTGTAACCATGCGCTGGAACGGTGTACTTAAGAAGGGTAAGTCACAACTTTGTAGCTTAAGTAGCACATTATTTTAAGTTAATATTATTTATTTAATCATATGCATTTATTCATTCATTTGGGATTTAGCCAAGGAAAGTTTGTCTTTCAGTGCAAAAATGAGAAACAGAAATGCCCTCTTGTTTTCTACATCTACAGATCTGTGTGTGGCTGTTTTTTAGTCCTCCAAGTAATGTCCTTGTATTTATTTTCAACCTTGGTCTCAGTTGCAAGCAGAGGAGCAGGCCAGATGGGGACTGGCAGGATTAGGTTTCATTTATGTATGCGAGTAAAGTGAGCCATTTCCACTTTGGCCTTGACTAAAGTCTCCAAAGATTACAAACCTTCAGAAACAGACAAAAGATGAACTCACCGTATGCGCTGAAATTAATTAGATAGTTATTCTGGACAGTTTCCACTGCGCTCATGTGAGTGTGGTTTTAATTTTTATTGGCATCCTGGCAGACTGGAATAACAAATAGACCATTTTGTATTCCACGTTTTGCTCCCTGCCGTAAAGCAGCCCATAAAAACACATTTTAGAAGCAAACTGACAAGTTAAACCATTGTATACAGAAACTACACAAAGCATGAATTTAGAAGTAGTCTTAGCTCCAAAGCAATTACTGTCTGTCGGACGCAATCTGTATCATTTGCAACTTTCTATGCTTTATATTTTCTAGCACTGGATGCAAGTCCCTGAACAACCTCCAAGAATAATCAACATTTTTTAAGTCCTCAAAATGGCAGTGTTCTGAAGCCAGTAAATCTTTCATGTCATGTCAAAGCTTTCTACTGTTGTTAATACGTGCCTGAGGTGCACTTAGTGGAATCTTGAAAGTCATCATCTTGAATATGCAGCACAGGTGTAAGCATAGTAGCACTTTGCACCATTGCTGAAAGACCAAACATTTGGTATTTCCCATTCAGGGTAAGCAGTTGGTCCATTTCTAAATGATACAGTAGCATTCAGAATGTGCCTCAGGTGTCACCTCTTTTCTTTTTAGAATGTTTTCTGCTTATATTTTGAGTCTGGCATAAATATATAATACAAGGCTTTTATAACAGCAACAGCAAGGAGTCCAGCCATGGCTGAACGAAAAATGAAAAGTCTACATGTGCGTGTGTGTTTAAGAGGGAGCATGCTGCGTATGAGATACAGTATGTGTGTGGAGTGTTTAGAGGATGCAGCTGGACTGGATGTATTATTGATGTGTTGTTAGCACTCCCAGGGAGTTGCAGTCTCATTGCAAGGGGATTAAGAGACTAAAAGCAGTAAACCAGGGAAAGAGGAAAAATGCGCGGAACATGCTGCATCCCTCGTCCACCTTGCTCTTGTCCCTAAAGATTATATAAACCAGAAAAAAACTATATATGAATTTAAATTAATATCTGAGCATCTCTTAAGATACATTTTCACATGAATACAAAATAATGAAAATATGTATGTACTCTATCAACATTTTATTTAATAGGGTTTGTTTGTGTGGTATCCTAAAAGCTGAATACACATGCTACATATGTAGAGATGCACTAATTAATGTGCGGATATTGTAAAATCTACAGATTTTTAAAGCTTTGTCTTGCCAATATGGATGTTAATCAATTGCAAATTTTATTAAAACAATCCAATATCAGTTGTAACAATAGACTTTATTTGAGAAATATTTATTTTAGATGTAAAATCAATCAAATACTGTAGATTGTTTGATTTTTATAAATTGAAACAAAATATTGCCACACGAATGTCGCCTTGTTATTTATGTCGCAATGCATTCTGGGTAGATTACGTATGATAGGTCCAATAGCACTAGTTCCATCCAGTCAAAACCGTAATGAGTAATGTCATTAAGCCTTTTCAATTTGAACTGTGCCTTTGTTGCTACTTCCACCTTCAGTTTCGTAAATGAAACAATGAATGACACCTTTGTCTGTTCGGACAGTGTAATCCAGCAAGCAGTCGATTGTGCTCTGTGTTGGGTCCGGTCTTCAGTCTGGTAACACCTGTTTGTTTCTGGTCTTCAGTCCGATGTTGGGTCCTTGATTTCACATGCAGTACAGATGGCAGTGGCAATAGTTTCCTTAGCATCTAAAAGATCTTCCAGCACTTCCTGTCTCTGATGTTTACAGGTCCCTGTCTGGACATTAACATTTGAAATTAAACTTGTTAAAATTGCAAATTTTGTCTGCACACTCCAATAGATGACTGTTTTCTAAATCCCTATTTTTAAGAGATTGGCAATTTTCTTTTTCTACTAAACGATAGTAGCATCTTTGTGCAAAAGAGTCAGCTTATAGCTAAGAGAAAGATTATTAGAAAAATTTAAAGATTTTAACAGCTAATTCTAAATAAGGCCTACATTTGTCATGGGTTGTTTAGAGGTATACGACAGATTTTAAAAAGCTATGGTTTCAAAACCATACCATTTCCTATTTTCTTTTTAATAAAAGAGATGAATAAAAGTTTTGGGGTGGGTGAATTTTGGAATTCACCATCTCTGTTTATGCGTGCTGTTGTCCTGGTCACTTCTGTTTTTATACCAAAAAGAAAGGTGTTACTCTTATTAAAGTAATGCTCTTTCAAAAGAAAAGTCTAAAGCAATATGGCTGAACAGCACAGGCTGGCTGAATGAGCCTGGCTCATTAGCCAGCTATTAATATCATTCAGTGTTTCTCCAGGAGGAGCAGAGTAGCAAAAGTGATAATATTCAGCACAATAACCATGTTTATTTGACTCATTCTTGTAGTTCCAATGGGTGTTTAATCCATAGTGTGCTTTAGTCTACTGCCACTACGTACATGAGTAAAAAAAAGTATTTTAAAATGAAATGTTTTTAGCTGACTTAAATTTCATTTGGCTACTTGGGACTGAAGTAGCATCTCTTTTTTGAAGTCTAAAGATCGCTGGTGAAGATTTGTGTTAATCCAATAGCACTGTTAAACTGTGATATTTTAGATCAGTGTTATAATTATGTGGAAATGTGCTACCAACCTGTAGCACAATTATAGTAAAAAAAAAACTTTTTAGAAAACACTATATTTCCTTGTAAATTCCAGTTATCTCTCAGTTAAGTACTATTTACTCCCTGCATGTCCAAGAGAAGGTAGATTTGTACCTTTACTCTAAAATTTTCTAAAGGTTTCCAACATTTCTAAACAGAAAATGCTTCATGAATGACTAAACTCAGAAAGACAAAAACAGAGCTACTGTTTAAAAGTGACAGTTTGAATGAACAGCAGACATGTTAAAAAAAAGAAAAAAAAAGAAAACAATGTTCAGCTGCTGAAAATAGGAAGCCATGTTTCTTCTTTCTTCAGTAACAGCTTTCACACCCTTATGTGTGGTCCATTCACTGCCTGGAAACAGTTGGATTTTTAAGTTTCTGACCAGTGGGTCATCCATTTTGGCCTGATTTTCTGTATTGTAGAAACCATTAAAAAAGTGATATGGATTTTCTTTTCTGTGTTTTATGAAGTACCAAAATTGTGAAGAATGCATACATTTTTGAAAAGATAAAGATTCAAATCGGATTAAGACACAGCTGCTAAGCAAATTTGGAAAGGAGTTAGTGGTCCTTTTCATATCAATTGTAAACCATAAGCTGAAAAATGTTAAACGTACACACGTCTCTGAAATAGTAGAACGTCATTTTGGTGTATTTTTTTTGTGTGATGATGCAAATCAGTTCACCGTTTATAACGCAAATAAAAACTTATTAAATTATCAAGTTTTGACTTTTAGCAAATGTCAACCAGACTGTACTGCCCTTGAAGATGTTCGCTGACAACAATGATTTACTCAACTTGACTAGAACCATCGATTTAATAGTAACAAGTCAAATATATAGTATGTTAGAGCTTAAATATGTGGGAATGTGTACTCCAGAGAGTAAAATTAACTGTTGTTTTGTAGTTGTTTGTAGATGTCTGCGTGCAAAACAGTCGTGTCTCAGCACAGTAAGGAAAACAAGTTCAGTGTGGGGGCACCTTCAGAGGCTTGTCGCAAAAGGCAGATCTCAGCCTCCTGCCAAGCTCAGCCTGCTTGCACCGTTGAAGATGCAAAGACTTTAGAGGATGGGATTCAGTTCCCAGAATCCACTCTGAACCCATATTAAAGACTGACGATGCCAGACTCTACTGCCCTTGAAGATCAAAACGAGCAAAGATGCAAGCTGTGAACTAAGAAGGTTTCGCTGTGCCAGTGTTTAATTATTGACATTTCCAGAGCTGCGAGTAAGTTTTGTTAACTCAGCAAGAGAAAATACCCTAACATTTGCTTTAACCCAATTAGTTGCATCAGACCCAGGCTTTTATCCAGCGTTCTGTAGAAAGGACAGCAAGCAGTAAATAAAGTTTAGTCTCCTTGCAACATAAGAGAAAGATCTCAAAGTGAAATCTTGCTTTTGAAATGTGGAAAAAGGTTGCAATTATTAAAAAAAAAAGAAATAAGTTCACTTCTTATATAGCAATGAAGACTGTAAAACTGACCAGTTTACGTGTTCATATAAAGAATAACTAAATGCAAGCAATAACTGCAGTGACTATGTCAAAACACACAAAACGGGAAAACTAAAAGCAGTTTCAGAGAGTAGGACACCGAAGTAACATCATGTGCGCTTCAGTTTTTTTTTTTTTTTGACTGACAACTGATGTGGATTTCTTCACAGACAGGGGTCTAAGAAGCTCACATCCTCAGGCACCGTAATCCAAATATAATTCTCTTTGTGCTGTAAAATGTCTGTCGCAATTTTAAGTGAACCATGTTACAATGAGATAGGTTTTTGACATGTGACTTTATTCTAACAAGCCTGCACAGCGTGTGGCCATCTCATGTGTCATTTCCTCTAGACCGTGCTCTGACTGACACACAGAGAGAGATGGCTCTGCCAAAATGCAGCATTTTTAGTGGATACCAATGAAGACTCGAGCCGTGGCAGCACACTTTGATTCCGGGCCATTGATGTGATTGCAGAAGTACTGGAGGAATTGTATCACTAGAAAAAAAAAGAGTAAAACTTCATGGTCTGCTGGAGGAACTCACAGAGGAAGTCAAATATCAAATTTCAGTTTTACAGATTGGTTTGCCATATTTCATATGATTAGAAACAATTGTTTCAATGGAGTCGTTTACCTAAAGATGCCCTCGATATGAAGGTCAAAAATTACTCAAATATCAAGGAGTCCTTATGCAAGAAGGTGATAATAGTTTCTTGAATTGTGTCCGGGATCTGAATATGAGATACTTTTAACACTTGTGAAATAAAACTCAAAGGCAAGTTGAAATGATACACTATCGTACAATCATTAAAAAAAGGCAAACATGATTATATTGCTTTGCAAGCTCTTTGTTGAAATTTGACGTGATTGAACTCAATCATGTCAACGATACTCACTACTGCACCCCAGAAAACAAACTATTTAAGACAAATCCTCAATATATGGGTTATATACTGTCATACCCTCAATCTATCCTCAACTTTGACTGAATTTCCTTAAATAAATGTTGAGAACTATGTGACACCTCAGTGATCCAATGTATCAATCTGAATATCACCAAAGTATTTTCAGAAGTACTTTCCTTGAACAGTGTTGTACACAATAATTTTAGAGAAACATTTTAAATGTTTTCTTGCATACACTCCCAAACAAGAGCTTCTCTGCAGTTAACCAAATCAAGGTATATATATATATATTCAGAAACAAGTTGTGCCATAAATAAAAGGTCTTGTTGTTGTCAGCATAAAGTGCACTGCAGATTACTTTCATCTGATAAGATATCAGATACAAGAACTGCAGAGTCCTACAAGAGCTCTGGTAATCTTAATTAAAGAGGAAAAAACAATTTTTTGAAAAAGTCAGAGAATCTTTCAAACTATTAGAACTTGGTGACCTCTTCCCATTGGCAAACTCAATCCAGCATCTGCATTAACTTAACCTTGTCAGTCTGTAGGCTTATTTCCAACCCTGTTTATCCCATACATTTCTATTGCATGCAGATGGTAAGTGTTCAGTAAACTCAGTCAGGCATAACTAATCACTCCTGGAGATTGGTTTTTGATTTTGACAGGTAGCTCTGGTGGCTTGAGCGTATGATTATGTGCATAAATATCAAGACAAGCACAGGCTGCCACTGTCCTCATTTGGGCTCTAAAAAACAGTCTCCAACGCAAGGTCACGACATTAAGCCCCCCCTTCTGCCTTTTGGAAATGTGCTCTAAGTGCCAAAAAACATTATCAGAAACATTAGGCTACTCTTGCCCCAAGAAAAACATTTATATCTAGATTTCCTTTACTCTTTTTGGTCATGTTTTCTTTTCTTTTAATGTTATTATTGTCATATGTGGGTAAATACATTTAATTTGGATTGAGGGGCAATCGTCCAGCAGTAATTTTCAACTATCTGGAATGGAATTGTAGACTAATACCCCTTAAACCATTTAAGAATTTTTCTTTGGAGAAATGATTTGATTAAGTTGTCAGAATGATTGCTGGACTACTGTTTCGCCAGACTATTTCTCCAGAGATTTGTGTCAAACTCTCAAAGTGAATACAAACAAAGTGGAATTGTGGCAGTCAATATCATTAAAACAAGATACAGACAGACTGTTTCATTCCACATGGAGCAATATTTATATATATATATATATATATATATATATATATATATATATATATATATATATATATATATATATAAAATACTTCTAAGTGTGAAGACTGAGGTGCCCTGACTGTAGATCAGGCCTAACCAATGTTTTCAATGTTTTGCATCACGTAAAAACTCCTGCACCATTCCACCAGTAAAACATAAAGGGGGATCTTTGAGCTTCTGCAGAGAGGACTAATTGGTGGAACAAACCATTGGAATTTCCTGAACTACAATTATTTCTCCTCCATTGCACTTTTATCACAGTAGAAATAAAAAATAATACAAATAAAAAAGCAACAATCAAAAATAAGTTTTCTTTTCAAATTCAGCAATAAGAAAAAATATTTGTGGGTAACGTTGGAGTAAAATGACTCTTTCTTCGGCTGAATAAAAGTATTTGCTCTACTTTACAGTTGATTATCCTACCAAATGTATGACTAGAAAGCCTGTTTATTTAGTTTTTTATACCACAGTTTTCAGACCTACATGCAAATTCAACTTTCATTTTCAGTTTTACTTTTTCTCATTTTGGGTCAAAGGGCAAATTTTGGCCATTTTGGCTGGTCATCTTCAGTATAAAGGGCACAGTCAAAGTAAACACTGAGCCCAGTGAGGGTCTTTACACAACAAATTACTGGTTTTTGATTCTAGCATCATTGTCATGAAAAATACTGACAGCTTGTGTGTTATGTTATGGAAATGTCATTATCAAAGAATGAGAAGCTGTTTCAATAATAAGAGAAAGATTAATCTTTGTCTTTTAAGTTTCTTTATTCGAAGGCAAAAGCGTTCGAAGACCCGTCTCACTGAGCGCAGTCAGGAGAAGAGCCCTGAACAACACGCATCACATCGTTATATAGTCACAGCAAGACAAAGACCCACCCAAAGTCTGATCTTATCTCTACTACCAGATGGACCACAGAGACAATCCTGACCCCCACCTCATGAACCGCCCCTCACCTCTTGGAGGAGATGATTTTATGGCAGGAAAGAGAGCTGGTAAGGATTTCAGGAGAAACTTCTAATTCTTCTTTGTCAATTTGTCATGGGTTCAGGTCAAACCAGGGTACAAACCACATTCCACACATGTCAGTCCTTTAAGACAATCACCAGATCAAGCATTTTACCCAAGACGTCTTCAGGTCTCTTCTGCTATCACAACTGTGGAGACATCTAAACATTATCTGCAAACTTATTTAATGGACAAACACATCTTGCAGAAATATAAAAACAAGGCAGATATAATCAGTAAATAAATGAGGAAAAAGTATCATCAGTTCCTTCAAAAATGAAATAAGACTGAAAACGAAATTTTCTATTACAGTTACATCTCGCAAACATGCAATAGGTGAAAATATACTTTCTTTTGATATTGATCTGGCGTTTAAGATCCACTGAGAGCCCATTCATTTTGTATTTGACTAGGGTAAAATCACAATTTTCTATCGCAGGATAATAATAGTAATCAATTTTATTTAAAACACCCTTTTTATATCAAACTGATATATAAATGGCAAGCTACTGGACTGTAGCCACATTGAATATCTAACATCATCTTCTTCAAGCAAACTTTGGAAATTCTTTATTTGTAACAGTCCACCAAACCTAATATCAGCAATACTCAGTCTCAAACTGTTTGAGCCCACATTATACCCTAATGAAGTGAACTCAAGCCTTTATTATGATAATTTTCAATTATACTACATGCAGATATTTACTGATGCATTACCGTAGGTGGCTCATTTCTATTTTATGGTAATAGGATTGGTCGAATAGAAGAAAAGTGAAATGTATTTTATGTACTGCTGTTTTTTTGAAAGGCTGAATAAGTTATTTCAGTAGTGTGTGCGCGTGTGTGGAGTTTACTGGTATATATTCATGTGTTGTTGTACATTTGTATGTATGTGTGTGTAGGTGTGATGTGTGTCTCCATATATTTCATAAGAAATCTATAAAAACAAAGCTCTGCACTCTGGAGAAATCAGATTAGATAGC
Organism: Poecilia reticulata; assembly: GCF_904066995.2. Taxonomy (NCBI): domain Eukaryota; kingdom Metazoa; phylum Chordata; class Actinopteri; order Cyprinodontiformes; family Poeciliidae; genus Poecilia; species Poecilia reticulata. The sequence continues at coordinate 14,140,066 of NC_088846.1, read as the reverse complement.
TCTGAAATCAAAATTAATTTGGGAGATGCTCCAGCTCTCCACCATTACCTGAGGCAGTCATTAAGTTAAGAAATAGCTGTTCAGCCCCAGAACTTGCCCGGTTAATCTAAACTAGGCTGATAGATGTTTCTGTTGGCCACAAGCGAACCACTGATGTAAGGTAGTGGTATGTGAAACGCTTAACATCCTTAGCTGCAACACAACAAGCATCCTTTATTTTTATTGTCTCTGAAAGCAGGTTCAGTGCCGCATGCTTAATTAGAACATTACTCGGGTTTCAGGGTTAGGGTAGGAGAATGTATTTTCTAGAGCTACTGTCTCTGATACAATCAATAATTAGCTTTATCTTCTGAGGTAACATGTTTTAAGAGATAGCCATTAGGGAGAAAGACATACAAACCAGTTCCCATTTTCTCCAAAAGAACAAGTTAAATTGAGACGTGTTCCTCTGTAATTAAACATAAGTTCCAAAGGGATTTAACTTTTAATAATGTCCTCTTATCTCATTTTAGCATTTGCGATGGCATGTACTGTGATATTTTCATTTGATTAACTTGAATCACTAGCAGCCAAAATGATTTAGGGAGTTTTTTCACAAAAACTTCATGAAAAATTAAAAACACTTGTTTTATCTGGTTACATTTGCACACATCTCAAGTTTAATTCAACATCTCAGACTTTTGTTCATGAAAACAAAAAATCAATTTGCTTTCAAAATGAAGACCTTTTGTTTGGCCAAGGACATTTTCTCTTTGGAATTTTGTGAAAGCTGTCTTTATTTGAAACCGAGGTAGAAATCAAATAGTTTCTTTTGCAATTCCATAAAGCTTTATTTTAGGTATGCTATTTAGTTGTTAGTTTCTTTTTTATTAGTTTTGATAAATGAATAATCTCCTCCAAATTGTCCTTAATAAACTATTTCTTACTCCAGCGAGCCACATATTTGAAAGCAATTGGTTCAACTTTTTCCATAAGTCTAACAGTGTCACTCATAATCATGTATGCGCTGCTCAATGTTCTAACAGTGGAGAAACTATTTGTTCCACCATCATCTGTGTCCATTATTACTAGCCTGAGTATTCATTGTATTACAGGCTCAAAACTCACCACAAAAAAAAAGGGATAAGAAAAAGTGTCAGCATCTGGAGTGACGGGTGAACGAAATGGTAAAAGTATAAAAAGTTGTGGCGCAGTGAATTTGCAGTTAGATAATGAGCTTACCAAGGGGGCACATTAGTTATTTATTTCCAGAGCTTGTTTCGTTTAGAGAAGGGCACAGCAATTAGCTCTGAGGAGATGACATCCCTGTGTGCCCAAGTGCTTGGCTGCGAGGCAATACAGAGCCTTGTCTAAAATGCTAAACAACCTGTAGGGCCTGGCAAGAGGGGGGGAGGGAAAGAGCATCACGTCTATGACCAGCCATGACATCCTGAAAGCAGCGCAGCCAGCTGGAGCTACCAGTGGAGAGGGAAACAAACAGCAGCTGGCATGAAATTTACTATGCTAGAAAAGAGCTGTGTGTGCAACGGTCTTGAGGGTTAATTGTGCGTTTGGGTCTGCGTCTTTTAAAATGAGGTATCTCTTCCTTTTGTGTGAACCACTACGTTGCTCCCTTAATTCTGGAGAAATTTGGTCATGTCTTTAATTATGTATCTCAGCTCTCTGAAATTTTAACAGTTAATGAATTATGAAAACCAACTTTTGACTTTTGTAGCCCGTGAATCCTAGGGGCAAGATTATCAGATGCTAATTGAAATAAAATATTCCACTACCCACGTTGCACTGTGCTCTACAACGGTACACAATACTTCCTTGCATCTTGGCATTATCCTATGTAGAAGCATTATAAACTTGAGTAATAACATTGTTGTATTTATACAGTAGTGAACAAACATTTAAAACTTGATCTAATTTATTTTAATTTGAGTTGTCGGGGGGGGGGTATTATGTATGTTCCAGACACATAGTGCCATTTTGTAGCACAACCTTCAGTTGTCATGAAAATTCTGCTTAAATCAAAAATAACTTTAAAAAATGTGACTTTAGTCTTGTAATTGTCCTCTGCCGCTTTAAGAACCTCCTACCATTTCTGTTGCTCCCCCTTCAGCATGTCATCACAACAATCCATCTCCACACCAGCTGTTGATGCCATTTACAACTCTTCTTAGGAGTTCAGCAGACTCACAGCTCTTCTCAGATATGAGTGAGGAGCGTTCTGTGGAGCAGGACTGAAGCTCTATGGTGTAGCTTTGGGTAAATAGGCAGCACGTTACATGAGTATGTGTTAAGGCACCCATAAATGGCTCCAACAGGTGATTCAAATTTTTCTAAAAAATAAAAAAAAAATGCATGGAGTTAAAGCTGTCCCCTGGGTATGAATTTGATGAGGGACATTTTAACATTATATAAAGTTCAAAAAGTTGATTTTGCATAATCCATCTAATCCCCCTGGATTTATACATTTATTCATTAATATATTGTTATTTAAGAGACGGAAATCCACAATCTCTCCAGTGGTCTACTTTCACCTGATAAACTGTTTTATCAGTTTCTCTATATTGTGTTTTTCTGTAGATTTGTATTTTTCTTTACATAAAAGTGTGCAACTCCTAATTCACTTCTCTACCATAGTAACTGTTGCTACTTAAGGAAAAGGGAGAAAATCTACAAGCAGCCAATAAATCAAAGAAGCATCTCTTCAACTAATCCGTAAGTCTTGAGTGCAATACAGTAATAAATAATTCCCTTCTCACCCTCCGCGGGTGGTCTCTCTTTCTCTCTCTCTCTCTCTCTTTCATCCTCTGAGCTCGGGTCCTTGACCAGAGGCCTGGAAGCTTGAGGGTTCTGCGCAGTATCTTGGCTGTGCCTAGAACTGCACATTTCTAGACTGAGAACTGAGATGTCTGATGTTGTTCCTGGCATCTGTTTTAGCCACTGCTCCAGTTTGGGGGTGACTGCCCCGAGGGCCCTGATAACCACAGGCACCACTGTGGTCATTACCTTCCAAGGCCCTGATATTTCTACAGTTTTTCGTGCTCGAGCACGTAATTATATATATATATATATATATATCTGTTTTTACCTGAAGATTTTTTCCTAAGTTTATATATATATATATATATATATATATTTTTATATATATATATATATATATATATATATATATATATATATATATATATATATATATATATATATATATTAATTTGCAAAGATTTTAATTTGCAAAGTCCGTTCTATTAGAAACACATACGGTGACCCATGTTAACAGGAAAAAGAAGATCAAAAGAAAAAAAAACACATCTCTAATCCAATTTAGTACACTAGAAATGCTTTGTTTGTGTTCCTTCATTAAACAGGGGATGCGCTCTAAACAAGAAAGGACAAATCCTTTCTTTGAAATGTCAGCCTTCTCAGATATTAATTGGAGCTGAGAGTCTCCAATCAAGAGAACAAAATGACGTCTAGCAAGGTGATTTGTAATGAGTCTGGCATTGTATGTGGGTAAAAGTTTGACTGATTGAAATTACTAGCTGTGACTGACCCAGCTATAAATGTAGTCATTTTGCCCATAATAAGTGCAAACATCCTCATAGATTTCTCAACTGTGTGGTTTGACAATCAAGAGGTTAGAATTCTTGTCGGAAATTATTATGGGAAGCGTCGTCTCTGGTGAAAGATGCGAGCAACTTGACACAATTGCACGACCTGAAAAATTAGAAAAATTTGGATCAATTTTGTTAATGGTATTAATGATTTAATGTTAAATCATTAATACCAGTTTCAGTTGTACTATATACAAGTTATACTAGTGAAGGTTAATGGTTTATTTTAATTATGTAAAGCACTTTGAAATGCCTTGCTGCTGAAACGTGCTATAAAAATAAAATTTGATTGATTGATTGATTGGTGAGCTATTTACTATTAAACCTTTAAACTCAATTGAGAAATGAGAAAAACATAGTTTTTTGCCCTTGAAATGTTCTGGTACCCCTGTAAAGATCTATTAAAGAGTCTTTTATTGCAGTAACACTCTGAAGCATTTTTAACAATCCCGAACATGAACATCTGGGCTCATGTCTAGCTCTGCTTTCCACTGCTGTGGCTGTTTCAAACTATTGAAGTTTCGCACTTATTGTAGGTAAGAGCAAATGTAGCTGACCGGATATTTTCTTGAGCAATTTTCTCACTTGCATAGAGCTCGTCTTCATTATGTGGCTCGTTCTCTTGGTGTTCCTCAGTTTGAATAGCAGATAAAATAACAGTGAATATTTATCATATTGCTCAGGGTATGAATAAGTTATGGGTTTCAAGTTAAATTTCTAGACAAGTTAACTAATAAATACAAAAGAAAAAGCTTAAGCTGCATTTTCTTTATCATGATTTTTGTTAAAAACATTGCTTCCTAAAGTTCATTTTATTGTCCTCTCAATAAATATACTCAATTTAAAACAATGATATTTCAAAAATGTTGGGTGTTAATTTAAGCTGCTGCTTACATCAGTAGATAATTTACTAGATTGCTAGATTATTTATTTTTTAACATCTTTATCTGGGTTTCCAGTAAATGTGCAGGGTGCTAACTGTTGTTATTTGGTTTATGAAGGAGACATAAAACAGCAATTGATGACTAATGAACAAAGGACTTGATGTTCACTGATCTCCTGCCCTGCAACTTTGCAAAACATGTCCCTCTTAAATCTATCAGCTTCCGGCCAATTTATTACTATCTTTTTTTTTTTGTAACTCTTCAACTGTTCAAAACATTTATATTTATCACTTTCAAATAATTATACCACAAGTATTTAGATTTTAAGTTCATAACCAATGCAAGATTTGAACACTGAAATAATTGTGCTTATATATTTGTGATTCATCAAACTCAATTACTATTTCGCCATCCACTTCTGATCAAACTTTTAATGTGTCACCAAAAAAGAAAAGTGAACTTAGCATGTTTTCATCTACTGCTTTGGAACAAATCGAAGTGTAATTAAATCAGATGTTGATGCCATGCATGGCTGTAATAAACAAGATGTAGCAGTTGCAAACTAGCATGTACCACACATCTCAAAACAATGGAGAGAATCCTCACCTTAGAGCTGGAGGAGAGTTTTGTGCTCAGACCCACCAGTGCATTTTAGAAGCTTTCTCTGTGTCAAAATTTATTCTGTTTCCATCTCCTATTTAGCGCATGAACTATTTTTTTTGGAAAAGGCAAACAACACCTCAAGCAAGCATTTAACCCTTTTTTGCAAAAGTGAGGAAGTAATTCAGTTTTTCTTTTTTTTTTTTTGTTTCCATAAACCTTTTCTAATGTGATACTTCAAAATACGCATAAGATTATTGATGGAAACATGGTTAACGATTACCAAGCTGGAGTGACATGATAAAGACAGGAAGGGGTTGAGGGGTTTGGATTTTAATGTCCAAACGTCTGTCAACATCAAGGGCGTAGGAACGAGTCTGTCACTGGAGGGGGACGCATATCAGAAACCTGACAGATCAATAAATAGCTTGAGCAGAAATGTCATAAACTATTGTGCCATCAACACGTCAGTAATGCGTTACTCTAATCTGACCCTTGTTTCAGTAATAAGTATTCTAACATGTTACTATTTACAATCCAATAATCAGATTAAAATTATGCATAGTACAATGACCGTCATTCCAGGATGAACACTCACTTTAGCATTTGCCTCACAACTAGCAAGATAAATACTCTAGTAGCACAGATAGGCTACCAGATTCTGATATATCTTATTGGTCAAAATGCATTGATATAAATTGACTGGTAATTGAACAGGTTCTACCTCTTTCTAAAACCAAAGTAGAAAACAGCTCATAAAATAGGACTCGGCAGTTTTAAACTCAATACATCAGTTTGACCAACAAAAATAAAATCTAAAAAACAAGTTTTGTTCTTCTTGAACAACTCTCTACTCCAGTGCAACAGTTTGATCTATATAAAAATGATACTTTTCACATCTGACTCAGCGAGACTGAGACTGTTAACTCAGTCTCGCTTTCCAGCTCTGCATTCAGTAAATTACCAAACATGAGCCATAAAAAACACTGAGGCAAAAACCTAAATGTTTTTTTTCCCTGTCATTTTCAGTCACAAACATTTAACTAAAATATCTACGGATATGTGTTTCTGTCTCTGCCTTCCTCTGACTCTCTGCAGCCTGGTGTCCCTGCATGGATTCATGTAACAGACACTACAGTAATGTACAGTGTTAGAATGTGAACTAAATATAAAAAGTATGTTTTTATCATACAGAATGAGAATTTAAACAACTTCATTTTCAGATGTATACATTATTATACATCTCAACTCTATTTACTGTGTAGCAAAAATTTTCACTCATTTATTTTTAAACTTCTCCTGAGGTAAACCTACCTCACTTTTCTTATTGTCTGCTAACCATTACCCTTATAGTGTGGAAATAATGAAAACAATATTGAAACGTTGAAAGAAATCAACCTGACATCAGCCTTCACCCGTTCTCCTTTCTGGTTTTATTGAAATATAATTTTATACCTTCACACTCTGAAACTCCACCTGGCTTTCCTAGATGTCTTCCCTGACCTGCTCCTCTCATAATAAAATAGTTTAATTTATTTAAAAATTAAAAACAGTTCATACATATTTCAATAAACTAAATGAAGACCTCACCAGAGCTTCTTCACCTTTATTCAACATCATTCTAACACTGCTGTTCTCCTAAATATCTAAATAATATAATATAATATAATTAATATAATATAATATAAATACATGTTAAGCGGTCGAGTATGATCAGGTGTTGTTCAGTATAAATAATAAAAAGGCAAATTTTGCTGCTGTTTCTGATAGAGATTTTTTGGTATTATCATTTTGTTGTTACTTTCAGGTTAAAGTGTTCTCTTGTTTAAACTGTATGTGTGAACTGACCTGGAAGTCACAGCTGCCTGTTATCTTCATGTGAAACAGTTTGACCGAGATTTGAACCGGGCTCAGATCAGGGGCCAGATGTTAAATTGTTTTACGACCTTTGCTGTTTTTCCTCTGCTGTCTATCTTGCCTATCCTCCCTCTTTGAAGTTTGAGAATAAAAGACAAGCTGTATCCAAAGAGAAGCAGAACGCTCTGTGAACAGCTCTGAGAAGCAGTTGACAGAGTCTTCTCCTTTTGCTTGCAGAAGTTTAGTCATAAATTCATATACGTTGTCTGTGGTTCTTTTATGTAGGTTCTAGGAAAATACCTATCATTTTGGTGCCGAAACCCGGGATCTCTCATACCGACCGCTGTCAGGCAGAGGAAGACGCGCTGAATCCATGCATGGCCAGAAGTCATTTGGACCTGGAAAGAAAGACCCAGGAAGTAGAATTCTTCGCTGGGCCAGCGCCGTAGGTCCGACTTTGTCTGCCAACGGCGGAATGACGAGATCCGACTGGACAACCCGAAAACTACAGAAACGTAGGTGAATTTTAAAATGGCTATTTTAGTGGTTTGAGTTCCCTTGTATGATGTCGCTCTGCTAAAACTCTGTGGTTTGAGAATCCTTGTATGATGTCGCTCTGCTAAAACTCTGTGGTTTGAGAATCCTTGTATGATGTCGCTCTGCTAAAACTCTGTGGTTTGAGAATCCTTGTATGATGTCGCTCTGCTAAAACTCTGTGGTTTGAGAATCCTTGTATGATGTCGCTCTGCTAAAACTCTGTTCGAGGAGACCCCATAAGGGCACGTCCTCAGGCGGATAGGAAGCTTGTCATTGCTGTGTGGTTTTGATTTTTTGATGGGTAAAACATGACTGGTGCTGAGTTTTCTGACAAGGCAAAAACAGATAATGTTGCGCTAAATCATAGAGTCATTACTGTGCTTATATTGCTGGTTTGCTACTGCTGCTTTGTGTGTGTGAGAGTGATTGGAGGTTTAAATACCGCTCTGTGTTTTACCTCATATAAAACAGTGGATTTAAGCAGCAAACCTCTTGTGGATGCAATAGGCAAGATTCTCCCACTCGAAAGAGTCGAAGCGGGGAATACCACAACAAGGTATTTTAATTGCTGGCCCACTGAAAAGAGCTCCAGTTCATAGGACTCCCTAGGAGTCAACGAACCTGGACCAAATTTAAATAAATTCAAATAAATAATATTTTTAAGCTGAAATTGCAAGTGTTTTAAATATGGGAAATAAACATTCTTGTAATTCATCACTCGGTAAGGGCGCCGATGGAGATGAAAAGTACATGCTGTCCAGGTTTCCTGGTAGCACTGTACACATGAAAAAATGGAGAAAGAAATACAAAATAGATGGAAAGCTAAAAATTGATCAATGGCAAACAATTGTGGGAATTTTGGAGAGTAGTGTAGAAAGAAAAATGGGAATAAAAAAAAAAAAAATCTAAAAAGGAGAATGAGCTGAGGTGTGCTAAATTATGGTTAAATGAATCTAAAAACTTAATTATAGAGAAGGAAGAAAATAAAGTAATTCCAAGCACACGGAATTCTGCAGCGGTGCAGGGAGAGCAAGCTCCTGCAGCCACCTCTCCCCTGGCTGCTTCAGCAGCTCCGTCTGCCCCAGTATCAGCCGCTGCTGTTCCAGCAACACAACTGTATCCTTCCCTAGAGGAAGGGACACAAAACTTATATATCTTTAGACCCTGTACCTTAGAAGAGGTCAGGAAAGCTGTGAAAGGATCAGATGTTTTTCACCTGGAGAAATTTGGAGGTTTATATACCTCTGCCTTTTCCAACGACCGGACAAAAGGCCGTGGAAGAGACAGAGGCAGAGGAGGTCACGATAGGCGAGGACCCCAAAATAACACCCCACAAAATCTACGGTATTCAAAAGGCTGCTGGATTTGTGGCAATATTGGTCACTGGGCAAGAAACTGCCCTTCAAAGAATGTTGCACGGGGCGACAAGAGGGGTGGTGGAGTGAGGAGACCACAAATAGGAGAAATCCTCAGCATAATCAGACTCTACCACACCCCAAAAACACAAACCCCCAGTCCAAATTGATGAAATGCTAGAGACATGTGCATGCAGTTTAAGACGTTAAGTAAAACCATAAAAGAAATTGAATTCCTGCAAGAAATCAGTGTATGCAAAATAATTTTCTTTCCTGAAGGAGGAGAAGCAGGAAAAATAAAACTAAATAATAAAATTGTCCTCAGAGAACAATGTTTAATGTATTGTGTAATATTATAACACCAAATTGGTGAAATGATTCTTAGCTGTCTATCTGGAGGGGTCAGCGGTCAGAGTAAGGTACCGACCTGGACATTAACCAGCCTCGTAAACTCTCTTAGGCCTTGAGAGGAGGGCTGCCCGCTGACTTCACAGTCTGCAGCACTGAGATCAACAAATTTAGAGAAATCCATTGTTCTCTGGTGAGACGTGTCTTAGATGAAGTTAACTTAAACGTACATTCTACATTTTACAAGTTAATGGTGAACATGATGAAAGAGACTACAGCTTTTAACATGTTTCATGTTTATATGTGTTTGAATAAGGAAATGGTTTATGACTTCTTAAAAGTTGGATAATAAGTGGCTAAAAGCTATACGATGAAAAGAAAAGAAAGTTATATTGACTCTTATTTGCTTCTTTCCTTTTCCTCTGTCTGAGCCTCGCTGCGCTGCGTCTGACCTCTGACCTCAGCTCAGATCTGTCTTGCCAATCAGATGACGTCCCTCCTTTATCACCAGCTAGTTGATAAAGAAGCGAAAAAGGACAGGACGATTTCTACCAACTGGACACTGAAGGCAATAAAGTGTCCACTGGTCCTAATTCCTTGACATCTGGGAACTGCCATGCAGCAAAACTACTGTATGGAGTCCTGCTAGACGTTTGGAAAAAGAAAGCAAACTGAACTGTTTGCCGCTTGTTTCATTGGTGGACAAAGGGACGGTCTGGACAACTTATAAATAATCCAACACCAGAGCCAGTTGGACTGACAGGGAGCTGGAGAAGAGACAGAGGGAGGACCAGCTGCAGTGACGCTAGCAGCAGGAGGGGGAAGCGAGAAGCAAGACAGAAAGGAGAAATGCAGATAAGTTATACACACACACTGCTGTGATACACACACTGCTACTGTAATGAGGACTTGTTTGTTTACTTACTAGCAGGAAAGAATTATCTAGCTAGAAAAGGACATATTGAAGGTTTTTAGGTACAATGTTAAACAAAATCATCCATTTTGTACCCATTAACTCAGTCCTTAACAGAAGGACCAGTGATCCTCTTAGGGCCCACGAGCCATAGATTGGGAAACTGTGAAGGAAAAAACTGTAATGGTTACAAGTTAAGAAAGGAAAAAAAAAACTGAGTGTGATACGGCTAAATTACACCAACTAAAATTATTAGATTCAAAACTAATAATGATTTGCAAATGTTTTATTTTCTTTGAAATAAATATACAAGTTTGGAACTAAATTAAACATATCTAAGTGTTGAACTTAATTGATATTGCAGTGTTGAAATACTATGGAGTATTTCTTTGCATTTAACTGAAACGCTTAACTTAGAGTTTAATTATATAAAGAATCTATAAATTGATTGGGATTGTGTTTGTGTGTTTTATATTGGGATGAATGACAATTGTTTTGAGAAGAGAGAAATTTTACTGCTAAATTGAGTAACGGATAAAATTATTGACCATTTAATTTAAAATATAAAAAACCATTGTTAACTGGTCTGAAATGCGAGGTTAAGAGAAAGTCTGAGACTTTAAGCAACCTTGTAAACGGCTACTAAAACCTGATGATTGTGATTAAAAGCAACATTTTCTAGACTTCAGTCTAGAACATTTTAATCCAGATTTGATTGATAGTCAATAAATTCAAAAAGAAATGGAAAATTAGAGGATTTGAGGTTTTGGTTTAATTTCAGGATGGTCATTTTTATTTAGGAAGAGTTATGCTTTGATGAATTTGATAACATCTACAGGGAAACCAGTCACCCATGCATCCTTGCTTAAGAATCTTTTGCAGGCCATACATTTACCAGCTGAACTAGCAGTTTGTAAGTGTGCAGCGCACACCACGGAACAGGATGAGGTTTCAAATGGCAATAGATTAGCTGATAAAGTAGCAAAGGAAGCTGCAACTGGGAAGCATGGGGGAGACAATTTCTCAATACAGATAGAAGATCCTCAAGTAATAGACAAAGCTGTGTTAAAAGACATGCAAGATAATGCTCCAAACGCAGAAAAACAAAGTGGATAACTAAAAGGGCGACACTGAATGATGATAACATTTTTTCAGTAAATAGAAGTCGGTCCTTCCAAACTCTCTATTTAGAGCGGCAGCGATTTTGACACATGGACATTGTCATGTGTCAACAGGGGGGATGATCTCTATGCTACAACAGCATTTTACCACATATGGATTAAATTCTTACTTAAAAAATTTTTGTACTGCATGTCCAGTTTGTGTCAGAAACAATCCTCAAGGAAACATTAGACCAAGAAGAGGAAGTTTCCCAAAACCCTCATCCATTTCAAACAACGCATATGGACTTTATTGAACTCACACAAAGTGGACCACATAAATATTGTTTGGTGATGATTGATGCTTTTTCTAAAAGAGTTGAAGTAGTTCCAGCAAAGCCTGCTTTTGACATAATTTATGGGAGAGCCTACATATTGCCTCTGTTTGCTCCAGACTTACAGAAAGCTGATGAAGAACAAACATTGGTAGATTATATGATCAGGATCCTGAAACAGAAAGAGGTGTTAAATGCAAATTTACTGCCGTCTGACTGTTCTCCTCTACAGGAATTAAATAAAACCACCCCCATCCAGCCAGGAAACTGGGTCTACATAAAGGTCATAAAAGAACCCTTCCAGGTGCTGATGACCACACCAACAGTCGTAAAGACCCAGCTGGATACATCTAAGTCACTGCAAGCTGCAGAGAGTGTTTGAACCCCTAAGTAGGCGGAGGGAGGAAGGCCGGACTAACCGCATGGAAAATACCAGAGACCATTTCTTTAGCAGAAGCTAAACCCGGGTCTCTGAGGAGCTGCGTGTTCAACAACGGACACGTTTCTCTTGGGATGTTACCTTGAAACTTGTGTAACAAGGTTTACACCCACTGTGAACCGACACAGGATTTCATCGACTGCACAGCCTGCAGGGGTCAAAGGATGACTCCACACTGCAAAGTCTGGAAGGACAACCCAGACTGTGACAACATGCTTCAGGAGAGGAGTTTCAACATCACAGATCGGACATTGGACGACAGGAGACAACGCTGTGCAGTACCATAGTGCCAGGAGACTATGGTTCACGGGTGATTGCAGACTGGTACTTCCTGTACCTGATTGTACTCATCAGGAAAGGACGACACATTCTGGCTGTCTGCTCCAAGCGTGATGCCTGAGGTCAAACGCTGGGGAGGCCTCACAACAGACACTGGAGTTCCATGGGAAATCAGGATTTGGACCGGAGGTGAAAAGTTCATGCAGAGCATGTTCCCAGGAGTTGGATTAGGAGAAGTTCAGGACCACGTTGAAATCAACAGATATGGATTACTGCAACTCATCAACAGCACACACCGGCTGGCAAACGGCTCCATGAGAGGGCTGACTGAACTGAGAAACATGGTTTTGCAAAATCGTATTGTGCTGGACCTGCTCACAGCCTCTCAGGGAGGTGTTTGTAAAATCATTGGCCCAGCGTGTTCCTGACGAAACAGGAACTGGTGGAACTATTTCTGATGCTCTACATGGCCTGGAGGAACTTAAACATTGTGTAGACGGTGCTACGCGAGGATCACATTTTTCCTTTTTGATTTGTTTTCATGGTTCATGTCTGGTCCATGGTGGACTTTACTGTTAAAGCTCGTGACACCTATTCTGATTGTTTCGGTTCTGTTCTGTCCTTTTAAGGTTTGCATTATTCCATACCTACGAAGTATGATGTTTAAGACAAGTAACACAACTGTTGTCAGTTATCAGCTAGCAAAGGCATCCTATGAGACGAATGAAGATGACTTGTTTTGAGATTCTGACGATTTTCTGAACAATGATGGTGTTCTGTAATCAATAAACAGATTAATTCATTTGCTGAATGATTCCTACACCAAAAATGTGAAAACAAGTGGTGTTAGGGATGAGAAAACTGCGTTTGATTTTTTGCTGTTTCTTTCTTTTGTTTTTGTTTATTTCATTTATTCATTATGATCATTGTGTAATTTTTATGTTTAGACTAGGACAAAAGATGTATATATTTTGCATTTCTTGGTTCTATTTTATTTCTTTTCTTTTCTATGCTTGGCTTTGAATAAGGTTTACACACATGGTGAAATGATAAAAAGGGGGGAATGATAGAGATTTTTTGGTATTATCATTTTGTTGTTACTTTCAGGTTAAAGTGTTCTCTTGTTTAAACTGTATGTGTGAACTGACCTGGAAGTCACAGCTGCCTGTTATCTTCATGTGAAACAGTTTGACCGAGATTTGAACCGGGCTCAGATCAGGGGCCAGATGTTAAATTGGTTTACGACCTTTGCTTTGTTTAGGTAAAATGTTTTACGACCTTTGCTGTTTTTCCTCTGCTGTCTATCTTGCCTATCCTCCCTCTTTGAAGTTTGAGAATAAAAGACAAGCTGTATCCAAAGAGAAGCAGAACGCTCTGTGAACAGCTCTGAGAAGCAGTTGACAGAGTCTTCTCCTTTTGCTTGCAGAAGTTTAGTCATAAATTCATATACGTTGTCTGTGGTTCTTTTATGTAGGTTCTAGGAAAATACCTATCAGTTTCAGTCTCATTCTACATCAGTGTTTCTCAACCTTTTTGGCCCAGCGCCCCCCCAGCCTTTATCCAGGTCCCTCACCGCCCCCCCCACCAAAGAATTTGTAGGTTACTTTACACTGACTATCATTTTATCATTAATATTACTATCACTATTGTAGATGTTTTGATTTTTATGCTTGTTTCTGTATTTATTATCAAAAATAATTTCCCAGAGAACAAAAAAGCCATGGGAATAGAAATTATTTTCACAGGCGTCTAAGAAAAATACAATGAACATTCAACTTAAAATTGGTAGGCCTAACAGCAACCAATCAGAGTGGAAAAAATATTCTTATTCTTTGCCATTTTCTAGTTGTTAAATATTACACAAAATGACCAGATCAAAGATGTACAACAATGCCAGTTTAAACTTTGAACTATTTGCAAAACGACTGAACTCTGCAACATTAAAACATGGATAGAACTGTAACTACATTAATCATAGCTCTTCTTCTCTTCAGTGTTTCTGTGGGTTTCTGGTGGTGCAGCTCTGTGCTGCCTTCAGGAAAATGGGACATCAGAGTATCATCCATAAAACTTCACCTACATGGCATTTATTGTGCAAACCAGAGCTTTCAGTGGAAAAACAAAAGTTCCAGGTCCTTTTAATGCCATACAAATATGAGACAGAAACATGGATCATATCTTTATATAGACCTGTCTATTGATTTATAGATTAATATTTTTACTGGACAGAAATTACAAAAAACAAATCTGGTTCTTAATAAAATCCTAATGAGTCAAATTGAAAATGTCATGGAGTCATCAGCCTCATGACATTAACACTGACATGAAAAATAATATTGAAGAAATAAATATATGAAATCTAATTAAAAACATAAATAAGTGATGTTATTTACTGTTATGGTCTGTAAGATATATTTATTCTCAGTACTAGATATAGTCTCAACAGACCAATGACATTTCAACAATATTATTTTACCTTTTATGTGGAAATAGTGTCTGTTTATTCTTGCCATACAGTCCTCTGTATTAATTATTGCTCGAAAGGTCTTGCCTCTGTATTTACTTTAGTTTCTTAGTTTATTCTTGCATTTTGTTCTTCATTCATTTCCATTTAGTTTCCTTTGATTAATATTATCCTCTCTTGGTTTATTGCTATGTCCACTTTAGTTTCTGTCCTGTTGCTAGATTTATTTTATCGTTTATTGACCACCAGTAATCTTCACTCATCACCTGCTGCGCCGCCTAGCCGTCATGTGTTTCACATCATGTGTTGATTTTTTCACTGTTTAGCGTTGGATTCTGTTTTTATGCCATAATTCACATCTAGTTCGTCGCTCCGTTTTATGTCCCGCATCTCCTGTTTCAGAGTTTTGCGCAATGTGAACGTCTTTTTTTTTAAGCCCCTAAGGTTCAGGGCGGTCGGGAAGCGTATCGATGGGGAAACGGCAGACTGACATAAACCTTTTAAAACAACGGAAACAATTTCTGCATTCTGATTATTGAAATTTAAAAGTGCTGTGGTACCGTTGTTCTATCACCCCTGTTTCATACCGGACCACTTACAGCACCGGTGTTAACGCTATAAAATGAACACTCTCTATCGTGGTATCACCCATGGAGGGATTTCTTGATTTCTTTATTTAAATGGGTTCATTTTTCAGAGGGATACACAGTGAGGGTGTCGTGATTTTAGCTACCAGTAGCAGGAGAACGGAGCTTTGCCAAGAAGCTAACAGAAGCTAGCAAACACTGAATAGAAGAGTTGCCATCAATACAGTTGCAGCCAAGCATGATTTAATGTTACACAAGACAGTTTTACCAAGTTGCTCAAAGTCTAAACTGGCATTGTTGTGCCTTTAACGACCAAATCCCAGAGTCCAAATCCCAGAGTCCCCCTTTTGTAAAAATGTCCGCCAGCGCCCCCTGCCGTCCTCTGAACGCCCCCTGGGGGGCGGTACCGCCCACGTTGAGAACCGCTATTCTAAATCATTGTGACTAGACTAGCTGACTTTTAAACAAAGTTAGCAATAAAACTTTGGACATGTGACTATTCCAGAATTAAAACGGCTTAACCAAAAATATTTAGTTCTATATATAAAAGTAAACTGACAACAAGATGTTATAAACGAGCGATATTCATGGCAACATTCCTGACAGATTGTTTACCTCATTCAAATGGAGTTTCTCTGACTCCGCCTGCTGCTGCCTTTACTGTGAGCCCTTCAGAGGGGGGAGGGGCAGGAAGCGCTCTGCTGAATGCGCTGTTATGCGCCTTCAAAATAAAAGAATGCGAGTGGAAGATTTTAAAATTATTCGCAACTGCGGGGAAATTTTTGGGGGGGACGAAGGTGACTCTCCAATATTGGGGGGGGCATGTCCCTTCCGTCCCCCTGCCCCCCGCTTCCTACGCCTATGTTTGCACATATTCAAAGTAGTAACTCTTAGACATTGTTGTCTGATTTTCAATAAGTATCTGATTATTTTGAGTGAGTTTAAAGAAAAAAAATAACATTGCACTGACTGTTATACACTCTTTAAATTGCTTACCATCTTTACATTATTTGAGCAAATTGGCATTCCATTTAAGGTCAACATTCACATTTGTCGTATTTGAGCTTTTATTTTTAAAATCACTAGAAATGTTAGATACACTGGAAAAACGCCTCAGTGATGTTACCATGGTTTATCTTTCTTTTTTGCATGCTTCTGTTTTCCTATATTTTTCCATTTGATGTAAAGACAAAACACAGAGAAGGCTCCTTAAAACTCTACAATATGAAGGTCAGTTAAAATATCGGATATGGTGGTAATTACTGAGTAACTGAAGGCTTTAATTCATATTTGCAACTAAACTATTTTGATTTTACAAGAAATAATGACTGAAAGTTTCACTGATTTTATGATTTAACAAGCTGCCATCACGAACATTCAATAAGGACATAAAAGAAAGTCCCTTTATGTTTACGTGTGCGTCTAAAAGGTTGTCCTGTTTTGCCCACGTCTTTTCTTGGGAAGCCGTTATGCCTCACCGTCCTCCGTTCAGTTATATATTTTCACCAAATAATATTTTATTCTCTGCATTTTCTGTGAGAAAGTTGTGGAATTTATATTTTACTGATATTTCTCTAACAAAAGATTGCTGCTGAAAACACAGTTACCGGCTGCAATTGTTTATTATGTTATTGAAAGTCGAATGCCATCTCTCATTGGACCAGGATCTGCTCCATATGCCTGAAGGGGGTGATTACAAGAGCACTTAGTCATCAAGAGTACAGTACGCACACAGCTCTTCATACCATTAACCTCTAGAAACACAGCTAATTCATATTCTGCCGGGATTTACAGATACTTCTTATTACAGAGCTGGAGAAAAAAAAAAAAGGAATCGAATAATTGAATTTAGTATTGCTGTCTAATATTACATCCGCTATTCTGAGTTGCAATAATAAGTCATTTAATTTGTTTTCAGTGTAAGGTACTCTGGATGAAACCTATTATTTTTCAAGCAAATTTGTTCTGAAGGTAGTTTTTAATATATAAAAAAATTGTTGTAGATGTACCTGAGCCTTTTCATACTTAAAAATCTCATCATGCAGGCACATTTACATAGAAGGTCATTAGCTTTGACGAGACAAGTAGTCATTCCAAAGAAATAATAACAATAATGCATTAGCTATTTCTCTTTTTATGTGATAAATTGTTTGTCTGTCTTCTTCAGCAACCTCACAATCACATTAGTTAGTTGTACACATTCTTTTTGTGTTTATTCAAAGCTTTTCCACTCTGAAAAAAATATTGAAACATCTTTGATTGAGGAGAAAGTTAACGCCACTAAAAGTTACTTACTGGCTTTTTATCACAATTCCCCCCAACGTCCCCCAACAACGCATACACACACACACACACCACAATTTTTAATTCCCCAGAGCGAAGAAAATAAGAAAAGGGGATTTAGGTGTATTTAATGGCAGGACCTAACTCCCTCAGAATGCTCACAACCTCTAGAGTTACAGACCCTGAAAGGAGAAGATATGCATATATTTGTATAAATTAGAATGCAAATTAAAAGTCACATTTAAAAAATGCTGGCATTCACAAGATGACACCTTATTCAAGGTAGAAAATGACTGTGTTGTATGTGTATGTGAATTTAGATTAGATTTTTTTTTCAAAGGTTATTACTTAAGCTTTCCAATTTCAATGTGATCATATGTCCTCTGTTTCTAAGCTTCTATTCTTTTTCGTAAATGTGTTTTTGATGCATCTGGAATTATTTCGGCTCTCTGTCTGGGTATCATGACTTCACAGTGGTGACTTCAACAATGCACTGAAAACCAGACATTTACATTAACCTCAGGACAGCCGTGGCTACAATGTAGCTCACTACTATCAGTGTGTGTTTGAATGTGGTGTGAAGTGCTTTGGAGTCCTCTGGACTTGATAAAGCGCTATAGAAGTACAGGCTATTTGTATTTAGAGCAGTAATGCCTTCTCCAACTTCACATGTGAAAGTTAATTGCTTTATCTGCTTTATCTGCTTTTTCTTGCTTTATTGGAAGCAAACGTCTCCCTTAATGCTGAAGAGAAAATGACAATAAAAACAGCAAAGTATTAGCGTGCATGGAAGAACTTTCTCACTAACAGAATCCTGCAAAGCACAGTAAAGACGAAACGTCAGATTTTTCCCGGTGACTCTCCTCCACTGTGTTGTTCCTCTAAATAGTTATCCTGTCCCTCAATTGACCTGTAACGGTGTTTGGGAATGCTCAGTCATAACATGTTATGTCCCAATCATAACATCTGTGGACAGAAGCATATGGGAAAGCTCTTTTCATGGACGCCAATGACAGCTGAAGCCCTAAACTGGAGAAGACAAGAGCCTCTTAAGAGCAATAAAACACACATTGTGATTTTTATTATCTTTGCCGGTGTGGTCAGCTGTTGGATTTTAGAAGTTTGATCGTGCCCAGCCCAACTCTTCCTTGCCTGCAGACATCTGTTTGGTTTGTCCGCTTTGTGTACTGGCAAATACTTTGTGGGAAGAAAAGGCAAGGGAGAGAGCTTGGCTTTTAATGCCGCCTTGGCTCTAAAGCTGCAACATGGCGAGATACAAAAGAGTTGGGAGGAGGATTTGTATTCACACATTGCTACCAAAGGTCTTTTATCCATCATTCAGCTCCCATCTAAGCTCATGTTTACTGTTATTTGTTAGTAAAGTGCATCTATGTAGTAGTAATTTTAACACCCCTAAATCTCATTTATATTGATTTTAATCTAACGGCGCAGCTAATGTACTCGGTGTCTGACATGCTCCTTTCGCTGGTTTTCAACATAATCAACATGTTTTTTCTGCTGGACAAGCAACGGTCCACTGAAAATGGGCTGGGTCCAACTGTCTGGGGATGGTAATGTTACATTTAAATACAAATTAATCATAAGAGGCTAATTCATCACCATGACAGCTGTGAAAACATCCTGCCAAGCCCCCATCCACGCCTTCCTCCTCTTCGTCCTCTCCGGTCCTTTCAGATTCCTTCTTAAAAAGGAGCACTTTTGGAAGTCCCTATGCATGGCTGCAGAATATGTATGGCTATGAGCATATTCATATGGTAATCGCATAGTAAAAGCCGAGGGTGTGAAATTAACCAAGCTTGACAGAGGCCCATGTGACCTCCAAAGATGTCAAGAGGCCAGAGAAAACATCGATCATGTGACACCGGCAGAGTTGAGGTCGGCCGGGCTTGGTCGAGACGGATGCTCTTTCAGGACACTCATATAAATCTACTTTAAAATGTTGAAATTGGAGCTGAAATTATACCAAATAACTCTGGCTGCCTCTCCACAGGAAAAGGACATCTGTCGTCCTCACTTTCACTATGTGGTTTTGAAAGAATTTGTGGCGTGTGAGAGAAAACAATAAGTGTTTTGGTAGACCCAAAGACAAATCAAAAAATGTTAAGATCTCTCTGTGTTTTTTTTTTTTTTTTTAGTTTCTGCTCTCAATAATGCTACTCTCAAACAAGTTTTTTTTTTTTAGGTTTCCAACGTGAGGTGGGACGAGTGCCGTAATGGCCAAAACATGACAGAGGACCCTGCAATCATGAAGATACAATGCTGTGAAATGATAGGAGTGTGTGGGGGCGAGATACCGTCCAAGGGGAGAGGCAGCCCCTTGGTGTGTGACCTAGCTGAAGCTAGACAAGCCTATGATCTCATTTTCCCCCCTCTCTAAACACTCTCAGGTAATGGCATGTGTGTATCATGGGAGCAAAAACTACAGACTCGACTGAATCAGCCACAGAAAGGGGGCTGTACCACATCCCTCCCAGTCTCACCTTGGAGTAAAACACTTCATTCCTATAAGCGCTCTGTTCACACATAGCAAATTGATTCATGAATAATTCAGATCGTACAAAATCTTTCTTAACAATAAGGTCTGAAAATGTCCTTCCTTAAGTGCAGCTGTATTCTTATGAAGGTATAATGCTTATGGTGTAGAATATGGTTTATTTCGTCATCGCGATGGAGCTGAATAGCATACTAGTCTTACTGTCAGGGTTTAATTCAGTAATTAAAAGAAAAAAAAGACATTGCAACAATGTAGTGGCAGTTTGTAGAAGAAACAAACTGAAACAACTGTTTTTGTTGTGCTTATACAGTGTGGTATAATATTAATAAATTGGTTATCTCTTACTCTGTTGGGGATAAAAGCACTTGTTTTAAAAATTTTAATGAAATGTAATAAATTTCATGTCACACATTCAAAAGAATGAAATGCATTTTTCAGTTTCCTCCCAAATTGAAAATGAATCCATTTTCAATTTGAGAGCAAAGTTTTTTATTTTCAAATAATATTGTGGAAATCCACAAAACTCAACTCTCACTTAAAATATGTTGCTTCCTTACAGATATGCTCTTCCCTCCCACAAACATAATGTTTTTAGAGACTCCTGCTTCAGTTTGAATCCTTCTCCTCACGCTCAAACTATCTCTTAGCTTTGCTTTCTGCTAACAAAGCCACGTGTAGCATTTTCTATGAGCAAAATGAAGACAATGATGTCAAAGCTATGATGTCATCCCAGTTACCACTTTATTTCAAGACACTGTAAAAAAATATGTAGAAGAGAGAACGTGTGAATATTCATTTCCATCCCAGAAAGGATTTAAAATTATTCTTTCCGGGGGGTTTTCCGGGTTTTTCTACATCATTAAAACGTAGAAAAGAAATAAAAAGAAATTAAAAAACATTAAAGACATAAAAACATGGAAGACCTCAAAACCCGCACTCTAACCCTAACCCATAAGCAACTCTAAACAGGTGGGTTTTAAGTTGAGATTTAAAAGCACCCAGTGTTTCAGCTGTTTTACAGTTTTCTGGAAGTTTGTTCCAAATCTGTGGTGCATAGAAACTGAATGCTGCTTCTCCTCGTCGTGTTCAGTTGTGAAAAGTGAACACTGAAACTTATTTTGATGGGGAGCAGAGCACACAATATTTGCTCTCACAATGAGTTTGAGAACAAGGTTTTAAGAGAGAGTAGTACACTATCTGCTCTCTACCCTTAAACTCCAAATGTATGCTCTTAACTTTAGGAGAAGGAAATCCAAATATCTGCTGCTGGTGCTTTTCTGAGTGCTCCGTCTCTCAGTATGAATTGTGCTTCGTTTGAGCCTTACTCTAGCGTTCTGGTAGAGGGTTTCTGGTGGTATATGCTGTATGTGCAATGTCTGTGCATAGCAGATATATAGGAGAGAGAAAGGCTTGTGTGTGGAGCTCAGAGTGAGCATGGCATCAGCAGAATATAGATCCCCTGGTCTCCTCATAAAGGCAAATTCATCACGCCACAGATTCATGAGCCGCAGTCTTCATTATCTCACCACAGACACAGCCATTATCTGTTGTAGAAAAGCAAGGAGAGCTCATGAGAATGTTTGACTGGGTCTCTGCTTATATGTGTGGAGCTGGATCCGCCTGACAAAGTTACAAGTCCAAGCTAAAAATAGATAGATAAATAAGATTAAACAAAGGAGAACTTTCCTGTCAGCTTAGTGCAGTCTGTCTAAATATTTGTGCACAGTTTGACATTGTCTACAGTGAACATCCATTGTGCTCCTAAAGCATATACAAGCCTCTTGAACTAGTTTAGTGACATATTCCTCAACCTCCTGCTTATGATCCAGTAGAAAAACAATGGTGCAATGAGCTGAATGTCTAAATTAATCTAAGTTTCATGCGTGCGAATTAAGGTGATTCTGAAGGAGTATCTGGTTAGTTAGTATGAAGGAAAGGTGGGAAAGTGTTTCTGCGCCTCAGCATGTTTCAAGAAACCACAAGGTTCAGCTTTTTGAAAAAAATCAATACCTTCTTCTTAGTCAGGTCTGATCATTCTTTTTTTTTATTTTTCTTTTTTGTTATATACAACTAGAACTCTCCTAGTGGCTAAAGCTGTCTGAGCCACTTATTTACTTCCTAACAGCTCCCACACAAAAAGCTTTACATTTGAGGTTTAGAATGTAACGCCAAAACAGTTCAGTCTTATTTACCGCTCTAGATGGGACACAAATAGGAGGTTGCAAATTTATTTTTTCTCCAAAGATGAGTGGTTTCTTTGAGTCTGTAAAACAACTGGTCAGAGAAATGTTACAATTTTATTTATTTTTTATTTTTTCAAGCCTTGTCCTGAGATCCACTCTTGCACAGTAAGGCAGTAAAGAAAGCCTCATTGACAGTATTTATTGTAATTCTAAATTGAAGGTTTACTGTTATTTTAACGATTGCTTTGATTCCGTATACTTTTTCCAGCATACACAAATGTTAGTATATACACTAACCTGCTACTTTAACTTATCAGACAGGGGAAAACAAAGGGATTTTGGTGACTTTGAACATAATATCAGACTGATCTTTTATTAACTTTTGATCTACCGGGATGTATTGTATCCCTACTGGGATAGGTATCTGTCTGGTTTTGGAAAATAAAAAGAAAGACAAATGAGAAAATATTATGTGAGCTGTATATGTGTGGATGAAAAATGCCTTGATGATATTGTTAAAGAATAGGCAAACTGGTTCAAAAAACAGATATACAACAGTAGCTCAAAGATTTTGTCAATACCAAAGTATACTGAATACTTTGCACTAGAGAGGTTTTAGCAAAATACCTTCCCAGCTACTGTCTGTCTGCTGAGGTTAAAAAACCGAGACTAAAATTTTTTACAGGCTCTCCAAAATTTTACAGTAACTGATTGGTGTTGTGAAATTCAGATGCGAGGCATGAACAACATTAAGGCGTGCATGCATCTTTGCATCTGTCAGCAATTTAGGTTGGTGTTGGTTTTGTCATGGGATTGGGGAATATTTATTTGGCCCATAGTTTCGCACCAGTGGAGCAGAGGCCTCCACAGTCACCAGATCTCAATCAAAAACAGCACCTTTGGGAGATCTGCGTTATGGATGTGCATTCAATAAATCTGCAACAGCTGTGTTATTCTGTCTATTCAATATGGACTAGAATCTCAAAGGAGTGTTTCTGACAACTTGCTGACTTTATGCCATGAAAAATTAGGGCAGTTCTGATGGCAAAAGGGGTCCCAACCATAATGTAGCATTGTGTTAGAAAGCAGCCGAAGAATGGATATCAGAAATCAAACCTGAAACTGAAAACTTTCACATCAGGGTTTGCATTAGTTTCTAGATTTAATGTGCCTAAAAAACAAAACAGATATACTAATTCTAGTATCTTGACTCCTTCATGTAATTGCATAAAAATACTTTTTGTAATATCGAAAAAAAAAAAAAAAAAAAAACTTTCTTTGAAACTTCCATCTTCACTGCCATTTTATGATCAGGAGCAGAACAAAGACCAAGATTCGTCAGGACCGCTCTGAGCAGAGGTCCAGCAATCTTACTGGCGGTCACCCTTTAAAAACCGATGTAAAAAGGAGCATTAAACCCTGCTCTGGTTCAAACCTCTATTGCACTATCTACCGTGAAGCCTACTCAGTATTTATTGAGACACCTCCAAAGCAATCTGGGATGGCAGGCACAGATGGCTTCTCTAATCCAGGTAAATTATCTTTGAACCTTTCAGAGTAAACAGACGTGCCATTTTCCACAAGTCTGGACTCTTGCAGCCATGAGTGGGGGTTGTGTTTGTGTGCGTGTGTGTGTGTGTGTGTGTGTGTATGAGAGGGCTTCAGTGAGTGCATATAATGCGCAAACAAAGGGAAGTGAAAATCCTAACACTGAGAAGGTTAACATTGCATTCCTTGTTGTGACAACACTGGGTAGTTATTAAAATACAAATATTATCAGTTTGTACAATGGGGAAGGCAAACATTGCTGCATTTACTTCAAAGAATTTCAGAGACGATTAAAACATCTTCCGAATGTGATAACACAGCAGAACCTGATTACAATAACGCAGCTTTAGATCAGAGCCTTCCATGCATTGACATTATCCTGCAGTTTGTCAGATTACAAACACAAACTTCTATTTGCATTACTAAAGTATTTATTTAAGAGCCCAACACAAAGTAGCATAACGTGATGATGTGGAAGGTAAGGTCACACTGTTGTAAATCTTTTTTTTTCATAAACAAAATCTGAATAATGTGGTCAAACATTTGTAGAATGCAGTTAGGGTCCACAAGAAACTTTAAAATGCTTACCATTACTTTTTCAAGTTCAGTATGGTTGGAGCGACCTGGGTACATCCATTTACAAGTTTTGTCACAGATTCTCAGTTGAATTTGACTGGGCCATTCTAAAACACATGTATGTATATGTTGCAGTCTAGACCAAATTCAAATAGTCCTGCTGAAATGTCAACCTTTGCCCCAATATTTAGTCTTTTGCAACCTCTAACAGGTTTTGTTCTAGAACTGTTTTGTACTTCCATCTTCCACTGAACTCTGAAAACTTTCATGTGATGTAAAATATGCTACATGGAGCACAGCTTTGACATTGCAGTGCATGCTAGTTAAAAACAATGGTTAGACTAGTTCAAGTGAACATTTATACTCAAAATAGCTGTATGGTCTGAACTTGGTTCGATATAAAAATTCACAACTCAGATAAAAAAAAAAAAAAAAACGAAATCTTTTTTATAAAACAAGTTGCATACTCCTGTAGATGTGATCACTCCACTGAAGGTTTTTCAGATCAGATGCTCTGCCTCGCAGTCATTGTTCCCCTCCCATAAAAACGGCTTTTCGTGAGCTATGTTTTGAAGCCTAGAACTAGACTAAGAGGAAGTGTCAAAGCAGCAGGGTGTCTGATCGGTGGTGCTATAAAAAAACTTTGCAAAACCTTGATCAGTTGAGTCTTTGCCCTCAAGAAACAGGTGACGCTGTGAAACAAAAAGAAATGCAACACTACGAATAGGAGTAAATTTGAACTAAAGAATGAATGAATAAACAAATTAATTTTATTTACAAATTTGTATAGTTAAACATTTTATAGAGATATATAAAAAAAACTAAAGATAATGACACAATGAAGAACTTTTGGGAAAATTTTACATGTGAGAAAAAAAAAGAAATCTGGAGACAAAATGTTACATTTGCATAACTCTCACTGAGAGGTAGATCGGGACAGGAAGAAATCTTGTGTCGTCTGTCATACAAAACTGCACCTGTGTAGGATGTATCTTATACAGACTTGGTTGGCTTTGAATATGATAGAATGTCAGGATGAAAAGCGGCTTGTTTAAGTGCACCTCCTGTGCCAGGGCCTTCAGAATGCATCCTCGCTAAAAGACTACCTTTATCACCCAATGGTTTTTCCTGTCAACCTTACAAGGATTGCTGCTCTCTCCTCAGCACACTGCAGTATAGCTTTACAACTCTACATTAGTTTTAAAAAAGTTTTTCAAAAGGACTCTCAGTGGGCAAAGGGCAAAATACCTTCACTTCATCTATCTATTCCAGAAGTGTACTGAAATAATAATAATAAAAAAAAAGTTTGAGAAGCTTCAGTGCTACTTTCATGAGAGTGTGGAATACGAGTTATTGAGGTTCATTAAGAATTTGTCGGCCATATTTGACTAAAACACTGCACGTTAAAGTCAAAAGTACTTACTACATGTAGCAACAAATACCACTAATGTAAATAATACATGGTTTATCACTCTCATTACATTTCTGTGTAATTTATTCTGAAGGGCATGACGTCAGGAGTAATGGCATGAGTAAAGCTGTTCAGCAACAGCTAAGAGGCAAATGCTACACACACATTACATTTACAAAAACTCATATTCAGCTGAAAAAGCACACGTCAAGTGTTTTTCTTAGTTACAATATAATAGCTCATTTGAATGGAGCTATTAGAGTAACAGCCCAAGTAATTCACACATACGAAGAAATCAAAACAAATTAGTCCAAATACGAGCTGATGGGGTTTAAGGTGAAATAACATATGAGAATAGAAAACACGAGGAAAATTGAGAGCAACAAGTATTGGAAGGTGAAGAAAAATTTAAAATCTGTTAGTATTTTAAACAACCCTGCTCCCATTAGAACAAAACAATATCAGCTGAGCTAATCCTAACTGATTGCAAATGAAAAGGTTTCTCAGTACCAAGGTATCAAACAAGAAGACCTACATCGGCTGGAAGCAAAGAGATCTCTCCAGAGCTTTGCAATTCTACTGTTCTGGTGGAAATGGTTACAGATACATATCTACGCTTTTGAGTGTTTAAGGGAGTATTGACGTGTCCAGAATCTGGAAGTGCAAAGAACATCATGTCGTTATTAACAAGGACATGGAAAGCTGCACCTTACAAATTGTTTCAAAGAGAAATTAGAAAAACATTATATGAAAATTGTCCAATAACCAGTGACACCTTGGACTTTTAGCAAGACCTGGAATTATGATGGATTGGGTCATTTTTTCATCAAATGGTACGGACAGACATCATTTGATGCCTGCCAGCATCAAATGATAAAAGATAAATGAAACATTTTAGAGTCATTCTTCAAAGTAATCAGTAGGCAGAAATGAGCGAAGATTTTTAAGACAATAATCATTGACCCAGTGAAACTAAAGTGGTTTCAGTAGTTGCAGTGCGGGAGACAGAAACATTTTTGTCACACTAAAATTCTGCAGAACATCAAAAGGGAAACACTTTTTAACCTGGTTTGTGGTCTAATTAAATTATTTGATTGTTTACTCTGAGAGTAATCCAACCTGGTAATCACAACTGAAACTGAACTGAGCTTTCCCTCCAAAAAATGTGGCTAATCAGATTTTATGATTACCGGGAGTTTATGACAATTTATTAATAATAAGAAGGAATATTATGATTTCAGAATGGTTTCCCCTTTTAATGAATTTCTGATTTAAAAATTCTAAGGTTTTTTTTTGCTTGATATATGAAGATTTGTTTGATTATCTGAGATTTGACATGATTTTGGTGAGACAAAAAAAAGCAAAAACAGAAGAAATCATAAAGGGGAAAAAAATATTTTAACAGTGTTGGTTTCCTTATGGTATACTGCACATTTTAACTTTTCAAATCAAAACATCCACATGTAAATATATTTAAATAAAGAATATATTGTCAGAGATGACAAAAATGTCTTACTTTGAGTTAAATATGTTTTAAACATGGCACAATTTATCCTAAACTATTTTGTTGAACTGAAATTGGTTGTACTAATACATCTTGAAACATTAACTGGGATGGGGAGATCAGGCATAACTAAGCCACCCCAATGGTTAGTGACGGCATCCAAATATTACACAGTGGATGGAGATTTATTTAATAAAACACTGGATGTGACCTTGGAACGTTTCTAAACGTATTTTCAAGCCTCTGAATCTATCCTACAAAAACAATCTGAAATTTTTTAAATTTATAATGGGAAACTGTTCTTTCACTTTCGTTTCAGTGTGCTTTTTTTTTCACTGCAAAACTGGACAAATTATTCATTTCATTATATATTGTGGATCTACTTCATTTAGACTGGTTAAAAGATGAGGGGCAGAGTTCACGGTAAAGGATGGCTGTCCCTGTGTGTTGTGTAACTAACGGCTGCAGAGATGAGTGGTCCTGTGATGAATGGTGCCGTCATGCGCAGCTATAATCACGCCTACGCATGGCTTCCTGCATAATTGATTTTTAATCCCCTAATAGAAAGTAAATCACACAAGAAAGGCCTGCTTCAGAGCCATCGCAGGGAAAAAAAAAGTGAATAATAATAATAACAAAGACGGGTATGAGAAGGAAAAAAGATTTTGGAGTAAAAGCTGAGATAAGAATATGACTAATAAATGCTTCAGAGTGTGAAATGGCATTGAATTTAAATGCTGCAGCTTTGGAAGCAAAAAAAAAACTTGATTTGCAATATTCATTTATTTTTTTTTACAGGTGTGCTATCAAATAACTCATCCAAGATATTAAAACAGATAAATTTATATCTATGCATTGTGAATTCTAAAAAAAGATTATACTGTTTACAAAGAGTAATGAGGTATGGATTGACCCATCATTTGATACGAGAGGAGATTGCAACTGTCATCCAAAATAAACGTGGCTGACATGCCACTGATGCTGTAGGCTGGTAAGTACACAGCTACAAATCTCCCAGAGATTAAAGGTGATGCTGAGAATTACTTCTGCTGAACGTATTATTCTTTGGTGACTCGGGGGAAATTGTAGCCTCAGCTGACAATCCAGCCTAACTTTGCTATTTTAGTCAGAAAACTGAGTTTTAGAAGTTTGGAGTGTGTTTGAGTGAGGGTGGGGGGCAGGTGGTGACTGAGTTTTCACAGGCACATTGTTAAATATTTTACCACTTCTATCATTGCAGATTTATCAAGAGCTTTAGATGTAGAAATGTTATATTTACAGTCTTGACTCGGAGAAAATGTTAAAAATGCATGAAAGAAAATCCAAAAATCCACTTATGAAAGAAAAAAAAACCCTGAATGTGTTATTGTTGCTACATGTAGAAAATAAACATAAACACTTTATAAATGAATCGCCACAAAGTGTAAATCAATTTTAACTTAATCTTTTTCAGATATTCAGGTTACGACAAACAACACTAGTAACTGTACAGATTTGTATTTAACCCTTCTTAACTATTTTGCCGAAATTTTTGTTATTATTATTTTATTATTATTATTTTATTTTTCTGATACACTGACATACAAACAACATAAACATACGTAGGAAGAGAAACCAAATATCTTTGAAGCCTTCGAGCTTCCCTTTAGCTATATAAGTCAGTTTTTCCATTGCCAGGTTGTTGCTCAACAGTTTTATCCTTTCGTTTATCTTTGGTCTTTCTGTGTTCTTCCAGTTCAGAGCCTGTAAAAGGCAAACACTCACAAGCTTCTTTCTCTTTATAAGTCATTTGAAGCCATCAGGAAAAATGTGTGCAGCAAGCAGAGTTTACTGTCCACTGGCACATCCTGTTCAATCAAGCGAAAGATGAACATAGTAAGTTTGAAGCTCTGCACATGGAAAAGAGCACATTTATCTGTATTACATTTGACACAAACATCAGGAATAATTTAATTTAAATTGTGACGTTTTAGAGGAGTGATAAATGTTCTGAATGACCTTTCTGCTGAAACTCTCACTCTGCATCAGCTGAGGTGGCTCTTCTCTACTTTTGTCTTTTGTTTTATCTACTCACCGATTTTTGGACTTTGCTTCGGATTGTGTTTGAAGTTGTGCTGCAATATGAGATATAATTATATATCACTCGCCTAATGGTCCACAATAAGGAGAGCACACAGTCCAAATGCAGATGAATGGTTTGACCAATCCAAGGTGTAGCCTGTTTAAAAACAGTGTTAAGTTCAGGCTCATGTGTGGAAGAATTTGGTTTTGCAACACGTTTATATAAAAGCTGTAGTGCGACACTGAGATATTTTTGCTCTAAGCAGTCTGTCTGAAACTGTGGGCAAAGCTGCAACGACACAATGAAAGGTAGGCTTCTGCCAAAACAAAAAAGTCAGTGCAGACCTAGCTCTGATAATTCTTGGCATGTACTCTATCTTCTGAAAAGTAGAGCCAATGTGAGCCAAGGACTCGCTGTCACCACACATGCCAGACATATAACTTGAGGAAGATGGAGGAGAAGTGAGCAAAGACAGAGAGGAAACTGCAGCGGGCAGAAGAGATAAGAATGAAACACTTCAGCAGCTGTCTCTCTGACTGTCTGAAACACGAGATTAGGAAAGCCATGTAATTGCTTACAAAATGTGAGAATTTTAAATGAAGCCATGGGTTGCCTGAATAACAACCTCTATGTTACAAGTGATACATTCAAATCCATTTTCTCCGTAACTGGTGGAACATTGCATATGATTTTATTTATTAGGTGAGATCGGTGACTGCAAACTGGTTGAGTGGTAGTGCTGGTGTCTTAGAAGGTCCTGGGTTCAAATCCCAACAAGCACCAGGCAAAAGTCTGATCTCTCTGAAGCACTGGTGAATCTATATGTTATATTCTAATGCACCAACAAAGTGCATCAATCTCCCAATTGATTCGGAAACGCAACAGCCATTCTACACCTATTAAATGTTCGTAAATAATATGAAAAAATGTTGGTTGCAAATAAATAGAGAAAACTATGCCTGCAATGCTGTTTTTTTTTTTGTGTTCGTCTCTTGTTGTGTTTATATTTACACATTTGGTAACGACAAATGGAACATGAGAAAACATGGAAGAACTATCTTATTGTTGTTGAATCATGAATGCTGACTGTTAGGCAAGTGGGGCCTCCTGCATTTAGACGTTGTTCTGGGTCCCATGATGACCTTCTAGATAGGTCTTCAGTGTGGCCTTGACGTAGTTTTGGTAGGCTGGTAACACTGTTCAATATTTTGTCGATTTGTGGATAATGACAAATTATCCACAAATCGACTAGCAAATTGATTTGCTGGAACCCTCGAGCCACATAAGTGACTCTGCAACCTCTTCCAGATTGATAGATTTCAGTGACTTGGTTTCTCTTTTTTTTTCAGATCTTGTGATGATTTTGTGATTTCTTTTTATACTACTTGTTTTTGCCAGGCAGATTTTAATATAATTTAGACCTTGATTTACATACAACTTTTCTTTTGTTGTGTACATAAAGCTTTTTATGAAGCCCTCTTCCTCTCGAAATGAGCTACTTAAAATACCAGAAAAGAAAAGACTATGCTCAACATCTACAAGCCACGTACATCATGCACACTGCTGCTCAGCAGGAAGGGTGGAAGAAGTAGCTCTCTGGCAATCAGGAGCTTGTGCGTTTGACTCCATCTTCCTCCCAGCAGATGTCAAAGTTTCCATAAGCATGACATTGAACCCCACAATCTACACTGATCTGCTTTCCGATGTGTGAGCATGTTTGAGTGAGCACAGTGGTGAATGAGAGTTGTACCATAAAATCGCTTTGAGTGATCAGCAAGCTTTAAATCTCTCGCTGGTCATTTAGTATTCATTGTGGTCTGTAGATTATGTAAATGAACCCAATAGCAGGTGTTTGGGGCAACAACAATTTGTTCAAATAACAAATGTTATTCTTAAAATGGTTCTGCATGCGTGCGAGTAGCTTGCTGAAATAAAGTAAACATTTTTACACTATTCTTTCTTTCCTGTAAACAGCATTGTTCTGTTGTTTGATTGTCACAGCAAGAATTAAATATTTTATGATGTTCTCCGCTCATGCAAATACACTTCTAATTCTAAATCATCCATATGCAAAAAAAAAAAGCATTTCATAGAAAAGAGAAAGGATAACAATGCTGCATTTTATGTTTGTGTCAGAGGTGTGGCTCTGCTAAATCCACAGAAAAGACCTACCAGTCCTTTTTTTGACCTAGCCAATGTTGGAGATGTTTCTGTGCTTTCTGTAAATCAGAAATGGAAATTCAACACTATATTCTATTCTAAAAACTAAATGCTAAGTAATATTTTTATGAGAATTTGTCAGCAATTAAGGTTAACTTTATGAGAAAAGTTAAAAACTTCACTTTAGTGAAACTAGGTCTCTGCAAAACATTCAACTGATAGCTGACTGTGATGATCAAAGACAGAAGTCTCACCATTCAATAGCCCTTTGGAGAAATGTAAATTGTAAATGAAGAAAAAAAAATAGCATTTTGCTAGATAGAGCTATGTAATCAACTGTGTAATGGCTGTACGATTAGAAAAAAGATCAAACTTTGATTTTTCTTCAAACGCAGGCCTTACTTATTATGGTAGTCAGAATAAGCTAGAACAAGCAGAGGAGATTAGATCTGTGCTTTAATATTAAGGATAAGAACTAAATGAGTTTCTTAGTGAAACTATGCAGATAAAAAAAAAGATTGGAAAGTCCCAGAAGAACAACAAAGGACAAATTATTAAAATCAGTTTCTAAGAAAAAAAATATCTGAGAGATGTGAGTTGAAATAGTTTAAAACATTTAGATTGATTCCCGTAAACAGTGAATTTATTGCTGTTTCATCTCAAAAGTTCCTTCTGCCACTGAAATTACATCAGGAAGTCATTGGGGGTATTGACTAAGTCATTTTTGCACTTGTAGTGATGCTCAAGCACAGGCAAACTGGATAGAGAGTATCTGTGACCTTCAATTTTCAAGCCTTTTCAATTTTCAAGGAGTAATTATACTCAGGAATACAATTGTATCTATACCATTTAACTATGAGCTTTTTTGTTGCTGTTTTTCCCCCCATGATTTGCCTTAATTTTGCTCCTCCATTTCCCATGTACTTTGATCAACTTTTCTGCATCTGCTAAAGAAATGCATCACCACAGCATGATGCATTGTGTGGTCAGGGTGATTAGCAATGTTACATTTTCTCTACACAATATTTTTAACGTAAACCATTTGACCAAGTGAGTGTCACATATATGATTAAAACTTGTGATGTTGGTCTACAGCTTTAATCCCTCCTCTTCACAACTTGATCCCTGACCTATCTGACATGAACATTGATATTCATGATGCAATTTGTTTACTAACGTTTGCAATGAATTGTATTCTTGGGTATCAAAGCAGAGGGTATGAATAGAAATGTAAAAACATTGTTTTGAGATTTGCTGGTGCACATAATTTGAAAACCATGCATCCATTTTCTTCCATCAAATATGCAACAAATTTTTCACATAAAATACATTAAAACTGAATTTGTGACTTCTTCAAAATGCCAAAAAAACAAAGTTCCAGGGATACAATAACTTTTGAAAGGAACTGTTTATAATTTTGTTCTTTTCTTTGCATGTAAACACGGTGAACCTCTTTGTTAAAATCCTGAGATAACAGGACAACAGTGAAAGGTATAGCCATCCAGCCATCCTTATGTAAGAGCTTTGTATTAAAACTGACATAAACCCAATGGAAAGAAACTCGAGTGGGTCCCTCCTACTGACAGCTGAGCCTGGTTAGTCATGCATGCTGCGAGAATGGAACAGAAAGCAATCACCTTCTCTTTTTTTTAATGAAGCTGTCAAGCCAATCACAAGCGTATGCTGGCCATAGCAGCTGAGGCTGTGCAGAGAGGCGCTAAGCCAGCCCTTTCAGCCCCGGAGGCCTGATCGTTTTGCCTATAAATTCAGCATGCATGATATTATGCATGTGGAGAAAACCAATTCTTACAGAGAAAATCTACTTGTCTGCAATGGGAGGACTGTTGTGGAGGACTATATGCACATGTACGTAACCCCTTCTTTAAATTAGAAATTTCTTGCATGACTCATTGTGGGTCAAAAACACATATTGTGGCTCAACATAAGCAGTAACTTGGGCTTTGCTAACAATAAAGCTCTCCCACTGATGTCGGTCTGTTTAGAAATAGAGCGATAGGTATTCTAATGAGATACCACCAGGTAAAATAGAGGGCAGTTAGGTTAGACAAGGGAAATTATCCTGAAACAATGAGAGGATGGGAGCAGACCATACTGATCTGTTACTGCTACAATTCCTGTGGGTGAAACCTTAACAAGTAAAATTAAATATGACATGAAAATTATAGATGGGATATTACTCTGATTTGCGTAAAACATGAATACGTCCTCTTGATAAGCTTTGCAGTAATTACGCTGCAGGAAAATTATAAACTCTTTTTATACATTATAGAAAAGAGAGATTTACTGACCCCAGAATGGTGGAGGGAAAAACATTGATTATGTTGTTATAGCACCTGGCTGTCAGTAGGATATATTAGACAGCCATTGAAGATTCTGTCCTTGAAGTTTACGTGCTGGAAGTGTAAAAATGGGTAAGTATAGGATTGGACCAACTTTGACAAGGGCCATATTTTGATTGATAGACTACAGGGTCAAAGCATCTCCAAAAACTACAGCCTTTGTGCAGACATCCTTGAAGGTAAAAGTCAGGAACTACCACAGCTGTTTAAGCAGGAGAAACCAGTGAACCGACTGAAGCGTAATCAGCCGTTGGTACTCAGTGATGCACATGGGGATCAAAAGCTGTTTAACGTTGTCCGACATAATTTAAGATTTAATGTACTCCAAACTGTAGAAAAAGTTCATGGTGTTTTTTTTTTTTGAAAGTTGACAACACAGTGGGGGGGGGTTCTTATTCACAAGTTAGCTGGGCTGACCTATGCATGTACTGAACGGGTGGACAAAACAAGGGTGGACAGATTTTCTTCCAGTTGTAAGAGACATTGCTAGAAGTTCTCCAGATGTGAAATATTTTTGAGAACAAATAAAAAGAAGTCAAATTTCATTATGCTCAAATGTAAGTATTTTAAAATAATTTATGACTGAAGTCCTGTCATGTCTTGAGCTACACTACTGATTTCCAGGTAACAATTAGTATTTGCATTTGATGCTGGTCTACTTAAAACCGAGTGGTTTTAAGTAGAGTCTCTCTATGTTGAACTGGTGACTTGACCCCGCCTCTCACCCAGTGACCAGTAGAGAAAGACATCAGCTCCCAGCTGCAGGCATGAACAAGGGATGCATGAACGGATGCTTTTCATGCAAGTGGACACCAGGTTTTGTGTAAAGATTAAAAATGCAAAAAGACAAAACAGGAGAAAGAGATGAAAAAAGCAGACAGGCAAATTACTGAAAACCATATTTAAATTCAAACAGGAAATGTGTCATTCTTTATTTTCAGTAGGGAACTTGTTTCCACATAGATATTTTTATAATACAAATAACCAGTTTGAACAATTTAAATTGCATTCAAAGACTTTAATGTGCACTATTACAAAAAGCTCTCTGTCAGACATAGATTATCTGCAATGTGTGAGTCAATAAATGCATCTGAAAACAACCTCAAGGAGTTGATCAATTCCTTTATAACGCAGTTGTTAAAAGAGCTGGATGATATCTGGAAAGGAAATGGCAAAGGAATGGTGAGTTTCTCTTATTACTGAATAAATTGAGCACCCTGTAGCTCAAAATTATACATTTATACTCATGAAACCTCAACCTTGGGCCTACTATCAGTCATTAAGTGAGATTAAAGCAATCACACCTCTGTGTGTGCTTTAGTTGGTACAGAGTCAATATGCCTTTTCATGCATGTACTCCAGTTTGTGGCAATACTAAGCCTCTTTTCAGCAGGGCCCTGGCTGATCTGAATATCAAAGCTGAACATCTTTTCAGATGTGTCCCACACATGTTGTTTCCCACTGCAGCTTTGACCCTTCTGTTAGGATTCACACACTCCCAAAATTCAAGCTGATGTTGCCAACAGGGAACAGAATCAAAGGCTTCGGCTTCTATGTAACAGATTGTATGTGTGAGATCTGATTCCTGTTACGAATCTATCACAACAGGATCTAAATGAGGAGCCTAAAAGAATAATGAATATTGTAATGATGCAAAGAATCTGATTGCATTTCAACTTTGACTTCAGAAGCTGTTTGATGAAAACATATGTGCCGTTCAGACAATTGTACAAAAGATGTACCACTTTTTTTTTTTTAATAAATAAACTGCTATATTTTTGTCAGTCTAGACAAAGTAATTGCAAGGGATAAAATATTATCAGACGTGTTATGTGGTTCAAATAAAATATGTAAATTGCTGCTCTGTAATTACAAAAATGATTTGATTCAATCATTTTTTAGTGATTATTGAGAAGGCTACATTTTTATTTCATAACCTTTTAAAATTTTAACAAACACAAAAACAGAACATAAAGTTCATTAGTGCTTTTTTGGAAATTTCATATTTATCATTTCCTATGACAACCTATCTTTTGGGTAAATTTAAATGATTAAAATTTAAATTTACCAGGTTTGTGAACAGTAACTGTATATATACTCTAACAGACTTGATTTGTTTTCAGTATTTAAAGAAATTCTTAGAAAAACAATTAACAAATATAACCATAAAAATGTCCAAATATCAAATATAATTAAATTCTCTAGTATTTCCATAATTATTAGCATTAATTTTGGCAGACAAATTTAACTTGCAGTATAGTCAATTACCAACAGTGGAAAGGTATGTCATTAAGAATATTGGCATAACAAATAACACAAAACCAGAGAAAAAGAGAAGAAAATGAAAATGCAACAAATTACAATCTAGTTAGAAGCAAAAGGGATGTCATCTGTTTGAGTGGCATAAATATATTTCTCGAAAAAGACAATTTTTAAACCTTTGATGCAAGTCATTTGATCGAAAGTACAACATGTGCCTGGTGTAGATGCAATCAAGGCATGGTTGGAGTATCCTGCTTGGACTGAAAAAGAGTTGGCATAAAAGGGCCAAAACGTTTTAGAAAGGAAAAACGGCAAAATGATCAGCACCTGTTTTTATAATTTGCTGGTAATAGTGAAACCCAGATATTAAAATGACCATCAGTTTCCAACGTCTGGGCTCGTAGTTATTTGACTGTTTTCCATAAAGCACTTATTTCCCCCCCAAAAAAAAAGTTGCATAGTGGGATCTGAAGATGTGTCTGCTCACGAGGCAAGACAGGAGACTTTCGGAAGGCAGATACAAAAAAAAAAAATCTTATTTTTTTGTTCTTCTAAAACTTTACTGGATATAAAGTATCTGAATATGATCAAATGAATAATTTGCCTTTGTCATTATTTATGAGCACATAAAAATAAATCTATTTAGTATGTGAGAACCATGTTCCCAAATTGTTAAAATGAGCCAAATTCCACTGTGGTTTTTCCTTGTGTTTTGATGAAAATAAGAATGAAACTATAAATTTGGACAAAACTTGCCCTTTTGCAGCACCTTCTATATGATCCGCTGCATGAGACACTTCCTTTCAATTTGGATTTTAAAAATACGACAATCACAAGATCAAAGATCTTGTAATAAGATTTTTTTAATAGACATAGAAGAAAGACATATTATTTCCAATCCCTACGTTTCTTGAAAGAATTTGGTAACACTTTGTTTGAAGCGGGGTGAATAAGACTGTCATGACACTGTCATAAACATGACATAAATCCTGTCATGAACATAAATAAGCCTTCATGAATATTTATGACTGTTGTCATAAAGCGTCATTCGGTAAATTATGACACTTTTAATACAAAGTTGACATTATTCAAAATGTCTTTGTTATGAAAACTTGACATTAACGAAGAAATCATTACTGATATAAATTTGTTATAAAAGTATTACTGATTGCACTTTAAAAATTAGGTATTTTTATGTTATTGAAGGCAAAGTTTAAACATGTGTTATGTCATGTTTATGACAGTGTCATGACAGTCTTATTCACCCCCCTTCACTAAAGTGTTACCAAGAATTTCAACCAACTAAAATCCACAGTGATGACTGAACAGCTTCTTCTCAGGATTTGCATTTGGAGCACACATAGAGTGAAACAGGAACACAAACACTTTTGGCCAATTATTGGAAAGTCACAAATGAGTGAATCCTCCTCTTTCTGTGTTTTTTTTCTATGCAGTGCATGCATTGCATTTGATAAACCCTTGGGTATGCAGTAAGACATGTGTTATCTATTTTCTCAGTAAACCAGTAAAACAAAACAACAGAATTAACCATGCAAGCGCTATAACTAAATAATGTATTGAATGTAGAGCATTTTTTAAGGTCTGTACACCCAGTCAGAGAAATGTATGCTTTCCAGTTAATAGTATTTTTACACAAAAGCTAAAATTGATACTTGAGTAAGTATGATGTCATAAAAGGAGCTCTTTAGTTTATAGCATACGCTTCTTGATTCTATAATAGCTTTTCTTCAATTTAAGGCAGATAATAGACAGTGTGAAGCAGTGCTTGAGAGAAAAAGAAGTGCGCTTCACTTCTCAGTGTTTCTTGTACCAATCCCTTTGTATTAAAAATCTACTTTCATTAGTTTTTACTAAAAATGTTATGCAAAGAAAAATGATTTTCATTTAGAAAATCTCTCCCTGAAAAAGACAACATGTTTACTCAGCCTCTGTTTTGGTCATCATTCCCTCACCAAAGAAAATAAAATAAAATAAACATTTCAATATGTCTTGCAATCCACAGTTGTTTAATTTTGTTTAAAACAATCCATCCACCTGTCTCAGTTCTTAGCCAAGCTGTGCTTCACTGTCCTGACAGCTGTGAGCTTGATTCATACCGGCAACCATGTCATTGATTCCTCGGTAGAGGCAGAACTATGCATCAATCAAGACTGCAATATCATCACCTGAAACGAGACATTTCTCTTTTTATTATTTTTCAATCCCTCATGCACATGCTGCGCACAAGAAGAACCACCTTTAGTCGATACTCTCAGATGTTGGAAATGGAAGAGATGTACTTACAGACTGAAATTGTAAATCAAAGGTTCTACTGAACATCTTCTCTGCACAGTAGGTTATGGTGATCTATCTGTGAGTGATGTCTTGAGATTCAGAAGGCAAATTAAAGGATTAAGCTGGCAGGATGAAACTGTATCAGCTCCACCATCAGAAAAATGTCAAAAGTTTCACTCAGATTTTTATATTTAAAACCAAATCCTGAGAGACATTCTATGGAATAAAAGCACCACCAATAACCGTACCCGTAAGTCGATTCTTCAACTAAAATGTTTTTGTTTGAAAATGATATAGCTGCCTAAAGTTAAAGACCATGCCACAAAATATTTTTTTGCCTAATTTTGCACCAATCTGCATTTATTGGGGACAGTCAGCACAACTAGCTGAGACAAAAACCTGCACATATGTGAGAGGAACTTACCTGACTTGAGCTCGTTCAATTTTTAGAGCTGAATTTGACCATAATCGGCTTTAGACTGGTAACTGATGCATCCGCAAATGTGTTGACAACAGCTAAAGAAAAGAGAAAGAAAGCTAATAGCCATATTTTTAAAGAACCTTTTCAATTGGAATGACAATAAATCATAAAATAATAAATGGATTTTCGTTTTTTTTTTATCTCCAACTCCATATAATTCCCACAATATGATCATTATTTTGTGTGGAAAATTCTGTTCCGCAATAGGATGGGGCAGCTTATTTTTTTGTTATAATATCAACTTCTCAAATTAGTATGTTTTTACATATATAAAATTCAACTAACAATCAAAAAATGAATGTTCAGTGTTGTATATATGGTCAAATAGTTATGTAGAATTACCAAAAAATAGATGCTAGTATTACTTGCAGCATTCGGCATGCTGAGGTCAGTAAATCGTTAGTATCTGTGCTAATTTTCTCATTTTTAACTGACTAAAATTAAAATCTATTGTTTAAAGTGCATAAATAAAGTTTTTTAGAGCTTTACTTTAAAATGATATTTATTATTCAGGGAGGGAAGAAATGCATTCAACTCCAAGCTATTTTGCATTTGTGTGTGTATCTGAACAAGAGAAAGAGAAATAGAGAAACAAGAGATTCCACAGAGTTGTACTTGTTCCTAATGCTACTAGACATAAGTGGACAATTTTGCATCTCAGAGACCTCACTTTAAGGTCAGCAGGTGTAATAAATGTTGAAAACTGATCCCGGAAAAGCTGCACACGTGGAATTAAATGTCATCTCTAGAATGAAACAACAGTGTGGATGTGTCCAAGTGGGGCTCGTGCTACAAAACATGCTCATGCAGGTGCAGGGAGGTGCCTGTGTCCATGGAAATAGAAGTCACCGAGTGTTTTTGGAGAAGATCTGAGGGAGAAGCACAAGATGAAATGAAGGGTCTGAATTGTGTGTCCACAACATCTCCCTTTGAAAATATTCATTACAATTCTGGTAATTAGTAGCTACACTTGTGAAGTGACCTCTAATCCCTGCCTCTGTCTGCACCACCCACTGCCTGGCGACAGCCGTCTCCATAAACAGAGGGGAGACGAGCAACAGAAATAGTGAGTCTTAAGGGGACAGCTGAGAGCACTAAGAAATAAGTGGATACATTGGTTTAAAAAGCAAATAGAATGATTACAAAGTTTGAGGGGTAGTGCGAAGGAGATAACAGTAAATGAAAAGACGCAGAAAAAAGTCGTGAGTCTAAGAGTCCAATTACGTGTGGCACTTGCTGCCACAATGCAC
Source organism: Poecilia reticulata (assembly GCF_904066995.2). Lineage (NCBI taxonomy): Eukaryota > Metazoa > Chordata > Actinopteri > Cyprinodontiformes > Poeciliidae > Poecilia > Poecilia reticulata. The sequence continues at coordinate 14,099,873 of NC_088846.1, read as the reverse complement.
GAGAATATAGTTACAGAGATAAGGTCAAGAGACTGCGGATGATGCAGAACAGTGAGACCTTTTGAATGAAGACAACAAGTAAGTTCAAGCTCTGTATGTTTGCAAAGTTTTTCCTAGCTTTGTTGACAAACAATACCAGATGTGGGCAGTATTACGTAAAATTTACATTATTGAGCTTATAATGTCATTCCCTTCATCAAAAACATATATAGAGTGCTGCTGTTCCATTCATGCATGTTGGCAAATTCTTTGATCTCCTGTGGCTGCCATTCGAGGCTGCCTAAACGCTTGCTCTCACCAAGCATTACCTTTTGTACGCAGCTCCTCCTCGGAGCTGCAGTCTCCAAGCTGAGATTCTCCCTCACAGAGCTCCATGAATGCAATGCAACACAAAGAGCACCGTCTTCAATTAAAATTATTTTAAATTGAAATGTAAAATTACATTTCTGGTGTGGGAATAGACTTATTCTCAGACATTGTGACTACCTTTACAACTTCTAGAACATTTTCTTTTTGTTTGGGCCATGACCTATTTACCAAAATGTTTGTGTTGACATTTTTATGGGTACACTTTTGTGCTATATATTGCATATATATATAACATCGTAAAATCTGATCGATATATATATAACTATAGTGATTTGGTACAGTTTTTCTGATAAACTGATGTAAATGCTTACAGTGCCTCCTCTTTTCAAGTAAGGAGGCCAATAAAAACATTTCAGGGTTACAGATCTTTATTTATTTGATACATTTTATTCATAATGATCAGTTCCACTTACTCTAACTTGTCTTGATCAGATTTTACGATGTTTAGAGCTTGATAAACGAAGTATGTGAAGCACACTTCATTATTCACAGCTTAAAAGGATGAGGACTTGCAATACCCCCTGATGAGAACATGGAGTTTCAACACCATCTGTTATTAGTTCTTACTCTTGTTGCCATCCCTGCGCTCTTTTGAAGAGGTCTTTTTAAAGTTATTCAAATACAATGCTAAATAGCTGTCACCGTCGGCTATAAGATGCACCCAGAATGCAAATGCACAGTGCAAAAGAGGAGGGAACGTCAGACAAGGCTTACTACAGCAGGGTTCCTTCTCTCTGGTATTGAGTTTGAAGACCAAGTGGCCCCCAACAATTTCCTCTGCAACACAAGTTTAAAACAGACTCTCTGCAAAACATGTAAAAGCTGATTTTCTACAATTCAAACTGATTTTTTTTTTCTGGTTGTGCAGTGTGTGTGCGTGGCCTTGTATTTGATACTTTGCAAGGGCTATTTTCTTAACACATACTATGTTGTGGGAACCCACAGCTCCTCCCGGGGCCCAAAGCCAGGACCCCATAAGAAGAAGTGTTGTTTTGGTTAAATGAACTGAGTTTAGGTTAGGTTTAGGACTGGACATGTACCCTTGTTAAGGCTAGGGTAAATGTTGGGGTTTGGCCAAAGAAATGAAGGAAAAATGAATGGAAGTCAATGCTTATGACTGCTGGGACAGACACCACTTTTGCAATGCCAACACAAACAAACCTACGATATTCCATGAAGAAAAATGTAAAATCAAAGCATGATGAATAAATGTGCAGTAAGGTGGAATGTGATACAGTATGAATATACATTAGAAACATATGGTGAGTAGATGCAGTTTCATCCACTGACACTTCCCTGGTTGACCAGCTGGCCACGTGACCTCCGAACAGAATGGAGTGAAACAATTAATGCATCGATTTCTAATTATCATGTGATTATAGTACTTATAGTTTCAATATCAATCACAAAAATAAAAGTTGAACTTTAGAGAAATTGATATATTTTTTTCAGATAGGCAATTCTTCAATTATCTACCTTTGACAGCTTTAACACTGAATAAACAAGGTGAGTTTTATGCAGTTTCATATCTAAGAATGGTAGCATCTGACAATGCGCTGTCCCAACCATGACATGCATAATTGGAGCTACCTGTCATTGTCATAATGATTTATGACATAATTACCGGCCAATTAGATGACAAATTAGGATGATCTTATTTGTTTTGCTAAGAATTTATTTGGACTTTTTTTTTTTTTTTTACTGGTTACACCCTTAAAGAATTAGCTAAACCTAGTATAGCTCCAACATGCCATACATATAAATTAAAATGCATAAGACCTTTGAATATGAATGTCTACTTCAGTTAAGCTATTTCACTCTATTTCTAGGCTTTCTTGGTCGCCCCATATTTAGGAAAAGCAACTTGGACTATAAGATAAACTAAATCGCATTAATTTTGAATGATTCACTCTTCCTTAGTAAAAGAAGCACATTTGTTGTCCCTCTTTTATCTGTTTCTGACAACAATACCAAGCAAAGCTTTTTTTTTATTTACCTGAAAATTGACAGTCATACTGTAGTGAGAACAATTAGGCAATTATGAACACACAGACAGAATTTCCTGGCTCGAAAAGGATTTCTTCCTCTTATGTGAGACACAGCAGTAGTTCACCAGCTGTGCTGAATGCTAGGTGGAAACTGTTTAGTGTTGTGTGTATTTATCCCTCTGCAAAGTCTCACCGTAGCACTATACTATCCATCCCAGTACTCGCTTTGACACACTGAATGTCAGTGTGGTGGAGAGATTAATCGGCAATCACCTGCTGTGGGTTGTCAATAGAATGCCTCAGGAAGAGTCATATCAGTATAATAGGATCCGGTTTTGTGACATATGTCATATTCTGTGAACTCAACCTCCCCTTGTCTTGTCTTTTGAAAGGGGATCACTGTAACTTTGCTTGCTGTGTCTAAAGATTAGACGTACCATTGGGGGAATCTATAAAGAACAGTGGCGAGGTGGCACTGAAGGCCACAGGGAGTGGATAAGATGTCTCTGAAACAAGAATGTGTCAATATAGAAGAAGACACAGCGGGGAACAATGGCTACCTGCCAGCTATCAGCTTATTACAGGAGAAATAAAAGACCCCTTCAAAAGACATTTGAGTTTCTCTTATCTTGCAAAATTACACAGGAAAGTCCATAGATGCTTACTTGTTCATTCTGTTCAATATCACCGAAGAGGAGCATATGTCACATGAGCAAGATTTTGGAAGACAAAGAGGTTTTCTACACATTACACAATCTGAAATATGTCATAAAGTTTCATGGAAGCTTAATATTCAATAAACAATGTAATGTCTTCTTTTCTTTTTTTTCATTTAGCAAGCCCCAAAGTCATTGTTGTGAAATTGGTGAGGACGTGATTATCATTAGCTAAATGTACAAGATCCCATTCAGATTTTATTGGCAGTGTTGTAGGGATCACTGGGGGAGGAAACATGTTATCTTAGAATAAGTATAAGTAATAATAAAACTCCCTAATATTTCTTGTTGCACAGCGGTGAAGACAGGCAGGGCGAAACAAAAGAAATGAAGACTGTGGGTAATTGTTTATTTCTAAAAAACATTCAACCTTCATACTAAGGATTTTAATTAACATTCAAAATTTCTGAGAAATAATAAATTTATGTAAGCAAAATAAGAATAGTCACAGGAAATATTTATTTTTCCCACAATGCATTGCGAGACCCCTCCCTGCACATGTTTGTGGAACTTCTCACTGCCTCTGCACATTTTTTTTGATACAAATAAAGATGACTCGAGTAGATAGATACTTTATTCATCCCTTTGGGATTTACTCTCAGGGAAACTGCAGAATCAAGAAGTTCCCATACCGGGAGTCGAACCCGGGCCGCCTGGGTGAAAACCAGGAATCCTAACCCCTAGACCATATGGGACTTGTAAGAAAAGTAAAAAATCTTTTACCTTAATTTTTGACCTCATTTTGAGGATGGCCGAAACTGGATCGCTTTAGGGCGCTAGAAACTTCTCACTATCTCTGTCTGGGCCCCGTTGCTATGGTAATTAACGATCGTCATCTGGGCTGGCTCTCTCGGTATGGTAGAGAGAGTTTCTATCCTTGTGAGACACCAAGCGTCAGTCTCAAGGACCCTGACAAAATACCATAAGCCCTAGCAAAAATTTTGAAAACATTTTACGGGAGCAGGCTTAGGTATCAATGTCATGACCGACTTTGAGACCAAAAGAGCGATATTTGTGGCTGTGAGGGTGAGTTAAAAATAGTTTTGGAGTCAGAAATGCACTGTGCTGTGTGTGTGTGTGTGTGTCAGAGAGAAAGATTCCCGTATCTGTGAGACACCCATCCTCGTTTTTGCAATTTATGCTCGTTTTTCGCAATTTATGTTGCCATTTTAACTCAGAATCCCACTAAAAGTAGTAGCTCCCTTCTCGGGATCAAGCTGAAGGTTTTAATACCACTTTTGTGAGGGTGCACGCAGCAGTTCGGACCACATTAACGTTGACGTAATACATTAACAATGGCTATTAAATAAGAGGTGTGTAATAGCTGGATGTGATTATCATTTGCTAAATGTAGAAGATCCCATTCAGATTTTATTAGCAGTGTGGTAGGGATCACTGGGGGAGGTAACAAGATATGTTAGCTTAAGTATGAGCAATAATATTTCTTGTCAGAGTTATGTCTGTCTTGCACAGCATTATTAAAGTGAAGTTACCTTGAGATAACTGTGTAATGTCTCAGGTAACGTAAGCCCGAGATGTGAAAGTGAAGCCTTCATGTTTGAGATATTGTTGACTCTTACACATTTTTTCGATGCAAACATAAATGATTCAAGTAGATACTTTATTCATCCCTTTGGGATTTACTCTCAGGGAAACTGCAGAATCAAGAAGTTCCCATACCGGGAGTCGAACCCGGGCCGCCTGGGTGAAAACCAGGAATCCTAACCCCTAGACCAGGGGTGTCAAACTCCAGTCCTGAAGGGCCTCTGTCCTGCAGTTTTTAGATGTGCCACAGGTACAAAACACCTGAATCAAATGGCTTAATTACCTCCTCAGTTCTCCAGAGCCTTGCTAATGACCTAATTATTCTATTCAGGTGTGGTGCAGCAGAGGCACTTCTAAAAGTTGCAGGACACCGGCCCTCGAGGACTGGAGTTTGACACCCCTGCCCTAGACCATATGGGACTTGTAAGAAAAGTAAAAAATCTTTTACCTTAATTTTTGACCTCATTTTGAGGATGGCCGAAACTGGATCGCTTTAGGGCGCTAGAAACTTCTCACTATCTCTGTCTGGGCCCCGTTGCTATGGTAATTAACGATCGTCATCTGGGCTGGCTCTCTCAGTATGGTAGAGAGAGTTTCTATCCTTGTGAGACACCAAGCGTCAGTCTCAAGGACCCTGACAAAATACCATAAGCCCTAGCAAAAATTTTGAAAACATTTTACGGGAGCAGGCTTAGGTATCAATGTCATGACCGACTTTGAGACCAAAAGAGCGATATTTGTGGCTGTGAGGGTGAGTTAAAAATAGTTTTGGAGTCAGAAATGCACTGTGCTGTGTGTGAGTGTGTGTGTCAGAGAGAAAGATTCCCGTATCTGTGAGACACCCATCCTCGTTTTTGCAATTTATGCTCGTTTTTCGCAATTTATGTTGCCATTTTAACTCAGAATCCCACTAAAAGTAGTAGCTCCCTTCTCGGGATCAAGCTGAAGGTTTTAATACCACTTTTGTGAGGGTGCACGCAGCAGTTCGGACCACATTAACGTTGACGTAATACATTAACAATGGCTATTATTTAAGAGGTGTGTAATAGCTTCTCACCAGTTTCAAGATGTGAAACTGGTGAGGATGTGATTATCATTTGCTAAATGTAGAAGATCCCATTCAGATTTTATTAGCAGTGTGGTAGGGATCACTGGGGGAGGTAACAAGATATGTTAGCTTAAGTATGAGCAATAATATTTCTTGTCAGAGTTATGTCTGTCTTGCACAGCATTATTAAAGTGAAGTTACCTTGAGATAACTGTGTAATGTCTCAGGTAACGTAAGCCCGAGATGTGAAAGTGAAGCCTTCATGTTTGAGATATTGTTGACTCTTACACATTTTTTCGATGCAAACATAAATGATTCAAGTAGATACTTTATTCATCCCTTTGGGATTTACTCTCAGGGAAACTGCAGAATCAAGAAGTTCCCATACCGGGAGTCGAACCCGGGCGAAAACCAGGAATCCTAACCCCTAGACCATATGGGACTTGTAAGAAAAGTAAAAAATCTTTTACCTTAATTTTTGACCTCATTTTGAGGATGGCCGAAACTGGATCGCTTTAGGGCGCTAGAAACTTCTCACTATCTCTGTCTGGGCCCCGTTGCTATGGTAATTAACGATCGTCATCTGGGCTGGCTCTCTCGGTATGGTAGAGAGAGTTTCTATCCTTGTGAGACACCAAGCGTCAGTCTCAAAGACCCTGACAAAATACCATAAGCCCTAGCAAAAATTTTGAAAACATTTTACGGGAGCAGGCTTAGGTATCAATGTCATGACCGACTTTGAGACCAAAAGAGCGATATTTGTGGCTGTGAGGGTGAGTTAAAAATAGTTTTGGAGTCAGAAATGCACTGTGCTGTGTGTGTGTGTGTGTCAGAGAGAAAGATTCCCGTATCTGTGAGACACCCATCCTCGTTTTTGCAATTTATGCTCGTTTTTCGCAATTTATGTTGCCATTTTAACTCAGAATCCCACTAAAAGTAGTAGCTCCCTTCTCGGGATCAAGCTGAAGGTTTTAATACCACTTTTGTGAGGGTGCACGCAGCAGTTCGGACCACATTAACGTTGACGTAATACATTAACAATGGCTATTATTTAAGAGGTGTGTAATAGCTGGATGTGATTATCATTTGCTAAATGTAGAAGATCCCATTCAGATTTTATTAGCAGTGTGGTAGGGATCACTGGGGGAGGTAACAAGATATGTTAGCTTAAGTATGAGCAATAATATTTCTTGTCAGAGTTATGTCTGTCTTGCACAGCATTATTAAAGTGAAGTTACCTTGAGATAACTGTGTAATGTCTCAGGTAACGTAAGCCCGAGATGTGAAAGTGAAGCCTTCATGTTTGAGATATTGTTGACTCTTACACATTTTTTCGATGCAAACATAAATGATTCAAGTAGATACTTTATTCATCCCTTTGGGATTTACTCTCAGGGAAACTGCAGAATCAAGAAGTTCCCATACCGGGAGTCGAACCCGGGCGAAAACCAGGAATCCTAACCCCTAGACCATATGGGACTTGTAAGAAAAGTAAAAAATCTTTTACCTTAATTTTTGACCTCATTTTGAGGATGGCCGAAACTGGATCGCTTTAGGGCGCTAGAAACTTCTCACTATCTCTGTCTGGGCCCCGTTGCTATGGTAATTAACGATCGTCATCTGGGCTGGCTCTCTCAGTATGGTAGAGAGAGTTTCTATCCTTGTGAGACACCAAGCGTCAGTCTCAAGGACCCTGACAAAATACCATAAGCCCTAGCAAAAATTTTGAAAACATTTTACGGGAGCAGGCTTAGGTATCAATGTCATGACCGACTTTGAGACCAAAAGAGCGATATTTGTGGCTGTGAGGGTGTGTTAAAAATAGTTTTGGAGTCAGAAATGCACTGTGCTGTGTGTGTGTGTGTGTGTGTGTCAGAGAGAAAGATTCCCGTATCTGTGAGACACCCATCCTCGTTTTTGCAATTTATGCTCGTTTTTCGCAATTTATGTTGCCATTTTAACTCAGAATCCCACTAAAAGTAGTAGCTCCCTTCTCGGGATCAAGCTGAAGGTTTTAATACCACTTTTGTGAGGGTGCACGCAGCAGTTCGGACCACATTAACGTTGACGTAATACATTAACAATGGCTATTATTTAAGAGGTGTGTAATAGCTGGATGTGATTATCATTTGCTAAATGTAGAAGATCCCATTCAGATTTTATTAGCAGTGTGGTAGGGATCACTGGGGGAGGTAACAAGATATGTTAGCTTAAGTATGAGCAATAATATTTCTTGTCAGAGTTATGTCTGTCTTGCACAGCATTATTAAAGTGAAGTTACCTTGAGATAACTGTGTAATGTCTCAGGTAACGTAAGCCCGAGATGTGAAAGTGAAGCCTTCATGTTTGAGATATTGTTGACTCTTACACATTTTTTCGATGCCAACATAAATGATTCAAGTAGATACTTTATTCATCCCTTTGGGATTTACTCTCAGGGAAACTGCAGAATCAAGAAGTTCCCATACCGGGAGTCGAACCCGGGCCGCCTGGGTGAAAACCAGGAATCCTAACCCCTAGACCATATGGGACTTGTAAGAAATGTAAAAACGTTTTTACCTTAATTTTTGACCTCAGTTTGAGGATGGCCGAACCTGGAACGCAATGAGACCAAAGGGTGGAGCTTGGTCAGCTGATGATGGACCACATAAGGTATAATTCTGCTCCCTCCACACCAAAGAGAAAATGTCTTGGACATCTTTTTCAAGTTATGTGAGACTACAATCTTACATTTTCAAGAATTCTATTACCAATTTTGACCTGGAGGTGGAAGTAATTGATTACTGTGGTAAAATGGAAGAACATCAACCTATCTTTATTGCAATTTCTACTGGATGATCTGCAATCACTAAGAATAATTAATAATGCGGAATGGGGAGGTGTCTGTATTTCAGAAAGACTAATAGGACACAGTCAAAGTGAAAAAATCACAAGCAGGTAAAATTTCTCTTGCATTTAATGCATGTGCAGCAATTGTCAACAAAATATTATGTCATTGTAATTGCACAATTTCTGATTATTTTTGTCTAGCTGGTCTTTACATAAATGAGCTGTATGAGAATGTAACAGACAAACAATAGATTTGTAAAATGGAAATAGTTCTGGTTGAAAATGATGTCATAAATTCTACTGATTAACATAAATCTCAAATAAGATAGAAACTAAATGATGATACCAACTCTCCGCTCTGTGTGCATCTTTTGTTCTGTGCCACACATGTTCCACAATTGCATACTGCCTGCCCATAGGGCAGATGGGTTTATGACAACCTCCTGAGGTGCCTTAGGTGCGGATCATGAAAGGAAACGGTGATTTGAAAGGAGCTTACATCTAAAGTTTGTATCAAAAGTGTACACATTTCTGCCAAATCGCCATGTTTTGTGAGGTGAAAAAAAAATTCACCTTGAGTTTTTCAATATTTTTTCACCCTGTACTCTGTACAATTCAACTGAAAAACAACCAAATTTGTTATAAGGGTGAAAACAATTCAAAATAAAAAACGCTGCAATAACTTTCTTTGCATAACTGAAAGATGAACCACTTTTGATCGAATTTCATTGTTTAGTCATCTTGCACACACAACTAACATTAACTACATAGACTCTGATTCACAAAAACTATTTCCTTAGCTAAGCTGTTGTTTGCAAAGCTGCTAAAACATGTCAAATTTATCACATTGTATAAAAATAAGAGAAGGGCACCATATGCTTTGAGAATTTTTGTTTTGTTTGTGAATACTGTGACATTACAATGTTTCTGTAAAACTGCTAAAAACACAAGATAACACTTTAATCCTTCCTTTTCTGTCATGTTAGGGAGGGCCTGAATGTAATTATGCATGTTTATTGTGGTACCAGTGAGTTCATTTATTAAGAATTTCAATCTTGAATGTCATATATCCATTTTCATGTACTTGCTCTATGAGTCACTTTTTCTCTCAAGCAGTTATTGAAAAAGCTTTGCTGAAGACTGAGTGGTCTCTTAGCTGCTTCTATGAATGTCATAAATCATAGATGTTTGTTATCGGTTTTTAAAAACTATTCAGGTTTTAATTAAAAATAGATAAGTCCAACAAGTATTTTCCTGAGCTTGCATTTCCTACAGGATTTGCTTGAGGAAGTGCCAGTGGCAAATAATTTATATTTGTTATGTAGGTAGCATGGAAAAAGAATAAAATTAGATTTTTGAGCCCCAGCACATATTATAGACAAAAAAAGAAATTTTCTGAGATTAACACTTCAGATCAGTTTAAGAATACTGTTTACCATGGAAAAGTTTTGACCAAATAGCTTATTCGTATATAACATCATGTCAAGATGTCTTTGCTAAAAGTGTATGTACAACTAAGTGAAATCTATTAGGTTTTAGGGTTGCAATACTTAGATCGCACAATGTAATTTCACTTGTTTTTTATATGTTGCAGTAATTGGTTCTTTTGAGGCAATTTGTTTATAAAGATTTAACACAACATATTTCCCTTGCATAAATGAGTGATTGTGTTTTAAATCCTTGGGGATGGGAAGATTCCTGACCAGTTTAATTTGGATTTGGAAAGAGGTTTTATTTGACAAGGAAGTGTTAGGTTTAACACCATCTCAAAGCAGAAACTTTAACATCTTTTTCTACATATGGACATAAAGTTTGGCTCACATTTTGAAAAGCTGTTTGCAGTTTAATTCTCCAAAAACCTGGTGTTCACGCATAGTCTCTCGCCTTAAAGTTTACTTAAGAGATTGACTGGTCTCCCTAAATTCTTCTTATGTGCATGATTGTTTGTCCCGTTTGTCTCTGAGTTGCCATGTGATGGACTGATGACCTGTCCAGGGTGAACTCCACCTCTACCCCATTGGCCTCTGGAGATGGGCACCAGCACCCCTAGCAGCCCCATAAGGGTTAAAGCGTGTTGTGTATTGGATGGGTAGATGGATGGATACACTCACTACTATTGGAGGCTCAAAACAACAAGATAACCTAACGTATGTTTTGGGAGAGTGGGAGGATGCTGCAGAACATGCAAATCCCTACATGCCAGGATTACATTAACTTTTCTATAACCAGGAAAAAAATATAATTATTCGTGTTTCCTCTGTGCCATGCATACTGCAGATTATTTAAAGTGTGCATGGAAAGCCATAATCTTCAGTATACTTAAGGGACTGTGAAAAAAATAAATAAATAAAGTAATAAACATACATTTATTTAAAAGTACCAATATAATATTAGCCTTTTGTTTTATTTTCTTTCTTTTTTCTCTACATTTCACCTTAATCTGAGGTAAATATGACATCCCTTTGCAAAGAAGAATTTCTCATTACCCTATGAAGGTGAATCTGGAAAATACTGATTTCATACGTTATATGAGATTTTGTCAGAGGACTTCAACACTTTACTTCCATTTATGGCAGCAAGAAATTGGTTCAAAGCTTCATCATCTCTCATCCCATCTTGCTCTCTAATACGCAGTGCTAGAGGGCCTGTTGAGTTGTTCCTGGCTGATGTGATGAATGCCGACATTTGGTTGAGCAGAGAGCTTGTGGGGGGAGTCCTCATTGCAAGACAGTGACAAATGAAGAGAAAAGAGAGAAAGGCAATGAAGGGAAAAATGGGAGGGAAAGAAAAAACAAAGGTGATGCTGTTTTATGGGCCAAAGAGGACTTTATATCTCAAGGTGAAAAAAAGGATTGAGGAAAACTGTTCAAACATAAAGTAAATGTAAATGAAGCCCGATGTCTACATAGGGATTCTATGTTATTTCAGTATCTTTACTGGAACTGTATAGTCAACTTAGGGGTTTTCCTTCTATTATTTTTAATGTGTTTCAACAAAAAAATAAAAAATAAATAAAAATAAACATTTATTCAATCTATTTACTTTTGTAAATTTGTCATTTTTAAGATCCAGCTGACACATACATTTGAAGGAAATCCATATCTATTTGCAAGCCCCTTTTTAACAGTCAAACTGCATTCACATTCTCCTAAATGGTCTGTTGGGGATTCAGTGCTGGCAAAAGGTAAAACAATTTTTTTTAATGCATTTTAAAAGGTTTTTGTTCACATATGCAAATTACTGGAAAAGGATCAAAATCCACAGAGATATCAGCTGCATTTGTTTTGCAGCAAACTGACCAGTGCATGAAGGAAAAAAATAAAATGGGACAACAGACATCAGAACAGTTGGAAAAACAAAATCCACTTTAAAAACGTTTTGTCAATTTAAATAAGTACTTTAAACATTAGAAATAATTAGTGTTAAAAGTGCTGTCGTCCTTAACAGCACTGCCAAGCCATGCCAGACAGAGGAGACTTAAGTGTTGCCTCTGATATGCATTATGTTGTCAAAAGAATCAATTAAAATGTGATCTGTGTCTCATGCTGCTATTTTTCTATTGGTTCGCTCTACCATTAAGCCATTAAACCCACTTGACTGTGAATGTGTGCTCCTTTGCCCCTTTCAATACTCTCTTGACACTAAACGTTTTATGGTCTGCACTGTATTTGTTATCTGTCAAAGCGGGGCTCTATCAAGAAAAACCATCACGGTATAAACACTTGTCTGTGTTAACCTGTGGGGGATTATAACCGCTCTTACTGTGTTTACATCCGTAAGCAAACAGAAACAGCGTTAGGTTGTTTTTTTTATTTATTTATTTTTTGCTTCTGTGTCTGAATCCCTCCCAGCTAGGTCATACTGTATAAAAAATAAAATAAAATAAAAACACAGCATGACACTAGTTGGAGATTTCAGTCTGGCCTGCCTCCTCCAGTGCTTGTGTCATGTCTGCAACTGCCTGAGACCAAAATCCAATCAGACAGATGGAGGGCTGTTTGAGGAGCAGAAAGAGGCTCTCCCTTTCTTGCCAGTAAACACTGGCAGTGCTTGGATTTAATTACATTCACAGTATGGTAAATGAAACTGTGCCACGGGCCTCACAATTCACCTCTGGTCAGCACAGCGAAACCTGAGACATCTACTGAGTAACTCCTTTGCACTAGATTAATGAGGAGTTCTGCCCTATAGGACAAATGATATGCTGTTTTTGGTCCGGTAGTTTGCAAAAATATTTATGCAGTACACTCTGAAATTTTCCAGGTTTTGATGCACGACCACCATGAAATTCAACATATTTTATTGGAATTTCCTAACAAAAGTAACTTTTAACTTTGAGGTTTCAATCATAAATGTTTCTCAAAAATCCTTTACAGGTTCAAAATTGGACAGCTGGGATACCCGTTACCCAGAGTGCTTCAACAAAGGTTTGAACAGCTTTCTTTCAGGGTAGCCCCAAATTTTGCTCTACCTATCTTCTTTCTAGCCTCTAACAGCCTCCCATTTTCATGTTTTGGGGATAACTCTGTCTTGAAGTGTTTGTATAGTATTTCACCATAAATGGCATTTTGTATTGCAGGTTAAATTAAATCTCATCTCACAAGGGCACCTTCTTCCACATGTTCTCTGTTTTTCTTTTATGGCAAGCTGGAAATTTTGTATCATCGTTATTATTGCCACTCTTCCATAAAACTAGATTGATAATTGTAATGTCAACAGATTTGTTTCACCTGAGCTGTGGATCTCTGCAGCTACTCCTAAGTTCCCATGGACCTTTTGCCTGTGCTCTCTTTGCCAGTCTATCTCCAGTTTTATTAACAGTTCCTGTTTCATTAACACATGAAACGATGCAGTAGTTTGCAAAATTATTGCAAACTACTGCAGACATGGTACAATGTTGAAAGTACATTCAGCAGTTCTCTCAGGAACGTTGAAAGTTCAATCCAGAACTGTGACATCTGGTGTGTTTCATGATCTTCACATTTGTTCACTAATGCTTTCTAAAAAAAAGCTTTGCTTACCAATTGGGAGACTTTTGAAAACAGGTGACAGTAGTTGATTTTATTTAGAAGTAAAATTTGTTAAATACAAATAAACTTCAGATTTTTTATGTTTTCATTTAAAAAACAACATTGTGACACTTTGCATTATTTTCCTTTCAATGTATGATTGACCAACACAAAATAATGCACAATTACATTAAAAAAATTATGAAAAATACATAGCAGTTATGAAAAAATACATTCAAGATCGGGGTTGTAATTTGATCAAACTGATCACTGTTGGAAAGTTACTGTAAAGGGATATGAATAATCCTGCATGAAACTCTGCAAGAGTTTTCTGCAAAATAGCATAACAATCCACATTCCCAGCATTGTGTGAACTTGTAGTTTTTAACCCATTTTCCAAAAACTCAGGAAAAAAAAGAGAAATTTCAAGGTTTCTTTGTTCCTTTTGGAAAGAGCCAAATGGGATGTTCAGCATTGTTTGCTTTCATAATGCAGTGCAATTTCTATCTTTCTGTATGATGCACTCCTAATCTGTTACAAGCTTTATCCAGACACAACCCCAACTCTGTTTAGGAAGCTTAGACCCAGATAAATTACCCTCTCCTATAGCTTCTCTCCACTTCCAGTCAATCATGCCTTGTTTTTTACTGCATTTTCAGAAGAGATGTTTGTCCGATAATAGAGCATTCCCCCTGTGAGGTCATTGGACACATTCCCGTGAAGGTCACAGCTGTGAGATCATTACACAGGAGGATTGCTCTGAAGTGTACACTGCTTTCTAAACATCCACTTTACCACCGCTAGAGAAGATGTGAAAGTGTCTCTCAGGTGGGCATTTCCAACGTTGGATCTTCCAGTTGGACACCAAAAATATCCAAGTGGCGTCTCCCATTGGCTCCTTGATGATTTGTCATGGCTGTGCCTCACTCTTCACTATGGTGGGCTCCTTGTGTGTGCTTTTTGGCAAAGAATTAGGGTTGTATCTGATTAGTGGGGAGCAAGCAAAGCAGAGCACTTGAAAGTCTAATTGATTGGACTGTCTTTTTTTATCCTTCTGCTCTCGCACACACATGTTCTTAAATAAAGTGTTGGGAATACAAATGCCCACAATGGAGGACCACACACCTGTTATCTATCAGTGCATGCAGTTTAAGCTTTCAGCTTCAGCCCTAAGAAACAAAGATTGTTGAAATACTTTAACCAGTAATTTTCTAAAGTTGTGTCATTTTTAACTTTTTTTTTTTTTAGAAAGTTGCAGACTTTTTAAGTATCATTGCAGGCTGAAAAGCAAAAAGAAAATAAATTGCTTAGTATTAGCATTTCTTAATACATTTAAATGAAACCAGAACACATTTAAGTTTGAGAATGTGTGAGACAAAGGACACTGGTTATGAGCAGAAACTGAAGTGTTGCAAGCAAAATCAGCTCTGCTCATATGATTGTAGCAAAAAGAATGTGCCAATTGCTTATCAGGACAAACAGACAACACATTTCTAGTGAATAATTAGGGCCACTGAAAACATTGGCATGAATTTTCTGCAGTTTTGCCAATGTCATTGCAGACTTCATGACATGCAAGACTTAAAAAAAATCTGGTTGCCACATTTTCTGTTTATGGCAGGATGTAAAAAATACTTTGAGATCCTAACCAGGAAAAATAAATAGTCATTTAACAGTAAAACCAAATGTTTAATCCAAATATCAATTAGCTTAAACCAGGATTACACAGCATATATAATACATGATCATATTCACAAAAGATTAACGTATTTAATGTTTGTGCAATGCTATAACTATCTTCCTCGTTTTTCCTAATTAGCTTTTTAAAAGCCCCACAGAAAAGCTTAAAGGTATGCTACATCACTTATTCATAAATCTTTTTATAAACACAATTGCTCTCTAAAAAAAGAAACACTTTTTTTCCTTCCAGCCTCCCTGGCTGGGGTGTACTGCCCTTTCTCTGGCCTTTGGCCTCTCTCTTTGCACAGAATGACAATGTTTTGGTAACATTTTTGTGCTTCAGGAAGCATCCCACTGAGCATGAAGGTGACCATCTCTTTGCACCTTTGAATTTTCATGAGTTTTAGTTACGTTGTGGGGACACATGTCTGTTCACTCAGTTTATTCAGTCGATACAAATCATTGAATTTAAGTGACATTCTCCAAATACTCAATGAGAAGTAGTCGGGGGTGCAGACGTAGTGTGAGTTTAGGTAAGGCAGACTTATGAAACTGCTGGGTTACTGTAAAAGCGCTAATGTACTAGAAATAGAAGTGTGTGTATGCATTTTATCAATTCTACCCTTGTAAGGTCAATTTTTCCAACAAATATTACATTGTGAGGATCAAATGTTCCTGACAGGACCAAAAGCTTGTGCCCTAAAAGAGAGCAGTGCTGTTTTTGGGTTAGGCATTAGGTTTAGGGTTAAACATGTTCTGATGATGGTTAGCTTTAAGATAAAGTAGAAAATAGTGATAATGACCACCAATCTACTAAGCAGGCTTTAAGTTGAGTAATACGGTTTGGGGGTACTTTAGAGGTTATCTTCTTCACTGTCACACATTCATTCTGTGACATTGACAATGCAAATGCATTTCGAAAAGTGATATATTTGTGCTCTGTGTAGCTGCAAACCCTCTTCGCCGTTAGCTGGAGGCATTAGTTATGGTATTGTAAAAACAGTTTCTCTATTCTTCTTTATTTTATTTTTTTGGAAGAATTCTCCAAAGAGGTCATGTCAAAATATGTTGAAGGATAATCAATAACGGGTAAGGACCATGTATTATGGTGCTCCTGCTTTTGAATGTAAAAAAATAAATAAATAAATCAAAAATCAATTTTCTGCAGTTTTGCGATGACAACTCAAAAGACAGACACCTTTATTCACAAAAAAGGATGGATACTAAAAACTGAAGAGGAAAAGAACAACTTTTATAGAGGATGAGCATATGATACTTAGAAACCAAAAATATCTCACTAATTTGTTTTCCGATTATGAAAAGTTTCACAATGCAGTCACATATAAAAACACTGATATTGATTCAATGTTTAAAAACAAAATTTGTGATTAAATAGGATGAGGGGCAGGTAATATTTTTCAGACACAGTATCATTTTATAGCACAATTAAGTAGGTATGTATTCTTAAGTTGTTTTCTGTATACATTAATGTTACGGCTCTAGGCCTTCTGGGCTACAGGTGTTTGCATATGTCTACCTTCGTGTTCCTCCATTGTGGAGAACAGAGGATACCAAGCTTTATCTTTCCGTCTCCTGTGTCTCAGTTCACCGCTCCTGAGATTACCAATAACAAAATCCAAGCTTAGAGGTGACCATGCCTTGTTGCGGTAGCTCCTAAACCAGGAGTCTCATGGACCAATGTCCTGCAACTTTTAGATTTCTTTCTGTTTCAGCACACCTGGCTCTAATATTAGCTCATTAGCTGAGCTCTGTGGAGCTTAACTGCATGCTAGTGAAGCAGCATAGCCACTTATTTCAAGTGTGTAGGCCAAGGGACTCATTTAAAAGTTGCAGGACTCTGGGCCTCGACCACAGTTTGAGACCACTGTCCTAACGGAACGGTCTTCCTTTCCACATCAATCAGGCCTCCTCACTGTCTGCTTTTAAGTACCACTTCTAAAACCCATATTTTTTCCAAACCTTTTGATTGTATTAATGTTTCTTATGTATTTTATTCTATTTTGCACGGCTTTTGTTAATGTTTCTTTTTAAAATATATGTTTGTATTTTATTCATTTTAATATGTTGTATTTTTTGATTTTTAAAGTGTTTTACAAGTATAATTGGATTTGATGTATATTTACTTTGCAAATAATAGCAACATTAATATTGTCATCTCAGTGCTACAAGACCTGTACAGGTGCAACCAGTCAGACAGTTTGAGAACTATGGTTCTAAATAATATTTGTTTTTGTCCCAAAAAGCATTTTTAATAAACAGCTTTGATGCACATTAGTGTTGTAATAGTTCACATTCATCATAATTAGGTATGTATTTGGTTTGGGGCTCTGTTTGTTAATGGTGTGGCAAAACAAAATAAATAAATGCAAATTGTCAAATATTAGGTTTATTTTCTATTTTTGAATTAGAAAACTACAAAAGCCTGTACATAACTGCATTTGGGCTGATCTGTAGGTATTAAGTCTGACAGGAATCCACAATATCTTCACCGAACTGTTGCACAAGTTCCAAAGTAAAGTCTGAATAATCCATTTTTTCTCCAAAAATAAGTAAAATGCATAAAATGTAAAGCCCTGTAAAACCATTACCATTGACATCTAGAAGATCTATCTAACTTCAGCATTACAGAGAGTCGACTTTTGAGTTGTATTCGATTTAATTTGTAATATATATACAAAGTCCCCTACAGGACATTTATCTGTTTGCTGATAGTGGGGCTCTGTTATTACTTATTGCAGATGTTCCCTTTTCCTCCCTTTAGCCAGGAAGCAAACACACAGTGGTATAGCTCATCTTATCATCATTACATTATGTATTTGGACTGCAGAGATTACAAACACATTCTCTATAGCGCCCAGAAGACATAGCTGATGGAAGTAAATACTTCTTAAACACCAATACACTTGTTGAAAATGCCATAAAAACACCCACCAATGGGAAAAATGCTTAATTCTCCAATGTAAATTCCTAAATAGAAAATACACCAGCAATTTTCTGCAATCTTAATGAGAGCTGGTTGTTAACAAAGCAGACTGGTTTGTGAATGTGGAGTTGGTCAGTAAGGTAGCTATCATTGTTCATTAGTGTGCAGGGTAAATTCTTTGAATGCACAAAAGACACTTGCATATAGCAAAGCATAAATCTAGCTATAATAATTCTCAGTGAAAAGTAAAAAGCCTCCCACCCCCCACTGGGAAAAGCCCAGAAAAATCTATGTAGAACAACAGAATGGGATGAAATCAACCCGTTACTGAGAACTAATCTCAGTAAAGGCAAGTCATATCTGTAAATGAGGCTGTGCTCATTTTATTGCGACACATTTCATTTCCACGCCGGTGTGTTCTTGCTGTTTTGACAGAAAATTGTCATTCTCGTAAAGGTTTTAGCATCATTTTCAAAACACTGTCCTAAACACGCCTGAAAACACACATATCTCACAACCATTCAGAGACACAATTTTTTATTTTTTTTTGCAGCTTGAATTAAAGTTATCAATCTGTCTTTGAATGTGGTGAAATGCAAAATGCTGACATTTCTATTCCATGTTTTTCCTTTATATTTTTTGCAATTGCAATTTTAGCCATGGGGTCTAAAATGTCAATCTAAATCTCTGCATTTCATTTGCTTGTTTTGTTTGCATCTTTTCTCCGCTGCTGCGGAGAAAAGATGCACCTGTCGGCCACCGTAAATTACAGACTTCAAGAACTTAGTTGTGATTCAGTTGTAGTCAGGGGTGAAAGTAAGGGGGTACGCAGTACCCTGCCGTACTGCGTACCCCTAAAAGATTTAGCGGGTATATATATATATATATATATATATATATATATATATATATATATATATATATATATATATATATATAATTTTATTTTATTTTTTTGCCCTGCGACAGACTGGCGACCTGTCCAGGGTGACCTCACCTCTCGCCCGGAACGTTAGCTGGAGATAGGCACCAGCAACCCTCCCGACCCCACTAAGGGACAAGGGTGTTAGAAAATGGATGGATGGATGGATGGATGGATGGATGGATGGATGGATGGATGGATGGATGGATGGATGGATGGATGGATGGATGGATGGATGGGTGGATGGATGGATGGATGGATGGATGGATGGATGGATGGATGGATGGATGGATGTTTTTTTTTTTTGTCATAGTACCCCCAAGAATTTAAAACTACTTTCACCCCTGGTTGTAGTCTACCAGTGTTGTCACTAGCCTGGTGGAGCCGTCTTTTAAGGGTGTCTGTTTAATTACTATACAATTTTTAAGCTGTTACGTTTTACCCAATTGGACAACATACCACTTGTGTTGAACAATTTGGCTTACCAGCACAATTCATCACATTTATTCTTGCCCGTTGTGGTCAACGATTTCCACTGGACTGTTTCCAACTAAATGGACTCATTTAGCCACACTGTGGGTAACGTACATACATCAAATACTGCTTTCTCTGTACAAGTTAAGATACAACTGTTCATAGCACCCCACCTGCACCCACAACAATAACTGCAACAGCCACATTTTAAGTCAAACGTGTAGCACAGAGCGCTCAATCTACATCAGAGGGGTTTGTATAAAAATGATAGCAACAATCTCTCTACTACAAGTTGTGCTTAAGTAATGGCACAATTTTATTCTGGTACGTGAGTGAACAGGGAACATAAGCCTCAGGCTGTATACTGAGTCTGAAGGAATGAGAAAAAACAACCGCGACCTGAACGTGTAAACTAAGAACAACTAAAGGTGTTTCTGAACCAGACCAGCCAAGTCTCTTGCTGTAGCAGTTGAAAAGTACCCCAACTAATCCCATGATAATATTTTATTACAAATCTGAATCGATGCAAACAATTTTTAAAAAAAAGAAATCTTACAATTTCTTCCTGTAGGTTTCATAAAGTAAAATTCCTGTTATTTTCTTCAGTTGTCATCTTCTCAGTGTCAGACAAGTTTAATGTCACTGTTTCAGATACAGTTCAAGTATTTGAAACTTAACATCTAAACAGAAGAGTCAACGGCTAAAATTACCGACATGTAATAAATATGTATATAAACATGTATAGATGAGAAAATAAAAATGTTGAAGTGCATGTAATAAATAAATGAATGTCTATGTTATATAAATCTTAAGATGTTTTATTAAAAACTTACATGACATAAATGTCAAAATAAATTAGATAAACTTGATTTTATATACTTTGTTTTAAAAGGAAATGATATTGCCTCGCAGATAAACATGGCTAAGTGCTTCACAAAGAGAGCAAAAACATCAAAACGTCATCAAACTGCAACCTTAACGAAATACAAATCAAATGATACAGACAATTAAAAACAAGGTAAATGTTTCTTGAAATGAGTCGTTAATCAGGTTAAATGATAAAATTAAGGGTCTGTTTGATGACTTTAAATTACTTTGTAATGAACTGTAGAACAGAAAACATGAAATACTTAAACGAATACAGAAATTACACTTGATTTCAAAACATAGCAAATTAAAATTTTAAATTACAAATGTGACATTTAATTATTTAATTGTGCATTTAATAAATTGCAGACACAATGCAGTCACAGATATTTAGTTAGTTTAATTTTATTGAAATCATAATGTGCAAATATTTAGTTTTTACTTTTCACTGGGTTTCTTTTGTCCTCTGTACATCAGCTTTTATAGGTGACATGCTTCTCACGGATTCTCCGTATACTCCGGCATCATGCTAATAACAAACTGAGGGGTAAATAAATGAAAGGATGTGACATCAGAGCCCCACTCTGTGTGTCAGGAACCGTATTTGCCCATACATGTGTAAGAGAATTGTAAAACGACCACCTCTTGCTCTGTCATTCCTCAAGTTCTCCTCAGCCTCAGCAATAAGTGCCTGCCCTGACTTTCTCAGACTGACTTTCAGCGTTGAACCATGTAGGCAATGATAATGTCGGGCATTTTCATTGGATGGGGAAGGGGGAGAACGGGGGAGCGAGGTGTGCTTGGCTTTTTCAATAAACCTCTGGTGATGTGTTTTGTAATGCATTGGTTATACTTCACAGTAAAAACCCATTCTGTTGCCGTGGCAGCCTGCACACTTCTCCCTAAATTGCCTTTTCTCCAAGTGCCATTCGTTATGCTTTCCACTCTGCTGCGCAGATATCATTTATTTATTTTATGAAACAACAACCCCGTCAAAAACAAAACAACCCCGCCTCCTATGAGGTGAGCCGAGCAGCCAGATAAATGAGTGGAAGGACAAACCAGTGCACAGACAGACGGAAGGATGGATGATAAATTACCCGAAATTGGATGTAAATTGGAGGAAATGTAGGAAAGATTTAGGAATGGACAACCTGGTGGCGTTATGTAAGAAAACAACATCCGCACATTTTTTTGTGTGTATTAGCCAAATACTTCAAAGAATGAAGTAGGAGATGGGAAAAAATGGAGTGAGAAAAGTCCTGAGATACTGATTCACCATTATGTGAAATTCAATTTTCCCTTCTGCTCCTCTTTTATCTGGTGCCATTATGGAGACAGTGTTTGTCTGGTGGCAGGCAAATAGGCCTGCTTTGTTTAGACTAGTGTCAGCTATAATGAAAAAGCACCATCAACTCAGAATGGGGGGCTCTATGCTGTGTCTATCGCAACACTCAGCAGATAATAACTATTGATTGCTATCCAGAGACAAGAAAAAAAAGACAAAGCAGAGGAAAAAGACAAGGAATGTGGAATAAGGACATAGATTACAGTCTATTGCAATTGCCCTTTTGTGTGTCACCAATTAAATCTAAGTTCTTAAATGTAGAAAGCAACTTGAAAACCTCTCAGAAATTTTTAATAAAAAAAAAATATTCAGGAACTTGTTGAGTTCAGTTTCTGCAGGCAAACAGTTTTAATTCAGCTTCTGTTTGTCTGTGTTTCAATCTATAGCCTATATTTTAAGAGCTGTCAGATTCTGACTGACGTGCCCACAACAAGCGTTAATATTTCATGCAACAAAGTGGAAAAAAATAATAATAATACAGATCTGTACAATGCTTGAATCTCCCATTGGCAAATCCATTTAGGGTAATCAAAAAAAAAAAACACACACATTAAAAGCTCATTGCAGTAAATAAAAGGTGTGACTTCAGCAGCTCACTCTCTTATGTCAGAGGTGGGCTTCAACGCTACAAGACGTCCAACCCTAACCCCCAGGCAGTAAAAAAAAAAAAAAAAACATAAACCCTTTGTGGCAATTTTCCCATAATGAATGTTTGTGGTCATTGATTTCCCATTCTAGGAACACTCTGTGACTCCACATCGATCCCAGTGGCTTTTATATGTAGATACAAGGAGAGTGTGCAAAGTGTTAAGTGAGTGTGGCAGCTGTTGCTTTTTGTAATTTGCAAGCAGTTCACGTCAGTTTTAACATCACACTTCTCTGAATCAACAGCAACTGTAATCAAGTTGTTTTTGTGCAATGCTTCAGCTAACTGCATGCAGTAGGCTCTTTGTGATTGATTAACTGGGTTTATAGAAGTGACTTTCTCATCAGAATTTTCATTTTTCATTACAGTGTCTTCTATTACAAAGATTGTAGAAGCTTAACAATGCATTACCTCAAGCAGTTACCGAGAAAAACATCTATTCATTTCAATAAAATCGTTTTGTTTAAGCTTGTTTTGCATTCATAAATATGTGAGGCCCGTTACAATCAGACTTTAGGTGCTCTGGAGCATGCATCTGCATATGTTTAGTGGTAGTTTTCTGGGCTTTAAATCCGAATCCAAATCCTACAGATTATATTGAAGCAGCATGCATCCTACGTGATATGTCCACTGTCAAATATTGTGTCTGTTGGAACGTAAAAGACTGGGGCACGCAGTGGCAGAGAAGAACATTTACATAATTACCATTTCATGACATTATCATAAAGGGCACAAAAACATCTGTGTTGCAAATTCATATTGTCAGTTTTTCTTCAATTTTGAGAATTGTGACATGTCTTTGAAATTACTGCAGTGATTATCATTTCCAATACGAGATTGTTTTCTATCGATATCCAGACCTGGGAGGTTCAGCCGTCTGAGGTGAGGTGGGACTAGCAGCAGCGGTGAGATGAAACCAAGTTCCTAAAAAAGGGGAAAAAAAAAGAAAGATTTTCTATTGTTCCTGGGGTCAAAATAGTAGGATAGTAGTGACTTATAGTCCTTAGTCTTCGATACGGCCATCATGGATGCCTCCTGGAGACCCAGCCTGATGACCTTTGCCCACATGTCTTCACTGTCTCTCTCAACATACTATCCTGTTTGACCTCTCTTAAATAAAGGCCATTAGAGCCAATAAAATCTAAAAAGAAAAAAAGGTTGTTTCTGTGCGCTGCAGATCAGCTTGCTGAAAGAAGGCTACTTCACTTTTCTCTAACTTAAATTAAAGCCAGTTTTAGCTGATTGGATATAAACAGAAATTCCTGGGTTAAAACCAAAGGAGAAGCACCTATCAAGCTCATTAAGGCAACAGAGTTTTGTAGACAGGCAGGCGATATCTTTGTAGCAAAGTTGTGGAAACTGAACACTAAGTTGAGGGTCCTTATGGGAAGAAGGAGTTTGATCAGCTGGAGAAATGCAGAATAAAATCTCCCTAAAACAGATTGATTCTGTAGCGGAAGAATGAAGGAAAAAGATCACCAAAGACCAATCACAGTACATACTTTGGGAGTGGCAGTTGTCTCAGTAGTGGTTGTAATGATTTAGTGCTAGAGAAGTGTCTGATCCTTTGTCAGGATATGGAGAAGACAGGACACAATGGACGCACAGCTGTAGAGAGTGACCACCTAAGAGAAACAGAAACAAGTTCTGGAAATCTAAAACACCAACACATCTTATTTACTGGTTTTTATTCCAAACACTTCCCTTCCTCAAGTTCCAGATTAAATCACTTTGGAACTGAGATCTTGTAATGATCTCCACAGGCCTTTTATTTAGTAGATTAGGAGCTGTGAAAAAAAATATCCCACTAAAGTTCAGGAACTTTGCAAAGATGAGAAAAATTTGCAAAAAAAAAAAAAGGCTCACAGAGGACAGATTTAATCCATATCCTCTGGCAGATTTGTGGAATAACCTTCACAACCTCGGGTAAAGATCAAGTACCAGCATTTATAGTGATTTTCTCATAAAGCCTGCAGTTCAGCAAAGTCTGCCGTGACTGCTGAAAAGGAAGTCAAACTGCTATGCAGGAGTAAAGAGTGCGCTGTGCCTCTTGGCAAGAGAGGATCACCCAGTAGTTTCACAGTTATTTGGCGTCTGCTAGTTAAGAAGCATTTATGGACGATTTGTTGCTAAACACCCTTCCAGCAAAAACTGGGTTGCTTTTCTCCAGTATTACTCACGCCACACTTACGGTGCCGTTTTGACCAGTGTTTGCAACTGGCTTGTTGTGTTTTTGAAAATAGAGGTTAAAAGCAATCAGAGGTGTCATTTGAATAACCAACCAAATCTGAAAGCTTAAAACACACACCCACAGAGAAGTAAACAGAACATATGCTGTATTGAACATATTTATCCAGACAGAGAAACAAAACAATATCAAACCAAAACCTAGAAGCATGCATGCTGAGAAAATTATGAAAACGACACTGTGGCAGTGCTTTAGGTGGGCCGCAAATGCGCAGGACCACCACTAAATGTTACCCCTCAGCATACCGGGGCTTTTTCCAGTGTTATAACAGGTGTTAAGTCAGTCTGAGTTTCCCCATCAATATGTTCCCCCTAAAGCTCTGTACATGCTCACTCCCTCTCTGTCACTGGGGCACTCTGCTTGCACACAGTAGCACTACAGCAACCTGTTAAGCCTTGTGGTGAAGAGACCAAGCCAATGTGCAGACAGCCACTAATGAGAGCAATAGCTGAGAAATTTAACAGACAAAACTTATTAAACGTAGGGACGTAAAAGAAAACGAGCGAGGAACTATAAGTGAATCAGGGCATGAAAACAGAGAATATAAAAAATCAGACGTCTGGTTTAGGCGTGGGTTCTCTTTGCATGAATTACTGCAGCGTCACTGTAGCATGGCATGAAGGAATTAAGATATGGTGCTACTGAGGTGTTAAAGTTTTAGGGCATCAGCTCCTCTGCTTGTTGGGTCTGGAGTCTCTCATCTTCCTCTTAGTAATATTCCACTCTATGAAGCTTAAATCAGGTGAGTTTGCTGGTCAATCAAGCACCCTGATAATGTGGTGGTCATTAAAGAAGGTGTTGGTACTTTTGGTAGTATTGCCACGTGCTAAATCCTGGATGATGAAATCAGCATCTCCATAAAGCTTATCAGCAGAGGCAAGCACACAGTGCTCTAGAATGTCCCGGTAAACAGCTGCCCAAACTTTGGATCTGACAAAACATAGTGGACAAACACTAAAATTAATCCCCAAATTATGACGGTCACAGCTCTTTTCAGGCTTTCAAGCAACTTGTCCCCTCTGGATCAACTCTACATTTTTCCTTTAGACTCCAGAATAAAGTTAAGACGCATCTCTGCATAATGTCCTCCTCTTATCTCTTGAATTGGTCTCGATGTAATTATTCTTAATAGTGGTATTGTTTTGTCAAACACATTTTTCTTTTCACTGAATTCTCTAGTAATATAGACTTTCCTAACAACCACCTTAAGATCTTTAGCAATGACTTTTTGTAACTTGTTGTGTATGTAACTTTTGCCCATTATTCTGTAGGTCATAGCACACCATGTTTTCTTTTTATTTATTTTTTTATCAGTGTCTCAACATGTTTGTTATGTGAATTTGGAGTATACATTAAAAAGGTACAGTAAGTGAGACAGATCTGTACATATAGACAGCCAAAATATAAAACAGACAAACGTAAAAGTTTTTTTTGGGAAGGCAGAAATAGGAAGAAGATCCGTCTTTATTGCCTATTTTTTGCCCTCATTACTGCTAACTAGTTGAAGCAGCTGGACCCTGTGGCTTTATCCTCAGGCCGCTCTGGCCCTGGTGACTCCCTCGACGGGAAAGGTCATTCAAAACAAGACCACCTGCTCTTTCTCAGGGTTGCTAGAGTCACAACAGGCGGGAACAAGTTCTTTTTTTTTACAAAGCCAGGAGTAGAAAGTGAAATCTTCTTGTCCTAATTGTGCAAATAACGACAGACAATGTAATTCCCAGCTACTTCCACAAAGAAGGAAATGTAGGCAGGTGCAGAAATATCATTCTGTTCTTCTCTTGTGTATAATTTTTTTTCTTTTTCCAGCATGAATATGTAGCTGTTGTCTTAACTGGTCACCCTAAATTAGCTGGAGAGGTTACTGCTTGCTTCCATGGGTGTTGTGCCTCTACGTATTGAACCCGCCTACCCAGGGTCTCTTGTTCTGGGACAACTTCCCTGCGTCCCCGTCATTTCAAGCTTGGTGGAAAGAATTTAAAATTGTTGCAAGCTTTTCTAAATTGAGGCAGCACTAAATAAAGAAACTGGAAATTCAGTTTATTCTTCGCACAGGATGCAGAACCAGCAGGAGCAGAGCTTCTTGGCAGTGTGAAGAAGTACACACAGAGAAGATGCCACAGGATCAAAACTCGGTGAGGCCAGCATGGTGGCTGTTCTCTTTTACTCTCTGTACAGATTGTATTCCAAAACGTGGAGTGAGATGCGAGGTCTATCTACAGTTACAGATGAGGCTCCATTAAGCATCAACTTGCGCTGTGTTCAAATTAATTGAATCCAGCGTAAGGCTGAGCCTCTTGCAGTACAGGAACAAATCAGCTAAATTTGTTAATGTGGTTGTTGAAGATATGTTGCACAATTGCAGAGCATGCAAAAAAATTGATCTGATTGGGTTTAATCCATCAAAATGATGTGCAGTAGGGACAGCCAGAAATCAGTACAAATTGAATTTTTTTTTTACCTTTAAATCTATTGCACTTTGAGCAATCATGTTTTAGGAAACCGCTCGTCTAGAAAGTTAGATGAAAAATACATGTTGTAAATAGACCAGATACACAACACCATACTCCCAAGGAAAGATGGTGCACTTAAAAAAAAAAAAAATCTAATAAATAAACTAAATAAATGGATTTCAAGTCTCGAGCCAAACGTAGCTTGTGGCAGTCCACTGAGACAGGAAGGCATCGACGAGACGAGTACGCCTTTGCGATTCACACTCTACGGGTCTTGGTGCACACTGACAGCTCTATGTTGGGTAACAGCACACCACATGTTTTCACCAAATCTGATATCATGCTGATTCAATCAGAGATGCTTCAAGGCATTTGTAAATATTGACACACAGTCAGAGAGAAAGCGAGAGAGACCTGAACTGTGTCTCCTTCATCTGTCTTTGCACTGTTGCCATTTTTCGTCTTTTGTGTGAATAATTATTTCTTTAATGTGGGGCAGTAAATATTAATACAAAGTGCATAAATTCTTTGGGGGAACAGGGGAGTCTGCTATGTTAAACTGTGGATTTGAACAGTCTACATATTCTTTTAACGACTTCTGGTGGAAGCTGGTTGCATAGATTTTAGCTGAGAGAGGCAGAGTAGAGGAAGGACAACCTTCTGATTTAGTTCCTGCATTTTGTCTTCTTAGATACACACCTATTATCAGAAAACAGTGTTAACTTTAAATAAGGTTTTGCTGTAAGAAAGGATTTTCTTGACATGTACTGATTTGAATCCATTAGCTAATGCCCCAGTTAGCAGTGAGGATAGAAATGTTGCAAAGTTTTTTTATTATTATTATTCAAAGGAAGTAATTTATATAGATTAAAACATTGAAGTGTGCAATTAAACATAATAATAGTTTGCTAAATGCCAGAACAAACTTATTTTTATTACTTTTTTTCAACATCCATACAGGATTATAATGCCTTTGAACCGTTTGGGAAAGTAAAGATGATGACATCATTGCTTTCTAAGCTTGTGATTGGTTAATTCACTGCCTCTGGGTTAAATGGAGGCAAATTTATCTGGGGATAAATTTTAAGGTAACACTTTAAAGACACTTCTTCCATCTGACACCTTGGAAAAAATGTCATTTGAATAAAATGAAGCAAATCTTGGAGCAACTGTCACAATCCAAAAGCAGGAGTTTTCTACGTAACTAATACAAGAGAACAATTGCTCAGGAACAAAGGGAGGTCAGGTATCGCCAACCTAAGGCTACTTAGGTTAATATTTTTTGATTATTTTTGATTAACTGTACAATAAAAATGCCCCATTACTTGTGAATATAAATATGGAAACTATTCAGCATGTCATTGTTTTCATCTGGCATTTTAATTAGGCTGTGGAGACTTGAAGGTCTTTGTAAAAAATGTGTTGCTTGTTTGACTTTTTTTTTTTTTTTACAAAGTATTACATACTTCCCATCTGACGTAAAGGAGAGAAAAACAACAAAAAAGAAACTTCATTTTAACTTGTTCTAAAAGCCTTTTTATTTTTACATAAATACAGTTGTCTTCACATCTGCTTAGGCAACACTCTAAATTTGTCACAACCTTTATTGTCTTTTCAACCATTTGTCACCCTGCAGATGTAGACTGTTGTACTGCCAAAGCTAGTTTGTGATTCACTAAATGATGTGCAGAAAATGTCTAACTGGGCACCGCAGGAGAAAATAATGGCGACTTCATTGGTACTTTGTTAGAAAATTAGAATTCTTACGGAATACTTTGTCAGGCATTGAAATAAACACTGCTGCAAAGCGTAAGAATATGTTTTACATCTTCATGGTAACATTGTGCCCAACAATAAAAAAATATCCAAAGGCAGTATAGAGTACTTTGCCACAATGACACCGAACGTAAATGTCTCCTCAGTAGGCTCAAGTATCTGATAACTTGGTAATGAGAACAATTTTTGCCTAGAGGCAAAAAACAAAAAAAAACAAAAACTGAGCTAGTTGAAAACAGCTTGTCATTTTCTGTGTGGCATTCTGTTTTATGCAAAACCTAATTTTCACATTATATTGTTACACAGTGTAATAATATTAGCAGTTTTTTCTATACAATAAAGAGCAATTTCACTTCTTTCTTTGATATATTCTTTAATGAGGATTGTGTGACTGTTTTGTTGTAGTTGCTCAGTGGATTGAGAATGTTACAGAAATAGCTAATATATTTTTAAACTTTTAAATGACGTACATGTAGACACCTCATTTATCTTCAAGATTAGAGCTTTTGTTTTGAGAGCTCATTAACCAAAAGTACATATTTCCCTGGTAATATTTATACATCCATCTAGGGATGAGTAAAAGCTGAGAAACTTCTACACCAAACTATACAAACTATATCCAGGAAGTAGTGGTTGTGAAACTTCTTCTAAAAGGTAAACGATTGGTAACTGCAATGTGTGTGTGCACCCACGGGCGTGATTAAGGCACACACACACCTATGCACCCAGACACACACACACACACACACACACACACGCACGCACACACACACACACACACACACACACACACACACACACACACACACACACACACACACACACGCACGCACACATACACCTGTCTTTGTCCTGCTATGTTATTGACAATATTTGCTGCCTTCCTGGTAGTCCATCCCCAGACTATTAAAACTGATAGGTTACTTTGATTTCTTTCTGCATCCTAGTTGTATTGAGCTGTGCATCAGTCTGCTGAGCAGGTGTGGATTTGCAGTTGCATCAAACATGAACAGTGGAATGAAGCCGCCGCTTTATGCATTCTGTTCCTTCTATCTCTACTGTCTGCTATAACTAAAATATCTGCTGTCTTTACATGGTGATGATTTTGTAAGCTGAGGATTTGGTCACACTTTAATGTTTTAAAGAAAACTGTCTTATGATACAGAAGCTCGCAATGTTTAAAGATGTCCTCTGAAAATGTGATTTCTTAGAGCACTTGGATGGGAAGTTGAAGTTTTATCAATGATAAAACCATCAAATATTTTGGCTAAAGACATCACAGATGTTTATCCAAGAGCTGGCCGCAAGCATTGTCCACTTTTACATTATCTGTTAATGCAAATATTGGCAGTGTGAAGAGTTTATGAGGGCGTAAAATTAAACAAGGCTATTTTTTTTCTCTTGTTTTACGCATAAAGGCACAAGTGCCTTCATGCGTCCTGACTTAGAGGGCATAAGATATGGCATGAATGCATTTAGTGTAACTAATTGTTTTATTATTTTACCATGTTCAGCTGCATGTGAAATTACATGCTTTGCATACTGATGGCTTGGATTACTCTCTGTTATCAGTGAAATTCCCTGATAACAGATCAGACCCTAAAAATGGGGGTTAAAGGAAAGAGATAAAACTGAAAAATATAAGTACTTTATTTCTAAAGAAAAACTGTTCTGTTTCAGCTTATGAAGCAGTACTGCTGTACTTTTATTGCAGCAGAAAACCCCAAAGGATGCAAAGTGCCTTTCGTGTGCTCTTATCAAACAATATCATGCCAGAATGTGACAAGTTCAAGACTTATGTTGCTGCTCCCAGACAGAGCAAATCAGCAGCTGCATAGTGAAGTACTGCTCAAGCAGAAAGAACATGTTAACACACACACACCCCCACACACACACGCCTACACACACACAGAGAGAGATACATAGAGCTATATAAACCAGTTATATGAGGAATGGTTACAGATAACCTGTTATTTAATAGCGACATGTTATAGAAATTCTATGATCAAGCTACATTATTAAGTACAAGATGCAAATAACAGACTGATCAAGTTGGACCAGCATTTTATACATTCTAAACTGATTTAATTCAGGATATCAGCAATTTAAAAAAAAAGCTTGCTTAAGCTACTGCTGCCTTTTTATAATTGTGAACCTGCCCATTCTTCACCGACCTCTGTCTTAAATGAGAGAATGTTTCATGTCCCCATGAAACATTCTCTCATTATAATAAAACATTGTAATATCTAAATCAGATCAACAGTGTCAGAAATACTCAACCCAGTCCACCAACACACATGCTCAAAGTAAGTTAAACCCGTTTTTTCATTGTGACACTTGAAGTGAACCACATAAAATGGTACGTGATTTGTGATGCTCCCCTTTGATTTGGTAGCTGTCTTAATAATCAATGTAAAAAGTAATAATAAAATGTTCAGTTTATGTATGTCTTTAGGTTTTATGCAATAACATTATCAATGACCTCATTAAATAGCCATTTACATTGCAAGAAATCAGTCAGTAAGTTCAATAAATATTTCCAACATTTTTGCTCTGACTGACAACCTTGTGAATTTCTTTCTTTCTTTCATTTCACATTTCGTTGAATGTTTTTTTAAATTTTTTTAATTCAATCTAAGTGAAGAAACAATATTTTGGCTTTTGTTTTCCAATGTGTTAGTTTTTCTACCAAGAAGCAAAATTTAAGAAGCACAATTACTGCCATGTTAGGCCTTAAAGCCTTAACCAGTCTGCTGATGACTCTTTCTGGGACTTGAAGTGTTAATTCTTAATTATCCTTGTTGAGCTAGATTGTCAGCATCTCCACTAATTATACTCAGAAGTGTTGGATAATGATTTCATCCACCTAATCAACCATCACAGCAAAACAATAAGAAAATCCGTTCCTCATCATTGTTTTAATTAGTGTTTTCCTGCCTCTAAATTCCGAGCAGAACAGCTAAAAGCAAAGGAAAAAAAATCATGGATAACAGAGTCAAAGCTGAGAAAAGAAATTTCTCTGTGGTGTAATCAATGTACCCTGGTTATTCAAGCATTCCTTATTTTCCTTTTATACCAGTGAAATAACCTTGGTAAAGATTATTAACTTAAATCGTATGCATAGGTTTGCTGCATAGCTTAATCCTCTCTCTCTCTCTCTCTCTCTCTCTCTCTCTCTCTCTCTCTCTTGTTTTCCAGACTCAGAGTTGCTGCAGAACTATTGTCTTCACTTGATTACGGCAACAGTGTGATACGGCTAAAACAAAGATAGAAACTGACAGGGTTTAAATTAGCCCTTTAAGGCAACAAAAATGCAAGAGGCTTTTAATCTGAATAAAGTATGACCTTAGTCCTCAGCTTTTATTATTTCATAGAAAGCCATGCGAGTTAGGCAGTTCACAGAGGCAGCTTGCTTTGCTTTCCCCCCCCCACCTATTTTCTCTCCTTTTCATATCATCTCAATTTCAGCCTCAGGAAAGTTATTTTGAGAAATGGCTAAGTCAAGAACAAATTCTCTCACATTGTTGCTGTTGACTTATTCAGTTATTCGGCCATGTGGAAAATGGACACAATTTTCCACAAATGGAACTCTCTACTCTGAATGATTAATTGTCAGAAGCCTGGTAGAGATTTTTGTGCTGGAAGGGTTTGAAGCTGATAGTGCATCACACAGGACCACGAGCCTGTTATCAGGATGAATCAGCAGGACAAAGAAAAATGTATCTGGGTCTAAGTAAATGTGACTTCGTTTTATATATCATAATTAATTAAGTGATGAAATCACTGTTATGTTAGTGTGTTGATATAAGACTAAGTCTATTAGTCTACATTGTTCACTTTCTAAACTGACTAATGGAAATAGGCATCTACAATTAAATGCAATTTTCACTTATGCCATTAAATTGGTAGTAAATCATGTATTATTGTTATGAGTTCATGCCCATTAGGGGATCTTTAGGCATTAATAAATAACATTAAGAAAAGCTCAGAATCTGACTTTAAACATATCCATGCATAAATAGATTGTACACACACTTCACACCCTGACTTCATAGTGAGTTCAAGATTAACTAATAATCTTCTATTCCACAGACTGTGCTCCAGAGATTTAATCAAATATAATAAAAATAAAGCTACTATGATAAATTGCCAATTGTAAACATATCAATACATGTCAGGCAATGTTCTTTGAAGTAATGGGCTTATTCTGCTAATTTATAATCTACCGCATGTCTCTTCTTAGTTCATGCAATAAACCTTAAGCAGAATTTTGAATTCAAGGGTTAATATTTTGATCCTGATAATACATCCATGATGCATTCCCTCCATTAGAGATCCTTACAAAAAAAAATTAACACTTGAACAAGAAATGTTTGATAAGTTTCCGACAACTTGCTAAAGTCAGCGCCATGTAGTGGCCTGGCATGAAAACTACACCAGATTCAAAGTGTTCTGGTGATTTTGTCTAAACGTGGAACTTTTTCCCTGTCAACATCGGAAAATACAGGCAGTTTCCAGGCAGCAAACATAGCTAAGATCCACAGTTTTCTCAGAACTCTGCAACTTTAAGTACATTTCAAAACTCGCAGTTTTTTAAACTGCACTTTTACTTTTACCAGTCTTTTTTTTCCCAGGCATGTATCTGTACTTCTACTTAAAGAATGTGAGTATTTTTGACACCTCTTTCATTACTTTATGAAAATGTGGCTTTTTAAAAAAATAAATAAAACTAAATAAATTTAATGTCAAAGTTAAAAGATTTCTAAAAAATAATGACAAAGTACTGAATCTTGTACCTCCTTCAGTCATTGTCATTGTCAGCCACTGCTGACCTGGTGACCTCATGCTTGATTCTGATTCAATGGGAATACGTTTGACATTATTTTGGTACAAAAACAAAACATCATAAATTCAACTAATCTGAGGTGTTCAGAGGTTTTTTTGGCACTCTTTACACGTGCTGTGACATAACAGTCAAGATTCCTTGCACTCTTGCTTTGAGCTTGTGTGGGATACGCGTCACTGGTAGACAAGGTAATGCAAGGACACCAACCTGTTTCTCTGCCTCTGACAGAGCTGGTCTGCAGAATTCAGATCTATCAGCCAGAGCAGTGAGTGGAACCAATAGCAGTGTGATTAGTCTTGCTGGGGGGTAAATGAAAACCATTATCAAGGTTTTTCTGTCCGCCGCATCCTAATGCAAAACACAAAAGAGAAGTGATTTGAATTTCTAAAGCAGCACCAGCGATGCTCATTTGGCACTGGACAGTCTCATTCGGAAGCTGGCTTTTTTTTTTTTTTGCCTGCTGATTTTGTTTTGGTTCTATGATGTGTCTTGAAATGAGCATCATCAACAACTGTGACTCTCTCGATGGCCTGGTGCTTTGGTTGTACTTTTGCTTAAAAATGTGATTAGCAGTTTTCAATTCCTAAAACAATTGCCAAGAAATAAAAATGTAACTTCTGTGAGACATGTTTTTTTTTTCCTACTAGATACTAGTCTGGTAAATTAAACAACAACACGTTGGACTGTTAATGTCCAATGTGTTGGACAGAGAATTGATTTTCCCTTTAGCTAAATCAATTATTTCCTTACAAAAACTTGAATTCAAAACAAAAGTATTGAGAGTGTGGAGCATAAGTTCAGAAATAAGGAAGCATCCTTCATAAACATTCAGCCATTGCTCTGTTGTTGAAACTTGAGCTAAGCTGTGTTTCTGTCCTCCAGTTTGAGGAGCGAACTCTGCAGCTGTGCTCCAGTAAACTAGGAATAAAGAATTCTGACTTTTGCTTAATAAGGGTAATCCGCTTATTACAAAAAGTATTGTCACCAATACTGCCTTGATATTGATCTACTGAACCGAGATGTATAGCCTCACCTGCTGACATTAAATCAGACTAAGCATTTCTGGCTTTAGCTTATTTATGAATTCAAAACTTTTCATTTGCTAAATATCATAATTGTTTTAATCAATGTATTTTTTACATAGAAATAAAAAAATTTTAAGATCTTCAGATTGAGGATTTTACATAGATTTTCTTTGTTTTTGGTAGAATTTGACATTTGATCATGAATTACAAGATCACAAAAACAAAACGCATTTAGAAAGATATTGAGTATGAAATGGAAGTGGTGACTCAGTTTTTAATTTGATCAAGCTTATTTTAGAAGCAGCTGAGATTTAAAAAAAAAAGAAAAACAATAACAGCACATTTGTTTGTACAGACAAAAGCTTCCAATACCTGTTTCCTGTTTAATTGCTGTGCAGCGATGTCAGTCATTCATTTTTTCCCCTCTTTCGTTTCTTTTCTCTTATTTTTTACCTCATCCTGTTCCACTGTTTTTCCCGGTCTTCCAATTTCATGGCTGGGCATCCTCCCATGTATAATTCATGAGTGACATGCTTGTTTTACACACCACGTACCAACGGCCATGTTGTGGCGCCCTGAGGGGGTCTCAGCTTTGCCAGCCTGTAATCTGCTTACACAGAGAGCAACTGGCTCGCAGCTCTCCTCACCAATTACACTCAATTCATGCAATGGCCCTCTCCCTGCCACAAGGTTGGTTTGCGATCATCATGTCCTTCAGAAAAGGTGTACACAGAGAATAGCAACACTGCATCCGTATTTACGTCTGACTGGGAGATAATTGGTTGAGTGCGCTGTGTTGGGGGCACCAAGCAGATAAAAGCACCTCGCTGAATTTGACAGTTGCTCTGCTCATTGCAAGGTCAGGGTCCACGGGTACATCAGCAAAAGCACCTGACAATGGAGCTCATTCACCAAGTTAGAGGCTCGAAGTTTAACCCATAACAGCAATTTACCTAGGTGTGCTTATTATTCATTGCGAACAAAAACACCATGGACCGCGTGCAGCATACAAACACAGACTGGCGAGCTTGTACATACAATACCTGCCCAAACGGTGCAGTCAAATGTGGTAGTGTGTAGCCGGTAATAAGCACTGATTGTTTGTGACGGGGCTGTATAAGGCTGATTTCCCAGCTGAGGAATGGGGGCTTTGTATACATCACAGAGCTGTCAGTCTGAGACAGAAAATGGGCCCACAGCTTCACTGCTTTTCAGCAACAGACAAGCGAGAACCACTTCACCGTTTAGCTTTCAGACAGCCGACAGGAACAGCTAGCGATAATGTCGGTACTTTAAATATTTTACAGATGCGGTTGCAAGCCCATTTGCATGAAAATGTGTGCTTTGGTGTTATATTTTTATTTTTTTTGTAAGTGGGGGAGAAACATGTCTGTTATTTAAAGAGTAATGGCCGTTACTGACTCCAAACTAGGTCTAAAGAGTAAATCCATCTTCAAGCCTTCTTTGTCTTGCTCAGGGATGCAGGGGACCCTGAGCATTGGCAGTAAGCAATGCACAGGGTCCCCTGATGTAGTCATGAGTCACAGTTCAAAACATTTAGTTGAATTTAGTTTTCATTCAATAAACAAGTTCGTTCCTGATAGGAAATGGAAAAAATGACACAAAAAATTTAAAGGACAATGTTTTAAAAATTATCTGTCTTTGGTTACGTTTTATGGAAAAAATTGGCTAGTCAAAAATGTGTATCAAAGCTTGATATATTTTGATGTTTTATCTTAAATAATGAGTTTCACGTCTGTGAGGGTGGGACGCCGGTGTGCCATCATGTCAGATTCAAGTTTGGGACTTTGAGTCAGAAGAAAATTACTAATATTCCTTTCACCCTAAATATGCCAAGACAATGATAATAATAGGCTGAAGTGTAGGTAAAGTTTTTTCTTTGTGTATTCATTCATATTTTATTAATCTTAATTTTTTTTCGCAGTAGAAAAAAATCAACTGCTACATAAGTAAGGTTTAGAGTTTAATGTTAAGAGTTTAAAAAATGTTCCTTAGTGATTCACAGAGAATAAACTTTATAAAACATAGTATATGAATCACTGAACGAATTAGCACCACAATACATTAAATATCTGCTATTTGTTGTATCAACATTCCAGACCACTCAGGACTTCTGGTTCTGGTTCTGCTCTGCATCCCCAGAACCAGAACCAAACATGGAGAAGCAGCATTCAGTTTCTAAGTTCCTCCAATCTGGAACGAACTTCCAGAAAACTGTAAAACAGCTGAAGCGCTGAGTTTCCTTAAGTCAAGACTCAAAAGCCACCAGTTTGAACTATAATAAATGATTTATTGATGTAAAGCACCTTGAATCATCTTGCTACTGAATTTTGCTGTACAAATAAACTTGGCTTGACTTACTTTAAAATATGTGTTGTTTATTCCTACCCTCCTGAAGAAAATTATTTTATTGCTGTGGTTACATATGGTTTTGTTTAGAGTCCCAACAAAGTTAATAAATCATATTTGCATATGTTGCATTAGAGCCTGGATTTGTATCATTTTCATTTGGGGTTTCCTGTATCAGATGGCACATAGTCAATAATTTATCGATCCTACTGTGTTTTATTCATAAGTCTCTCACTGTGGAGAGATCATTAGGGAGATTTTTGAGAGCTACCACTACTGATCGACGACTCCATGTTGGACATGTGACGACAACAACAGTCTGTTACCTACATCTACAAAGATGACATAGAAGATTGAACTCTGTGTTGCCTGTTTCACAAAAACATATTTGATTTGAAAGGGTTGCAAAAAAAAAAAACACTCTCTGAATGGGTTGTTTTTTGCTTTAAAACCCAACTTTAACTGACTGTTGCTGTGACTTAGTGTTTTCTAATTATTATTGTTAAATTGAACTGTCAGCATATTACTAATTGCTCAGTAAAATGTATAATGAGTTCATCAACCTAATCAACAATAACCAAAAACAATGCAGAAAGATTTTACTTGCATAATTGTTCTAATTAGAATTTTCTGTGTATAAACTCAACATTGGGATTTTAGAGTTTTATGTAAAGGTGCATGTTTTGTTCCTGCTCTCTACCTTCTGCAATTTTTTTTTAAAAAGGACTATTTATGTTCAACTGAAAGAACGCAAGTTGCTGGCAGGAGAAAAATATATTTTTTTATTTTCACTATTAGGCAATTTCAGTATCAGTTGCATCAGAAATACTCCTACAAAAAAAAGTTGAGAGTGAAGGTGAAGGTATGCTATCATTGTCACTTCATTATACTTCAGGGAACTTTGGGTCAAGCTCCTCCAGCTATAAAAAAAAAAAAAAAAATCTCTCATAATCTAGAGGTATGTTCGTAAATGTCATCCTGGATGTACAATATAGAGGTAAAACATTGACAACCTTCTTGGGCACCTTTTTTTTTTTTGCCATGACTGCTTTTCCAGGATTTTTTTTTTCTTCAAGGGCTTCTAATTAAATGCACAATTAAATAAAAAACAGAACTTTAGGTGGTTTGCCGCTCCAGTTACTCAATAAGCATGTTAATACTCTGCTTAATGCTTATGGAATACAAAACATCCATCCATCCATCCATTTTCTTTCACCCTTGTCCCTCAGTGGGGTCGGGAGGGTTGCTGGTGCCCATCTCCAGCTAACGTTCCGGGCAAGAGGCGGGGTCACCCTGGACAGGTCGCCAGTCTGTCGCAGGGAATACAAAACAAACTTTATTAATTCCTATCTTGTGTATCAAATATGTGATCCCCTTATTGCTCCATGTTGAAAAAGTGAAAATCATTCTTTTGTAGGTTGCTGTACTTGTTCCAAAGAGGCATCGGCATTGGAGAATTGAAAACCTATTCATTAAATGACATTCCCACCACGTTGTCAGAAATGTTGCTAAATTGATGCTTTCAAAACAGCTATGCTGCCTAATTAAAGGGCTGATAAATGGAATATCTGAGATACAAATTTTCTTGTAATCCACTGATATATTGTAATCTGTGTCAGACAATTTGTATAAAAGTTTAGAATACCTCAAGTCTTTAGTGAATTTTTAAACATAAAAATGGAGGTTTAAATGGCCATAAAATGTAGATACATGATTACTGCTGCCAATCAAGTACAAATTTGGATCAGACTAATCACACTCTGGTGCTATGATTAATCACAATTAACCCCTTGTCTAGCTTTGTAAACATGGAATATAAACTTGTGCACAGTGGTCACTAACCCACAAAAAAGCAAGCAATTATCCGAGTTGTTTTTTGTTGTTGCAAAAAGTAGGTAGTGTACTCTTCCTAGTACTCAACAGCAACTAAGGAAAACCATTTGTTACAACCCGGCTCGGCCAGGGGAAAGGGAAGTAACATTAAAGAAACCTAGATGTTAAGGTTTTAACAATTTAGAGGTTTATTGTTCGGTTTTGACAAAAATAAAAAGGTAAAAATTAAAAATAATGAAAATGTAGGGACTTACAACAAAAATGAACTAAATGAAACAAAATCCACAAAACAATCAGAGTTGTAAACCAAAGATCTTAAACAAAAATTGACTTTCAGTACAGGTTAAACAAAAACAAAACTACAAATCTCTAGCCGAGATACAAAGATCCCCCACAGGGACAAAGCGAGTTACACCAGCTATTGAACAAAGAATCAGCCACGCCTTATCCTAGGAAGTCCTTGGTTTTTAAAGGGAGGCCTCAACAGTGATTGGTGGAGCTGGCAATTGATGACCCAATCACGGTAGGCCTCAGGGTGTGGCACAGGACACCAGGGCAGCACCCACTTCCAGGTGAAGTCAGTCTGATTAGCCACTGCAAAAAAAAAAAAAAAAAACACAGAAAAGGCCACTGGCCGCAACACCATTACACAAATGGGGAGGTAACTGGGGACACTCAAACCCTTTACAATACATGTGACTAATTAATGGATATAGGAGTCATCTTGACATTTATACAGTGTCTGGTCAACACTTACACTGGATTATTTATCTATAACTTTATTCATGGACAAATGTGCTTTTATATGTGGATAACTTGAATTGTTGCCAACATCTGAAGTGACATTTATGTAAATTTGCTTTTGGATTGTTATTTTCATGCATTAAAACCATAAGTGTCTAAGAGTTTTTACAGTGATGTAAGCCTTGCCATTACCTTGCATTTTAGTAGAACTCTATTCATGTGTCCATGTGTCCCCTGGGCAAAGACAAAAGTGACCCTTTGCCTCCATATGCCACTGAAAAATACCTATGATTTGCATGCAAAATTCAAATTAAAAGTCTTCTCTGGCAGCAACACGTCTCTTAATCAATGCAATGTGCCAAATTCCTGACATTTTACCTCTTTTTTGGTTCTTACGTTTCCTTCTGGCCAACACATCAGTTTGTTTCTCTGTCCTAGGGTTTCAGCTTATTGAATTAGCCTCAACTGATGCACACTTTTTCCTACATTGAATGTATGGCTTTTTCTCCATTTAAGATGATTTTGCAACTAAACGTTAATTATGACCGTTTCAGTCCAGTTCATTAGTCTGGTCCCACAGTAATACAGGCAGATGCCTGGTGGGCAATAATGATTTATCACAAAGCCACTGAGGTTTGAAGAACACAACACACAGGCAGTGCATCAGTACATTTTCTTCTAAATTTAAGTAAACAGATACACCATCTAGAAATACAGAAGCATTGCACAAAGGATAAACCATTGTTAATCAAGGTACACCGAATAAAAGTTGTGCAAAAGATGGCTTGTGGTTTAACCGTTACCGTCAAGATGGGTCCTAGAGAGCCAAATTGCTGATGACTGCTGATGTGTAGCAATAGACAGATTTAGTTTCTCTAAAAATCCACATACTTAATCAGACTTGACTAGAACAAGGAACAGACCTGAACCGAGTTAAAGGGAGCAGAGAACAAAGGAAAGGCAGGAACCTAAATAGACATCGAGACAGGTGAGTGGCATAACTAAGATGGGGAAACACAAGTGGGTTCAATGGGCTTGATTGCTGGGACAATTAGATGATCTGAGGAACTGGAACCAAAAAGAAAAACAGGCCTGACAGCAGTCTAAGAAAATAAATACAAATACACAAGAAGCGTAACACTAAGAGAATCAAAAGACAGGTACAAGACCATGACAGGAACAATCAAAAGGGGGGAAAAAAACTAATAATCAGGGTTAAAGAATAAACTATGAAACTATATATGGACTGGCATGACAAAGCCTGATGAGTAAGGAGTTAAATATCCTGACAGAATACAAAAAGACTCTCTGTTATTTCACAACAGAAACTATTTAGGAAGGTTAACACCAAAGTTACTTTAATGCAAAAAGTATGTACCATAAATAACCCATAAAAAACGCATACCAATACACCCAGCAACCATTAAGGTTGACCTTTTTTGGAGAAATTTTAAATAATTTTAAATATTCTACTCACATTTTTGTGCACCTTATATTGGTTCTTTCTGATTTTAAATACTTAAACAAATAATCTATTTGGAATATTATTATTAAATACACAGCTCTTACCTTTCATTCTAATGTACATTCATCTTACCTTAAGTAATAAACAAAATAAATAGTAACAATTGTAGTTTATTTAGTTAGAAGTAAATCAGAGCTAAAAAGGATTAAAAAAACACGCGTTTCATAAAATTAAAGGACATTGTCTCAAGTAAGAGCTAAACATGAAAGAGAACTGCAGATAATTGTTTTCTAAAAAAAAATCATAATCTTTGTAATTGTTATATATGTATGATTGCCTCTTATTTCAAGATTCCGTCCGTTCTTCTTGTTGTGATTAG
Source organism: Poecilia reticulata (assembly GCF_904066995.2). Taxonomy (NCBI): domain Eukaryota; kingdom Metazoa; phylum Chordata; class Actinopteri; order Cyprinodontiformes; family Poeciliidae; genus Poecilia; species Poecilia reticulata. Next base: position 14,058,352 of record NC_088846.1, on the reverse strand, counting down.
ATATTTTTGTGACCCCAACAGAGAAATAGGTCTATTGCCAAAGTATTCCATCACTCTTATTATCAAAAAGCTTTTCATTTTGAGCTAAGTGCTCCTCTGTGTGCTCCTTTTATCCCACAACAATAGCCTCTCTAAATTTAATTAGTATTAGAAGAACATGGCCAGTAGTGTAATTCATTACTTCTCCATGTCAGTAATTTTGTTGAATGATCTGGACAACATATGGTGCATGTACTGCTTTAATGGTCTAATAAAATCTTGGGAGGTTTCATTATTTTTCATGGATTTTATGCTTATATTACAAATAATTTGCTAGATAATACTTCAGCAGCATCCTAACTTCAACTTATGCCTCTGTTCCCCAGAGCACGAACATGAACCGCCATCATGCCACCTCAGTTATGTTAGCATGTATATTATAGGACAACTTTTTTTTTACAGAATCATATTGCTCTCACAAACAAAAATACATTTTCCAGCACTGTCACATTACAATGTGATAATTATATTGTACAAACATGATAATATTTTGTGAAAGTGATGATTATATTGTACAAATGTAATAATTGTAACAAACATGATCATTATATTGTGCAAAAGTGACACTTATATTGGCCAGATTGATCAACAGCGGATTCTCTTTTATCTTCGTTTTTTTGTACCCACTTCAGGAGTGGTACAAGCCGGGCCAAGCCGGGCCAAGCCGTGTAGAATTGCAATTTGATTGACAGCAGACTCCATTTGTGGACTGGCCCGTGATTTACATGACTGTACGAGCAAAGACTGGACATTGCAATGTCCAGTCTTTGCAGTGTCCAGTCCAGCAGAGCCAGGAATACATGTGTCGACTTTTGGAGTGGAATGACCATATTTCGCAGAACTGCGCAAAGCATGCCTCTCGGAAGAACGGGGCGGCAATAGAAGAAGCGACAAAAATTGAAGCTGTGGCCACTGTCCCGTTTGAGCTAGTTCAGCGCCAGCTGAGGTGAAATACTCAAACTAAATACGATTAGTTTGCGGATGTGTGGAAATTGGTGTACATCTTTGTACTACATTACCTAGATCAAAAAAGTTGCACAAGTTAAAAAAATATACAGTAAGTAGATGCCCCAACATGGATAGATTAAAAGTCGTGGGTGTTTTACCGGGTCAAGAAAAAAGGGATATTAAACTTGACTATATCCACACTTGACCACCCTTCAAAGGAAGTGAGACTTAAAACACCTCTGTTTTATTTTTGGGTTCAGGTTTTGCATCCCTGTTTAGAAAAATCATTTGTGGAACTACAATTATTGTCAACATGATACCCCTGCCTACACACTCTCTCACACACATATGTTGTTCTTTACGAGAAAAGTTCAAAGTTTTATTCCTGTCTTTGCTAACATTTAAAGAAAGACTGTAAGAAAAAGGGAGGGGAAAAAATAGTTTTATGTATTTCTCTGCGATTTACTAAATAGCCTCATTCTTACTCATCACTGTGTATTGAACATGGACGGAGTCCACAAACTGGGCATGGTAGTCAAGTGATGACCCCATTTTGAATCAAATGGAGGCTGAACAATTCTGAGATATTGCTTTCAACACTTTAAGGAGAACGTGTAAGGAGCATGAACAAAAACATTGTGGCCATTGTTCTTTTGTGGTGCTCAGATTGTTTATCGACGAGGTGAGCATGCCTTTTATCACCGTGAGAGGCTTCTGGAGACGAGTACAAACTCATGTTCATCTCTGTGTCCTATGGAGGACCAAACCTGACATCATTAAAAATAAAAGCAGAAATATAAAAATGTCCCAATAAAAATAAAAATAAAAAATCCATACTTTAAATGCTCCAATTACTTAAAAAAGAGAACTTTACTTCATGTTTTATCATTTTTTTGACCTTCCTATTTATTTTTTCAGCTTTTATTTATAGGCTTAAATCACATATTTAAGCCTATAATATACGTATTACTGCTTTTAAAATATTTTTTAAATATATACATTTTTTTTCTTTTCAATTATTTTATCTATAAATCTATTTGTTTTACTGCATCTCTTTATATCCCGGTGTTCTGTTTACATTTGTCTGTCCCCTGTTCGTACTTTACCCTATGCATTTCTTTCTCGTTAGGTAAATGAGGACGGGATGGATCTTAAAGCAACTACATCTACTCATGAGTTAGCTAGTTTTACGCTACATAGACCAAATCTACATGCCACTGGTGGTCAAAGTCACAACTAAGATGGTGAGCTTAGCATCTTTATTTGAAAACAAAGTTTTATCTCCTGACTTTGTTATTTTTCATTTGGAGGCTCTGGCAGAACTTTCAGTGAGAATTTCACCTTTCTAGAGCAGGGATCCTGAGTGTGGAAAGCGCTGATGGCACATCACTGCCACAGTGAAATATGTTGTGTGTAGAAATGTGCAGAAAGTCCAGTCAGGGGGGAAGAAATAATTACTGCAAAAGTAAGATAAAAAACCAAATTAGAGTTTGTAAATGCTCTCAAAACTCATTTTTTGGAGCAATGTCCAACAGTCCGATGAATATCAAACTGAAACCTTTGGTCATAATGACCATCATTACATTTCAGGGAGAAGGTCTGTCTGTTTAGACAAAGAACTTTATTAAGTTCACCTGTGTGAACTCTTTTTCAAGGCAAAATGAAAAAAGAGCATTATGAGAAAATATTGAGGCAAGTTTGCAAAAAAAAAATATGAAGCAGGTATGTAATGCATGAGCAATACGTCCTAAAAACTTAATTTAGTCAGTTTTGTTGGGAGGAATGGCCAAATTTCCGGCAAATCATTGTGAGAAGCTTGTGGAAAGATATTAAAATTGTTTCCAGTAAACTGGAATAGCTTACTGGAAACTTTCTATAATAAAAAGCTTTTATAATTATTCACAAATTATTCAGTATTAATGTTGGTCATCTATGTTGCATAGATGTTTTTCGTGTTTTTGAGATGCTGAAATGTCCTCAACAAATAAAATTTAATTGATTGATTGATTGATCTCAATTAACCTGAAATTTGAAAATGAGAAAAAAAACGTCTTCTTGTAAAGTGTATGTAAACTTCTGGTTACAACTTTATATTAGTGTCGCTCTTTGAACTTGCATTGCTCACATACACAACAGAAGAAAAAAACAATTAGACTGTCATGATCATACTATACACAGTAGACCTGATGCAAGCACGCAGCAAACAACCGTAATAAAACTGATTGCCATTTCTTCCCCTGCTGAAAGGCTTATTGCTCTTTCTTTTTTTTTGATGGCAGTTCTAGCACCAAATCAGCGATGACTAAGTCTTACAGTTATTTACTGTAGGATACCTGAAATGTCTGAAGCATCATTCGTAATCTCGCATTTTATTAAGGAATCCCTGCTTCTGATTTCCTCATTACTATCAGCAGCCATGGATGGGGGCTGTTAGTTATACACTGAGGGAATGCATTAAAAAGATATCTAACATGCACCCACTCATATAATTACAAATTAGCTAGTATTTGCATAAATAAAGCGCCGCATCGATTATTAAAACATACCACCAACCATGACTGTTCTTTATGCATCTCTCATGAAACGTGTTCATTTCGCATTCAGGCATGTGTTAGGCAAGTTAAAATTAATGCCATTCAGCTGCTAAAGTCTAATCCCTAATATCATGATTGAAATTCCTCTGGCTTTTATTCGTCTTATCAGAGCTGCTCCATGTTGAGATAATGTGTGTCTATGCGACTGACGCTGCCACGCCATTTGTAGCTTCTGATATTCAACGGTTGACATTCAAATGTGGCCCGTTCTACCTGGCTGCAGCTGCTCTGTTATCTGCTTCGGCTAGGCTGAGCGAAAAAAGGTGCATAGGTTGGGCGCTGCAGGCGAAGCCGGATCTTCACAGCATAATGAGAGTTTGCCAGGGTGCTGCTGTGCCTGGTCCCTTCACAAAGAAGGAGAAAAAACACTTTTATTCCTCACGTCAGAGAACCGAGGGCCCGCCTTGGGCTACTATGTCGCTCTTTGAATGTATGCAGATTGCTCAGTAATTAGAATAAAAGGTTTCTTCCTTTCACTGTTTTTTCTTTCACCTTAATTGAAAAGAGGTTGCTGTTGTTTAGTTCCCATGGGCTGACCATTGTGGACAACGCTGAATCATTTAGCAAGAAAAACAGTAAGTTGGAGGATGAAACAACTAGGAAACTATTCAAAAAAGTGTGTGAGCGTGTGTGTGTAGGTGTGTTTTTGAAAGCTTTGATTGTTCTTCCATGCTTGACTGAGCTGGATTTAGGGCAGGGGAACTCTCCTGTTTGAACATCCAAGACTTCCCTCTCCTTATCTCTGCTCCCCTCTCTGTTGCTGTCCATGTGTCTCTCTGTAGTTTATGCATTTATTTTTTTTTTCCGTGTGCCTCAGCTAAGGTGAAAACAGTGTCCATGTGATTTCTACAGCCCTGCTGGAGACCAGTACCTCATCACAAGTGGGTCTCGGCTGGTTGGGTAAGCGAATCAAATCTTGCACAGCACAACCAAAGCGATTGCAGCTTGAGACTGGAGACCCTGACTAACGTATAAGTCGTCGGGGCACGTTCAACCGGGTGCTTCTGATTTAATTCAGTGTAGATATGGGAAAACATGAGGAAAGGCTTGTAAAGTGACAGAAAATGGTATGAAAATAAAGCAACGCAGAATAATCAATACAATACGACTAAGCAGATTTAAAACAAAAAGACAGAAAAAATACACTTTTGCAGGTTTTAGTCCGGTTTAAATTTAAAGCTCTGTATAGAATAACAACAGAAAAAAGTTATTTTATGAGTACATTCTAAAATATCTAAAAAGCAGACACGCCTCTTGAACATTTTATACGTTAACATAATACCACCACAAATTTTAGTTTAATTTATTCTCATTTTATAGGACAATACAGAGTAGAAGATGTTAAATAAAATAAAAAACCATACATGTTCAAAATATTTGACAAATAACATTTTGAAAAATTTGGTGTGCATTTCTATGCTCAAAGGCCAGGAGACCGAAGTCCTCAGAGACTCTTGATATAAAATTTGCCAAAGGTCAACACATTACACACTACAGTCTACTGAGAAGAGTGTGAGTTGCTTTACTTCCTATTATTGGGACATAACGTCTGGCTCATAAGTTAAGTTTAGTCATAGTTCTGTTCTGCTTTAAGAAATTATTGACACGTGTGTAAAAAAATAGAGAGAGATTTAATAGTTCAGGACACAAATCTTAGATTTTATATAACAGCAGTGACACCAGACAACCAGTAACCTCTCTGACTCTTTTTTCCTTTTTTTTTTTAATCTACAGTCCATCCTCTTTCTATTTTTATAAACATGGAATATCACCCTCTGCTCAGGAAATGGAGGAATACTGAAGAAAAAAACAATTAGTGGTTCTGATTGGCTTGTGTGAGGTAATGAAATTGCGTGTTTCATTGTAGCGTGTAATAGAAAGCAGTTTGAAGTTAATTGAGGGGAGATAGGACACTAGACCACTGCCTGCTGCAGCACTGTCGTGGGGTGTTGGGCTTCACAGTGAAAAAGTCTATAATATCTTTAAATAATAGTAAGGAAATAAATCTTTATCAAAAGGAAGTTGCATTACTTCCCCATTGTAAGAAGAAGTTGAATTGTCTTATATTTAATGACTTAATTCCATTTGTTTTGGGGACAAACTTGCGGCTGTAAGACATATTCAAGTGTTCACAAAATTAAATGTTGTGACATTATATTTGCCGGCAATTTATTGCCATTAACGTATGCTTCTCTTAAATACGGGATAAATATGAAATAGTAGCGCTTGGATAGCAACAGTGAAAAAAGTAGGATACAGCAATCTGAGTTTTTGCAGATTCAAAACAACTTTGCTGTTCTGTGGCGCCCTTTCAACTGGATTTGAAAAGGAGGTATACTGCCATCTTCTGGTGGAAGAAATTTATTACAAAATTCTTTCAACACTCAGTCCTTAAAAATACAACATAAAGCAAACAAACAAAATAGGGGATCTTATGTTAAATCAGCTGATTCAGTCTGTTTTTTTGTTTTTTTTGTCTTGAATGCACAATTAAAACAATAAATTGATATTACACCTCTATGATTTTTAAAAAACATTGATTTAAAATGAAAACTGCCATCTTTTTCCTAGACAAAGAAGAACAATGTTTTTTTGTTAATAAAATCGATGCAGAAAAACTTAGAAAAAAACCCTAATAAAGTGGGGGAAGGTGTGGTCGGTGTGAAGTGTTTTTCTCTCCTTTCTCCTCCATCTCCCCTGAGTGTTGACAGAAGACAATTAAACGCAGCCTGCCATCGGGATTGATCGTGTCACCCTGACTGTCAGAGCAGAACCGCAGCACCTGTATTCATTAAACAACCTGTTTAGTAACCACAGAGCACAAGAAGAAGTCAGCCTCTGTTTGCAAAGCGAAGCACCACGGCGCGAGAAACACCGGCTAAATCGAACAGAAACTTCTCCACGAAGTGTGACAGTGGGGACAGAATCAAATGGAAGGAAAGCTTGGCCCATACCTCATGTAAACAAAACAAAAAAAGACACAGAAAAACAGAGAGGTGACACAATGGTAAAGTAAAAAAAAAAAAAATCTAAATTGGCTGCATTCATTGGAAATATGATTGGACTGAGACAGGTTATTTGTTGCTTTATTGCTTCTTAAACATCTGTTCACTTTAAAGGCTTGGGGGTGAAATGTTAACAAGTTTGAGCCCTCCCTGTGAAATGAATAAACGCTCTGCCAAGTCAACTGAAGATGAATAATGAATATTAAAGAGCCGCTGCGTATTGAAACCTAATTAGTCCTCATATACTTATTTTGCATAACCTTGCGGTAAACCTTGAGTGCCTTTGCTTCACATTCCATACAGCGGTGAGTCTGAGAAAAATAGGCCCCTCGCAAGCACCTCCTTTCTCCAACTCTTCCTCCAATTTCACAAACACATTCTTCAGATGTGAAACTTGACATCAGCAGAGCATCCAATCCATCAGATAAAATAATGCATTCAGCATAGATAAATATGTGTCTAAATAGATCTGTAATCTGTTTACAGATACCTGTAGTCCTAGTCGGCACAGGTTTGAGTCTGTGTGTAGAATGAGATTATAATGGGGAGTGGATAAAGGTGTGAGTAGATGTCGTATAATCTCCACGAGCTGTTCTGTCCTCTAATCATCTCTAACTTTGACCTTGGTGCTACATCTGAGGAATTCTTCAAGAACTGAAAACATTTTTTTTTTTAAATGGCATTGAGTGACCTAGACTGAACACTACTTTTAGGATTGATTTCTTCTCTGGCCGAGGTGACCTTAAGAGTAGGTTTGGTAAGTTTGAACTCTGACAAAAAGGGTCAAGGAGATTCTCAAGTTTATACTTTCTAAAGTAGCACTAAAAAACTTTTTTCCAGGAATGAACTGATCTCAAACAATTTGTCACATTTCAAGTACAAACTTCTATATTTCATTGGTATACATTTAATCTTATTATGTCTAAAAAAAAAGCATCCCTTGGTGCTGTTGTGGCACAGGGGTAGAGAAGGGTAGTCCTTGACAAGGCTGACACATGTTCGAATTCCCGCCACATGTTTTCCCCATCTCTCCCAGCCTACTCTCCTGTCTGATTACTTTCAAAGAAAGGCCACTACAACCAACAAAACCTAAATATTAAAAAAAGAAAAGCATCCCTGCAGCATGACTGCCACCACAGTGTTTCATGGCAGGTGTGATGTGTTCAGGATGATATGCAGAGGGCGTGGCGATGGCGCAGTGGTCCGAGTCCCAGTCCATTGACCTTTGCCACATGTCCTCCTCCTCTCTCACACATGATTTCCTGTCTGACCGCTGTCAAATAAAGGCTACAAGAATGTGAAAAAAAAGCTTTTTTTTTTTTTTTTCAAAATAATGATATGCAGTTAGTTTTCCACAGCTCATAACTTTTTGACGGTAATCCAAAAAAAAATATAAAAAATTAGGTCTCATTTGACCAGTGGACTTTCTCTCTCTGGTCTGCGATAATCTTTTGACACTCATATTCTACTTCTGCTCTTCTACAAAGGCATGACATCTTTGTTTTTTTTTACTGACACAATAATTTGAAAATTAAACAAGTAGCTTTGAAAATTTCAGCTGTGATCTGAGTAATGAACCAAAGCAACTGTGAGAAACTGTAAATCCTTGCAGTACATTGTTAAATAAGTTTTTGATGTTTTACGCTGGGCTCAAGAAAGCCTATTTGACACTAGAAAAATGGCCATGGATGTTCGATGTTTGATTGCATAGAGGTGTATTTAGAGCTGCACATTGACTCATGCAAACTAGCTCATTTGTTTGCTTGTGTCAATAGATGCTCTCATTGGAACATGCAAGGACTGCATTTTTTGAAGACAGGTTTAGGATGCAAAAAATACGTCTTGTGATTTAGCCACTCCTGTAGCGCTTCTGACATCCTGTGTGTCCTTGTTTGGTTGCTTGAGAGGTTCACTCAAGTATTGCACTACTACAATCACAAGTGACAGGCGGAAAACTACCAACTGGGACACTAAGAAAAGATAAACTAAAGGAAAACATGTAAAATGAGTTGTAAAAACATCGACAGATGTGTACCTTAAACCTTACATACATGGAAAAACTCAGAGAAGTGGAAAGTTATGCTGTCGTTCAACAGCTAATGGATTGTTCACTTATTACTGCTGGCCTCAAGGGAGCTCAAAATCTCTATAACCACCACTACTACCACAGCAATTTTGTACAGGAATAAATTCAAGATAGAGAACTCCAACTCCACCTGAACTTTACAAAATATTACATTTTATAATGTTCGTCTTTATTATCTCCCTGAAATCTGTCCCTGAAAATTTGTCTTTTCAGTTCTTGCTTTTGTTTTTTTTGTTTTTTAAATGAAACACATATTCTCAATTTTAAAAACGCAGAAGCGTAGCAAACAATGCTGAGTTTTGTAAAAAATCTGACAGATCTAGCATGTTCTTTGTTTCCTCTTAGCTATGGTGTACTATTTGTGAACACAGTGGTCTATGTAGATATAAATAGAAAGCAGGGGTTTATTAACTGTCTGTCATGGATCAGGGCATCTGCTCTAAGTGACCCTTGGAATATTCCACAGCGTATTATTTGGTACGTGCTCCTGGACCCTTGTTGCTTCATCTCCTGCTTCCTGTGGACGAGGTTTATTATTAATTGAGCCTGTTTGCAGGGGGTGGGGGAAAACGGCGACAAGTACAGCTTTATGGATTTATAGGTATGTGGTTAGGCAGTGTTCTCAAAATGTCATATTTCAATATTCATTATGATTACTAGGTAACACTGATAAGGTTACTATGGGGTGTATCACTGCTGTTTTGTTCCTCGGGCTGAGACAGAAAGGTTCCAAATCAGAGACGCTGTTAGATAACATCCAAATGAATAAGTCTGCAGTCAACATTCAACTTCATTAATCTTACACATAGACCCGACTGTGTTTGACTTGGGGATAGGCTTCAGTAGACAGACAACTCCCATTTTGTAGCAGTGACAAAATCGAACCCACCCAGATATTATCTGCTGTTGCTGACTTCTCAGGTAGCTCTGCATTGTTGTCAGGTTATCCAGTGAAATTCAATTAAAGGAGCAAAATTACAACTAAGTCACAATATATTGATTCCTTTTTGCATTTGCACATAATGGGAATTTATAAAGACCACATAAATATAAAGGACTTGGAACAATGTCAAGTTCTGAAACGGCATGCAGCAAAAAATTACTGCAGGCTTTTTATGTCGGTATATGTCATTCAGTGAAGCTCTGCAATATTTATTGTACATCATAAATGCTCAGGATGAATAGTTATTGGTACTATTAGGTCCCTAACAAAGACAACTCTTTGGGAACACAATTTAAGGTGAAGTTCTGTCATTACACATGCTGCTACGGCCTCAAGCATTTGACAATAAATGGCCAAGTTAGCACTTCCCACACATACAATGCATCTTTTTTTCATATTACTTCCTTACAACCCCTGTCAGGCTACTTGACTGACATATATACTCAACATTTACCTCTGCAAACACAACCTGCATCATCAGGTCACAATATATTCTTTGTTTTGTGGATATTTGTGAGGACAAGGGTTGCATAAGTTGGTGCAGATTGTTTTTCAGCATATCCTTCGCAAGGAAATAAAAGATAAAATGACAGCTTTAAGGTTATAGTACATACCAGCATGGGAACTTCATTATTTTATGACATAACAGAAATATCAGCTGAGAATGTTTACAAAGGAATACCTCATCTATATTACTTTTATTAAAATAATTGCAAGAACATTTACACATAAACAACAACTCTCAAATTTATTTATTTATTTCATTTAGTAGGTATGTGTTTAACTGGCATTGTTCATCCATGTACAGAAAATATTTGCCATACATTTAAGATCAGGATTTTCCATTGATGGTCTTAGACATTAAGCTGTTTTCACTCCAGAACACCTGATTCAAATAGATGATCTGCGTTGTCTGGGTTGTCTTTGCTCCTCAAAGGTCCGCTGATGAGCCACTATTTAAATCACCTGTGTTCAGGGCACTGAAAACCTACAGAGCAGGGTGCCTGACTCCGTAGGGGTGAGTTATATTCCTATCATTTATTTATTTATAATTTCAAACAAAAACTTAAGCCCAGTGTTAAACTCATTTGTTTTAACTTTTCATTAGGACTGATACATATTAAGTTTTCTTCACTTTCTGGTCATTTGAGTCTGGTCGTTTTGTTAACCATGCTATGACTAATGTTGCGCTTTACACAAGTTAATGAAAGAGGTTCTCCAGTCAGTCTACTAACTAGCTTTTTATTTTTAAGCTGGATTTTATTGGAGCTTGCTTTGGTTCATTGCTTTTTATGACCTGGAAGTCCCAAACCTTGCCTCATCAGTCACCATTTACTGAAACTGTTGGTTGATTGGTTGTCATGACCTTTTCAGAGCATTCACATGCCAGACCCAGGCTGTTCGTTTCTCCTCCCACTGTTACCTGGTTGTAGGGGATAATATATACCTTTTGACTCCCAGCTCTGTCAGAGTTGCAGAGCTTCTAGTTTTGTGCAGGTGGTTGACGGCTTGCTTGTCTCTACAGGAAGGCTCTGTTTGTTTCTACTACTCTTTAATCCTTTGACTTGTTGAAGAGTTTGAGTTGGTGACAGCTGAAAAGCTGTTGTTGGATCAACCATGCTTGGCAAGAGCCACACAGATTTGTTGATCACTGTGGCACTAATCTTTTTGGCTCATTTGGACTCTATGTGCAGGTAAGGATATATAAATATTTTTTCAATAAATAAACACTGTCTTTATAAAGTTAATCTTGGACTACTATTTTTTTTTTTTTAGAGCTGAAAATGATTTGTCTTTGGTAAAATTACCAGGGTGGAAAGACACCTCAGGTACTGCATCACCTGTAATTGTAAACACTGGAAATGATATTGTTTGGAAGGACAGAGCAGACAAACAATTGGTGTAATGCATCTTTAATTTTGTTTTATCTAGAATATGTTGGCCGGTGTTTCTACAGCCAACATGGGAATCTTACTTGCGACTGGACAAGAAGCCAAATGGGTACTAAAGATGACATGCAGTAGAGGCTGATTAATTTAATTGAAATGGTTCTTTTCCTTAAGATCTAACAATGTTCAAAATTATGTGCTATTCTGAAGACTATTGGCTTCTTTTGAAATGGTGCATAATTACACACTTTAAAAAAAAGTTAGTTCAGTTGCACTACTTCTATCTAGTGTTTGAGAATTTCTCTGGAAATGGGTTTTACTTTATCTCCCTATCCAGGAGATACTTCAGTGGAAATATTGACGAGCCATCCACTGACTGTCACTGGCCAGGCCTGCTTGGAGTTCTGGCATCTGGCTTCAGGTGTTTCCAATTACACTACATTGCGCGCTTTGCTGAAAAGCGGCTTGAGGCAAATGGAAATCTGGACTTCTCCTCCTCTCCCCAGAGATGCATGGAGACAAGTCTCGGTGCCCCTGAACCTCACCGAACCAGGCACTCAGGTGACGGGCTCTACATTGGCTGTGCTGAATTACACTACAGTTAAAATTTTGTTTTGGTAACGGGCTTAATTTGTCTATTAGGTCATATTTGAAGCTGTCCATCCACTGTCTGTAGATCAGATGACATTAAAACAGATTGGCATAAGGAGTGGATCATGTAGTAAGTGATGCTTACCCTCATAAATGTGAAGCGCTGAGCCATGAGTTATTTTTTTTCCCAGTTTCCTGACCATATTCTTACCCTTGCAGGAAACCAGTGTGACTCAAACACTGACCTGTGGACTGGTAACTCCACACGCTGCCTTTGTTCAGTTGGTCAGCTGTTCTGCTTTCTCTCTCATTGCCCTAAGGGCCAAATATGTGGTCCTCAAAGAGATGAACCCAGGAGCCGTTCCACTTCAGGCGTGTGCACTATTCAAAGCAACACGGATTGTCACACCTTTGATGGCGCATTGTTCCGCTTCACTTCCCCCTGCACATATGTACTGGCCAAAACGTGTTCAGCATCTGAAGCTCTGCCAAAGTTCACCGTTGAGGTAGCCAACATGCAAACTGGCAAAGTGTTGCAGCCTACTATACAGCAAATTACTGTAAACCTGGGGAATACAAGGGTGTCCTTGCTAAAGAGCCAGACCCAATGGGTTGTGGTAAGTTTCCTCAAAATAATTGTTTAAAGTGGCATTTGGTGGGTGTCTAAATGTAAACATTTTTATCAATTTCTTTAAATGTGCTAAAATGATCACCTGTGTGTTTAACAAGCATGGAGTAAGTTGTAAGTGTATGGCTGTAACTTATGTGATGCACCAGCTTGACACTGAACTTGCCCAAATTGAATATGCTGTAGCATTCATTGGAAGGTAGGCTAAAGCTATATCATAATGTGCCCAGGATATTGACTTGGCACATTATGATATAGCAATATCCAAAGCTTAAAACCCCTATGTAAAATGTTGCATGATTCTGTTTTATAGATGGGATTTTTTTTTTTCCCCTCAGGTTAATGGCATCTGGCGAGAGCTTCCACTAAACCTGAACAATAATACAATCCACATTGAGAGCAACCCTGCTGCCGTAGTAGTGCGAAGCAGTTCTGGAGTGTCCGTTTCCTTTGACAATGCTGGGGCTCTTCAGCTCAGAATTCCATTACAATATTCTGATAGGCTTTGTGGATTGTGTGGCAACTTCAATCAGCTCCCAGGAGATGACTTGCTCAAGCCTGATGGCACAAAAGCTGAAAGCGCCACAGCTTTGGCTGAGAGTTGGCAAAGTGGGGGAAATGTCTCCTCCTGTGAAGCCATTCAAGTACCACAACAGTGTAATCCACAAGATGAGGCTCATTATAGCAGCGAGAATTACTGTGGACTTCTTCGTTCTAGCTCTGGGCCCTTTGCGTCCTGTCTACCAGATGTAGGCGCCGAGAGCTATTTCCGTGCTTGTTTACTCGCCTTGTGTTCTGCTCGTGGTAATCAAAAAGTACTGTGTGAAGCACTGAAAGCCTATGCAGATGTCTGCCGAGAGGCTGGAATTGCCATACCCACATGGAGGAACTCTACTTTCTGCAGTAGGTCTCGTTATTGACAATCTTTAACTTTGTAGCTCGTGGCTGGATCTCATGTCCTGTTCTCTTTCAGTGCTCGAGTGTGGCGAGAACAGCCATTATAATTCATGTGCCAATGGCTGTCCAGAGGTGTGCTCCAGTCTAGATCAATCGAGTTTATGTGGTAGCTGTGAGGAAAGATGCGAGTGCGACCACGGGTTCAGTCTCGGTGGGGGTAAATGTGTCCCAGCAGAACATTGTGGGTGCTGGTATAATGGAAAACACTATGAGGTAACTGTTTATAATCTATTTGGTTACACTGTACTGCATTTTACTTACACTTTTGCTTTTTCTTGACAGAGAGGGGAAATGACTGTGGAGGGCAACTGTATGCAACAGTGCCAATGCATTGGCAATGATGCCATGCAATGCACTGCAATGACATGTGCAAGTGATGAAGTTTGTAAGGAAAAAAATGGCATCAAAGGCTGCTTCCCATTCAAACCTGCCACCTGTAGTGTGTACGGCGATCCACATTACGTTACATTTGACGAACTGGCTTACAGCTTTCAAGGGGGCTGCGCTTACACTCTCGCTACAACATGTGGCAGGCTCAGCACAGTGCAGTTCACTGTAACTGGCTTCAACATCCACCCTGCTGGACAAAATTTTACTAGAGCTAAACTTGAAGCTGTGGTTCTTCAGCTTGATGGACTGGATCTCGCCTTGAATCAGAGCGGGCAAGTTGACGTAAGTAAGCAAGCCAAATTAAATTGGAAGTGGGAAGGGCATTGGTTTTTATTGTCCTCAACAATAGCAATGATCTGCATAAGTCTCTGTTTCAAGATGGTAATTTGTCTTATCCCATCCTAAACCTTTAAAGTCTCCAACTTAAACAAAATGACTTGCTGAGGTAAAGGCTATTTTGTCTGTCACTTTTATACCTTAAATGATCTGTTCAGGTCCATGGCATCTCTGTCAGACTTCCTTATTCAACTGATGGGTCATATGGCTCACTGTGGATCTATGCAACAAAGGATTACACCATTCTGGAGACTACCTTTGGCTTGAAATTGTGGATAGATGGACACAGCAGGTTGTTCTTGCAAGTGGATGAACGTTACAAATATGAACTCTGTGGTCTGTGTGGCACCTACTCTGGATATCAGGAGGATGACTTCATGATGCCAGGAGGCCATATTGCCTCTGGATCATTTGAATTTGGTGACAGCTGGAGAACTCGTACCAGTGAAGAGTAAGTTGATGCCAGAAAATATCAGTTGTATTAAATGTATCTGGGTGTTCTTGTAAGTTACTAAATGATGTCAGGTTTGTAGTCCTTGCCGTCAAGAACATGCTGGTGGTCACACACAAAGGGACATTAAGGTGCTCTAAAAGTAAAACAAAGTATTCCTGCATGTTCTGAGTTACCCAGTTGCTGGGATAAAATTTAAATACTTCACTAACCTAGCTAAAACTCTTCAAGCATATAATTTCACTTTCTGCTGGTGAAAAGTAGAAATTAAATTTAAATAAGGGAATTTTGCTCTTGTGTAATCTACCGGACATGGATGATCAAAGATTTTTTATTTGTTTTTCTTAGATGTACTGCCCATCCAAATGATCCTAGAGAATGTGACGATGATGGGACTGTGGCCAATGAGGAATGTTCCATGGTGTTTCATGGGGCCTTTGAGGCCTGCCATGAGTATGTTCACCCAAGCATCTACTTCAGCAGTTGCGTATATGACTATTGTGCCACAAGTGGTGATCAGCTCACTTTTTGCGAATCCCTGAAATCTTATGCCACAGCATGCCAAGTTGAAGGAGTGGAACTCTCTAGTTGGCAAACTGGCACACCATGTGGTGAGTATTTGACCCTTCAAGACTTGAATATAAAGCACCTTGAGGTAAACTGGCTCAAAGATTAATGCCTGCTCCCACCCTTTCTATCCACTAATTTTCAGATTTCTCAACTGCAGATCCAACAATTCCAGGCACTACATCTCCAAACATCAATTGTAAGACATACAATGGTACCTCTTGTCCAAAACTCTTATTTGGCTTGTCAAATGGCTAATTTTTTATTTTTTTGTAGCCTGTCCCCTTAACTGCAGCTTTGACACAAATATGTGTGGATGGGAGCAGCTCATTCAAGACAGTTTTGACTGGACAAGACATTCTGGATCTACACCATCAGATTTGACGGGACCAAACCAGGACCACACCACAGGATGTAGGGTTTTTTCCTCCCCCCCTCTCCCTTCCCACTCATTTTCAATATCAATGACTAAATGTGATTCTTTCAGCTGGTTTTTACATGTACCTTGAGGGAGATGATGTAACCCATGGAGATCCTGCTCGACTGTTGAGCCCATCATGCCAGCTTGATGGCCCAATCTGCTTCCACTTCTGGTACCACATGCTTGGTTCAGCCACCAGTATGGTTCTGAATGTCTATCAACTCCAAGGTAATAAGGCTACCAGGGTATGGAATACAGTGGACAACAAAGGACCTGAGTGGCAATTGGGATTAGCTGACCTGGAAATTTCTGGTCCATTCAAGGTAAAGTTCTTTTGGTTTTTTTTTTCTTCTTATACCTCAAAGATGCTAATTCTCTTGTCTTGGAAAGGACTGATATAACTTTCTTTCAGTTAATAATTGAGGGAATTCGAGGCTCCACTGCTCAGTCAGACCTGGCTATAGATGACATTGCTATCACTTCTGGGTCATGCTCAGGTGAATGCTGCCTATTAAAAATGCAAACACCAATTATACCAAGTGATGTACATGAATTAGGATGTTATGTTTGTATCCCTTAGATACCTTCCCCAATGTAACTGGAACTGCACTACCTTTCATAATTACAAAAGTACCCCCATTACACCAAAGTGTATGCATAAGAAGTTCCCTTTAGAGGTTACTTGCCACTTGAAGATTTAATTGCCATATCTAGCAAATGAGGAAATGTAAAACTCAGACTTGAGGTTTTAGGAAGTGGAATAGTTGCCTCTTAATACTCATTCCAAAATTTCTCTCTAGTCTGCAACTTTGACTGTAGCTTCCAGAACGGCCTATGCACTTGGCAGCAGATGATCACTGACGCATTTGATTGGGAAAGGAACAATGACTCCACCCCTACTGAGATGACTGGTCCCTCTGGCGACCACACTGGTGGTAATGATTATTCTCCAACTCTGATCTGACTCCAGTCCTCAAAGACTGGTCCTGCAACTTTTGGTTGTCTTTCTGCTTCAGCACACCTGGCTCCACTATTGGCTCATTGGTATCAAGCTTGACTGCATGCTAGTGAGGCAGTTTAGCCATTGAATTGGTGTGTCAGACAAGGGATGCAGCTAAATGCTGCAGGACACTGGCCCTTGAAGGTTACAGTGTGAGAATTCTGCTTTACTCTTGAGAAATTGTATGAATGAAATGTATACTTTTTCTTTTGACTAGATGGCCACTACATCTATATTGAGTCCACGAATGCGACATATGGTGACACAGCTCGTCTTATCAGCTCCCAATGTGCAAACACTGGTCCTCAGTGTCTGCAGTTCTGGTACCATATGTATGGGTCAGCAGACACGATGGGCCTCAATATTTACCTTCTTGAGAACAAAGTAGCTAAGGCAGTCTGGCAGAAGAGGAACAACCGTGGCGATATGTGGCACCTGGCCCAGGTTGATCTAAACACAACTGCAGTGTTTCAGGTGATGTATCCAAATGTAGAATGTCTAGCTGATTTAAAATGATTGTGGACACTTACAAATCTAACTTCACCATGTAGATTATCTTTGAGGGACGGAGGGGTTCCAATGATCAATCAGATGTGGCCGTAGATGATATTGCACTGCACCAAGGAAGATGTTCAGGTAAGCCTTAAAAAGGAAAAACATGCTCTCTATCCTCCCAAGAAAAAAAAACTAGCCTTTTCGCATTCTACAGATCTGGGTGGCATAGATACAGTTCTTCCTGTTGAACCTCAATTTAAAACAACATCCAGCCCAAGTGTCAATTCACCCACCATGATGGCTCCAGAACCCACAATAGGAAATGTTACAGTTCCCCTGGGTATCACTTCGCCTACCAAAACAGCTCTGGAACCCCCCATGCTGAATGGCACAGCTGAGGTACCAACACTGAATGTTGTGCCTCATACAATTAAACTAATGACCATCAATATGGACAATGTAACTAAAACTCCTGATCAAGTCAAACACCCAGGTATAGTAAAGCCACAGCCTTGTTTTTTTTTTTAACTACTACCTGGAAAAATTAACTCTCCAAATTGCCAATGTTTCATTTCAGTATGCCATCTTGACTGTGACTTTGAAAAAGATTTTTGCCAATGGAGTCAGATGCTCACTGATGTGTTTGACTGGGAAAGGCGTAATGGTTCCACCCCTACACTGATCACTGGTCCCCTCTCAGATCACACTACTGGAGGTATTCAACTAATTATAGCAAAACTGAGTTGCATCCTGAGTGTTGGTTATGAATACTTGATTAGAATTGACCAAATGACTAGATTTAGATTTATTTGGTCATCTCAAGAATTACAAAATCTACAACTTTGCTCATCTCCTTTTCCAGATGGCCACTATCTCCACCTTGACCCAAGCATGGCATCACTAGGGGACACTGCTCGTCTTATTAGCACAGAGTGTTCAGACACTGGCCCACAATGTCTAACATTCTGGTATCATATGTCTGGGTCTGACACAATGGGTCTTCATGTCTACCTGCTCCAAGACAAACGGGCTACCATCTTATGGGGAAGAAGAAACAACCAAGGAAATATGTGGCATCTTGCTCAGGTGGACGTGGTGGGAAATGGAACATTTCAGGTGGGGGCTCTTATATTTTCCCAATGATTAAAGTACAGTGTGTAGTTTTAAGTGACAATAGAACATGCCTCTATTCTGTGGTTTTGACTCAGATCATTTTTGAGGGCCGAAGAGGCACCAATGAATCTGGCGTAGCTTTGGATGACGTAAAACTTTATCATGGAGGCTGCCAAGGTAAACCTGTACTGTTTAGCACTTGGTTCTCTAAAAGCCCTCAAATTAACTTGATATTGTTGCAGATTTGGTCAACCCAACAGCTGTGGCACCAGCAAACTGGACTACAACAAATGCTCCTGAGGTTCCAGCACCCTCCAGTGAGACTGGACTGCATACTCCAACTACACAAAGCAATGCTACTGCTGGGCCCCAGGTTCCAGCTCCAACCAACCAAGTGCCCTCCAATGTGACTGAACCCCAGCCTTCACCCACAGGTGGGCCTCATCCCCCAACTGCACAAGGCAATGCTACTGCTGGGCCCCAGGTTCCTGCTCCAACCAACCAAGCGCCCTCCAATGTGACGGAACCCCAGCCTGTACCTACAGGTGGGGCTCATCCCCCAACTGCACAAGGCAATGCAACTGCTGGGCCCCAGGTTCCTGCTCCAACCAACCAAGCGCCCTCCAATGTGACGGAACCCCAGCCTGTACCCACAGGTGGGGCTCATCCCCCAACTGCACAAGGCAATGCTACTGCTGGGCCCCAGGTTCCTGCTCCAACCAACCAAGCGCCCTCCAATGTGACGGAACCCCAGCCTGTACCCACAGGTGGGGCTCATCCCCCAACTGCACAAGGCAATGCTACTGCTGGGCCCCAGGTTCCTGCTCCAACCAACCAAGCGCCCTCCAATGTTACTGAACCCCAACCTGTACCCACAGGTGGGCCTCATCCCCCAACTGCACAAGGCAATGCTACTGCTGGGCCCCAGGTTCCTGCTCCAACCAACCAAGCGCCCTCCAATGTGACGGAACCCCAGCCTGTACCTACAGGTGGGGCTCATCCCCCAACTGCACAAGGCAATGCAACTGCTGGGCCCCAGGTTCCTGCTCCAACCAACCAAGCGCCCTCCAATGTGACGGAA
Source organism: Poecilia reticulata (assembly GCF_904066995.2). Lineage (NCBI taxonomy): Eukaryota > Metazoa > Chordata > Actinopteri > Cyprinodontiformes > Poeciliidae > Poecilia > Poecilia reticulata. The sequence goes on along the minus strand of NC_088846.1, from coordinate 14,038,818 downwards.
CCCCAGCCTGTACCCACAGGTGGGGCTCATCCCCCAACTGCACAAGGCAATGCTACTGCTGGACCCCAGGTTCCTGCTCCAACCAACCAAGCGCCCTCCAATGTGACGGAACCCCAGCCTGTACCCACAGGTGGGGCTCATCCCCCAACTGCACAAGGCAATGCTACTGCTGGGCCCCAGGTTCCTGCTCCAACCAACCAAGCGCCCTCCAATGTTACTGAACCCCAACCTGTACCCACAGGTGGGGCTCATCCCCCAACTGCACAAGGCAATGCAACTGCTGGGCCCCAGGTTCCAGGTCCAACCAACCAAGCGCCCTCCAATGAGACTGATCCCCAGCCTTCACCCACAGGTGGGCCTCATCCCCCAACTGCACAAGGCAATGCAACTGCTGGGCCCCAGGTTCCAGCTCCAACCAACCAAGTGCCCTCCAATGTGACTGAACCCCAGCCTGTACCCACAGGTGGGCCACGTCCTACAACTGCACAAGGCAATGCTACTTTTGGGCCCCAGGTTCCTGCTCCAACCAACCAAGCGCCCTCCAATGTGACGGAATCCCAGCCTGTACCCACAGGTGGGGCTCATCCCCCAACTGCACAAGGCAATGCTACTGCTGGGCCCCAGGTTCCAGCTCCAACCAACCAAGCGCCCTCCAATGTGACTGAACCCCAGCCTGTACCCACAGGTGGGGCTCATCCCCCAACAGCACAAAGCAATGCAACTGCTGGGCCCCAGGTTCCAGCTCCAACCATCCAAGCGCCCTCCAATGAGACTGAACCCCAGCCTGTACCCACAGGTGGGCCACATGCTACAACTGCACAAGGCAATGCTACTGGTAGGCCTGAAGTTCCAGCTCCAACCAACCCAGCACCTTCCCCTGAGACCAGTTTACAGTTTCCAAATTCAACTACATCACAAATGCCTAAAATTCCACCCACAAGTGAATCGCAAGTAGCAACATTGAGGCCGAACCTTTCCACTAATTCTACAAAGAGACCCCAGCAAACTGTTCCACAACCAGAAGCGCCACATGTTTCAAGTAAATTACTTGCATTTTTATATGAACAATATCTGTAATTGTTTATGTTCAGAGTCGGACTGAAAGTTGACATGTCTTTCAGCACCCTCTTGTGCAGAGAACAGTCACTACACCACTTGCATTCCTGCATGCAGCCCTACATGCAAAAACCTGACTGGTCCACCATACTGCAGTTCAGAGATTTCTTGTGCCTCAGGATGTGTATGTGATGATGGCTTTGTACAAAAAGGGAGCATCTGTGTGCCTGTACAAAAATGCGGATGTATTGACAGGAATGGTGAAACTCACCAGGTAAGTAACTTTAAATGTCACTAAATTTGCTTCCATAGCAATGTGTATATTGTTCTAAGATTGAATGTCATTTTCCAGTTCAATGAAGTATGGTACACCAGTCATTGCAAGCAGAAATGTGAGTGTGAAGAAGATGATGGAGAGGGAAAGGTTGACTGCAAAGACAAAAATGGGTGTGAAGATGATGCTGTGTGCATTCAGCTTGAAACGGGCAAATATTATTGCAAGTCTACAGGTAAGGCACGAAAATTCCTTAACTCTCAAAATGTTGTCAATGCTCCCAACTTTTTTTTTTTGTGATGTTTACAGACTTTGGTGAATGCACCATCCAGGGAGTCCCACAGTACCAAACATTTGATAAACTGAAACATGATTTCAGTGGGACAAACTTGTATGTGCTGGTGAGGACCAAAAATCTGCCAAAGAATCTCCCAGAAATCTATATAGAGGGCACAAATGCATGCACTGATGACAGCAGTGAGGAGATGGAGAGAAGTGAAATCAGTGGAGAGGATAATGAGGAGGAGCACAAACGAAGATTGCAGGAGCTTAAAATTAAAGTCTACAACCACACTGTAGAGCTCAAGCACAAGAGGAAAGTGTTCGTAAGTATCAAAGCCATAACTCGTTTGACGAGCGTTACAAATTTCTAGTCTACTACTAGGAAAATAATGCTGTATGGATATTTTTATATTTCTAGCTTCTCAATTTTTTTTTTCTCCTTCTTGCAGGTGGATGGAAAAAGAATTAAAGCTCCAGGTTCAGCAGCTCCTGGCCTTGAGATCCAAATGCATTCTTCTCGCGTCCACCTAAAGACAGATTTTGGCCTTTTGGTGGAGTTCAGTGGACACTGTAAAGCTGGTAATGAATCTTTAACCCAATGGGTGAGCCACATCTCAATTCTGTTTACTTATGCAGACCTTTTTTGTTCTGTAGATATCATTCTGCCGTTCCTTTATAAAAGGAGAGTGGAAGGCTTGTGTGGAAACTTTGATGGCCGAAAGACGAATGACAAAGTGAAACCAGATGGAACTATTGCCAAGAATACACAAGAGTTTGGCGAAAGCTGGAGAGTGCATATCTAGGACTACACTTTCATGTTGCAACATTGTAAAAACATCCTTGGAAGTAGTGTGACACTGTGCCGTTTAAATTTTCAGACTGGCTTTGCTATGAATGTTCCATTTCCTTTGATCAATGTTTATCTGCATCTTTATCTTGTGGTCAATTGTAAAAGTTTGCTGTTCATGGTATTAAAATACTGATTTGAATTAATGTCATAGTGTATAAATGCAAGAAACATGAATGTGTAAATGTAACAGTGTACAGTAATGTGCATTTCAGATGCAGTATGCTGATTTCTGGCACTTCAGTTTAATAAACTAAGAAGAATGGTCATTTGTCTGTTTACTATCTGCTGTTGGCAATCTTTCTCTGGAGACTGAACCTGTAGAACTAGAATGTCGGCATGAAAGTATTTTAAATGTGCTGTTTTAAGGTGACTCGTAAACCTTCAGACTCTGTCAGAGAAATGGCTTTGCTCCTGCTTTACTTTTTTCTTGTCTCTGGTGAGCTTTATTTCTATAATGGTGAGTTAAAACATTCTACTAGCTTCTGAAAACTCCTGAATCAAGGTTTCTTACTCTTAATTCAGAATGGAACTTGTCAAATGTTTTAAACAATTGGTGCAGGAGTGACTTGTCATGACTTTAATCGTAACATTTTGTCTTTTTAGATGAAGGTATAGCAAAGGCCAGCACAACACTGGCTTTTTTTTTTTTTTTTTTTTGACCATAAAATGGGAAATTACTCATTTAGGTGTGTAGCAATACTAGAACATCTAAATGGCAATGAGCACAAAACAATATTACCTGAGCTTAAGCTAACTTTGAAAGCTTGCCTTGCAAAATACACAACAGCTCCATAGATGTACCACATGAGGATAATCTCACCAGCTACTTTGCTGATGCTCTTATTGCTTCAATAAACAACCTCTGACTGCAAAGGGTTTGGTAACTTTAGTTGAAATTAGTTTCTGAAATTTTTAACATTTTGCTTTTGTTTTTTCTAGCTCAAACAACATACAGAAGTACCAGTCCTTCAGGTAATTAGTGTAATTGACATTTTTCCACCACTCTTTGTTGGCCTTGTGAAATTTGTCCAGAAACTTCAGTCTATTAAAATTTTACTGGTACAATTCTGTATCTACATTTGGGGGTGGGGTGTTTTAAATCTATTTTGCAGTTCTAAGCATCACATCAGGACTGCTTAGTAATTTATTCTATTACAGTTTAATTTGACTACCTTGTGCTTTGTCACTTCTCAGCTGAAACGGTAGGAAATGCCAACGCAACAGGTAATTGTTACAACCACATTTAGTATTCCTTTACCACTGAAATGTAGGCTTAGACATTTAAAACGTTTCAACTGGTGCTTAGTACCTGCTTTAAATTATTTTTTATAGCTCAACTGGTCTCACTGAATTTCCAGATCAATCTAGCTCCACATCTTTATGTTTAACCTGAGGACTAAATTACCTCTTTGAGAAGTTTTACGTGGAACTTAAAGGAGACTTTGATTTCTTTACATTTTTATGGCAAACATTTTAAATAACACACAGAAATTAATTGCTTTATGACAGGTTATTGATTAAAAAAAAAAACATTGTACATAAAATTAATGCAATATTCTTATGAACACCACCAAATACAAAAATAAGCAAGCCCAATTAAGTAACGGGCAAAACTAATAGGCTTAGAAATGGCACATATCCAACTGGTGTTTTGGATCACGTAACAATCACTGTGCTTTGTCATTATTTCTAGATTAGATGTTTCTTCCAAGTTTTATTTTCTTTAAATTTAATTTGACTAACGTATACTTTGCAATTCACCAGCTGAAACAACTGCTACAAATGTCAACGCAACAGGTAAAACAACCACTGCTTTTATTCCTACAGTGCATCAGTTTTAAGTGGATTCCAACCAGCTAGATAATTGAGTTATTTGATCTTAAGAGTTTTTTTCTTTTTAAACTCATTTGACTTGCTTTGCAATTTTCAGCTGAAACAACTGTTAGAATTGCCAACACAACAGGTAATCAATGTTTTCATTCTGACAACTAATCAAATTTCAGTGGATTCCAACTAACTAGCTAACTTGTCTTAGTTTTCTTTCTTTTAAAATTCATTTGACTTGTGCTTTGCAATTTTCCAGCTGAAACAACAGTTGCAAATGTCAATGCAACAGGTAAGCAAACACAATCACAGTGTTCACTCCTTTAATTTACTGCTGTGCTTTCGCTTTCATTGCTCCCATTATGTTTGTGACCCTTGTTTCAGGGTCTGCCTGTCAAATTATTTCATTATTTTCACTTCAAATTGAGTATTTTAAAGGTAAAAAAGTACAAGGGGATCATGTCGAGTTTCATCTGAAAAAGCTGTGCTTTCTCTAGTTGGTCCAGGCTGCTCAAATCCACCAGTACTGTGCTGTGCGGATCAGAATAATGACTGTCGTAGGGGCTCATGTTACTGTGATCAGGCCTGTGTGAAATTAAGGGACTGCTGCTCCGACTTTGCGTCGACCTGCAAGAACTGTAAGTAAGAGTAAACACAATAAAGTAAGAGAAAATACATAATTCCTTACAATGCAGCCTAAACTCATTAGTGGAGACTGATTAAATTAATTAAACACGTGGTTCAAGAAGGAGGAAATTAGTCCTTGTAAACATATAAACAAACATATGATAAGCGTGATAGACAGTAATCACAGTTGATTAAAATAGCACGTGTTGCACCCTTAAAAAGAACTTAAAAACTCAGATTGTTGCTTTTGTGCAACTTTATTAAGCAAATCATGGGCTCTACACACACTACATTAAAACTGATTTTGCATTGCAGTTGCCTATAACATTTAAAATACTGTAGTCTCTCATCTTACTTTTCTTGACAGCAGTAGATATTTTATCCCAAGAGAAGATTTCCAGGTAAACTTAAAAGCTGCTCAACACCAATTAACCTTTAAGGTTAAGAAAATTCATATAATTGTCCGGCATAACACTAAAAAGTGCCATGACTTGATCATTTGAACTAAATGTGCAGTGAAAATCCACCTCTTCTAGATACTATGTAATATGGTGAAATCAATCAATCAATCAATCAAATTTTATTTGTATAGCACATTTCAGCAGCAAGGCATTTCAAAGTGCTTTACATAATTAAAATAAAAACAGAAATAATCAGTGAGAAAGAGAGAGATTTAAAAAAATAAGAAAAAATAAAAATAAAAATAAAAATAAAAACAAAAAAACAAAAAACATTATATCATTAAAACATCGAAAAGAAAGAAGAAGAAATTAAAAACATTAAAGACATAAAAAGATGGAAGACATCAAAACCGGCACTCTAACCCTAATTTAGCCATAAGCAACTCTAAACAGGTGAGTTTTAAGTTGAGATTTAAAGGCACCCAGTGTTTCAGCTGTTTTACAGTTTTCTGGAAGTTTGTTCCAAATCTGTGGTGCATAGAAACTGAATGCTGCTTCTCCTCGTCTGGTTCTGGTTCTGGGGATGCAGGGCAGACCAGAACCAGAAGTGTCTTTATGAAATGGCAAACACTTTTTCTGTCAATTACAAAATTATACTTTGAGTGCATTAACATAAAAGTCACACAGTTATAATCTGACAATTTTCTCTACAGTCTTCAATTCAGCCAATAGCAGCACTCCTTGTCCACCGCAAACTGAGACCACTGAATCACAAGCCTCTGCGACTTCTGCTGACTATAACGCATCAACTTCCACATTTACAGGTTGACCAATGCTTTCATTGGTTATCCTGACAGTCAGAGACTAAACTCAAAGGCTGAGGAAACAGCTAAAATGTTACTTCATGACCAAACCTACGTTGGAATTGATTTCACCGGAGAAGAGCCGACACGATTAATCATGATGAATCGATTACTGAGATAACCGTCAACTAATTTAGGAATGGATTAATCATTAACTGGAGCATACAGATTCAAAAAAGCGTCATTTGCTGAAAGAACAACATGCTCAGAGCAGTAATTAAGCTAAAATTGTACAAATAATTATGCCTTTTGCATTTAAGAAATTAAGAATCTTAACCTTAATGATATGTTCTACCAATTATTCTACCAAACAATTAAAGAATGGGGAAACAGATAACAATCCTCATAGTTTAAAAAAAGACTCGAGGCCTATTTTCAGCTTCTCTTGGTTAAATAAAAAATCTGAAGAATGTGTCATTTTTAGCCTATTAATAGTAAAAAAAAAAATAATTGATTACTAAAAACAATTGTTAGTTGCAGCCCTATGCTAGAGATGATGATTTAATTATCAACAATCAAATTGTTTCGGGTGTCAAAGGATTAATATTTTTATGTAAAGCTGATTTTATTTCTTAGAGCTGATATTGTTTTGTCTGACTGCTAGTAAAAATGAAGTGCAGAAGAGCAGTGAGTTTGGAGAAGAAAAGTCAAAGTGCAGAGTTTAGCTGATGCTATTTCTTTGTTTCAGATTTCCAATCTCTGACACTTCACCTAAAAGTCTCTCTGTTAACCCGCGGTAACAATAACAATGATGGGATTTCTCAGGCTTTGTTTAGCGTAAGTATATATTCCCTTTTAATTTGAATCGCACATAGTCAGGTTCATAAAGTTATTTGCTCATAATTGACAGGTTTCTCCTTTCCCGCAGTATTTATCCCAAATCCTTCGTGAGCCGGCCTGTGAAAATTGCTCTCTGACAATCAAGCACATCTCATTCAACTAAACCCCCAGGAATAGAGCTGCATATGGAAAAAAAAAAGTGACGCAGTCACTGAAGTCGACATAGTGGGTTGTGCAGCCAAAGTTCTGGAGTTAAAATTTCTGTCTATTATTGGTACCAATCCTTATTGTAATTTTTTTCGGCAGGTTCTAAGCTCTTTTTTTTCTTCTCTACTAAAACTGGTAAAGAATATTATTATTATTGCTCTGTAAATCCAGATAAACAATTAAACAAATTCTACAATAAACTGTTGAAGGAAAATGGCACTGATTCACAGTTGAGACGAGATATTTGCATATAGTGCAAAAAAATTAGGAGAGAAACTTTGTAGAAGTTTGTCGGACTTCCTCCTGCGTCAGATGCCTGTACACACACGTACATCCACAGACGGCTGACGTTGTCAAACACAAAGGCATAAAGCTTTAACATGTGTAGGCGGATCCCCACAACAATCAACTGAAGCACTAAGAAACTATAGCTACACAGATTGTACTTGCCTAGAACACAGTGCAGTTCAGAGGTTGAGGGACTAAGACAAAACCAGGTGCATTGTGACTTATTTACAGATTCCAAAAGTGTAGATTCTGAGATTTCTAGTCATTTGAAAAAAAAAAAACAATTAAAGAATGGGGAAACAGATAACAATCCTCATAGTTTAAAAAAGAAATGTCCCCAAACCTGATGAGCAACTTTGTGGTGCAAAGAAAGGCTGTTCATTCACATTACTGTGCAATAAAAAATAACCTCAGGATTGATTGGCAACAGGTTTGCCCGGGAATGTGCGCAGACAAAAGAGAGCATTTGTCTGACTCATCTTGTAGGAAACATAATTGAATTAATTTTAGGTAATACATTTACTTGATGCGGTTTATCCAACACATTCTCACTCCCAACTCATCACATATTGACGTTCAGGTTCACTACTTTCTGGTAGTGAACCTGAACGTCAATATGTGAACCTGACGCCGAGGTTGTGACTTGAAGGGTTCTCTCATTGAATGTTGTACCGTTCCCTAAGCGTCCGATATTTACGACTTAGGAACGAATAAGATGACGTATCTATTTTTTTAAAAACCTTTATTTACAATGTATGTGCTAGTTTGAACAGGATATTAATGATATTTACTACATAAACGTTCATAAAACTTTAATTTGGTATTTAAAAATAACTCGGTAAAATATAAAAACGGAGAACTGCAAAATAACTAGAGTGTTGCGTTATAAAGTTGATGATTGCAGTTTTAGGACTTAATGGCAGTCGGGCTGTGCCGTGAATGGTTGAAGACATTCGCGGCAACATTTATAAAAGAAATTTACCGGAAGAACTGGGCGGGAAGCTAGCTACATTAGCCTCTTGGAGTCCATAAGCTTCAACTGAACCTGCACTTAATACATTTAATTAGCCATGCTAGAGTCACAGAATTCTTTATAGACATGCTTGTTGTAAAATTTGAGGATCGATATAAACGCCAGTGACCCTAGGCTGTAATAATCCTTAAAAGTTTGTCTATGAGCCCCTGTCTGTTTGCAGCTAGGCCGTTTACTTCCAATTAAAACGAACTTGGATCATTACAGGGAAAGATCGCTCCACCTGTCTATTGTGTTTATTGCTGTTGCAACTTATAAAGAGAAATCAAGAACTTTCAAAATCTGAACATTTCTTTTTTTTATGTCAACAGGTTCTTTGATCTCATCACCTCACGTATATTTCTGCTCTTTTATATAGCACCCACAAAAGGCACTTTTAAGAGCCACATCTGTTTTATCTGTTCATCGTCTTTGTGTCCTTAATTTGTCTATTCTTAACTTGTCAACAGTACTGTCTGTCTGTCCGTCTGTTTGTTTCTCCATCTGAAGTCTTTGTTGTTTTGTTGTTGTTTTTTTTGCACTTTGCCATTGTTTTTTAAGTATGACACGGCCCAAATTCAGGCCATGCCCAAAGTGTGAAACGCCTGACCAGGCAAACAGAAAAACTTGTTTTGTCTGCCACCAGAGTCTTTCCACCAAAAAAAATCTAAAAGAAAAGCTGCAGATTTTTGACGATCAGTGGAGGGAAGCTGTTTTAAATAACAGAAACGTTTCCAGAGTAATATATTCTGCACAAATCGCAGTAAGTATACATTTTTAGACTGAAAAAGTTCTGTTAATGAGCAAAATGTAGCCCGTACTCCTCTTGTTAACTTAAACATTCTTCTCTGACTTTTCCATATGAAATAGTTGAGATGTTAACACCACAAAGCACACATGACTTTGAAAATATAAATTATTTTATCAATATGTTGCTAAAGATGAAAAACAACTGCTCTAATAGGATGGTGTGTTTAAGTAATTTGTTACATGTTCTTATCAATTGCAGGTCCGCAAACTCCATGCTTTAGGCTTCAAGCCCATTTGATTTTTCGCGAAGCAACAATCATCTTCAAGCAAGTGGGTTGCAGACATAACTACACATTTGGAGACCACGGATACCACGAAAAATGTTTTGGATAAGATGCAGAGGGCTTATGAGTTTCTCCTCTCTGTTGGTAATGCATGTATGTTTGTGTGAGAGTGTGTGTAGAGCCTTATATCAAGTCCACAGAGAGCGAGCAATACTTATGTATTTTTTCTTTAAAATTATGTCTTTCCAAGGCACACCTGTACCAATGCAGCCCCAAACCTCTACAGAAGATGCTTTTACACACAAAGAGCAATTGACTGGTAAAAACGCTGAGGACTTCATTAATGAACCAAAGGAGACCACAGCTGAGGAGCAGCTAAAGATCTCACCACAAAGCCAAGAAGAGACTGTGATTGTGCTTGATCTGGTTCCTGTTCCTCCTCCTCTTGTTCCATCCTCATCAGCTTTCCAGACGAAAAGGGCCCGAAGCCCCTCTCCAGCTGCCTCTCCCATAGACCAGCCAGATCAGGAGTCATCTCAATCACCTGCTGCTAATGCCATCTCATCAAGTCAGGGTGGCCTATGTGACACTGACAGTAAGAAGAGAAAGCTTAAGTTTTGTTTTCCTCAGTCCTGTGACTATTGCTTTTACATCCATTGATTTTCTTACACCGAGGGGACCAACTACCTACTTAAGGAGTTAAGCACTAAAATGCTGCCTGCAACAGTCTTGTTGTATTCTTCCAAAGCCAATGCTAAAATGTTTTTCTCATGTTGTATTTTGCGACGAGCCTTGGCACGAGCTTCGTTTCCGTCTGTGTCTTTGTAAAGACGTTGAGAATCGCCTTTTGATGCTTGCAGCCAGAACCTCGATTCTGCCTGCCAACGAGTCTGGATCAGTTGTTGTAGATGTTGCTGATGATGATAAATAACGGAGATGCAGTTACATATAAGTACTTTTGGAATGTACTCTAATTTTTAAAGTGTAAAAGCTCACCTTCTGCCCACTTCTTAATATCATTGACCCAGTCATCAAGTTGCATGTCAGTCACTGAAAGCTCAGTTTTTAAGGACACCAGGTTGTGATGCTGTTTTTGAAGAGCTTTTGTGGCCTGCATTGACAATTTCAAGTAAAAAAAAAAAAATCAGAGCACAGCAATTATAGGAATGAACAAAAATCAACAGTTTCACTACCTTCTGGTATCGATGAGTTAGTGAGGTGGCCAAGTTGTCATGTTTTTGCTGGTACCAGCGCATGGCCATAAGGGTCAGCATGTCTGTCCGTCCTGTAAACAGAAAGAAGCCCACAATAGTTTTCCGTTATCATAGTTACTTATAATTTCAGGAAACCAATCTTTGGTCTTCTCACCAGCTTTTGACATATGTTTTGTCGTAACAGCGATCCTTGAAAGAAATGCATTGCACTGTTCAACTTCTTCCCCTAGAGTCAAACCAGCACCCTCTTGATATGCTCCACTCCATTCAACCTAAATAAAAGCATGCAAACACAAACAATTTCAACAGTCAAAGATGTTCATGCATTTATGCAAGGTTATTCAATGGCTATTCAGTGTTCCTTACCTCACATTTGAAGTCATGGGCTTTGGCATGGAACACTGAGAGAAATGGCTTCATTTGAAGCAGGTGTTGGAGCTCAGGACAGCTTTTAGATACTTCTTGAAGATATGGCCAGTACTTACATGTTACATCCATGCAAAAAAATGTGATCTGTCTGTTGGCCAACCTTTGCTGCAGGTACAAGGGGTATGCAAATATCTCACCCCTATACATGTTCAGGGCACAAAGTAGGACCCCATGTCTACACACTGCTAGCTCCAATCCCTCCTCGTCCAGCTTGCTGCTGGATCTGTGAGACATCTCCCTGGCTGCTGACCATTGCCCCCCACAAACACCTCTTCCAGAAATCTAGAATGCATAAAATTAAATCAGACATGCTGTCATTACAGGGTATAAGGTTACTGTCATTATAAAGTTATAATCTGCAGTCTTACATGTTTGGTTGATTTGTGTATATAGTCCACAAATGTTACTACATCTTCATCCTTGGCTATGAAAAGGTCCTTAAATATAGCCTGTTCCTCCGATCTGGAAAAAAAAAGGAATAAAAATACTATATAGGTGTTATGGTCCACAGGTAGTGAACATCACTAACCTATACAAAGAATTGTTATATTGCACACATTATACAATACCCTGCTGCATTCTTGAAACGGTAATGCTTGCGGTTTCCATCCACTGAAAGTGCAAGCATATCTGGGGTACAAGCTTGACATTTGAAGGGATCCTTCCTTAACATTTTATCTAACTCATGTCTTACAGCTTCCCACTCGAAAAAACTTTTCAGGAAGCTGTCAGCCGAGATCTTTCCTGTCTGATTTAAGATGAGAGACAAATTTAAAAAAGAAAAATTACACAAGGACATAGGTGACCAAATCCAAGGCATCAAGGATAGGTGTTCTTCAAGTTCTAGGTGTGTCCTTTGCTAAAAACATCTCATTCAATCAATTTTGATGTTACCAGGACTTCCGAAATGTTCAGATTTCGGAAGTTCTTGATTTCTCTTTATAAGTTGCAACAGCAATAAACAAAATAGACAGGTGGAGCGATCTTTCCCTGTAATGATCCAAGTTCGTTTTAATTGGAAGTAAACGGCCTAGCTGCAAACAGACAGGGGCTCATAGACAAACTTTTAAGGTTCATTACAGCCTAGGGTCACTGGCTTTTATATCCTCAAATTTTACAACAAGCATGTCTATAAAGAATTCTGTAACTCTAGCATGGCTAATTAAATGTATTAAGTGCAGGTTCAGTTGAAGCGTATGGACTCCAAGAGGCTAATGTAGCTAGCTTCCCGCCCAGTTCTTCCGGTAAATTTCTTTTATAAATGTTACAAACGTGTCTAAATGTCTTCAACCATTCGCGGCACAGTCCGACTGCCATTAAGTCCTAAAACTGCAATCATCAACTTTATAACGCAACACTCTAGTTATTTTTTTGTGTTATAGTACAGAAACATTTTGGACAGATTCAGGTTTGTACTCACAGGGGTGCAAGCGTCGCATGCGATGACGTCAGCGTCTTCTTCATGGGTTTTTGCGGGATACGTACTTATTTTTATTATTTCAATAAAAAATATTAAAACGTTCACAGAACTGTTTGCATGCAATCACAAAAGAAAATAATTCTTATTTTTTCTTAAATTAAGTTGGTAAATTTAAAATAAAGGATTTTAAATCGAGCTAAAAAAAAAAAGGCTTTTAAATCAACCTAACAACAACCACAACAAAAACCCTCCGGTTTTATATTTTACTGAGTTATTTTTAAATACCAAATTAAAGTTTTATGAACGTTTATGTAGTAAATATCATTAATATCCTGTTCAAACTAGCACATACATTGTAAATAAAGGTTTTTTTTTAAAAATAGATACGTCATCTTGTTCGTTCCTAAGTCGTAAATATCGGACGCTTAGGAAATAAAATTAAAAATAAAAATATCGGACGCTTAGGGAACGGTACAACATTCAATGAGAGAACCCTTCAAGTCTCTGGGGGGTACCCTTGGCGTCAATATGTGACGCCGAGGGTACCTGAAAAAACGTCAATATGTGACGAGTTGGGAGTGAGAATGTGTTGTTTTTATCACACCACTGCTCACCTGCCGGATTACCATCATTTAGCCTCGGCTGTCCAAGCCCAGATTTTTATTCTGGAGGCTATATCATAACGGACATGAATGCCTCCGATCATATAAGCAGTGCTGATGTGTTTTCACTTGTATCTTTCTTTTGGATGTCATGTCAAGCATGAAAATATGCCTGTTGATTTCAAAATATATAATAATTCTCATGTCCTGCTGCTGTCTTGGCATTTACCCTGAGAACCAAAGTTATCTCTGCTGGCCAAAGGTTTTTAGCTTGTTACTGACATGGAGCAGGGTTATGTGGCGGATATGTTAAGTAGCCATGTGTTTCTTTCAAATTCTCATCTTATTGGCAAAAACTAAAAATAAATAGCAAAATGCCCAGTATGTTAATCAGCTGTGAATTTCTCTGAGCCCCGAAATAACTAAGATTTACTCTGTAAAAAAAGATGAACCCAAAGAAGGTGTACCTTTTTGTAAAGTCTCTAAAACAATTGAAGGCACTGGGTGGTCTCTTCATGACAGCAAGTATATTTTGCAAAAAGAATGAAAATTTCAACTTTGTCAGAAATTGGTGTTTTTATCTTTTTCTGTGCAGGCGACTTTTTTCTAGTTTTCTCATGGTGCATCTAATATATCATCATGTTGTAGATATATGAGGCAGTGTGTATGACCGAGAATAAAAATTTTACAAATAAAAAAAGTTACTATTAACAAAAAGAAGATTATTATACAACTTAGCTTAGTTTTTTTTTTTACTTAATTTCTCTCCTATTATAAATACATCTGTGCATCTTCATCCATGCTTTTGAGAATGTGTGAATTATGTTACTGATTCGGATCTATCTTCATGCAACGTAAATCTGATTTTCAATTTAATGACTAGAATTAGGACACCAAGTACATCATGAGCTCTTGACTGTAGTGATGTTGACGTTTACTGGGTGAACAGTATTTCCTGCTGTAGGATGACTTCTTGTTGGTGGCGTTAGCTTTAGGACAAGAAAGTTAGTGGCCAATAGTATTGCATTAACAGCCTCTAAAACCCGCCCAGCCAAACGTCAGCAGTGTTATATTTTGACCAGCAGATGGCAGCATATCTTTGGTTTAGACGGCATGATTCTAGCAAAGGAAGAATAAACAAACTTAAGTTAATTTGTGATTTAAAACGCATTTTTATTGAGACATCCAAAATAACAAATAGCTTAGTGATATGTTCACTTACAAAGATAATCTATATTTAATAAAGCACTGATGCTTAATGTTTCATTTATTCTAAGCGAACAATTAAAAACATTGAAAAGAATCCAACATCTATTACAGTTTCCACGTTTGCCTTGCTGCGCTAAATTTGAAGTATTAGGAAATATTTGTCCAAAAAGAGAGCTGGTTTTCCAGGGGCGTGAGCCTGTACAAACACATGCTGACCCCCTGCTCCTCACAGGAGGAGGAGGCAAAAATTTAATTATGAAGAGTGAAGTGAAAACAGGCCCACTCAGCCTTAGGGACCGGCAGGAGCGGATAGTTCAAATTAGAGCGGCATTGTCCGCCCAGGTCCACCTTTGACCCCCGCAGGAGATTTAATTGTACAAATCGCACCAAAGTTTTGTGCATCTGAGAGATCTAGAGCGATACCTGTGTGTCCAGCTGACTGCCAATCTGAAGCATCCTCCTTTTCTCTTCTTTTGGTAACTTTTGCAATTTGTGCCACAAATAAGAAGCGTGTGTTCTCTCAAGAAATCCTCCCCACAACAACCCACCCTCTCAACTGAAGTTAATTCTGCAGAGGGAGTCCTGGGTTCGCATTTCACCCAAAGCTTTGTAAAGTTGGCTCTGATGGGGTCACTTTGAGGTTGAAATGATCTGTAACTGTGTATAAACTGCAGATCAATTACAATATAATGACAAAGGAATGTCCCTCAATTGTGACTACCGCAGAGCCAATGTAGGCCTGAGATGTCATCATGTTTTGGAATAATCAACTGCACTTTGGTTAAAAATAGCACAAAATACTATAAGATCAATGTTTATTGCCAGGATGATATGAAATATTTTTCAAAAGCGTAATTTGGACTATTTAATTTTTTCTTGATTGAATAATGTATTTTTTATCTTACAGTGCATTGCAAAAGCGTACAGAACCCTGCAGCTCCTTCTCATTTAGTGATAATATACTCACAAACAATGAGTATAATGTCAATGTAGTTTATCCGATGGACATACAAAAAGCACTGCATAATTATGAAGTGTAAGAAAAAAAACTCTAAGTTTTGTTTTGGTTTTTTTTCATATCTGAAAAGTGCAGCATGCACATATATCAAATCCCTTTTATTCTAATACCCCTATATACAATTAGATATTTGGCTTCAGAGGTCAGCGTCTTAGGAAAGAGATTCCACCTGTGTGTAATTTAAGCTAAATAGAAATTCAGAAAATTGACTATTTTATTTCAAAGAGCACAATTTAATCCATTATCTGAAAATGGAAAGTGTATGGCACAACTGCAAACCTCCCAAGACAATCAAATATAAAGAATGGGCAGGTGGATCTTTTGTCAAAAACAGCAGAGGCCCACAGTTCAGGTGGAAAAATTTGTTGACACGACAAAAATGAGTCTTACACTCCACAAGTTTGACCTCTTACTGACAGTAGGAAGAACTAAAAAGATGCAGAGGACACTGCAAACATATGGAAAAAGATCCTCCAGTCAGGTGAGACAAAAACGTAACTTTTGGCTCACATACAAAATGTCATATGTGGTGGAAACGTTAAGTGTGTACATTACCCCGAACAGACCAGCACATAAGGGGAAACTAGTCAGAATGAATGGGTTGACGGTGGTAAATGCAGGGCAATCTTAGAAGAGGCTACAAAAGGCTTGAGATTATTACAGAAGTTTAGGTTTCAGCAGGACAGGTCTGTACGTACTGCCAGAGAATAACATTTAACTTTCTGCGCACAATAAACTTGTAAACTTGCAGTTGTAACTGCAGGGAATGATAATTCTGCAAAGTATCGTATTGAATCGATGGCTGAACATTTATGTCCGCCACAGTTTTAAGATCTTTATGTAAAATAAAATAAAGAGCTATGCATCATTTTCCTTCCTCCTTACTGTTATGTGCTGATTTGTTTGGTCTATTATGCAAATTGCCAATAAAGTAAATAGAAACTTTAGGGTGTTATGCAATAAAATGTTAAAGCTAAAGAGGGTTCAACACTTTAGGAATGTACTGTAGGTATTCAGAAAAAAGTTATAAAGCAGGTTAATATTTACACTTTTTTATATTTTCTAATACTTTAAAACACACACACACATACGCATTCGGGGAGAGATTTCATCATTCCTTTTCCCTGCGGTGTGTGCACGTTGTGGGCCCCGGTGTTATTGATCCTGATTGGGCCTCACAGGAGGAGATTCCGGCCCGCCATTGACCCACACTTTTTGCATGTTTCCATCCTTCTCTCGGATGATCAGAGGCGCGCAAGTCTCCCCTCATGTCTGCCGACTGGCCGTACTTGCGTGAGTTTTCTGATTGTCAGTTGGCGAAAGGAGGGGTAGCGGGAGGAAAGGGGAAAATGAAGTTACTGAGAGTCTCGCAAAATCACTAGCAGGTCTCGCCTGACGTTTTTCTGGCTTGGTGACTGTCAAAACATTCCCCATATGCACCCGTACCCCTCCTCCGCTTTCCCCCAGAAAGCCTGTGGCTCACAGGCTGCTCTCCTCTTCAAAGTAAAACTTCTCAGCCATGTGGCCTGCGTTGAATGTTTGTGTTGACGAGCGCCTAGTTCCTATGAACTCCTCATAAGGATCCTTTTTCTCTTCATCGCTGCTTATGAAGCACTTAAAAAGTGTCATGGCGAGGAAGGAGTAAAAGAGCATCACAAAAAGTATGTAGAAGTAAGCATTGTCGTAAGTCTCCCTGGAAGTGGAGAACGCCGGATGAGTGTGAGAAAGTGGACTCACGGTGGAGTTGGAAAAAGTTCTGTTCGCTTCCGCGTCGTGGACGGCGAGGCTCGTGTCCTCCAGAATTTGCTTGCATCGGCTAAAGAGAGCAAGAAAGTGGGTCCGGTTCGTGCTCTTCATATTTAAATGTAAAAAAGAAATAATTAACTAGAAGCCAAATAAAACTGAAAAATGCGCAGGGAAACGAACATGGACAACTGAAAATGGGCAGCAAATGGCACGGGTGCACAGGAGGGAGGCACACACCACTTTAGGAAAGGCATGCTGTGAGCCACCCACTCTTTAAGTGGCTTGATAAGGTGGCATTTCTCAGATAAAGCTCCCCTTTTTCCTGCCCTGTTGCATGCACAATATGGCTGAAGTGCACACAGAAAAAAATATCTTGTTGAGTAAAACAAACACTAAAACTAGTCAATTTTCTCTCATCAAATATCCTGACTGTACATATCTTTGCTTTAATATTTTTAACCGAAATCTTAATATTTTCTTTTTTTAGCCTATCGTCTTTGTCCTTCTTCCTTTCACTTTTAATTTGGGGGTTGGAAGCTGCAGAGACGCTTGGATTGTTGTCAGCTCCGGTCAAGTAGTCTACTCATTTCAAAGAGTGTTGGGGTCAGAGGTTAAGTTGTCTCCAGTGTGTAGCTGCTTGACTGACACTTTGTTCCAAAGCAACCCCTTTGGCTTTTTTTTTTTTCTTTTTTTCTTACTCTTACAAGTTCAGAGCAGTTGTAAAAGAAAAAAAATTAAAACCTTCCTCAGAGTTATAAAAATATAGCAAAGTTTAGTTTGATCTAATTTTGGTCAACCAGCAAACTTAAACAAATGCAGCCAATGAAGCTGAAATGCAAAAAAAATAACCAACAACTAAAAACTAACCACACAAACAAAAAAACATAAGAAACACACAAACATTTAAACACACATTTATGCTCGTTTTAGGGCTGTATGATAAATGACACCGACAGCTGCACACCTGATTCCTGAAACTCGGAGGGAAAGCGAGAGAAAAAACAGCGGGGAATGATAAAAATGCGCTTGCGATTTGTTTAACCTTCTGGGGACTCTACCCACTGGGTGAGCAGTGTTTTTCATCTCTGTTTGGCGGTTGGAGCCCAAAGCCGTCTGAGCTCTGTGCAGCCATGTCAGTGACTGATGTCCCAGTGTGTCTGAGGCCTGTCGACCTTATATAATTTACAGCCGCTCTGCTTTAGTCATTATGGGGTGTGAAGGAGCCACCGGGGAGCGGGAATTTGTTCGAAAGGAGTGTTTATGAAAGAGGATATATTTATGATTTAGTGCTGGAGAGTGTGAGTGAGACAGAAAATCACAAGACCAAAGTACCTCCAAGACACATAGAACCATTCTTACAAAATACGACGGGAAATCTAACAGGGGTCCCTCTGAGTATAGCTGTTTTTTTTAAATTATTGTTTATTTTATTTTATTTAGATTGTATTGTCTAATTTAATTAAAATGCAACAGATGATACAATTCTTAAAATTTCATGTGGCTAACCTGAGACTAATTTGGGCTACAATCAAACAAATTCTAGACCTTTTACCATGAAAACTATATGTGTAAAATATATCTTAAAGCTGTTAAATTATTTTTTGACAATTTTTATTTATTGTAATGCCAACACTTATTTATATATATATTTTTGTTTAATATTTTTGAGTAGATTTTTTTTAATAGACAAAAGAACTGTCAATACTTTTAAAAATACAATAAAAAGCTATATTAAATGTTCTAAGCACTTGTTATGAAGTATATTGCATGTTTGATAAAAATGTAATGTTTGCAGTTTGAAAATATTAGATACTTGACGAAGAATATAAATAGACTTCTATCGCAAAATATATTTTCTTGGGGTATTAATTGTACTATTAATTGGTCCATTCCAGTGAAATTATGTTTATCTGTAATCTATGTAAATCCATTAATGACAAATACAAAACATGTCCAAACTGAAGGAAGTAAAACAAACAACACATGAAACATGAAATATGTTTTTACAAAATATGTATCTACATAATATTATTTGACAAATGTTTTGAATAACAATACACAAAACAATCTCACATTATAGATAAAATATTATATTTTTGGCTTGTCTACATTTCTGAAGCTGTACATTTCCACTATTTTTTACATTATTCCATTTATTGTTTTTTTAATAAACAGACCGGTTTAGTGACTTAACAGAATAACATGAAAAATACTTTAAAGTCTTTTTCAGTTCTGATATGCCACACAGCTTGTGCAATTTAACTGAGAATTTATAAGCTAAGTAAAATTAAAAATGAAAACGCTGCACTTACCCGCGCTGCACAAAGTTTCAAACCTTCCATTTTTCCATTCAGTCCTCTCTGGTGTACAACTAAATTCAATTATTGGGAATATAAATCGCCTAAAATACGGTTCAGCTGTTGCCGTAGAACTTTCTATTTGTCTATTTGCAATCTTCTGGGTAAAGCCATCAAAATGTACAAAAGTGAGAAGAACTCAAACAAAATCACAGTTGTTTGTTTGTTATCACTTTTAAGGATGTGTTTGTTTTTTAAGTAAATATTGAGACACATGTCACATTATTTCTGAAAAAAGATTTTAAAAAGGTGATTTATTCAAACCATATTTAAAAATTAATTTCATGGTCTAACGTTCACTGGTGCTCTGTGAAATCCTGGTGTTTTATCAGAAGCATAAACTTTTCAGTTCTTTTGTTTAATAAATCTTTATAAAATAAAGCTTCTATAGTATAGTTTTTTTTAATGGATGAAGAATCGTCAATTTTACAACATTATAAAAATACTTTTTACAGAATTGCAGGTTTCTAATTTTAGAAACTATCTATACATTTTTTAAGTCCCACAAACAAATGAAAATATTCCAAATGTAAAACTTCTGTATTTTTCACGTTGTTTATTATAAATAGAAATAGTGCTATGCTTTACACAAAACTTCTTACAACAACAACAAAACAAAAATCACACAATTGTAAATAAAAAAAAAATCATACAAAAGAAAGGGAATAATGAACTGTAAGTAAGACTTAAGCACAGTGGAGCCATTGTAGAAGAATTACTGTAAAAACAAAACAAAAAAACAATTGAGCAACATTTAATAAATAAGAAGGGCACCTACAAATTGACAAGATCCTGAAAACAACTAAAACATGCAAAGCGACAACAAAAATCAACAGTCAAGATGAATATTGTACTCACTGGTAGAGTCTTTTAATGTACTTTTTGGCAAAAGACTGTATGACTACAGTGACTTCTATCCATTGCTTGATAAGCTCCCCTGACTGATAAATGCACTCACCCAAAATTGTATACAACCAAACAAAAGAGATAGCTAATCGAGGATATAACTGGAGATCCTCGGTCTGTGTTCATTTACAGCACATGAGGTATGAATGTATTGCACTTTCTTTGGGTTGCACCAACACCACTCAGCTTCAGTTTGTGCGTTTTTGGTGGATTTCCAAACGCAGCCGCGTGTTTATGTCGAACTACACATGCATGAGTCTCGTCAATATACAGTAAGACTTTGTCATGAAGACATTCTGAGAGAAGTATTACAGCTGAGCACACTATCACCAACCTGTCTAACCTTCAACCACAAAAGACCACAGAGGCACCTGGGGCTGGAAAAGTCCACTTTACATCTTCGCCTTACCGTAGGATCCAAATACAAATTCAGTTCATACACAAAGCCCCACTCCCTATTTTTTTTCAGAAAAAAAAATAGAAAAAAGAACTGTTCTTGGTCCTTTCAGCTTGGCATGGTGGGCGTGAGGTTGCCTACAGTCTTTAATCATTACAGTGAAACTTTTTTGTTTCCATCGCTGCTACACAACCATCCAAAGTGTCTCTGCTTCTTTCTGAAGTCAAACCAAATAAACCCTTTCACCTCCCACGCTGCTGGTCTTGCTGTCCATAGGGCTGGTGAAGTTGGCAAAGGCAGTGGGTGGCGGCTCTCTCCGGGTAGGAATGCCAGCGTATCCATGTGAGCTTCCTGCATAGGCCGTGTCGGGGCTTCATATAATGAAAGGCACCTATTAAGAACAGAACGAAACAGAAGAAAAAAGCTTTTCAGCAATACATTTCTGTGTAATCAAAACGTTTAAATGTATATTACAGCAGGTGAGAATGAAACTTTTTCTCTGGTAAAAAGACCAGAAATCAATCCAGAAGTTAGCGGGGTTGACCAAGTTTCAGCCTGGATCTCTGGCACTGCTTTACTGATCAATAACAATTCCAAATCTGACCTCCGTAGGGACACATGGTTCTAATCCTCGGCTGCCAGGGGCTGTAATCGCCCCCCCACACACACCCCCCCCCACCCCTCCTTCACCCTCCTCCAGCTAAAGAGCCCTCTCACCATGCCTTCATACACACATACCTGTGCTCACGTACAGACGTGTACACATTTCACTAGAACAACCCCCGTACACCCCGCCCCCCACCGCCCAAAACATGTGGTTTTCTCCCAGGTCCCTGACTAAATTAATGACATCAAGATGTTGGCACTGACGGGCCGGTCAACATGTGGTGGTGTACCTCACATCAGGCCTCTAACACACACAATCCACCCCTCCCTCCTGTCAAACATACTTTGGGAATGTGGCTTCTTTTATTTGGGCAGCTATCCTTGTTACACAGAGGTCATTACATGGCTAGGTGAGCTGCTCTGTGGATTTGATGGGCAAGCTCATCACACAGGGTCATGAAAGAACAGTGAGTAAAAACGAGTGTACTGAGACAGCGACTGGGCCACCGTAATGATGATAATATAAACTGAAGTAACCCGGCCACTAGCGATCCCCCAAACCTCAATGTAATTCCAGTGCAGCACATGGAGATTTGAGACGCTCCCTAATCAGAGGGGGTCTTTGCAATTAACTGCGAGTTCGAAAATCCTGGCTAAATCAACAGCCAACAGATGGCATTGCAGAACGATGTGTCCTCGCAATAACAACCAGCGTGAATGAAATTGCTTCTTCAATAAAAACAAAGGTGCACTACCTTGCTCTGTCCGTACTGTCCGTACTGGTAGCTGGGGTGGTGGTCGACGGCGTAGGCTGGGGAGGTATAAGAAGGTGGGCAGTAAGACTGGGTACTTGGCAGGGTGGGCATGCTGCTCAGGCTTGGAAGGGCCTCCAAGCGCTGAGAGCCGTGACAGCTAGCAGCCATGGCCCCGTTAGGCTCGAGGCCTCCTGTGAGAGGGGAGAGGGCAAAGTCACTCTGGGACTGATGCGGCACTCCACTCGGGTTGAGCAAGCCCATCACCTACAAGGAGACACAGAGAGACCGAATCATTAGAACGCATGTCGATTTAACTGAGGTTTTCTATAGTGTTCACCATTACGTACAAACAATGCTGATGATTTATGTTCAGTTTCCACTCTTGAAAACTTTCATACCTTGGTGTGTTTTTCTTCACTGTTAGCATTAGCAGCTCTCTTCAGACATGTTCTCTTTATTCTTTCCTTTTTATGATGTAAAGCACTTTGAACTGCCTTGCTGCTGAAATGTGCTACGCCAGTGCAAATAAACTTGATTGACTTGATTAACTGATTCTGAAACTAACACCAGTTGCATCTTTTTTCCTCACCGATGTTCCGTCATGAAGTATATAAAAGAAGAGTTGCATACAGTGCCTTGCACAAAAAATATTCAAACCTATTGAACTTTTCAACATTTTGTCACATTACAACCCCAAACCTCACTGTATTTCATGTGACACATCAGCACAAATCATTTGTTTCCAGTACAAGTCCAGGTTTTCTACAAAGCACTCAGAAATATTGTGTGGCATGAAGACCAAGAAACCAACAGAAAGGTCAGGTGTTAGATTGTTCGGAAGTTAGTTTATAAAACATCACAAGTATCGAACATCAATTTGTGACAAAAAAAAAGAGTATTATGCAACTGCAAAATTAGTCAGACATAGCCATCCACCTAAACTGACAGCTTTCAAAAAGCAGAGTACTAGTTAGAGTCTGCAGAGCTGCCAGGGCAACTATTTGTTATGCACTCTGTAATTCTTCCTTTCATGGAAAGTAGCAAAAAGGATTTAAATAAACCCATAAATCCATAAAAAGCCAAGCTTAGACATTGCTACACATCATTAATATCTGTTCAAGTTAGATGTCACTAAAATTAAACTTTTAGCTAAAAAAGAAAAGCTGAAGTTTGTAACCAAGTTGCCAGAATACATCAACAGTTACACATGGTGGTGGCAGCATCATGCTGTGGGAATACTTTCTTTCAATTGAACTGATAAAGCTGGACTTTAGCAGCTCCAGAGAACCTTAGACTTGGGGTAAATGTTCACCTTTCAGCAGCACAATGGCATTCAATTTACAACCTGAGTTATAATGGAAAGAGTACGCAAATATTAAAATAGACTAGTTAGTCCAAACCTAAATCTAACTGAGAATCTGTGGCAAGACTTGAGAAGTGCTATTCACTCTGAATGAGATTCAACTATTTTGTAAATAATGATATTATATTGACTCTGTGGGGTTGAATAGAAATGCCTGATATGTTGCGATTGTATTTTTTTTCCTGAAATATCTTTAAACCATTTGTCATTTTCCTCAATAAAATGCACAAAAAAATGTTGTTGTGACTTGATAAAATGGGAATGAATACTTATGTCGCTGTGTATCATAAAATTTATGATTTTTTCTTTAAATCATAAAATTTAAAGAAAATAAAAAAGAACCACTCTAAATTTCTCCCAAAGCCGCCAAAAGAATTTAATAAACTGCATGAGGTGATATCTTGTAACCTGAACTTACAGAAAGTTCAGGTTACAAGGTTATGTTTGTGCGCAAACATAAAAAATAATCCTTGTATCACATTACTTTTTTTGCCTCTATCTTCAAAAATGACCATGTCCTCATAAAGGAGACCAAAGGCTACATGAGAAACAGAAGTAAGGTATGTTTTTATGTCAAAGCTACCTATATCTGGAGTCACACCTAAACAGCAAGCCTGTGTATGTGCACATGCCCGTGGGGGATGTTTTTTTTTTTTCCTTTTTTTTTCTTTTTTTTTTTTGTTCTGATGTCAGGTCTGCTGGGGTATCAGTGATCCATCGTGAACAGCTGCATAAGAGTTTGCGTGAGAAGCAAAGTTGTGAAAAAGTCCATGTTGGAGAAAACGCAGCAAAAGCCAAAACTAAAATCCAAGTGGCCTTTGCTGGACAGATGATAACGAATGATGAGAAAACACGAGCTTCCCCAACTCACTTCCAGTTGATCAAAAAATGTACATGTCCACATTGGCTTCAATGTATGTACTTCACAAGTAAAAATAAAACATAGAACACAATTTATCCAATATGACAGAAATATTAGACACACAATTTTTTTTTGGCCTGCTGATTAATAATCAATCTAACAAGGTTTCAAACTCATTTTCCAAACTTTGATACTTTTATTTTTGGACTGCGTAATGTCAGTTGATGTCTAAGATGATTTAAGGTACTAATTGTATCCTGTTGTGTGCATGCATGTGTCCAGAGTTTGAGCAACTGAAACAGCAGCAGTTCCCCGATGGTCTGTCTGTTTCCAGGTTGTTCCGGGGATTAGGTCCCAGGGGGTGCAAATCCTGCCTGCTTGCTTCCTTGGTGAGAAAGGATTGCTAAGGTATGCACCAGATCAGAGCTGCGACGCCAGAGATGGAGAAAGCCATCGCTCTGTCTGTTTGCTCAGTGTGCAGAGCTAACTGCTCAGATGAGAATATCTCCGATCTAAAGCAAATCGTCTCTAAAGCAGGACTGCGCGGTGCTGTGACCATATCTGGAGTTAGCGGAATCCGCTCATGTATACAGAATAATAGGCAGCTTTTAGAGACAAATCTGGAGTCCAGATAACACAAGAGATGTAATTTCTGCGAGGATTGGGCGTATAAATCCGTAAAGCTGAGGCGATCTCAGAAGAGACCGAAGTTGTAAACTTTTTTCCAAGTGCAAAGAGGTCCTTTGCTATCAATGTCAACGAACGTATTTCTCATTTCCTCTCTCTTATTAAGTTAAAATCTGAAAATTAATTAAATCATCATACCAAATAGAGAAAACCGATTTGCAATATACATTCAAACAGCTGCAATGAATACACGAATTAAAACAAATTAGCCAACAAAGTGATTCATTTGCATAAATTACACACTTTGTTACGAGTAGCTAGATTACTTCATTCCAATCAATTAGGACACTGGAACGCTACGTGATTGCATTCCCAGACTGAGAGAAACCTTAAAGGAGAGTGGTGCAATTTGACAGATGAGATTTCCATTTTATGTAAGCTGCCTGGAAAGGTTAATGCTGAAACCATGCGCAGAGACTGAGCACCTTTGGCCTTTTTGTTGGAGCCGATGTCACTCTTTGACCCTGTAAGTTATTTGAACACCTACTACCAGCACAGCCATTGACAGGGGAAGCATCCACCTTGCAGACCAGCTCTGCTTCGACAAAATCATTATCTGAGATGCAGTTTAAGAGTTTATTAAGACGGCCAGGTTACACGAATTTGCACCTGCATTTTGCTTTGTGTCATTTTAACCCTCAGTTTTCATTAAAAATAGGTAATATTTTACCAGTTTATGCGGTTAGACATTAAAGGGAAAAAATATATAACTGGAACTTACACATGAAAGCAGTTGATTATACTTTCAGCTTCAAAAGAGGCCTTCAGAGGCATCAATAACTAAAAGCAACAGACCTGCTTCCCATTTTTTTTCCCCCATTATTTTTATCTGTGCATAACAGGATATGGAGATCCTCTCTCATGGGAATTAGTACCCAACATGCAAAGCACAAGGGCTGGCCACCCTTTGTGCCAGCTAAAAGCTCGTTTTCCGCCTGTTAGTCCATCTCTTGGACTCACAGGGTGCCACTGATAGACACTGATGACTGTGTAATCAACCATAATTGTCTTTTCAGTTTTGATTTGTGTCATCGTCTGACATCCATACATCCTTCCCCGTGTCTGCTGCCTTCCCGCCTCTCCGGTGATGGACGTTTGCCACGTTTTAAATTCATCAAACTATTTGTCGAGATAAACAAAACAAAAAAATTGAACAGATACAGAGTTCCTCCTCCTGACAAGGATCTATCATTGTCGAGACAGTGACACCTCCTGCATAGGTCATGCAGAGAAGTAAGTGTTTGTGCGCTTTATTATTTTTACCATATGGTACACCTCATGAAGCCTTCCGTTTACTGACGTGCTAAATACGTGGCGACGTGTGAGAACTGCCAGATTGTGGAGAGCTTGCTCCACAGAAATACACTTAGAGGAGGATCCATCAACTATTATATCTTCCAGGTAAGAGCTCTGCCTTAAACAGAAAGCCACAAATCCCCACATCACGTTATAACTGTCACGCCACACAACTGGGTCTGATGAGATTGTGTGTTTTCAAAACATGCAGCTAGGATTTCGGAACCAAACGGGCATGAGTGACATGCGTATTCTAGTTGAGCTCTGTGTCAAAGTCCTCATGCAAATGGTAACAATGAATTCAAGGCTTTAAATACAGGAAACATTGTTGTGCACCATCATGAACAACATGCACCAGGTTCAGTGTACAGTGATCCCTCGTTTTTCGCGGGGGTTGCGTTCGGAAAATAACCCGCGATAAGTGAAATCCGCGAAGTAGTTACCTTTAGTTTTTACAATTATTATACAGCATAATTAAATACTCTACATTGAAACCAAAGAACAAAACCTGTGTTCAGGTCAGCGGGTGTGCGTGTTCATTAATCAGGGCCTTAATGAGATCCGGAGTCATGTCATTAAAGCAGTGGTCCCCAAACTACGGCCCGCGGGCCGTATCCGGCCTGCCTCCACATTTGGTCCGGCCCCCTGAACAATACCGGAGAGTATTCAGATTTGTTTTCATATACCGTATTTTCCGGACTATAAGCCGTCTATATGTGGATTTTTCTTCAACCACAAGGGGGCTCTTTAGCAAGAAGTGAATCATTGGAAGTCAAAATTGAAAATAAAAGAAGAAAGCGCCCCTTAAAACGGAATTAGGTTTTAATAGGGAATTGAAATTTGAGAATCTTGTTGATCAGTTAAATAGCATTGAGGGGAAAAAGAAGATTTTTTTTTTTTAAATAATACTGGGATCATTATGAGAATTTGAGGTATAGATATTAGGATCCAGTAGATGGCAGTAGTGCAACAATAATGGATGCAAGCTGCCGTTGAAATCTAAAGAAGAAGAACAAGCAGCAGAAGAAGAAGCAGAAGAAGGCGCCCATTTTCATTTAGCACATGCTAGTAGCAACACGAAGGATCAGCACTTTTACTGTTACCGTTCGGAAACTACCGTAATCAGTTCAGTTAAATCTAAACTTGGCAACTTTTTCTTTTTCAACCCTAATAAATGTGATTTTCAATTGACCTGTTATCACTCAGATTTTGGGTGTCCGCCCCCCTCTGCTGCTGCTGCATCGTTGTGGAAAACCTGGAGCGGCAGAGATATCTGCGGCTTAGATGTGTATGTTTACTGGTTTTAAAAAAAACAACTTTGGGGTTGTGGCTTATAGTCCAGTGCGGCTCATATTTCGGAAAATACGGACTATAATACTTCCTGGATTTTTTCTGTAAAGAACCCAGGGAGAGTTATTTGGTTATTATTTATTCCATTAATAGTGTTATTATTTATTGCCTGACTTTTGTTCTGTGAAGAACCCAGAGAGGGATATTTGATTGTGCTTTCTGGAAAACAATACATTTTTACATTTAGGCACTCCTACAATCGTCACACTTTTTCTGTTACAAACTGACTCAGGCCCCCACCAGAGAAGGGAAAAGTTATGTGGCCCTCACAGGAAAAAGTTTGGGGACCCCTGCCTTAAAGCATCTCCTCCAACTTGCCCCGCGAGATTCACAGCTGTATCTACGGCAGGGCGATGGATCTCGTCAACCGAGCCTCCAGTGGGGTTTTGCGCTGATTCGGGCCAGTTTTTTCCAGCAGGCATTCAAAGTTTCACTTTTCATCTCCTGAATAGCCAAGCTGTATTACTTATATTTAAATATCGTAATGTTATTGGCACACAGGTAGAGAAGAACAGCAGAGACTGTTCAGCCAATCAGGACGCAGAACACAATGCACTGTGAAAAAAAAAAACTGCACAAAAAAAAAAACCGCGAAGCAGCGAGACCGCGAAAGGTGAACCGCGTTATAGCGAGGGATCGCTGTATCCTCTAAAACTTTTGCTTTGCATGGTTGTTACGTAATCTTGTATTATCCCTCACTGTTGATAATGGTCACAGGTGCTAACCACCTCTTGATGCCACAGTCAGCGTCAAACTCCCACTATATGTTGGATTTTCCCTTTATTGCAAGCCATAAAGATCTTGTAACTAAAGAATGATCCAGAAGGGGCTTAAGACTTGACAGAGTTGCGGTTGAGGGCACGTTCACAGAGTCCAGCTCAGCATGAGACTCCAGCTGGAACATGGCAGACCAGAGGCCCCTGGAAAGGATCGTGAGAGGAGCTAAGAAGGATATTGTTGTGTCCCAACGCTTTGGTCAGGATCTACGATTCAAAGTCTCTACAGGTACAAGGCATTTAAATAATGCCATCAGGCAAACCATCAGACATGCAGCAAATTGTTAAAATGCTCAACTGGTGTTAAGATTGTCCCGTATATTCTGGTGCTTACTTTCTTTATGTTTTTTTTTTTAATTCAATAATTTTTTTTTTTTTTTACGTTCACACCAAAACATCCTAGAGAACTGCTACATTGTGTTTTGCCAAATAAATGACGTGACAAATTATTATGTTTCATTGAATTAGATTTGACGTCACTGACCTGTGGAGAGATGGCGTTGCTGATGCTGGGATTGACAGTGTTGCCGTGTCCTGTCGGGGCCACAAAGCTGTCCGAGTATCCTGAGAAGTTGTGTCTTCCAGAGGAAAGGCAGTATCCTGAGCCGCCGTCTTGGGAAACTGCAGATGAGCTGAGGGCGCTCTGGTGCACGGAGGTGGGCGGCAGAGGCTGAGGTCGATGGACTGTACTTGGCTGTTCAGAGGCTGATGAGAATAAAACAGGAAGTCATTATGCTGCTGGCGTTTTATTTATTCGTAGACTTGCACCACAGTTTAAGCATTAAGACGAATGTGTGTTTGACTAGGCCCACCTTGGGCTATAGAGGTTGGAGGGTAGGGACTGTCTGACAGCTGATAAGGCTGCAGGCCTGGCATGGCTGACGGAGGGAAACCACCTGGTATGAGGTGATTAAAAGCCATTAGCTGATTGGCTCCTGCTTGTTTCCTCCATCGAGCTCTTCTGTTGCTGAACCACACCTGAAAGGAAAATACAATTGAACATGAAAGAAATGTCTTGGTTAGAGAATTGTCACCAAAGTGGTAAGTATATATTTTTTTTCTTTTAAGTTTAGTGCCTTGAAAAAATATTCGCCATGAACTTTCAGTCTTGCAACAGTCAGTTACTTTGTTGTAATTGATTTGCATTTTATACGACAGACAAAGCAAATAGCGCCGAGTTGGAAAGTAAAAGGAAAAGGGATACGTGGTTTTCAACAAAAATTATAAATGGTTTTACAGACGTTTGTGTTCAGCCCCCTGTTAATCTGAAAAAATCAAGAGCAACCAACGGCTTTTAGAAGGCATCTAATTATTATTAGTATTATTAGTATTAGCAATCCACCAATGTGTAATTGAATAAAAATTGAGCTGATCTGTAAGGAACTTAGTGGTTTAGAGGACATTATTGAACAAACAACAGGAACGCAGCAGATGGGTCAGGAATTAAATTGTGGAGAAGTTTAAACCAGGGTTAGGTAATAAAATAATATTCTAAGCACTGATCCTGACATGACGCATTGTTTAACCAACCATCTAAAATTGTAGTGACAGGTAAGGAAATCCTTAATCAGAGAAGCAACCAAGACCCCACAGTAACTCTGTGAGAGATCCATTTGTCAGATGAAAGGATCTGTTGACAGGGGAACTATATTTGTCATGCAGTCTACAAATCTGGCCTTTGTGGAAGAGGGCCAAGAAAAAAATCTTCTGTGAATCTGTCTGCTTTGCCATAATGCATATATGGGAGACACAACACCCATGTGGAAGAAGGTGCTCTAGTCAGATGGTGCAAAAGTTAAACATTTTAGCCCAAAATATCACTTCGCACACTATCCTCACTATAAAACATGTTGGTGGCAGCATCAGGCTGTGGGGAGACTTTCCTTAAGTGGAAACCCAGAAGCTAGTGAAGGGTTTATTGGATTATGCATAAAGTTAAATGCATAAAAATAATAGAACCCTGTTAGAGGCTGCAAAAAATTTAAGGCTGCAGTGGAGGTTCATCATCCAGGAGACAACGAATCTGAAAATACAGCCAGAGCGACAACAGAACGATTAAGATCAAAGCATAAAACAATTGTTAGACTGGGCCAGTCAACGTTCAGTACTAAATTAGATGAGAAACTTAAAATTTGCTGTTACATAGATACTTTCTGAGCTTTAGTTACTTTGAAAAGAACAATAAAAATATGTCTCTAGATGCTCAGATATGGCAGAAACAAGCAAAAGTATTCACTCAAAAGGTTGAATAAACATACATGCCACACTTTACCAATTTTTATTAGTAAAAAAAATTTTACATAGAAAGTCTATCCATTTCCTTCCTGTTCACAATATTGCACTGTATTTTAGTCTATTATTTAAAAAAAAAAAATCACCTTTTTGTTTTTTAGTTGGAACAGTTAGAACTGTAACTTTACTTCATTCCGGGTCACTGAAAATGTATCTGTGCAAGAACTCTCTGTCCCTTTGCAGGGACCTACGCTGATAGCGATCTTAACATCTGTAGAGCGCAGTGAAACCACATCTTTGTGAGCTGCTTAACGTCACAGAGTTCATACATTGCCAGAGGGCTGTCATGGCTATTAAAACCCATATTGAGAAGCTATCTAAATTGAGAATCTATTTGCAGAATTTTTTTTTACATAGCCCCCTTTTGGCAAAATGTTGACAAAAATAGAAAGATGTCTTTGTAAATAAAGGCGGCGGTGAGTGTCTCCGTGTGGAGCAACAGGGGGGGGGGGTCGCTGGGGTGGTCCGGGGATGTTTTGGGGATGGAACATATGGCTAATAGTTGTAAAGAATGCATAGCAACATCCCAAAACAACTTAACACCCGCATGTCTCGGAGGGAGTGACAGATCGCCGCGCTGTCAAGATTTAGACTTGCATGCATGCTCGTGTTTCTAACCTGAACTCGAGCTTCTGTCAGTTTGGCCCTCTGAGCCAGCTCCTCTCGCGTGTAGATGTCTGGGTAGTGCGTACGTTCAAAGGCCCTCTCCAGTTCCTCCAGCTGCTCTGCTGTGAAGGTCGTCCGACTGCGGCGCTGCTTCCTCTTCAACGGCAGGCCCGGCTCGGAGTCCACGTCTGAAGCCTCGTCCGAGTGGCTCGCTGGGATAGAAAAAAAAAAAAAGACGTTTTCAATTAATTTATAATATCAACGACATGCACACACAGGCTAAGCCGTTACAGTTTAATAAAACACTTATTTCCATGCTGCTGACATCCTGGACATTAACGGTTTTGTGATCCTGAACTGCTCAACACAAAAGATAAATTGTCTAATGAAGAATTTCTGTCAGTTTGCAATATATAACCATATGTTGCTGATTTAGCAACACAGAGTTATAAGACAAACTTTATGAATTCTAAACTTTCTTTTTATTCAACAACAAGAGTTTGTTTTAGAGATCTTAAAATCAATGACAAATTTAAGACTGATATAGCATAGCATCAACAAATATAGTTAGTTTTTCTCTGAGTTTAAAAATATTTTTATTTTCCTTATTTACTGACTCTTTGTCAGTTGAAATAATACCATTTCACACTTGCAAAATATTAATTTTTTTCTCCTGTTAAATTAATTTACAGAAGTAGTGTTGCTTAAATTTTAACATTTTTTGTGTGTGTTTGATTTGCTGAAATAACATATTTGGGAGCATATCCTATTGTGATGTAAATAAATGATGTCTTCATATATTAAATGAAATAATTTCAAAGCTCGTAAACTGATTAAAAAATCTTAACAATGAGGAATATACAACATTTCTTTCTTTCAATTTGTCATACAGATTGCTCACTTGAACAATTCATCCTTCAGAACTGATGTTTCACAGATTTTCGGTTTCGAGTTTGACCGTGACTACTTCTACTGATGTAAATTTAATCGTTTCACACAGCATACCAGCTGCTCCACAGCACATCGCACAGAGCCACTCTAGATTGTGTCCTCCTGATTTCTTAAACTCCTCAGTGGTTCCCCGGGGGATCAAAAGCAAAAGCCCGCTTGAACATGGATTAAAGAGGACAAGATCCCTCTGGGGCATCAATCGCCTGGGACACTGTGTCTCTTCTAGTCTTAGCCATGCTGTGTGCTAGGCTGATGTTCAGCAGCACAGGAAAGGCAGCCCGTTGCAGGTGCTTCCTAATCTGCTCGCTCAGGTCAAGAGAAACTGACTGAGCTAACATGGGGAGGTGCGGAAGAGGAGGAGCAGTGAACTTTGGAAATGATATCAGAAATTGATGTTTCTGAATTTGTGTGGATTTTCACATTTATTAAAAAAATAAACTATAAAGCCCTAAAAATGATCAAGATAGCCTTTTTGTTGACCATCACCAGCAATCTTATCCTTCATTTTCTCCATCAAAAACATGCATCTGCCGACTCTGGATTGCTAGCGAGATTTTAACTCAGTGGATCCTGAGTTAAAATCCACTCCTAAGTCAATCTCAGTGAGAAAATCATCATGAGGGATCCCGCCACATTTTTGACACAATAAACTGTGAAGAAATAAAATGCTCAAAAGCAAAAAGACAGGTGAGTGCAAGAGAAAGTCTGGTCTGCCTCAGACTCTTTCTTATTCCTCTTAGGCTTTAATTAAAAAAGTGCCAAGTCAGACATTGAAGGGGGGCTGGGTGAGGAGGGACAGTGATCTCCCATTGGCTCTGGAGCCTCTGCAAAGAAGGCAGGAAGTCTTTGCACCGGTTGCCAGTGTGTGTCTGACCAGGCATTACACACAGATTTGGCCTCTGGGAATGCTGTTAGTCAAAGGCCTGCTGGCAAAAAAAAAAAACGGTCCTGACTCTGAGACAAGCTCATTATTAGATCTAAACCAGATTGAGGTGCCAGGCTAACACACACAGACTCAAGCAAGCTGCTTTATTTAGCCAATTTGATCATTTAGAAAATATACTTCCTTGCTGTTTAGTGAAGGAAAGCTTAGAAAACTTTGAAGGCAACAGTTATCCATTTGCTCTCTCTGCTTACTACAGGGTTACCCCCACAGCCCTTTTTACTTTTTACCATTTCCTCTTTTTCCCTTCCTGTTTTTATTTGTAACTCTAGAGACAACACTCCGTCTTTGACTCTTCCGTAATGGCAAATGACAGCGATGCTTTTGTCATCCTCTGCTTGCTCTTTTGTCTTTTTCTGTCTTCTTCTTCACCCACTTTTTTCCTTTATTTTTGGGGAGTGATGTAGCCAGGCCTTTGTATCCCAGTGGGGAAAAGCCTGTGGCAGGGCTCTATTGGACCGATTACCACGCTCCATCTGTAGGAGCCATCAGGGACGCCCGGGCCCTTATTCAGGGGCCTGTCACCTGCACAGCAGGGGATCTGGGGGGAGGTGGGGAGAAGGGTAACTTGGGGGCTGGAGTAGGGGAATGAGGAGTAGGAGGAGAAAAAAGGGGGCACAAAAGGGTCCAGAGAAGGGCCATTGGGGCTGTGGAGGGGCACAGCAGGGGAGCACCCCTATATTCCCTCCTTCCACGGCCCGAGGGGCACAAAGCTGGGGGATGGGAAGTCAAAGGGGTTGACATGGAGAGGAGAAGGAAAGCTGAAAGCACCTGAAGAAGATGCTGGGGTTGAGGGAGGAGGGTGCACAACGAATGAGAGGGGGAGGCAGTGATTGTTAAAAAAAAAAGAAAATAGGACCTGTCTTTTTTCACCTCAGCCATTCACATCACTCGTCTCTTCCTGGATTCACCCATTGCTATACATCCGCATCTAAGGCACTGTCAAACACTGTTCTAAGTCTGTCTTGGAATGATTTAAGCCAAGCTGATGCTGGAGCAGACTTGTTCCCACACATTCCACACAACAATGACAGGAGATAATACTGGCCATATAAAGGGAAAGTATCAGCGTTGTTACTTGAATTCCTCAATCAAATTCTATGCAACAGATAAAGCAACAAGGGGCCTGTCCCTGTCTGCACCCAGAGGAAATGTGTAAGATCCCACACAGCATAAGTGTCTTTGGACAGTCGACTTTCTCCGACACAGCAGCTAATACTTGGAGTACAGTAACCCAAAGAATAGGAATATTTCATTTTACATTGGCTGGTAACTAATCTCCATACATGGTTTAGCTCGTACCTCGCTTAAAGACGTTATTTGTCGGAATGTTGCAACTTAAACTCTGGATTAACGCAAGGCCCAATTTTAAGCTGCACTATTTTTATCTGTACATGTTGCCACTTATTAATGTAAAAGAAGTAACATTCATTTCCATCGCAACCCAGATAACACATAGTTGTTTATGTCACCTTATTGCCCGAGACCAGTCGATACATCTCTGACCATATTTTAGGTATTAATTCATTGATGGCGCATAGCTTTCGTCAGCTTGCTCAGTCAGTGAAAAGCTGAGGATTTTGGACAGACTTTCAAAGGCAGAAAGTTTCAGAGCAACTTCAAGTTCTGGCAGCGACCTCTTCATGTCAGGGGAAAATATTTGCTTTTATCACTCGTGCCCTCCTGTTTGGGTGTCATGGAAAAGGTCCTCTGTTAGTATCAGTGAGGGGTTCTTTTCCATATGTGACACTTATGTATATATAGGAAAACTACTGAAAATCTAATAGCAGTGGAGAGTGTTGATTATTTCAACAGCAAACTAAAAATCAACTTGCTTAGATGAATTTATAGTTGAAATTTAGTCATTTAGAATATATTGATATTTCATTTTTTTTATATGGGTTTTTCTAATTTTACCTTTGCACCACAATTTGTCCAATCTTTTTTGGTTATATTGCATTTACAATTATTTATACCTTTTTGATTGTTTTGTTCTTACATTTACATTTGATAGTTCAGAATTTTTCCTTATGTTTCTTCACTACATGATAATGTTTCCTCAATATACCATCTTCTGTAATTGCTCTTAAATTTGTTCATTTTTTGATACTTTGTTTGTTTATTTAGTTTGACCATTTATAGTGGGCTACACCTGTCTGTACGAAAAGCACTACAAATATAGTTTGAGTGACTGGTTGACTGAAATTTGTGATTAGTTGAATGTGTATCTTTCTCTTGAAATAAATAAAGCAAGAAAGACAAAGTTTGACTATGACAACTTATTAAAAAAAAGTCAATTCCTCCATGTGTAGACCTGCTCAGAAATTCAATAAGACACAAACATTAAGTTGTGTTAATTAACCAGCAAAAGAATATATATATTTAGGAAGTAGAACTGAGTTTAACAAGTGACTACAAAATGCTCCTTTCACTGTGAATAAAATTGTAAAAGGTTTCTTTGCTGAATTTTTTTTTCCAAAAACAGACAAAAATGATGTGAATCTGGTGAACTTCCAGTTTTATTAGCTTCACCGGTAGGATGAGTGCTTCTAAGATGCAAATAAAATTCCCCTCCTTTCCCCCTCCACCTCGAAAAAAAAAAAACCCAGAGAGGATTCCTGCCGTCAGGATAAAGGCTGACCTTGTTTACTGCTCAGGCTCATCTTGGCGGACATCCACCCGTCTCCCACCCTCTCTTACGCCTTAGGAGACACTAATACAAGTAGACATGCAAAGCTACGCAGAGCAACATCTTTGCTCATGTGTGCAGAGAAATTCCCATCCGTGGTTCAACAATGTAAATAAAAGAAATGGAAAGTGTGACAAAGCATAAGCAACGAAGAATCACATATGGAGAGAGAAACCAAAACATATGGGGCAGTTTATGGCCTTGTCTTAGTAGGGGCTGGCTGGCCCGTCCTCCTGGGGCTTTTAATAGAGAAGGTAATTGAGCTGGTGACATGTGTTCGCAACGCAAAACAAAGGACATAAGAGACAAATGAACTCGCTATTTGCCCAGGGAAGTAGATCTGGCCCTTTCAGGGCAGGGAGTGTGGTGCGAGTGGGCCACTGAATAAAATAGCTGCGTGCCACGCGGAGCCAAAGCGAGCAGATGCACTGGGTGAGGTGTGGCGGGTGAGGAGGGGGAAAGAATGGTAAACTGACAGCTTATGGACTCAGCTGGGGTTAACAGTTTAAGAGAAAAAATGGGAGTGAGTGGGCTGCTCACTTGACTTGCTAAAGAGCCCCTAGGAACCTGCAGCTGCCTGGGAAAGGGGGCGGGAGGGGGGTATAGAAATAAAAGGAGAGTGAGATGATGATGTGATGGACACAAAACAAAATTAAGCGAAAGAGCACAGGAGGTTGGCACTTAACGGACAAAGAAGGAGCTGGCGATATGAAGCTGAAGGATGTATCTCTGTCGAACACCACGGCAGTGACAAGAAGCCACGAATGGCACTGAGTGGCTATTATTTGCGCCCAGTGTGTGACGGTTATTATTCCGTTCCACTGCGGTGCAGTTAGGTGACAGTTTCACGGTGGCATTTCCACCCTCCATGTGGAGACAAAGCGACTTGCGAAGCCCACACTGGGCCGCGAGCTAAAAAGGCCCGTCCACTGCACGTTCCAGCTCGACGGAGACTAACTAGCAAAGACGACAACCAAACCAAAGCAGCTTGTTTCAAGAAAATAAGATTTTGTTTAAAAAAATAATAAAAATCTAGGTGTTTTAAGGTATTTAAAAGAGAAGCGCAAGAGCCATTGCTTTGAAATCCTTACACAAGTTTTTGAGCTCAGATCTTTTCTAAACATTATCCTAACCTCCAGTTCCTGGGGCCTGATAGTTGTAACAGTCAACTGACCCTAAGCTGGCCCCTGACCTTTTCACACAACTACACAGCACTGCAGGGAAAGCAGCCTCGCGCTGGCTCTTCAG
Source organism: Poecilia reticulata (assembly GCF_904066995.2). Classification (NCBI taxonomy): domain Eukaryota; kingdom Metazoa; phylum Chordata; class Actinopteri; order Cyprinodontiformes; family Poeciliidae; genus Poecilia; species Poecilia reticulata. The sequence continues at coordinate 14,001,598 of NC_088846.1, read as the reverse complement.
ACTAACTTCAAGAGCATTCAGAGAAAAAACGAAAGAAAAAAAAACATACTTTCACTTTAAACCCCATAAACTCAGAGTATCTGTTTATTTTCTTGTTCTTTTTTAAAAAATTATTTTCAAGTGGTGCAAACGCAGAGCTCCATCACACCAAACGTTGGGAAAAATGCCATCAATCAATCAGAAACAGGGTTCTGCTGGCACATCCATAATATGCAATGTCCAAGACGAAAGAGCTCCACAAAACCTGAGCCTAAACAAAGTTAAGTGATTGACAACACTGTCTGGCTTTACTCAATTAACCATCCCATTGTGCCCCTCTTTGCAAAGTCCCCATGCCCCCGACCCTTTTCTTCCTCACACCCCTTTATCCTCCCCATCACAGAGTTTTGCTTGGCTAATACTTGGAGGAAATAGAGAGCTCTTTTTTCTGTTGGGGCTCCTCTTCTTGACCTTCTATTGCTTGCTACTTCTCCTTTCAGTCACTTTGCAGTGTCTCTGGGGTTAGTTGGGGAGAATGCGAGGAGTACATCAGCGCCAAGGGGCCGGCTTGGGGCAGGACCCCAGCCCATTACTTCAAAGTTGGCCCGCATTCATTAATTGTCCTTTGAATTAATATTGGGGGGGATCACAATGTGGGCGCTAACAGAGAAAGAGGCTTTAATGAAGCATAGAGTCTGTATTCAGTTGCAGATCAGCCAGTGTGGATTTTTTCTTTCTTTCTGAAGAAAGAGAGACTTGAGAATCATGCCAACGCAGAAGAAGAAAGTTCTGACTACTTATATTTAGGAAGGCTGCCTCTTTGCCGTCCGTGCTTTTAGTATTTGTTCCCTTTCATGTTTTGTAGCCTCACATAACCTTAAATATGACGTGGCATATAATTGTGAAGTGGAAAAAAGTTATGTTTTTTCTGTTTTCAGCAAAGAGAAGTACAAAAGTGGAGAATGCACTTAGAAGCACTCATCCTACCGGTGAAGCTTCAACTTCTTTACTTTGAAAAATCCAGTGTGACATGACATGACAAAAAAAAAAATACCGTCCCCATGGTGACACACATTGTAGTGGCAGCATTATGCTGTGGATTGTTCTCCATCAACAGGGGCAGGGAAGCTGTACAGAGATGATAAGAAGACTGATGAAGCTAAACACACAAAAGTCCTTCAGAAAAATCTTCAACAGGCCGATAAAGACTCAAGGCCGGAAAAGATGTTTGCCTTCAAGCATGATAACAACACTAAACTTGTAACCAGAACTTTACTGAATGTTTTTTTCACCATATATTTGGGATATTTTGCAAAGAAGATTTGCCAAAACAAATGTCTAGATGGAAGAAAAATACCGTAAAACATGTTATAATGAGCTATAGTTACAGAAACAAGTGGTTTTACAAATTGATAATGCAAGTGAGCACAAACTTTTCTCCGTTGTCCTAATACCCACCTGTCTGGATTTCTGAACTACAGTTTGTTTTTCCCCAGCAGTCCAGCACAATAAACAAGCAATATAAACACTATTAATACAGGAAAAAGGACAATAAAGCCCTCATATAAATTTCTGCTCTATCCAGCCCTCAGAGGAAAAAGGAAATGTGGCTACAGCAGACATTCCTCTGGCTGCGTTTGGGCCTTCACTCACATAAACTTAAAAAAAAAAAAAAATCCACATATACCTCGATGATTACAGCTAAAGGATATTACCACGCTATACTTTCAAAACAACTTTGTGCTTTTTGAAGGCGTTTCATCTGGGTTTGTTTTTGGGGGTTTTTTTTTTACAGTGTTTAAGCCACAAACCTTTGAAGGTGGTATAGAGGTGGAAATCTTTTGTTTTCATATTTCTTCTCTCCTGATTTTTGAACTGAAAACGTACACATACAACAGCTCCAAAACTAGACATACGCTACGGCGCGGATATTAACTCTCCGGTCCTTCTCACTTTCAAACAATATCCCTCATCCTAAACCCATGCCAAGATCCCAGGGAGCCTATATAGACCCAGTTTATTTACACAAACAAAGTCCCACTCAGCTCCTGTGACAAAAGCAGCTAAATCTTTCATGTTTTGTCAGCACTTGATTCCTCCTGTCCCTCTGGCTATTTGCCTGCCCCGGCACAATGGAGGCAGGAGAATGGCAGCAGATTGTTGGAATGCACCTCAATGAGACCAATTATTACATGTTGACTGCGTTCACCATGGCACATTTGAAAGAACTGGGCTCATTCACTCTGGCTCTGCAGGACTCCCTTTTAAAGAAAAGTTATCCCTTTGACTGTTTGTATTTCTGAGCTTTCTTTTTTCTTTTTTTCCCCCCTCCTTCTTCTTTCTGTCTTTCGCCCTCTCTCCCTCCCTCCTGTCCATCCTGTCATAAAAGATCCTGCAAGACTGGCTGTCTTTCATGACTTTGGTTACTTTAATTAGTTAAATGAGGCTAAAGGCTAATGTGCTAACACTAATAAATAGAGGATGCCGTCAATTAAATCAAGAACACAAGCAGGAGGAACAGCGATTTTGACACTGATTCATAATTAGAGAATAAAACGAAATTGAACACATTCTTCATGAAACCTATAAACAGAAAGTAAGTCCTTAAATTCTGAGAAGGAATATTTGTTAATTCATTGTGCAAACATAAAAAAAATAAATAATAATTGTTCACGTTACTGCAACAACAATGCTCCTGCAATTTGCTAAACTTTCTGATGCCACAGTGTACTTTGTCCCACAAACCTCAGCTCTCCTTTTCCCAGACAAATAAATCTAAATGAGTCAGCTTTGATCTTAGCACTTAATGGAAGGCCAACAATAGTAGTAGAGGAGAAAAGGGGCAGAGAGCAACAGGCCTCTCCCCACCACAACAATGGCCTCTGCAAACACCTACTTAATCAATATTTGGCCAGAAGACCCTCTCTCGGTCCCCAATCACCCTTTTCACATTCTAATGAAGTGCTATAAAAGAGAAAAAACAACTACTGCTTTCCTCAAAGAGACACAACAATAAAATACGGCTGATCTGGATTAGAGAAAGTGCTTGCATTTAGGATGTTGCCGAGTAATTTTAGTTTTCCTTTAAAAAGAAAAAAAAAGATTAAATACACAAAAAAAGTACACAACTAAACTTTTTTTTTACTGACATAAAGCTCAATGCTCATAGACTAAAACTAGACATTCTAACTCTGATTACTCTATTTTCATTCAGAATAATCAACTCGAGTTTTTAACCAAGTCAGTGGGTTTGTCCCGCCACGGCTACGGGCTATAGAAGGGGTGGGAAGTGTCCCCGCACTAAATGTGGGCGCCCAGGGCCAAAAGGAAAAAGGGGCGGACTTCAGTCTGAGATGAAAGTGCAGAGAAATAAAAAGGTTTGGATTTAATCTAGTGAGGAGAACAGTTTCCCTGTGCTCGCTTGTTGGAGGCGTCAAGGGTACTGCACGAAAACAAAACACACACACACAAAAATGAAGAAAAAAAAAATAGAAAGCTACATAAAAACGATTAAGTCAGTCAATATGGTTGTGGTCTATACTCTGCGTGTTCCCCCTTCATAGTTATGGTCAAACTAAATTTACTTTGATTACTTTAATGTATTTAAAGTGGAAATGTGTGCAAAGTAACATCGTCTCAAGCAAAAGTTCATTAATAATTAACTATATTGCACGTTTTATGTCCGTGTTTCCCTTTTAACAAACCTGCTGAGTCTCCAACAGGTTATAAATCAACAGGTGTTTGTCTAAAGGACTGGCTTCTTTAAAAAAAAACTTTAAAAAAACTGTTAACAGTGACAGAAGGCTCAAAAGTGGCATTTCTTTGTGCAATCATGGCTCCCTGAATAATTCATCGCTCATTGCGAGTTCATAATGTCTCCTCTCACCCCCTTTTTGTCAGTGTATCTTTTTTTCACTCTCTCTCTTTTCTCTCCTCATTATTAAAAAAAAAAAAAAGAAGCTCTGGCATTTTTTGTGTGTTTTGTTTTGTTTTGTACGACACTGGGCTGCTTGCTGGACTTTGGCTTTTGTGCGCGTCAGACTGAGGTGTGAGACTCAATGGGCTCTCCGCGCTTTGTTCAATGAAGTTCATCCTTAAGTGTCCGATTAAGTGAAAAAAAACTAACTTTCTCAGGCTTGGAAGCTAAACAAATGTTTGATTTTTTTTAAAGCTCGTCTGAAAAGTTTTTTTTCTTCTTCTTTTTGAGGTCAGTGTATGCGTAAACTGCTTCAAACTTTAAACGTTACACTTTTAAATAGTCTAAAAAAACTATAAACAGGTAGAAAATTATTATTATTATTATTATTATTATTATTATTATTATTATTATTATTATTATTATTATTATTGTTGTTGTTGTTGTTGTTGAAACCTGATTTCCACAGTCTTCTGTTTTGCTTTCAGTGGTTTGGATGATTACAGTGTAAAATGTCGGACTTACATCTGTCTCCCAGGATGCCATCGATGCTGTGTTTTGTCCGGGGCTCGCTCTCCTCCAGCGTCCTCTTCACCATCTCATCGTCCTCCTCCTCGTCCTCACCAACTCCGCCAAACTTTGAGCGCATGATGCGGCTGATGGCGCTCACTGAGAAACAGAGACCAAATCAATACTGCCCAATAAATTCAAACAAAGTGTCAGCTTTTTTTCTTTCTTAAATGTATTTTGTGGTTAATAAACTATTAGGTCTATACCCGAGGGGACATTGTTCCTGTCGCAGATTCCATCTTTCAGTAGTTTGTCCCTGATTTCCCAGCTGAACATGCCGGGACTCTCTCTCTTGTACTCCTCGATCTTCTTGTCCACTTCTGGGGAGGCACTTTGCTTCGTAGAGACAACCAAGGCAAGTCATGTTAATTAAATAAAGCGCTACGGCTTGGAAGAAAACACAAAAGTCACAAAATGCAAGAAATGTACAGCATCAGTTTAGAAATATCCACAGAACTTGACGCCCCATGAATATGTGTATGGTTGTTAAAAATATCAAAAGGACAGCAGATCACGTTTACCTTGTCCGTGTTCTAAGCAAATTACATGAAGCAGATATAAATATAAACTTTTTAGCCTTGACCTCTCGGTAGATCTATATTTTACTTTTACTTTGAGAGAGAACAAAACTAAAGTTTTAAACAGACTTTGCTGTTACATATTTTGACAACACCAAAGATCAATCTGTTTTATATAACATGTTTTTTTGGGGGAAAAAAATATTTAAAAAGAGGACATGATAAAAAACGAATTGCTAAACTTCTTTTTTGAACTTCATGGAAAAGCTGCAGCGACTGCGCTTAACTCTTTCTGAACATCTCAGAAAGTTGAGAGAGCTCAGGAGCATGGAAACTAAATTCTTATATGAACACGTTCTTTCCATTGGATATAAAACACAGCTGTACGATCATCTGCGCCATACCTTTGGTTTGCTGCCTCCGATTGCTCCCGGCCTGATCGAGCCCGTCTCCTGGTACCGGCAGAGAATTTTGGAGACGCAACCGTGGGACACCCTCAGCTGCCGGGAAATGACGCACGGCCGGACTCCGTGGTGGGCCATCTCTACGATTTTGTGGCGGATGTGGTTGGGGAGAGGTCTGCCGTTAATGAAGACTCCTCCGAGCTGGTTGACGCGACCCTGTCCTAACGGAGTGGAAACTGGACAGGGAGCGCTTTTATTCAGCCGGGTACTGTCTGTTTCCAAATAACGCATAATTTATCATCCAACATTGCAGGAGGTAATTTCAAAATGGTATTTGTTAATGTTTTAAAACTTGCAAGACTGCATACTTAAAATGTAAAAAAAAAAAACAAAAAAAAAAAAACTTGACATCTACTTAGAAAAAGTGTTATTAATTTCTGTCTTACTAAGGAAAGTGTACTTGCATCACAGGATTTTGAAAACAGACATACTCTAAATAAAATTAGTTGTAAATTGCGTAATAAATGTATGTTAAATTTTGACATTTTTACTTTTTCTCCAAAATGTGCCGCTGTTCATTTTTTGAATTTTTTGGCTCACAAAATTTTTATTATTTTTTTTATTTTTTTATCTAACATAGTAATTTTTCAAGAGTAAATATTTCAACAAATCGAGTTTAACAAAGTTTGCCAAAGTTTCTGCTTTTTTTTTTTTGTTTTTTTTTTTGTCATGTCCACCCGCAACTGGTGGTGGCTTCTTACCTTCTAACGAATATCCTCCACGCGGGTAGTTCTGGTGAGGAGTCGGTCTCATCATTCTCGGTAAACCTCCTGCCAGCGCCGTCATATTCCCTCCGATCTCTGTCACCTGGATAAGCTGTCTGCGATGCGCCTTTCTTTTTTTTCTTTTTTTTTTTTAATCCAGTAATTAACCTTTTGTCAGTTTTGTTTCATTTACGCTTTGCCGTCGTCTGGATTCCTGAGTAACAGGTTGCCACAGTTTGGGGAAGAAAAGTGAACCCTGGCCGAAAAGAAGTCGCCTGATGTTCTCAAAATGGGGGAGAGTTTGGAACCGACGCTCCCGGTTTTCGGACGGGCTCCTCGGAGGATAAGAAAGATGCTCTGAGAGGATGGATGACGGTCAAAGATTTTTTTATCTGTGGACGCTATCCCTCTCTGACTCCCAGCTGGGCGCAACGATTGGTTCGGGACCCGGACATTAGGAAGTAGGAGGAGCTCTGTGATTGGACAGAAGAGGCTGAAGTTGTGGTTGAATTGACCTCATGAGGTCAACTTGTCACGGGAGTCTCTGCTTTAAAGTTTTCACAATCAGTAAATGTTTTCAATAAAGCAAACATGTTTATATCGGTGAGCTTCCAGCCACCGACCGGTGGAGGATGCCCCATGCCTCCAACCCCATGCCTGGACACTTAACTCAGGTGGTGAGTGAAACATTCAGCTGACAAATGGGACACTCCATTCCAAAGCAGAAACATCCTTAGTTCTCAACTCTGTTATGCAAACATATGCGCATTAGTGTCTTTCTACACATGTTAACCGGTTAGCAATCCTGCAGTAAACATTAGTTGTATGCTTGTTAAAGGAACAAGAAAAATATAATCCCAGAAGTACCTTAAAGGGAAAAAAATACATCTACTTTGCTCATTTTAAAATGTATATAGATTTCCGCAGCTGTTTTACCAGTATGCTGACACAAAACGTGCGATACGGTATTTTTTGAGTTTTAAACAAAGATGTAGTTTTCAAAAACATCTCGTATATCCTGATTAGTGATAGAGCTGCACTTACGTCTAAATGTTATGTTTCCTTTTCCAAATACACAAAAAAGTGACAATCTTCCAAAATACTAGACATAAAATAACCATTAGTCTATACTTGTAGAATGTCTAAGCCAAAATGCTTAAAACTTTGTAAATTAATTAATTTATTAAATTATGTATTTATTTGTTTATTTACACATTTTTTGTGGAAAAACACCTGAATACACAAAACAAGCGATTACACATCGTTATTATTGTAATATACGGTATGCTGTGACGTAATTTAAGTCGAGAAATATGACAGATTTTTTTTTAGAACGGAAGAACTGAAAAAGTTCTGAACAAAACGCATCATTATGCATCAATAGATAGATAGATAGATAGATAGATAGATAGATAGATAGATAGATAGATAGATAGATAGATAGATAGATAGATAGATAGATAGATAGATAGATAGATAGATAGATAGATAGATAGATAGATAGATAGATAGATAGATAGATAGATAGATAGATTTTCATTTAAATCAACTTGTGCATAAATTTTCAATTAGCTATTTAATTGCAGTGGATTCACCTGCAAAATGAGATTCGTCGGTTGAGGGTTTTGCACAGGAAAACCACAGCTCGGAGTGACTTTTTTTTTTTTTAAATCAAATACCTACAACAAGAGCATATTCATAACAACACCGAAGAGTCAAATTGAGCTCCGAAAACAACGACAATCAAACTGTATTCGTTGTCCAAAGGAAACCACCTGATGAGCGCAAACTAAAGCTTCCACAATGGAGGTGATTGCAGAAGTACAAGGTGCGGACACCGCTGAGTTTAAGCGTGGAGAAGAGGATCGGCTCTCCTCCACGAGTTCCACCTCAGCCCACGTCAGTAAAGCTCCGCGTGGTCTCTCGCAGCGGTCGCGCTGATTTAACAAAGGGCGCTGCAGCAAAGCCGCGGTTGGCCCTCACGGCCGTGGAACACATCCGTGCAAAATGTCGCACTGCTGACACACTGGACCACATGAGGGATCACTTGACTTTTCTGAAGCTCGTAGAGATGTGATAATTGCAATAATTAGGCGTGTTTAATAGACCGACGCTTCTCTTTTCTTTTTTTTTTTTTCGTTTTTTTGTCCCTCAAGGAAAAGCTTTGTCCAATTTTTGCATTCCCTTGCTCTGCGTCCCAGGAATGGCTTGATCATTTTGTGTCCAGAATAAACAAGCACAACTTATATACCTTACAATGTTCGACAGAACACGCTTGTTACAATCAGAGTTTTCCCTTCAAACAGGCCAACAAACACATCAAGGTTTGTGTTTGTTGGCCCTGTTTGTTGAAGATGTAAAGTAAAATAAGTCAACATCAACGTGCTCTTTTTGTGCCACAGAGGTTTTAAAATGGTATTTTAATCCATATTCTCTCTCATTGCACTTTAACTCCCAAGACACTGGGCAGTAAAAAATGATGGCGTGGACACAAAAAAAAAAAAGACGTGGAAACATTATACCTCTATAAAAGCAAGAATGGGGGCCATAGAGAGTTATCATAGTAAAGTTTGACTATCATGAAAAGGATATCGGATCTACCGTGCCAAATCAATTAGAGGGGGGAGCTGGGTCAGAAATGTGCAGCGCCAGTGGACAAGCTACGTCAGAAACAAGCCAAAAAAAAAATGCTTCTGAGGAGAAATAGCATGTTGCTGTATGTACAACTCAGGGATCCAGATGCTATATTTCTAAATCAATCAAATCAATAACGGACAGTATTTCTCCATGCCTCCGTTAAATGAAATGTTACCTTATTTTTTTCTGAGTCAGTCAATGGAAAAGTTTGTATCTGTTGGCTATACTCCTAACTTTGCATTTTCTCATCAGATTTACAAGACTGGATAACATCAAAATCTAAAAAAGGAAAAAAAAAACAAACAAAGCATTTTTGAAAAAAGCCAACTTTTATTTGAATGCATTTATTTAGCACGGACTTTGAGAGAAATCCTTTATTAACATCAGTGACACAGTTACTGGTACCCAGGCTGCTACTAGTTTTACATTGCCACATTTTGGCAGAAGGATAGCTGGTCTTCTCCTGCTCTGTATGTTTCAGCAGACAAAGCGATTTGACCTTTCCTCTTTGCACAGCGTCTCCAGATCATCCAGTTCTGAGTTGCCTCTTATGATCTGTTAGGTCATCCCAAAGGTTTGGGATCTGGGAACTGAGATGGTCATGGAAAAATTTATTTTGTGTCAGTTGAACCATTACAGTGTTTATTTGGCCATATGTTTTGGATCCTACAGAAGCAAATTGCAAACACTCTAACAAGATCCGGTTTTATGCTCTTTTTTCTTCAGCTCACCACACAGATTATTTTTAGTTGATCGTTGATTTATTGGGTTGATATTGTGTCTGGTGAACAGTTTTTTTGTTGTCATTAACGCATTTCTGATCATTAACGCATCGAATCACTGGATTATGAGTAATAACATTTTTTTAGGGGAGTGCACCAACATTTTATGAAGAAGTTGCCTGATATTTCATGATGCTATGAAGTACGAAAGAGATCCAACATTATCCTCATCTGGCCAACGCAAAAACATTATAGTAAAGATCTCAAAATAGTTTAACCAACTCCACTTGTTTACATTTGTGATAGTAGGAGAGCCAAAGTTTATATTGGGTATTTCTCAAATAACTCAAATGGTATGTAGGTAGCATCTCATGGCTAATGTGGAGAGCTGATGATCAGTTGTCACTATTTGTTGATGTTTTATTAAGCTTTAGAGTTGTTTTTACCTTGCTATCATCCTGCTGATCTGTTTAAAATTGTGAGACAAGTATGGGTCCTAAAAAAATACTAAAATACATTTACCTCTGAAAGCAGTAAATTTCATTTAAATTATAAATTTGTTTCATTTAGACATAGCGATGAGTTTGTGAAAATGGCAGCTGGTTGTAAAACAGCATGCGCTTAACTTTTATTGGCCCTGTAAATGAAGAAGCCACTGCTGTGTAAGGAGGCTCTAAATAGTACATCATTACTGAAGTTTCTATTCTGAAATAATGAATATTGGTTCAGGATTTGGATAATTTACAATTATTGCAAGCTTTTGTATTTTTTTGTCTTTTTTTTTCTTTGCTTAGATTATTTTTTCTTTATATGTCTGATGATATGTCAAATATCATGAGTTATTGCTGTATCAGATTGTGACGAGTTCATGAAATCCAGTTACTATAATACCTTCTTTTCTTAAATAGGAGAGAGCTGATTGTTTTTTGTAAGATATAAATATTTGTCAATAAAGGAACAAATTGTACTATGATATGCTAGAATTATGAACCACACATTTTAAACGTAAAGGTTATACTAATTTAGCCTAAAGTTTACAGCATGGAAAATAAAAGGTTTGTGATTCATTTCTATTTCCAAAAATAAATAAATTCTGCTGAAGATTGTATTTACATGAATGATGATCAAAATGGAGTTCAGGAATGACATAAATTAAAGAAGGGCAGCTAATTCAATTTTTTTGTTTTAAAGTGTAGCTGCTCAGAAAGAGCCTAATTGTACTCCACTTTGCAAGCGAGTATAACGGCGGAAAAATATACATTAGCTGAACGATCAAGTCATCAGTTAAGATAAACATCTCAGGAAGGTCACAGGTTTGAAATAGGGAAATCTGTTCTCAAACTAATGTACCACTTACAAGGCACTATCAAAAGACTTGCTGTTTTTTTTGTTGTTGTTTTTTTGTTTTTTTCATGTGTTTGATCTTATCGAATATAACTGGCCCCAAAACCTATCAGTGGGAGTTCAGACTGAGTGGAGTTATCATGACAAAGGCTTGAGAAGGTGAACCCAGGTGAGGCAGAAGAACCAAAAACAGATAATCAGAAAGCAACAGCCAAAGGGCATGAAGGCTTAAATTAACAGTCCCGGCAAACGGCGACTGAAAACCATCGAGCTAACAGTTCATGGTCTCATGACGAACATGCAGTCACACCTCCTGTGAGATTCTTATCTAACTGGAATTACTCTGCGCCTTTACTTCTGTCTATTTCAGTCACATTACCAGATGTTGTGATAGCAGAGAAGTGGGTTTTCTGCCTCTTCATTTAAAAAGGCAAACTTGGCGCGTTTGTATAATAGACCCAAGACAAATTTAGTGACTTATGAGGCTTATCGTTTTCCTACTGATAAAGTGAATGGCAACAGAACGCCGTGCTTATCAAATACAAGCGGAACTATCAAAAAGATCTACGGAAAACTGGAGAATGCTGTGTCAATAGAAACAACAAAATCCAAAAATCTTTACAAGTTGCAGATATTTTAAAAAAAAAGTGCTATTTTAGACGCCATGATCTGTCCATAAAGGGAAATCTGAGTGAAGTAAACTATTTACAGTATTTTTGTGAAGTTTACAGAAGCTTAAAAATCTTGGAACACTTTCAGTGTTAAAATCTGAATTTATGTGTTTTTACACATATTTCCAATTTTATCTAACAGAATATCTTTAAATTATATACAGCATTTTATTTCATAGAAAATAACGTAGCATGTGTAAAATAAAAAGTTACATTAACTGCTGGATGTCGCAGAGCTCAAAAGAAACGTATAGTTTCACCTGTTCCTGTAAAGCTGCTCTCATGAGGTTAGCATTAAGGGCAAAAGATCTGACAATAGAGAGCTGACTGTGCAAAACCTATTTATGTTTTAATAGAGCTTAAAATAATTAAACTAAGTACACAATTGACATTAAACATATCTTGTGTCTTACCAATTTTGTTCGAACATCATTAATTCCTTTCTCCTGAAAAAATCAACAGCTTCTAATTTCTGGTCAGTTTTAGATAAAGCATAAAATCAGCCAATCCCTCACACTGGATACACAGAATTCATTACTTTACATGCACATATAAATTCGGCCACAAGAGGGCACTTTCTATCTATCTATCTATCTATCTATCTATCTATCTATCTATCTATCTATCTATCTATCTATCTATCTATCTATCGTTTTTGTTGTTTTATTGCAGCTTTTATCTTATTTTTTTATTTATTTCAAATGTTGTACTAATTACTTTTTATACTATCAATCTGAATTTGTAAAGTTTAACAGTGTAACAAATACTCGCAGCATACATCCACTAATTCAATATAACATTATTAAAAAGTAATCTAGCCTAAAAATAGAAAAAATAAAAAATCTAACCTGGAAGTAATTCAGTAAATTACTTGCATGCACGCAGTGTAATTTGGTTTAAAATGGAATCTGGTCTGTGCTGGGCATTCATTATAGAGTTGTATTTCAAACTCTCTGCATTGCAAGATACTCTTTCTCATGGTTGCCAATCTTTTTTAAAGCTTATAGATCTGGAATACATAATTTTTTTTTCCATTACATACTCTGTGCATTTAGGAAGGAGGGGGCTTATGCAATGCTACGCAGAAGAATGCACTCCTTTGAACTTTATCTCCTTCATTTTGTTGGCATTTTATGTTGCAGACCTACACAAACCCATGAAGTTTTAAATAATGTTCTTAATTATCATGCGTGTGTATGGTGTGCACATAAAGTCTGCCCCATAATCTCAATCATCTGAAGAAACTTCATTCCAACCAGTTGCTTTGAGAAATCCTCTAATCAGTAAATCAAGTCCGCTTGTTTAAATTTGGTATAAATACAGTTGTTCTGTGAAGGTCTCAAAGGTTTGTTAGAGAACATCAACAAATAAAGGACATAATGAAGACTTAGGAAAACACCAGTAAGATCAGGGAAAAAGTTGAGACCATAATAGCTTAGAGAACAGCTTTTACAAACATTACACAGACAGTTTGTTTGAAGTGGGATTTTAAGGGATTATAATGTTCTGACATGCCTCAATATGGTTCTCCTTCAACTTCAGGTTTTGGTCTCACATGACTAAAAAGAAAATGTAAAAGAAAAAAAACCTATATAATGGCTTGTATACAACAAGCCATTATATAGGTAGATTTTACTACATGAGCCTGTAAGTGGAGTCTATCAATACTCTCCTTGTCTGTCCTGTCAGTTTAGGTGGACGGGCATGTCTCGGTTTGCATTTACACCATACTCCTTCTGTTTTCATGCAGTTAGTTCATTTTGTTCATTTATGTTCCCTAAGAAGGGCTTCACAAAACAGCTACATTTATGTAGATGTGAAATTATACACAAGTGGATTGTGTTTGCTATAGTTCTTCAGGCACTTGGGATTTTACTTATGGGGTTATCAGAATAATGTAATAAGAAATGGAAACGTGTACCGTACATCATTTTTTACTTTCTCTTCACAGTAATGTGCATTCTTTCAAGTGTGTTGTTGCAACGTGAGAAGCGGGGATGCTTTTGAAAGAACCTTGCAGTCGCTGTTAAAGATGTCGCCGCCGTCGCCCTGCTCGGCGCTGTCCGATGACTGTGGTGCTGAAACTCAAAGCGACACATCTGACGACACATCTGCTTCTTACTGTTAGAGCAGGTGCCCAATTTTAATTACACGGTTTAATGGGGCGCATCGATCACATGATGCTCGTTGTGACGCCAACCAGGTGACAACGGATCAGAAAATCAATCTGAACACGTCTATTTATTAGCTCTCTCTCTCTTTTCTTTTTGTCTATTCATAGTTGTTTCACGGTTAGATGTAGCCTCCCTGATCTCATCCCTGTTCACAGACTGTTACGCAAGTCTGTGAACCGGATGGAGCTGGACTGAAACCAGGTCAAACTCACACTTAAGAGAAAAACAAGAAAAAGAAAGAAAAAAAAAGTCGCATAAAAAAAACGTTTTTAACTGATTTGATGCCGAGTACATGTTAATTATTAACATTTAGCTTGTGTGGTCAAATGAAGCTGTGCAACATGGGAGAACATGGCGGACAATGTCCATGGACAAAGCGGCTCTGCTTTCGCTCAGTCTAACGAAGAAGAAGAAGAATACGAGTGCAAAATCTGCTACAACCACTACGACTCGGACCGTCGCATTCCCAAAGAGTTGAGCTGCTCCCACACCTTCTGTCAGGAGTGCCTCGAAACTCTGCACTCACTAGAGGGTCGAGGATGGAGGATCGGCTGTCCCGTGTGTCGCCATCGGACTCCGGTTCGGGAATATCAGGTTCAAAACCTCCCGAACAATAGGGCGCTGTTCGAGGCTCTTCCGCTTAGAGAGCATCGGCGTCAGAGCTCATCAAACACGGAAGAACAGACAGGTCCGTCCGGATCTTTTGCCACCGAGGAACGCTGTGAGACCTGCAAGAACGTAGCCTTTACCACGGGCTGTGTGTGCGCCATCTTCTCCTTCCTCTCCATGGTGGTGCTTTTATTCCTGGGCCTCATTTTCGTGCACAACTTCAACCACATAGCGTCGCCTGTCGGCCCAGTTTGTCTGTTCGTCGCCAGCGTCCTGGCTCTGCTCTCTATAATACTCACTTGGCTGATGTGCATGCTGAAGTATGGAGCAGAAACAGAAGCGAGCACTCTTAGTTCCCTCACCTCTAATGTAATGTGATCCTCAGAGTTTGAGCTGGACTTTTGAAATGGGATATTTAAAAGTGTGAAATTCAAGGGCTTGGCGCGCCTGCATAGTGAATTTTGAGAACAATTAGGATTGTCAATAAATGGCTGTGTGCTTTATGAAAATGGACTAATTGTGTCGGAAATTGTTGTTGCTCATTTGTTTGAGTTTCATTTACTGCAGTGAGGAGCGCCACATAACCAATTTATTTTCAAACCTCATGTTGCCCTTTATGTCCTTTTCATTTTCAGTATCTTCAAACAGTCCATTTCATGCCAACACAGCTTTTTTTTTTTGTCAGGGTGGCACTGTGTAAGAGACTAGAATAGTGCTAAAAAAATTAACAAAATAAAATCACTACCTGTAAAAAAAAACAATACATATGTACTTCTTAGAAAGGTCAAATCTAGACTGAAATAACCAATAGTGATCACAGATTCCTTTGAGTCTATTGAAAAACGTTTTCTAAGAAGAGTTAAAAATTTGAATTTCTTGTTGCATTCTCAAGTGCAAACAGCGGTTCCTGCCCAAGGCGACGTTCATGTCAGAAGAACTGATACTGCCAATGGCAAATGGTATCATTTGGCTCTAGATCAATTTGCTCTTTACCTCGCCTTACATACCTACGCAGTGCAGTTTCATTCTACTTATATTGTTTGTTGTACCTAAGATGTATCCACTTACGTTTTTTTATTGTAATTATGTATTTCATGAACTTTTAAGATTAAAATAGAAGCTCTTCAAAGTTCCAATACCCCACAAACTATTTTATTTGACCGAGTTCTTACTCTACTCCTTTGCTAAAACCTGACATTCCATTCCAGCCATTTGACATAGTTGGTATAAAACGTCATTGTCAAGGCAGCCCAAAACGTTGCACTGTTGGGTGTATCTTGAGTTATGGTAGGAATTAAACATTCTTCAAAAGAGCGCTCCTTTTGTACCTCAAATAAGTTATCAAAGCTGCCAAACAGTGAAATAACAACAGAGCACTTGAAAGAAGAAAAAATAGTAAAACTTTAAAGGTAAAAAGCAAAGAGGTGAAATGACCCAAGCCTTCTTTATTTATTTAGATAAGATTAATATAAAAGCACATCTTATTTAAAAAAATGTCTTGTACTGAAGCAAAAAAAACAAAAAGACAATCCACGCTTCTAATAGCTTAAAAGACTGATTAATTAGAAAAGTTTAGATTGAGCTGAAATCTGCAAAATAAAAAACTTAGGATAACTTAACTAGTCATTTGAAATCAACATAGAGATATTAAGTAATAATATCCATAAGTTGTTTCCTGTATAACAACTTGTTTGTGTTTTATTAATCAAATCGATGCATTATTTGCTAAGGCACAATTATTTCAATCACCTATACCACGGACTCAGACCTGTTTATCTCATAGCTACCTCTGTGTGATCACAGTGACTCCCTACGGTGGAGCAGGTCAGCAGGGGATCCCAGATCAGTAACCCTGAGGGGACATGAATCATTCAAAGAAGAAGAAATAACTATGAGGCAGGGGGCCTAAATACGTAGTTTTGTAATGTGACAAAACAATATAAGTGCAGATGCTCTCCTGCGGGGTTCTAAATCATCTCATAACTTTTAAGTTTGTTTAAGGCTATTTGTTGGCAGTTAATTATTAATTTAGTGGGGGTTTTTAAAAAATAATTTTACATTTTCTAAAACTGTGGACTGACTGGGCTCAAAGACTTATGATCAAGCTGATGTCTCCATTGTGTTGATTCCGAGTCACACAGTGGGCATTTATATCCACCCAGTGTTGTTCTAAGTGGAGACAGTGGTCTCTGTAGTTAAAATCCATCCCTTTTAGGTCCCTCAAAAGAATTCCTTCTTTTGGTCAGTGAGTAATGCCGCTTAAATGCCACCATGACAAAAGCTTGAGAGAGGAAAAAAAAGAAAAGAAAAAAAAAAGAAAGGAGGGGTGGCAGACTTCTACTTGGAGCATTATAGGCAACACTGTGTCTGGGGCAAAGGGGCTCATGTCATGGGGACTGTAGGGCTTAAAGTTAAAGATTACTTTGAAATCTGCATCCCCTACCATCAGACTCTCCTGGTATCTCCCCACCCTTCCACCTCCCTGCAGCCATCACTTCAGCTCCCAAAAAAAATAAAAAGCTGTCTCCACAGAAAAGGGGATGAGTGGAGAGTAGATCCTCTTTGATGACAGAGAAGGATCCTTTTGTTCCCTAATCCCCACAGAACCCCCCTGGCACCCCTTTTTTCCTCTCTCTGTAAGTCCAATTGGACATTAAGTGGCTTCAGTCAGGGGTTCATAACATATTTGTTTACCTTTTCTGCAATAAATGACAAGAAGGGGCAGAATGAATCACAAACTTTATACTTTCAATGATTTAAATCATTTATTAAGCAGAACAATAAAAAAAATAATAAACATTTGAAATGGCTCTCACACCTTTGGAAAAGCTTTTGAGAGAATAAATGAAACTTTCCTTGGATCTCTTGGAGTTGCAGGTGAGTCCCAGAGTACCGACCATTATTTTCTATGCACAAATGTCAAGAATCGAACGGAGACAGTTGTGGGATACACATCTTCCTGCAACTTGCCTTAAGTGTGTGCAAAGTGTGTCGATGTGTCATTACCAGATTGGACACACATATTTCACAGGGGAGATGAAAGTCTTCCATATACTTGTAACATCTGCCCTCTGTTGGTGTGCGACCCATCAGAACCTCAAAGACATTGCCCGAGGAAAGCGATTATCACCTCTCTGTACGCACTTTGACTCGTCATGTGATCACACGCTTGTGTATGCATGTGTGTTCGAGTGTGTGTGCCTATGGGGTGTGTATGTTGCCGATGGGGGTGGTGGGGTAGAATGAGCGTGCAGTTGTCAAAATGTCCCTGCAAAGACATATGGTCTAAAAAAGCATGCAAAACCTCCAGAGTCAAGTGACGCGATCTCAATGTTTAAGGTTAAAAGTGTCAAACGAAGCTTATCTTGCAACTTCACTTTAATCTCATCGCCCTAAACATGTCAAAGATGTTCTGTCTGTATTATGTATGGACACGGACATTTTCCTATGCCAAATTGAAACAAATGGCATGATAAATCACAGGAAGCATCAAATCTGGCTCCCTCTTGTGTGTGAAAAAATGTTTGCCTGGGGATTGGAAAATTAACAGTCTGTTAAAATGATTACAAGTGAATTTCTAAATTCTTCTAGACAATAAATTTTCAGAAAAAAAACTTACCTCAAGCTATAGTTTTAATGACAAATCATTATTACACGCACACCCACCGATTTTGTTGTGTTTTACTGTCCATATTGTTTGGGAAAACTGGGAACCAAACCCTGAAGAAGAACCCTAATGGAATACAATCTCTGCAGATGCTATGCATGTTCTACCAACTTAGCCAGCCTGTTTCCCAAGGCATTCTTTTTATAAAAGATTGTATGTCTGCTAACTGCACATTTTGCATATTTAAAAAAAATATATGCATCATTTATATATATGTTTTTTCTTTAAAAAAAAGTCAGCAACTACTGATTAATTAGTAGTTGCTGACTACTAATTAATGCACTGGGACCAATAAATGGGCCAGACATTTTTGCCCACCACTATTTTTTTATATAATATATGAAAGCACATGACCAACAAGAGTACATATGTGCATGTTGTGTTGTTTCAAAAATTAAAATAAAGTACAGTCACCTACAAGAGAGAGCATAGCCATTGTAAATAGTGGATGTGAAAGAAACACCACTAGACATCTATTTTCAGTGCTTTGTGAAATATACTGTTCATAGAAATACACAATTATGCCCATAGTAAGACAATAGATACATACTATAAGTAGCTCTTTATCAAAATCGCACCTTAAAATATAAAACACTGTTTTATTTCTTTGGTTACCAAATATAAATCCTCTATTTCAGTGATACTAATATTACATGGTGATAACAAGTAAGCATAGTAGAAATACTATAATGTTTTACTTTTTTCTTTATATTTCTCATTATATGAAATAGCAGAAAATATATTGCTCAGTGTTAACATCATATGGAAATCTTTTATACACACATGTTGATAGAAAATCAAAATATGAATTAGCCTAACTGGTGAAAAACAGTTTGGAAACCTTAAAGAACCGGATCTTGTTCACGAACTAATCCAAATGATCCGAATTCGTGTAAAGAACGGCGAATCCCAGCATTACGGAACTGCCAAGTAGTGACCGTGAGTAACCTCTGTTACGTTGCCGCTGCCCCAAGCACGCGCCACCTCCAAAACACCAATCACTATCGGAGAAACAGTGTGACGTCAAACTAAGGCTTCCGGGCTGGTAGCGGTGGCCCGGTAATTCATAGATTTTGCTTCTTTATTGCAATTTTATGTCATGCTTGCTGTTGTTATTTATTGCCGGAAAATCCAATGTATATAGTTTATGCGAATATTTTTATCGGAACTGCCGTTACGAGGATACATATAACGAAGACGGTCCCGGAGCGGCTCGGGCATAGCGGTTGAGAAAAGAGGTGAGAATGTGTTTCACTTTAAACGCGTTGCAGATGCTGGGGAAGGACAGGACGATTATTAGCCCCAGGTTGCTCAAGAGCTCAATGCCTCGCCTGGTTTATGAGATGATGAGTGTGTCTCGTTTTTTACATCTTAGATAAATATGTGTGAGTAAGCTGGTTTCAGTTCACCAGCAGCGGGCACTGCAGCCGCTCCAGCGTGTAGCGAGGCAGCTAATGAGTAGCTTGCCTCGCGAGGAGAGCGAGTGTCCGCTAACTGCTAATCTTTGTGAATTATAGCTAACCTCATGGACATTTTGAGAGACATATGCTGGCTAAAAGTAAAAAAAAACAAACAAACAAACAAAAAAAACGTGACTTGTAAAACCGCTTGTATGTATGAATGTATGTATAAAAGATAGCGACGTTTTAAAGGTAACGACACAGACATAAACAGTAGCAACGCAATGCCTACATTGCATTGCAGATAATAGATGTTAACTATCAAGTTACAGAGTGAAAAGCTGTGATCATTTACAAGGAAAGCCAATAAAATAAAAATAAAATTGTACGAACTTAAAATATAACCATTCGCTTGTCGTCCTCTCATTTTGATGCGCTCACCTGTGCTGTCAAACGTGCTGCCTGAACTTTAAAGGTGCACGTGTCATATTGAACGCCGTATTATAAGAAAATCTCAAATATATTGGTGAAATGACATGCAGTTGTGCATCGAAACACTGATGTTTGATAGTAAGGTTTCTGTAACCTAGCTGATTGTATTAGTAGTTTTGTGAGGTGGGCTCTTTTAACAAATTAATTTGCTACAAATTGCTGTAACAACCATCATCCTGTCAACCGACCATGATAGGGCTGGAAAATCTGTAATTGCTTGCACTTTGTGTATTAATTTGCACTACTGTATTATTTAGAAATCTTATTCTCGTTAAAGATCAACTGATACGGCTTTTCCTGGCTGATGTTACATCATAAATTATAGTAAACTTTAATATCTGACCTCCTGATTCAGATGTATTTCTTTTTTAACACAAGTGCTATAACAGCTGAAAGGGAAGAGGAAACATCTTCAGCAGTTTATTTCTGATAGATGTAAAAGCATTGAATTTGGAAGTGCACTTGCTGCTTATCTCCGTATAGAGCTGAACTGTCCAGATCACTGTCAGATGAAATAGCACATCTAGATTTTTCTGTGTAAACCAGAACATCATTTTTGGAGCATGTCCTAATTTACAGAATGTCCTGTTTTACATCATTAAAAAGTCAGCGGAGAAGTGAAATAAATCCATTGACTTACCAATGAAATGTTTCCTGTCATTCAATAGCCTGAAGCATCAAGAAAAGAATCAAAGAAAGCACAGCTGGACAAAAGTGGTCCTCCCAACATCACTATATTTCACTATACTGCACATAAGAACTGCTTAGGTGGAATATTTGGTAGTCTTTTATGCTTAAACATACTATTGTTCTTTGACACCAAAATGCTAAAGCTCATTGTGATGATGGAAAAGTCGGAGAACAGTGAGGAAAATTTTTGATCACAATTAATATCATCATTGCAATACTCACTGTTAATATTGGATTTTTATATTTTCACAATGGACTCATAAGTTGCATTCATTTATTTACATATGTGCACAGTGAATCTGTGCAGCACATTTGTTTTTCATTCCTCACGTCAAGTAAAATTCCAAATAGGAAGTGTTGTGTCTAAAGCAGAATATCTGGTGAGTCACAGTAACCGTCCTTCTTCAAGGAACTGCCTTTGTCTGAGAAAGAATGTTCTCTCATTGATGAAGTAAAGCTAACATGGAAAAGGGTGTGTCTCCTTCGCCACCGACACCCTCAAAGTCAAACACACAACATGCCACACATGTACTGCCAAGTCGAACCAAATGCGTCTAAGATTTTACTGCCAGGACTGCGATGCACCTTCACACTGTTTGATTTTCCAAATCACAGTTGAGTTGTGTCAGTTGGCGTTGTTCTTTGAGATGCTGCATAACAAGTGAAACACGTTTATCTTGAATGGCTTTTACTTGTTTAGAGGGGGGGGGGGAAGGAAGACGTACAACACTCAGAAGTTTGATGCGTTCTTTAAGAAACAGAGAACCAACTCTGTGGAAAGAAATAATGTGTTATAGATATATTAATGGGGCACAGAGTTATACTATAGACATGTGCTTTGTTAAAGCAAAGCGTTTTGCATTTGCAGTCTAACTCTGCATTGGCTGTAAGGTGCAGAGCGGATCACACAGGTGTGTGGCAGGTGTGTGTTTGGTTCTATCGTTCCAAAGGAATGTCAGCTGCAGATGGTTGTAGCAGCCCACATCTTCAACCTGAAGTATTTCTTCATAGCACTGTGACTCTAGCGCACCGTCTGTCCTCCTGACCCTGGTTCCTCTCCCTTCAAGCTGCGGCATGAGTCACCGCAGCCTCTTCTACCACAATCAGGCCTCCCTAAGCATACACTTCAGATAGCCGAGGGGATCCAAAGAGTTTTGCCGTGTAGCCAAAGAACTTAGTGCAGTGTATGTTTCAGTGAATTATTCAAGACACTCGGAGAGGCTATTGTAAAGGGAGTCATGGCTTGTTCCAAGTGTCATCTTCTGGATTGTCTGCTTTTTGTCTGTTTAACCTACAAAGTTGGGGGGGGGCTGAAAGCAGGAACTGACTCAAAGATCGGAATTGTTTCTATTTCACATTGTAGTTTTATTGCCTTTTTCATCTGTAAAACAAAGACAATAAATTAAGTTCACCAGTCGAAATGACAGAAAGCTGTTTCTTATTTGACAAATTAGTTTGTCCATTAAAATGGCTCAAATCTTGATTTTGGGAGTTGCAGCTTCACACTTTCTGCTGTAAGATGTTTCACTGTAAGCATTGCCAGACATTCGAGTGAAATAAAAAGTGCTGACTGAGACGCAGCCTAAGAATAGGCAGACTTGGTTTTCATTCAAGCAGGGATTTACTTACCAGGATGCAGTTACTCATATTTACTGCAATCCAATCTATGGAAAATGTGCTAGATTGATTTTTATTTCATAGAACACCTCTAAAATTTCACATGTACCCTTTGCTTTGCAGGGTGCCTTGCTGCATGAAGTACCCACCAGCTGGACTGGCAGCACTTCAGAATACTTTGTACAGACCAGCTCAGTTTGTCATTGGTCAGAAGGGATCGACTTTTCTCCAGGACCGACTTCGTTACAAAAATGAAGTTGAAGGAGGATATAAACCCCCTGCTCCTGCAGGTTTTCCGCTCTGTCGTCTGGGTCTATTCCGTCATAACCTTCCTACCCTGGTACTTCTTTTCCGGGGCCGGAACCAATTTGGAGCGAGCGCGTCGGATTAAGGCCTGCTCTATCAGCGGACACCCAGCGGGACCTTACAGGGCCGTCAATAGCCGAGAAAAGCTGGTGGCACTGGTGCAGCCGGGAGTCGACACACTGGACAAAATGTTCGAGTTTGCAGCGAGGAGGTTTCCAAACAGGGACTGCCTGGGCACCAGGGAGGTGCTGAGTGAGGAGGATGAACTGCAGCCAAATGGAAAAGTGTTTAAAAAGGTGAGAAACTTTCCTGCTGTTTTAAGTATGGCTAGTGAGGGAAGTTTTTATAATGTATGGTAATTTATCAACAGAGAAATTTTTCGTCTTTATTTTTCTAAACTTTTCACAACAACAAAAAAAACAACCGTTTTTCTTTTTACAGTGAACAAACGCCTCTGGAAGCAGTGAGCATGGGGTTATAAACGTAAATGTGGGACCACACGTCATTGGAGCTTGGCAGCAATCAAAGAATGGCTGTAGTTTCAAAACATAAGGGAAGAAATACTAGCTTCAGCTATGAACGAGTGGATTTTTAAAAGATTTTCAAAGATTTCAAAGTCAGAAGAGATCTAAACTCTGGAGATACTTTGGGTGACATGACATTAACTTAACAAACGGGTTTTGGTCTGTCTGCTCAGCAGCACAACCATGATGCACATGCATCTGACAAGCACCTGCAGTTAGTAATGACCCAACAAGACAAAGTCACCATTTGATTTTCACATTCAGTGAATGTTGCTGAATATTGAAGAAAATTTTTAAACAAAAAAATTCAGAGTTTCACATAATTTATATTAGTTGTGCTGGAGATGTCGTGTTAAACATGCATTTCGTTCTTGAAAAAACTAAAACGGCAAAAATAAACCAATAACAGAAATATATCTCTTTTATTACAGAAAATTTGTCCTATGTTTTAATTAAATAAATAATAGAATAATTGACATATTGTTATAAGTGGCTGCCTAAATGTTAGCTTTTGTATGTCAGAATGTGAGTAAAGGAAAAACAGCCAAAGCACAAGTTGTGATATTGAAGCTTCATCTTAGTTGACAGCTAAATGACAAGAAATGCCCTGTAGATGGCGCTAACTGACAGCGTATAAGCATTGAGGTCTGATTTGCATCAGCGTATGTCTATCTCAAATGCTACTGCTTATATTTAAGCACGTTATCTTTCTGGGGGTTGGTTTTCTTCTTGGTTTGTTTCTGGTGTCAAAATCATGAAATAATGTATCTTTACTATACACTTAAACACCAGCTGTCGAATGCTTGTTTTCATTCATTGTGCAATCTGCTCTCTTTAATAATTTCTATAAAGCTTCAGACCGATGGTATGAACGTTCTGCAGGGCAGCTCTCAGTTTGTGTGTGCTGTGTAATCCTGGTTGCCGAATGTAACCTTCATGTTTTCTGCAGGTGATTCTGGGGAACTATAAATGGTTCACATATGAGGAAGCCTACAATGCAGCAAAGTGCTTTGGTAGTGGTCTGGCAGCTCTTAATCAGAAGCCTCACCATAACATCGCCGTTTTCTGTGAGACCAGAGCGGAGTGGATTATAGCAGCGCAGGCCTGCTTCATGTACAATTTCCCACGTAAGTGACTCACAGGCAGACTGCGATATCTAGTGAGCCGACAGTAAAACTAACCAGACTTGAATTTAACTGACTTCCACAGTCGTGACACTGTACGCCACACTCGGGCCCAAAGCCATAGCTCACGGGCTGAACGAGACAGAGGTCACTCACATCATCACAAGCAAGGACTTACTCCAGAGCCGCCTTAGGGTACCCTTTTTTTTTTTTTACACTGTTAACTAAATGTGATTAAGCAATGTAAATATATACATTTGCATAATTTGGTTTTTGATTCTAAATTGAGCTTTTCTTCCCAGGCCATTTTGTGCGACGTGCCGAGGCTCCAGTACATCATCGTCGTGGACATTAAACCCACAAGCTGGTCAGACATGCCCAGAGGCATCACAGTCTACAACATGGAGGGTGTGAAGGAGCTGGGATCCAAGCCCGTTCAGAGTGAGCGTCTAGTGCTGATTGAAATGTTTTTAGTTTTATCCAGGACACGGAAGTACACAGATGCAGGCTTAATGCAAAGCCAGCTCGCAGATATGTAATTAGAATGATGTGCCAGTGCATAAAAGAGTCATCAAATCACTTCGTACCAAACGCCGCCCTGATCACGTTGGAGTAATGGAATAATAGTAATAACGTCGCTCTGGCATCACTTCAGCTACATTTGAGAGAAAAATAATATGTATTTAGATGATTGAGGTAGTTTAAAATGATGAGAATACATTTTCACAAAATCAAAGAGCTGTCCAAGCATGAATCAGCTTAGTTGGAGCGTTTAGGTTTTATTTTAATGTGTAACCTTTGCCTATTATGTCACAGTTTAGTTAAACTTGGGGCAGATTTCAGATTCTCATAATATGATAACCTTGAGTAAAAATACAACGTCACAGTATTTACAAATGTTTTTACGAATTTTGATAATGCCTTCAAAAGTATGTGAAGAACAATATTAGGTTTTGACTCTTTCCAGCTGTATTCAACCCTGAGGATTGAATACATGTTTGCTTTCTCTTTTTTCGTCGTCTTTCAAGCTGTTGTAATCACTAAGGAGAATGCAGTGTTTGCTTTTAAAAATTGTGTTTAAGTTTTATTGGAAGTGCTATCTGTTCTTGATTGTGTATTTGAAAAGGGGAGAACTTCTCTTTTTTTCTACCTGCAGCAGAACGGGTGGTGGCTAATTTGAATTGGATACATGTTTTACCAACTTGCTTGAAGGTCTTAAAAAAGTACTAAGTGTTGAATTGAAATAATTTTCCATCTGCAACTATGTACTTTTATGAATGTGCACTTGATAAGATAACATTTGGTTTCTATTCTTAACAGTTACTTGTGTGAGTCATAAATATCATATTACGCTGAAGCATCACTCCAGAAAACCTCAAAACCATTTGGTTTCGAAGATATTGTAAATAAAAACAACTGCGTAATATTCTTCAGATTGTTTTAATTTGAAAGAATTTTAATTTGCCCCATATTTCCTCTCCAACCATCCCTTTCTGCTCCGCGCTTGTAGTGGACCGCAGACAGCCGGAGCCCTCGGACATCGCTGTCATCATGTACACCAGTGGTTCCACTGGCATCCCCAAGGGTGTGATGATCTCCCATGGCAACCTCATCGCCGGCATCGCAGGCATGGCCGAGCGGATCCCAAATCTCAAGTATGAGGTTCTCAGTTTGACCGGCTTGTTTTTGACACTTCCCCTCTGATTTTTCTAGCGGTTAAATTCTTCAGAACGTCTTTCTCTTTGTAACTGTGACTTTCCAAGCATTTTTAGAGATGCTTATTTTTGGGGTGCTCTCTTCTCCTGTATATATAGGTAGATGACAATGCTTGTTTTTTTGTTATCTTGGCAGTCAGACTGACACTTACATTGGCTACCTACCACTGGCCCACGTTCTAGAGCTCAGCGCAGAGCTGGTTTGCATCTCCCACGGCTGTCGCATCGGATATTCCTCTCCTCAGACTCTCGCCGACCAGGTCAGTGTGCAAATGGACAAATGGCTCTTCAAGCCAGTCTGTCTCTAACGCTATGATATGAGAACGTGACTGCGCACATGCTGAAGCCCCTTAGGATTCTTATAATTAAAGCGCAGTGAGCTCTGAGGTTGACAGGTGACAGACTGCGATCTGTATGTTAACAGTTCACCAGAGTTGTTTCATTTTCATAGTCCTCCAAGATCAAGAAGGGCAGCAAAGGGGATACCAGCGTGCTAAAACCGACTCTCATGGCATCTGTGCCAGTAAGTCCCGTTAATCTGTCACAAAGCTTACCGAAACAGACGAAATGCTGTGTGTTCGGTCATATCTGAGCTGTCGTCTGATCTCTCCGCGTGCAGGAGATCATGGATCGAATTTACAAAAATGTCATGACCAAAGTGGACGAGATGAGTAAATTTCAGAAGACGCTCTTTGTGTTGGCGTATAACTACAAGATGGAGCAGATCTCTAAGGGCTACAGTACGCCTCTCTGTGACAGGTAATCCACATTACACACACAAAGCTGCTCACTGACTTGACATTTGATTCCCCTTTCACACTCGAGCATTCATTAATCTCTAGATCTTTCTGTCTAATCACAACTTAAAGGAACTTCTTCCACCACTAATCCTTAATAAAGCAAAACTGTAGCTAGAGATATTAAAACTTATTATGTTGTGAAGTATTTTACAAATTTAAAAATGCCACTTTGTGTCGCATAAAATTTCAATAACATAAATTGAATTTTGTTTTAGTGATGTGACAAAATGTTCATCACCTCGCTGATCTCTTTTTTTTTTTTCCTCCTGCCCTGTAGAATAGTTTTCAACAGAGTGCGGTCTCTGTTGGGAGGCAACACTCGGGTGCTGCTTTCTGGTGGGGCTCCACTCTCAGCGGCAACGCAGCGCTTCATGAACGTCTGCATGTGCTGCCCGGTGGGACAGGGCTACGGCCTGACAGAGACGTGTGGGGCTGGTACCATCAGTGAGAGTAAGGACATCAGAAAATAGCGAGTGAGGGTTTTCTCAATGTACTTATGAATTTTAGATTAAATTGAGTTTGTTTTTGTGTTTTTTTTTTCCAGTGTGGGATTACAGTACAGGACGTGTTGGTGCGCCGCTGGTTTGCTCAGAGATCACGCTGAAGGACTGGGAAGAGGGTAAGGAAACTCGTATCTAAGCAACATGTCCAAAGGTCATATTGGAAAAAAACATCACTGACAAGATTGGTGGTTGTTTAGGTGGCTACCACAGCACTGACAAGCCAAACCCAAGGGGGGAAATTTTGATTGGAGGTCCAAATGTAACAATGGGTTACTACAAAAGTGAAGGCAGGAACCATGAAGACTTCTTCGTGGATGCGAAGGGCCAGAGATGGTTCTGTACGGGAGACATAGGAGAATTCCATCCTGACGGATGCCTGAAGATTATCGGTAAACACGCAAACTGCTCTGTTTGTTCACATGTAAAAAAAAAAAAAAAAAAAGCTAAGCCTCTCATCAGTTCTTTGTGTTTTTGTTTTTGTTTTTTCTGCAGACCGTAAGAAAGACTTGGTGAAACTCCAGGCAGGCGAATACGTCTCTCTCGGAAAAGTAGAGGCGGTTTTGAAAAACTGCCCGCTCATAGACAATATCTGTGCCTACGCCAACAGGTATCATCCCGCACCTGCTTCCTCTTAGGCATTGCCCCTGCTCTGTAAGGATGTTCTATGATGCTTTTTGTTGTTGTTTTCAGTGAAGAGTCATATGTGATCAGCTTTGTGGTTCCCAACCACAAACACCTCATGGGATTGGCGGAGCAGGTTCAAGTAAAGGGCACGTGGGAAGAGCTCTGCAACAATCCCAAGATGGAGAAGGAGGTTCTCCGCGTCATAACTGAGGCGGCCGTCTCAGGTAGTTAGGAAAAGGCTTGAAACTGTGGGATTTATTATGGGAAGAAAGAAAAATGTGGGGAAAACAATTATTTCTGGATTTTATCCCGTTTCCTGTCGGCATTGATTTTATGATTGATCATATTTGTATTATATGATTGTGTACAGCTCTATAAATAAATTTGGGATGGTATTGTGTAATAAAAGTCTATATTTTTCTTGCTAATCCACCAATGTATCTGTAAACACAGAGTTACAGAAACAGATTCTTTGAAAATATCAGTCTGGAGAAATTTTAACTTGGAAAATGTGTAGAAACCACAATTAACAGCTAATGATAACTCGTCTCTGCCAGGCCACAACTTTTAAAAGTGCTATGATAGCTTTGAACTTCTGGCCATTAAGGCATTTGTCAGGCTGATCTGTGATTCTGCTCTCTTCCAATTAGGCAAACTGGAGAAGTTCGAGATTCCCAAAAAGATCCGCCTGAGTTCCGAGCCGTGGACGCCGGAGACCGGCTTGGTCACCGACGCGTTCAAGTTGAAACGCAAAGAGCTCAAAACACACTACCAAGACGACATTGAGAGGATGTACGGTGGGAAGTAAAAGAGTAGATGCACTCCAAATGACCGTCTCACGAGGATTTACATGGACGACACTCACATACACGCAGACTTGTTCGCCTCCTCTTCAGCTTCTCTGTCACCATCTTCGATCAAACGAGGCAGAAAAATTCTGGAGGCAGGTTCACATCTTTAGGTCGAGAGCAAGAGGCCAATCCCACCAGACGCACTAACAACTCCACTCTACACCGATCCAAAAAAGCCCATCGAGTTGCCACGGCAACCACATGAAGTCAGACCTTTGCATGACTCAAAGTATAAAGAATGTCATGCTGGACGTTTGTACATCCGTGTCTGTCTCGCTTCTCTTCTCCCCCGCCACGCCTTCTGGAACATTCCACCTCTACAGCTCGGTTTGCTAACACGCGGCGCAGATATCCGGCAGGGACGTGCGATCCCTCTTAAGACTCTGAGGAACATTCAGGTTGGAATATTTGCAGGGATCATTGTTGTCATTATTTTTTTTCTTTTGTGTGTTTTGCAATGTTTCTTCTATGTTTGGTTTGTCTGCATTGGAATCCATGTGTGCGGTGAGTAACTGTTGCGAAGCCATGAGAGATTTTACGTTACGACATTGGAAAATACGTTTTCTTGTTACTTGTATTATTCAGATGGGTTTACTGTTTTTATATGGTTAAGTTGTATTTTCTACCTGCTCATGCTCCATTGTATGTTTTCATTCCATTTTTAAGGTCGTTTTCTCCTTTTTTTTGTCAGGAATCCCAAAGTTTTCTCATTTGAGTGCATGTTTACTCACTCGTCTCTTTTCTCCCTGCTCCCAACTAATGCAGCATCAATGGGGTAAGGTGTCCTTTGAGACAATGCATGGGTTGGGATTTGCTCCAAAATGACCTGCGTCATCTGCCCTGTATTCCTCCGGTCATAATTAATGCACCAATATGGATATACTCCAAGGGAACTTAGCTTACTGTAGAATGGTTTGAAGTAGATTTAGTCTTTTTTTTGGGGCGGGGGGTTCAGTTGTATGTTAATCTTATTAACCATAGGTCTTACTGTTACTTCTCTCAGTTTTTAAATAGAATAATGAAATACAAAAATGAATGTGCAATATTTATACTCGATGTTAATGAAAGAAGGAAGAAAATGCACAGCCGACAGCTTTTTTTTTTTTTTTTTGTGGCGTATTCGACACCAAGCTTCGTTTAGGGTGAAGGCTTTGTAGAGGATGGTAGAGAGACACTGATAGAGGAGTTTAGATGTAGCCTGTGCTGGAAAATATTCAATAAAACTGCATGATGGAAGGTGCACAACAGTACCAAAAAAATAAATAAATCGCACTCCATTCAGGCCACTGAAGAAGAAATGCTTTATGAACACACTCCATGTTAGAGTACATAGGGAAAACTCAAACTGAGATTTCTGTATATTTAGACTGGTTTGTGTGTATAATAACTGTATGTGTAATGTACATAAAAAAGGATTCCGTTACCTGCCATTTATTTGAATCCATGTAATATAGAGCTCCAACGGTAGGCTGTCAGATAGACGGTGATGTTTAATTAATTACATATTACAAGTGACTTTCTTCCTTCAGTATTATGTGTTTATAGACTGAAGATGAGAATGTTTGCTCAGTGCTGTAATGTAAGGAGGACAGTTTTTTCTGAATGCAACCTCTGCTTTCTGGTACTTTAAGCATCCCTGCGTCGATAAAGGTACAGTCAGGTAGTCTAGCTCAATCTCTTTTAGCTCGAAAAGGTTTAGATCGTAAGAACCTCGCCCGTGTCTTCCCTTTTTTTGTTTTTTAGTATGAACACAAAATGCTCCTTCCTCTGCTCTCTGATGTTTCAGTGAAGAGTCCCTTACTCTGCTTTTTTTTTTTTTTTGCCTGGCTAGAGGTGGCTTGTTGCCTTCGGACAAAAAAAAACAAACATGAGATATCTTCAGGGGTTCTTTAGAATGTGAAGCGCTCCACGCTTATTGTTGATATCGCACACGCTCTCCGTGTACCTGCCCTCAGCGGCGAGGCGGAGGCAGCAGATGGTGCTGAGACAAAATCTAATGTTTATTTTTTACTTGCTTTGTAAAAAAAGGCTTAGAGGTCAGGAGGGGCTCTGATATCTAAATTGCATTAAATACTACCAATAGCTGTACACATGTAAAGCCTCCTGTAAATGTATTTAATGATCTCTGTTATTGACCGGTTTTGAGGGTCTCTGTTTCCTCTCTTTTGTTTGTTTGGTTTGTTTTTGTGTGATGAAGCTGAGCTACTGCAAGTGTATCCTTTCTTATTTATTTGTGATTTGGCCTTGGCAATTATGTAATGGAAATAAAGAAGTTTGTATTGTTGGTCCTTCTGTTCTTGGCGTGTCGAGCGTCTGAGAGATAAGCAACTTCATTGGAATTACCCTGAAACTATAGTTTCTATGGTAACGAAGGCCAGTGTGCCTGTCTGAGTGAACGCGGTTGGTGGAAGGCGGCGCGGCGCCCCGACACACACACAGAACACGCAGTTCTCTGAGTCGAAGATGTAGCGCTTGCAAACGTAAGATTTCTTTTTCTGCTTTCAGTGTTTGATGGCAGACCTGCTCTCCCACCTCATCTGTTGAAGAAGAAGGTTGTTGTTGTTGCAAGAAAGCAGACTCACTTATCCATACCATAATTGCGTCATTAAACTATCGATTAGCAAAGAAGCGTACGTGTGTCTATTTCTTGGGACCAGACTAGATGATAAACTAATAAATAAATTTCAGATTTGTCTCTAAAAAAGTTAACTTATTTGAGTAATTCACTTCACAAAAGTAAATGTTATAATAATACCAGCTTTTGGTATCTGGCAATGTGTGCCAAGTCCTGCTGGAAAACTGAAACAGCTTCACCAAGCTTGTGAGCAGAGGGAAGCATGAAGTGCTATAAAACTTTACAGTGGACGGATGCACCGACTTTGGACTTGAGAAACCCAGCGGACCAACAGGTAAGACTCCTCTGATGTCGTCTCTGGATCAGGAATGCAACAGCCATAGTTCATGTCTTAGCTACGTCTTTGTGCTGTGGCTCTTGACACACTGACTCCAGTAATGAATTCGAATCCAATCCTCACACTCCATGTTCTCTTGAAACATCCTTTCTTCCTTTCTCTGAAGGCTGCAGTTATTTCCATTGCCTGTGCACTATTTTCTAGTAAAATGTTTTCCTTCCACTCCACTTTCCATTAACTCATTTGGATAGTGCACTCTGTGAACAACCAGCTTTCTCCACCTTTTTTTTTTTGCTAACCCACAACCCTGGAGTATCAGTGACACCTACAACACTAAAAAACAATGTGTTTTATTGAGGTAGGCTTACTGCCATTTTTAATTTTAGTTTTCAACTGACGTGGTATTTTTATTTTTTTTTGGCTCCATCTTTCATTTGAAATAAAAGGCGGTCTACAAGACCACACAGTCAGGCAATCCTTCCCACTCTTCTCTGCCATTTCATCCCTCCATCCATTCCTCTGGGACGAGTGAGTGAGTCATAGGCATAATGCTCCCTTCATTAGTCCACCGATACTGATGCACACATGTAGAGAGAAGAAACAGCCCTGCCACCACAACAACAACAACACAGAGAAGCAGGAAGGTTGTCTTCCATACTGTTTGAATAAAGATTGTTGTTTCTATTTCTGTATCGTTTCGGTCTCCCTTTTTTTTTTCCACTGGCATGCTGTTCCATCTATTTTTTTTCCCCCTCCTCCTGCTGCTGCTGCTTCACTTGGCTCCCTCTTCCTGTCTGCTTATGACTCAGAAGTGCGGAAAAAAAAAAAAAAAAACTTTTATCTTTATGTTCTGCTCACACACACTCCTGGGTTAGCCAGAGACATATTGGCGTTTACCCAGGGATGAGCAGGGCTGACGCTGGACTGCTTCATAACTCTGGAGAGGAGGTGGGTGGTGCCCAGAGAAGAAGTGAGAATAATTGCATTTCAGGCTGAAAAATGGCGGTAACACAAGGACAGAGCTGAGATGTGGAAAAGGATGAAGAAGATGTTTGAGGAAGTACATATAGTTTGTAACCTTTCGAACATAACGCCTCTTTATTTCCCAATGGATCTGTAAAAACATCTGCTTGCAATCCAAGGTTTTTAATTAGTTTTATTTTGTTTTACGTCACATGCGTGCTGCTTTATATCTCCTCCTGTTTTATCTTTTGTTCCATGTCTTATATTTTGCAAGGCACTTTGTGATTTCGGTCCTGTAACAGGTTCTGTATAAATAAAGTTTACTTACTATGTGAGCTGTGTAGGACTACATTTCCCACTATTTGGACATGCACAACATCAGCATTTATTGTGTTTTGAGGGTGTTATCTTTAACCCTTCAGACCACTTATGATGTGTTAGAACTTCAAAGCTGCAGCTGAACAAAACTTCTAGAAAAAAACATTTTCTGGGAAGAAACAAGCTCCATCTTTGAGCACAGAGCACTGCAACATCTAAAAAACTAATCAAGAAAATCAGCACAAAGCCCTGAAAACAACTGGGTAGCATCGGTGGTAGTAATTAAACTAACACTAAAATCTTTCACACCTGGAGATCCATGCAGGGTCACAGACCTAGCTGAATGGTATTATTTTTGCAACAATATGAGGAACGAATAGAGACATATTGAACAAGGTAACTTTAAGAACGTAACTCTAGACGTCAGTGAATAATTTATTGCAGGAAGAAAAGTACATAGAGTATCACTCAGACTCAGGATCTACTTATCAAGAAGAAAACTTTAATGTAAATAAATAAAACAAATGAAATGTAAAAGAAGGCATGAAAGTAACAAATTGAACACTTGTGCCCCCGGTGTAATGGCGCCCTTAGTAGTGAGCCACACCATCACTACTAGCAATAAATAAAAAAAAATATGCGAATGACTACTTCCACTTTTGTAAAAAGTTGCGTGTTTTAACTCTTATTTTTCACCAAGTTGTTTTTGCACACATAAAATAATGATGCAACATTTTCATGCTGTCACATTCTTTTAATTAATGCAATACATTCTTGTTCATTAAAAATGGTGGTCGGTTGTTTTTTTTTGTTTTTTACCAGCTCATCCTTTCTGCTTTGATCGTGAAGTCAGTTCCAGTTAACAGTTGAGATACTTCCAGCACTAAACACCTGGATCATTTTCCACATTGAACAAGCCGGAGAAAACATTTGTGTCCCGTTTCTTTCTTCATGTTTATTTCCCGTTAATTCATAATTAAGATGAGACGTGTAAAACTCGGTCAAACAGACTTTTTTTGTGTGTTGCTGTTGATACATGGATTATCTCTTCAAGACTAGAGGCATTTCAGAGCTAAATGAAGAAAGTTGCTGCACACATTTTGAATCACCTTTGATGCTCGTTTTCGGTTGACAGTGTTTTTGACTTTCAGCTCTCCTGCTGATTCTGTTTTTTGTGTGTGTGTGTGTGTGTGTGTGTGTGTGTGTGTGTGTGTGTGTGTGTGTGTGTGTGTGTGTGTGTCGGTAATGTGTCAGTCCGACCTTTGGCTGCGCCATGCCAGGCACTGGGCTCTGCTTCACTCAGCACGCACGGATGTATCATGATGCAAAGGCCAAATTAAAGATGGTTAAAAAAAAAATTTTTTTTTAAAAGCGAGGGCTGGTAATGAGCTGAGAGTTCTGGGGAGGGTAGGCGAAGGGAAAGCGGGGAGGCTGAGGGTGGCAAGGCACAGAGAGATGGGCAACTGATACGTCGGGGCGATGACTCACCGAGGCTGGGTATTTATAGCATCAGTCAGGAGGAGAGGAGGGAGGAAGGGAAGGGAGGGAGGGTAGGAGTAGAGGGTAGGGAAGGAGGGGCGAGGGGTCACTATGTTTTTTGGAGGCAACTTCACAGCAAAGAGCGGTTTAAAGAGAAACCAAAGAGATAAAAGTGACAGAGAAAAGGAAAAGAGGTGAGACGGGCAAAACGGAAGAGAAGATGAAGGCGGAGGCAAAAAAAAAAAGGAAATAAGGGAAAGGAGCGGTGTAAGGGTTGGTGACCGCGACTGATGGAGAGATGAGAGGATTAACTGTGATGAAAAAGTGGGTAGAAGAGGGGGAGGAGGAGAGGGGGGGTGGGGGGGGACGAAAATAGAAAGCCTTTTCAAAATTCACACATTAACTCAAATCATGTTTTGGCTCAGTGCGGTGACAACATCCTGTCAATGTGCTGTGGCAAGAACAGGATGTTGGCTTTTAGCTGAATAATAATAATAATAATAATAATAATAATAATAATAATAATAATATTAAAAACTGTTTCTGGCATATTAGCATCCGCACATATTGACTCATTCACGTTAAAAAGAGAGAAAAAAAAAGCCCACGCCTCTGCTCAGCCTCTCATTGAGCAAATATATATATATATATATATATATACACACAGCCTGCAGAGGAGGACAGGAAAAGGTGGCACTCTTTAATGAGCCTAAAACTCTCTGCTGTTGCCTAGACACTGCGCACTTCCAGAAACGTTCAGCCAATTAGCGAGGCAAAAAAACCAGACATCTTCCAAATATTTATGCAGTAAAAAGGATCTTTATTAGTGTGCGCGAGGTTATTAAATCAAACTAAACTTTCCTGTATTCCTCGGTCTTAGCGACACGAGGGTTTCAGTTTCTGGTTCTCTAAGGTTTCTTTATGTTTCTTTCTCGGCTCTCTTCATTGACTTCATCAATAAACACATTCTGCCCTGGTTTCTAGTGACGTCAGCCAGTGCGTCAAGCTGCATCCTTTTTTACCAGAGAGACTTGATCAAATCAGTTCACGGGTGCTCACGCACACGTGCACGAGAACAAAGCGTCACTTATACGGACGAGGGACGATTCAAAGGATTCACAGCCGGCCGTCGTCAAGGAGGGAAATCAAATAAAACAAAAGAACCAAATAAAAACAAAGCTCTTGATACGCTTTGTGCCTGGACTTTTATCATCAGTATCTTATCTGCCTCGTCTGCTGCATTTCATCCACTTATCCCTGGTTGCACAAATATGAGCAAATATGAATCAGCTGAGCACACACACACACACACACGCACACGCGCGCGCACACACACACACACACACACACACACACACACACACACACACACACACACACACACACACACACACGCGCACACACACACACACACAACAAACAAGCATGTATTCCCATAAAAATAACTCGATTATACAAGATGCAAAAGCAGTGGTGGGTCTGGGGTTAGGAACTAATGCTTTATTAGCCTAATGGCTTTCAAACTCATTCTGGCATCTCCTCCTTCAGATGGAGGGAAATTTCATTACAATATTTATTTAGAGCCATTTATCAAACAAACTAAAAAGATCTTCATTCATTAAAAGGATTTTGTGTTTTCGTTACTTTTGCTACTTTTCTCTCTATTTTTATCCACGGATCTGTTGCAGTGATAATAACCAAGGTGTGACGGATCATTTGATGAGTTTTTACTCCATGTTTTTGCATCTATTCATAGTTTTTCTCCTGCAATTATGAGTTTAGAGTTTTGCTTGACCAGAAATTGCCTCTGTAAATTATCATTTAACTCAAATGACAATGACTAAGCAAAGTAACAGGGGTTAAAAAGCCAACTAGTTATGCAACAGTCTTATCATAAAGAAGCTTAAGAAGTAACGGGGAACAAAGATGATGGACTTTAGCTTTGTGCTGAAACAACAGTGACAAAAAAATTCCCTGGCAGCTTTAGAGCAAAGCTGCACTTAATGTCTTAATGTAATTATCAAATGCAATTAATGTCTGCTTAAAGGTTACCGATGCAAGTGCTACAAAAAAAAAAGACAAATGAGGATGTGAACTTCTCAAAATTGGAAAACAGTTGCAGTTCCTTACAAGAAATCCGTCTCATTTTTGAAAATGTTCAAATTTTGAATCAACCCGCAAACTTCAATGTGTTTTGTTGTGATTTTAGGTGCATCACCAACACCGACTAGTGTGTAGGTTTAATAAAGAGGAAGGAAACGAAAACATGGTTTTCAAAATCTAATACAAATAGTCTGAAATGTGCAGCATGCCAGACAGACCATGCAAATATCTTGAATAACCACAATCAAAGTGGCTACAGCTGCAAGTTTGTTGGTTTCCTGCTTTGCACAGCAGGAAACTGAAAACTTTCCCCATTTTTCTTTGCAAAGCAGCTCAGTCAAATTTAATGGAGAGCATCTCTCACAATCAAGTCTTTCTGCATATTTTCAATCGGATTTGGTTGTAGACTTTGACTGTGCCATTTTAAATCATGGACATGCTTTTATCAAAAGACACTCAATTGCAAATTTGGCTGCATGTTTTGGGTTGTACTTCAGTTCGGTCTCAAATTATTAGGTTTGGAATTTTTTCCCCAAAAGTTTTTGATTAATGCCCTCCTTGGGCAGCATGTCAGTTTATGTGGACAGCTTTACTTTGTAGATAAAATATTAAAGAGGTATGAATACTTTGGCCAGAAAAAAGCCTCTCTAGTTAGTAAATAAGAGTGAGGTAGTAGCAAAAACTGTAGCTCGTTCGCAGTTTTAAAGATTTTATATGTAAATAATTTAACAGCTAATGGCTGACAGGAGAATGTCTGACTTTAGTTCCTGTGTGAATTCTTCTTGCAATATGTTTGGATCAACTAAAGGCTTTTTGTAGCACTACCAGGACAAACTAAAGTAAGAAAATTACTACATCCTACTATATTGCATTTTTCCAAACCAGTTGCATTTTGGAAAAATGTGACTATTTTGTCAAAATTTCCTTGACGGGAGTTTAATTTTTGCAGTTTAATCCAAGTAAAACAAAGATTTTAGGGACATGTTTTATTCAAAACCGCAGGATGCATCTAGCCAAAAATAACCCGGTGAAAAGCCTACGAGATGTGTTGTGAGAACAGGTAATGTGGGAACAACAGAAGAACGCAACCGTCTACCCCCCACAACCGTCTTACACACACACACTACACACATCCTGTATCGAGCGTATGCAAAAAAAAGCTGGAGCATGACTTGACACAGGAGAAAAAGAGGATTGCGGTAATAACTGCAGGGTAAAAACTCTTGTGCACCATTTATGTTTTCAAATCACTTTTAGTTGAGATTAAGTTGCCAAGAAACTAGACAGGATTCCTGGAAGTAGAAAACGCTAGCCAAGAAACGTCTGGCACGGTAATCCTGCGAAATCAGTCACAGTTCTTCAGTGACGCTGACTGAACAAGCAAGATTTAACTCGCTGGTTTTTAAGAGCTCCTGGATCTATGAAGGGAAATCGTTTTTGTCAAACAAGAGAAGCAGAATAAATTTACTTTTGAATATCAGCAAAATAAAATAATGATTTGATTACCTTAAACAAAAGACAAGCTGATTACTCTTAATAAAAAGTAATGAAAGCTCAGTAGCAGCAGTCTAATCTAATTATCAGACTTTGAATCCATTAGGCAGAACTTCAGCTGCTTTACTGCATGGACGAAGTCAAGTTTTGTAGTTCCTTCAGTCTACTCCTTTGACCTAATGGCTCCGCTAACACATTGTGGCTCTAATCACTTCCGTCTTTACACCTGAACCACCTTCCTCCTGAAGACAAGGGCCATGCATTTGCTGCTGTAATTGGCACATTCAAAGGGAGGAGCTGGGTGGTAAAGAAAAAAAAGAAAAAAGCAACGAACACAAGCCTCAGGGGAAAGGGACCACATTTATAAAAAAGTGAAGACTCTAATGAAGGAGACAAGGACACCAACCTGGGGGAAGGAGATGAAGCTGGAGGCAGCTGAAAAGCTTTGAGGCAGCGTCACCATGGAGACATTTGGCTGCAAGGAAGCCTTGACAACGGGTGTGCCAAGCTTCATGCTCTCGTGGGTCGAGGAAGAGGTGAGATTGGTGGTGGGTGGCCTTTTTTTCCCCTCCCTGTCGCATGGTGATTTTATTCTTTTTAGCCTTTTGTATTGACATGACTTTATGAAATGTTATTGTATTTGCAGCCACATAAGTGAAGGTGAAATGCTGGGACGAAATGCTGCAGCGTTTTCAACTCCTCAACTTCTGTGTGACTCACTGGTCCTTGAGCTGATTTCGAAGCTTCAAAGCCACACAGAGGAACAGACAGCACAGTTTCATGAGTGTGTTTGGATTGGATAAGCACCTGGTTTG
Organism: Poecilia reticulata; assembly: GCF_904066995.2. Classification (NCBI taxonomy): domain Eukaryota; kingdom Metazoa; phylum Chordata; class Actinopteri; order Cyprinodontiformes; family Poeciliidae; genus Poecilia; species Poecilia reticulata. Next base: position 13,962,893 of record NC_088846.1, on the reverse strand, counting down.
ACGCATGTCTTTTGTGTTTATCCTCTCCTCTTCCTCCTCCCCCCTAGAAAAGATTGGCATGTAGGTAAATAGCGCAGTATACTTGGTATGCTGCAGATACACAGTGATCTGTGAGGTATTATTTGATCTATCGATGAATGGTTTAAGTATATCGAGGATTATAGAAATGTGATGTAGGAAGAGAGAAAATGAAATATTTCAGAATTGATAAAAGCAATGTAATTTATCAAACAAAATGAAGAAAATACCTTTTTACATTTTTCTGTAAAATGTAATTGAAAATTACTTATAGGCTGATCACACCCACATTTTAAAGGAAGGGGGTCTCATGCCCTGCTTTTATGAATTTAAACATGAGATTGCACTGTTAGATAATATGACTTCTTTGTAAAGATTTTTATAAATGGAGTGGAGGTTGCAGCATGTATGCGTTGCCCTTTGATGAATATAGTTTCAGGAAGAAAAAAAAAAAAGCATGAAAGAGAGAGCCTCAAAGTGAGGTGATGAAAGTCACAAAATCATTAAGACGGTGAGTGAACACCTTATTTAATTAGCCTAATTCTCCTTCTACTCTGCTGCAATGTTCATTGATGAAGAGGGAGAAAGAACTGCAGACAAAGACTGAGACAAAAGGGATTCATTAGTACCAATTACAGAAAATCTTTTTGGGGTTTTTCTTTTGTTTTGCTTTTTCATCAGTGAGGGAAGTGGTCTGCAACGATGCCCACAGACAGCTCATCTCAGGCCCCAGAGAGGAATCAAAGATTCATTTAGTGGATGTTGCACCACCACCAGGAACCCACAGAGATATGATTTCAGAGAAATCTTATCTGTTACTTAGAATCCTTGACGCTCCCGGGAGGGTTAAATAACAAGCACAGCAGATAAACACACAGATCTGAATGATGCCTATGGAGCCTCAGCAGATGTTCAACAGCTTGCCACCTCTCACGACTGATCCAAATCCAAGACGATGGCGGGAGTGTATCTAAAGAAAAAAAACACATCTACCAAAAAAAAAAAAAAAAAATGTAAACTTGAACTCCTACATGGGAAATTATGTTTAGTTGGACAAAAAAATATATATAAATTAAAAAATCTATGTGCCAGTGTGTATTTACACTGTAAAGTGTTGGCTGTAAATGGACAACAACTGACAGGCTTCGGCAAATGGAATATTCCACTCCATTATTTGTTGTCACAGCTACCGATGTGTGGGAAACATCCATCACAGTCACTCCAAGACATTTTCATTAGACTCTGTCATGATCTGTAAATGAGCTGTAAGCTATTTGCATTTTTACTGTGTGTGGGAAGGACAGACCTGCTTGTTCAGTAACGCTGATGGGAGACAACGACCATAATCACTTTCTTAATGAAACCAAGAGGACGTCATGATAACGATGAGTTTGAAGTGACTGTAATTGTGGAGTGCTCCTCTCAGCACGAAGGCGATTTTTGCAGAGAGTTGTATAAAAACCCAAGGATTAATAAAATGGAATTATCCTATAAAGCTTAAATGAAATACCACACCTCTAATTGTCTGTCTTTCTCTGCCAATTAACTCGACTAACCTCTCTCTCTCACACACACACACACACCCACAGCTGAGTTGAACAACTACTCACAGCATCGGGATAATGGATTATTGTGCTTGTGAATGTCAGGAAGCTTTCTATAGCTCTTCAGCCCAAGGGGGCAGGCAGGTAAAGGCACGTTCAATTAAAAAAAGGAAAGCTCCTCTAGCATCGTCAACGTCACCTTGGTCAAAATGTCACGCTTTGTAATTGCTCCTGAGAAGGGAGTGGAGATATTAAGTGAGGATTTTTCGTTTGTACTTCTCTAGGTATGAAGAGAAACGGGGAAAAGATGGTGAAACTAGGCAGAGCATGGCTGAAATAGAGGAGCACTTTTGTGTACATACAGTGTTAGAGGGTAGTAATAGTGGGAATCAATTTGGAGGCTCTAATGGAGATTTGAGATCTGGAGTGACTCCAAGCTATTTATCTGGGCTTCTGGGGGCAATAACGGTGTGCTCTATTCAGATTTTCCAAATTCCCAGTTAGAAATGCATCCCTAACATCCTGTGGTTTGGGGTTTGCAACTTGGATGGCTGGAAGTCCTTTGGCCAGTAAGTGAAAGGTTAGATCTGGGAACGCATCACAGCCACGTTAAGAATTGTCTGGTTAAACGCCCAAAACAGTATGATCTGATAATTCTTGGTGCAAACTATCAAGACAATAACTATTTTCTCCATTTTGCGATTACCAGGCACATTGTGTCATTTTATAACACAATCAGGCGTTGGTTGTCATATAAATGCTGTATATATCAAATATAGCTTAAAAGAAATTTGACATAGTGCACTGGAAATAGTCATCAGTAGCATAGTGATTAGCAGTCATGCTGGCTTTCTAGTCGTGTGTGACGTCATTCACAAATCGAAGCTCCGACTTCCGAGGAAACTTGAACACAACACAAGAAGTCAAACATTGGGCAAAACCAGCTACGATTACAAAAATAATTATTTTCTGAATCTATGTAAATACTAAAAATTTAAACACGGTGCGTTTGCTTTACTGGCATTAAACCAAACGTTTTTTTGTTTTTGTTTTTTTTTTTCATTTTTTAAAAATCAATTTAAAAGTCCACCAGTTTTGTGAAACTGCGGCTACAGAAGGTTAGGATGGTGAAGCATTGCCTTGGTGATCATCACAGATGTTCCATGGAAGATATTAAACGAAGAAGGTGTTGATTACAGCTTTTGATCTCTCCATAAACTATGTCACCGCCCGTCCCTGACCTTTAATTGGCAGCCGGCGTGCTGTGCCCCCTTTATCTCGTCGACCTGCGGAATGCTGGGGTTTTGGCCCCCAGCCGACAGGAGGGTGTTTATCACCATCAGCGCAGGGAGGAGGGGATGAAGGGCTGCTGAACTGCGACAGCAGCTCCACGGCGCGTTGAGCCCTGTGAGTCATCGGTGGAGAAGTTAACTCTTGAAATGCCACGATGCACGAAAGCGACAGAGAAGACTAAATCATAATCACAAAAATGGGGGAGAAAGTGTACAAAAAAATAATCATAATGGAAGAGTATCAAAATAAATGTCAATTTTTCAGCAAAGCATCAGATTAAAGACTAAGATTATAGTAAAAATGTAATTACCCAATAGTCCATTTTTTGACGAGTGAAACCTGTATTTCATTGTCATTTCAATATTAACACAAACATCCTTTTTTTTTTTTTTTTTTAAGAGAAGAAGCAGAAGTCCTCATGATCATTAAATATCTCTCCAGCGTAGCATCTACAGAAAGGTGCAACGCTGCAAACAACACACAGGGTCTATTATAGTACAGCAGACTCGCTAGTCTGCCATATCATATACCTGAATCATTTATAAGGACTTTTTAGGATCAGCTTTTGCGTGTGTTTGATGACGCGTTGGTCAGGTGGTGCCTCATATAACAGGAGGAGCTGTCCAAGTGCTGAAAACAGAAGCGAATCAGCACCGTTCCTGAGGAGATGCCATACACCCTCGCTACTGTCTGAGCTTTACCACCAAAGGTAACAAAATCATTTTTCATGTTTTATCTGACCGTTATTAGTTTATATAAATATGCTTCCCGATTGTATTATGAATGACAGTTTCGCTTTTGGGCGCTTTCAAGTGAGACTTTTCGATTTACTGGAACGCAATTCGTCTTAATATTGAAAGCACGTTGTTGCTTATAGACTATGAAATACGAGAAGTGTTGTATTAGGTTTTATAGGGCGCTAACAGGTGTAAACGTAATGTTGAGGTTGCCCGTAACAACGCAGGGAGTGACTCATCCAGTGATGTACATGTAACGCACTCAGCATCACATCAGCGTAACTCCCTGATGTGATCAACCTTGGATCAAAACACACTCGCTTACGCACTTTCGCCTTAGAATGCGCTGAATTATCACTTAAAAACACCTCCATCCCCGAGGATCTGGTTCCTAATCCTGTTCTGGTTTCATTTTACAGGTAATACATTTGCCTATAATGCTGCATTTCCACCACAAGTTGCCCGCGGGGGGAGCCGTGGTCCTGCTCGCCTTCCTTCTCCAAGGATGCGCCGTGCAAGCTGTGTCTCTTCCCCGTCACTACAGGCTCCGGGGCGGGGAGAGCGAGGGGCAACCGGCTGCCTTTTCACCCAGCTCCGACTTGATTAAAGCCCTGGAATACATCGAAAACCTGAAGCAGCGAAACGGCGGCCGACCCGAGCCCGCGGATTACGATGAGGTGGAAAAATTCAAGATTTTGCTTCAACTCGCCTCGCAACAGGATGAGGTTCCCGGGGACCGCCAGTCGAACCCCGGCATCCAGGGCCCGGACATAACCGCTGGACAGCTGATGAAGGCGATGCTCAAGACTCTCCAGGATCAGGCCGGTAAAGATCCCAGGAGCGACCGCCGAACGCACAGGCACCGCACCAAAGACACTGAAGCACCTGAAAGTGCACCAGCAGACTATGGCAATTTCCCCAGACCCCACAAGAAGTATCCACTGATGTTTGAAGATGAAGAGAACACAGACGCAGCCAAGCGCGCAACAGAAGATCTGGACGAGCAGTATACCCCTCAGAGCCTGGCCAATCTGAGATCCATCTTCGATGAACTGGGGAGGATGGCCGCAGTCCCCAACCAAAAGAGGGGTGTGTTTGGGGACGACGACGAAGGAGGACAGGATGGGCTTACTCGGGAAATGGCTGGAGGAGAGGAGTGGGTCCCCGTAGAGGAGAGGGAGGAAACCGAGGAGATGGTGAACAGGAGCCACGAAGAGATGGACAGGGCGCTCAATGAACAGGAGGAAGCAGAGCGCGAGGAGATGCAACGCCGTGCCAACCAAAACCAAGAGGACGCTGACGACGACACTAAACTCGTAGATTACTACCTGTTGAAGGTCCTGGAGATGAGCGATCAGACGCAGAAGAGGGAACAGACCGGAGATCAGAGGAAGAGGCTGATCCGCCCCTCCATCGTGGATCCCCGGACAGTGAAAGAGCTGCTGGAGCTTTCCCTCAAACTCCACGTTCCCCCTCAAGACCTCATCGACATGCTGCTCACGGAGGAGCTCAGGAAGCTCCACCGCGACCCCCAAACCTTAACTCGCTACACGGCCGGCCAGACCCCCAAAATCAGGTACTTCAGCCGCAGGCTGCCGCTGAAAAGCAAGCCTGCTCCCGAAGACATGGACAGAGAGGACTTTCTGGACATCATCGGGGTGGAGACCATCAGCAACGAATACCCCGTTGTGCAGAGACCCATAAAGACTCCCCCCTCCACAGACAGAATCTCAGCAGCGACGAGCGCTGGCGCAGTTCCGGTGAAAATCCCGTCACCCTCCGGACGCCGAGAGAACCTGTTCCTGTCGGAACTCAACAAGATGCCCCTGAAGCGTCAGGCCGACGTCAACGACGAAGACGACGACGACGGCGGCGACGTAGAGGACGAGGTGACCACCTATCTTGCGGCCAAAATCCTCACAGAGTACCCCAACACCATCACCAAGCGGGACACCCAGGCGCAGCTGAAGGGACAGTTCCCCTACGAGCTGTACGAGCGCGCCATGAAGGACTACATGGAGCAAGCAGACACTGAGGCACGGCCAGTGGCCAAGAGGGAAACCGAGGAGCAAACGGAGGAGAAGGCGAACCTCGCAGAGGTACAGGGAAAGGAGGAGGTGACGGCCAAGACCTCCGCTCCGCAAACGGCAAAGGAAGAGGAGGAGCGTCGTGAGATAAAAGCGGCCGGGATGTAATCTGATCCCTCCCCATCCCACCTCCCCTGCAAGATGCATTATTATGAATATGTAGTATTTCTACTGTCTCAGAAATAACGTTTGGTGGACGTGATCTAGTTTACACATTTCTATTATATGAACTATAGCTGGTATTAATAATCACTAATGACAATTATAAATATAGTAACTTTAGAAGTAAACTATGATTTTATCAATGACTGTCCCTACTTGCTGCAAGAACATCCTAGAAATATTCTAATACACCACAGGAAATTAAAGGTGCACCCAGTGAGGTAGAGACCTCATCTGGGAGATGTGAGCTCTGGGTAAGCCTAATGATCAACTACAATCAAATCAGATTAAAAAGTTGTGTGATGTTAAGTTTACATTTACTGGTGTTTGCAACAGCCCTATAGTTTAACAGAGTAAAAAGTAAAAGTGGCTTATTTTCATCTACGTAGAACTATTTATTAACATATGTGAATATAAATGTAAATTATTAGGTACAAATCTGAATGGGCCTTTAAAAAAAAAGTCAAGCTTTACTTGAGAATATAATTATTGTTTGTCAGGGCTGAGGGCGAGTGTTGTGACTCTTGACATATTCAGGGTTAGTGGATTTCATGTTATGGAGTAATTATTTCTAAGTCTAAATATCAGACCGTCGCCTGCCTTCTAACCCTTTCATACTGCAAAGCTCCGTGTCGTTGGCCTAACAGTGGTTGTGCTACGTATGCTCATTTTTAAACCATTTTGTACATGTTCAACAACGTGTGATCAATCACAGACGAATAAAGCATCAGATGTATTATTTTTCTTCTTGCTGAGTTCTGTTGCCTTATTGAGAAACAGACACGAATCACAGTCTGCACAGTTTTGAAAGATCATAAGACTGAACAACGTTTTGTATCAAAATATACACTTTAATCGAAAATGTGCATTGTAAAAACTCACACTAGCAGCTGCTCAATATGTCAGCCGACAATCTCAGACGTGGAAAGGTTTATAGATTACAAAATGTAAAAAATATTTTATCAGTGGGCATTTTGCTAGTGAAAAATTTTGAGTGAAACATCTGAGTAGTACACTTGAAAAATACATTTTAATAGAGTGAAAGTCAAAATAGCACACTTGGAAAAAAAACTTTTTTTCAGAGTGAAAATGTCAATATATTAAAAGGTATGATTTTCATATGAACGAATCACAATTCTAATTCTAGAAAGAAAAAAAAAAGAACAAAAACCTTATCGTCTATTTGTATTTATTATAAATGAGTTCCAAAAATAATCCTACGCATTCCAAAGTTTTTGAAAAAAAGAAAAAGAAAGAAAAAATAGATTAAGTGAAGCTAATTTTTAGAAACTTCATGACCCATTTACAGTACATCCAGGTTGTGGAGTCCTCCACGAAGTTCACATCCTCCTTTCCCAACAGTTAAAACGCAGGTTTGCTCATATACTCCTCCATGGTCTGAGAAAAAGGCACATCAGAGGTAAGAAGAGAATATCAGCTTTTATTAAAAAAAAAAAAAAAACATGCCAAATTATACACTTAATTCTTAATATTCACAGGCACACACCTACGTATCACCTCCAATTTAGTGCCAACACACAGCAGGTTAACTAACACAAGCACAGCATCTAACCTGTCTGTCCATATTCAAGGTCATCCAAACAGCTCCACCTCATACCACTCACTGTGGTCATCCTGAAGCGATAATGGTCAAAATGAATAAAGGGAGGCTAAACTGAACATCATCCAACTCTAGATTAGAAGTGTTAGTCAGCCCTAGTCAGAAGCACAGGACAACACACCCAGTTAGGCTATCACTGTATCACACAACCACGAGCACAGAGGAAGGGGTGGGAGCAGGAAGCACCAGGCAAACACTAAAGTTCACTCCAAATTCCAGCAGAATCTGCTTCTCACTCGCAGTGACCCTGGCTGAGGAAGAGGCAGATATGCACGCTGGAAAAGGAGGGGCAGGACAAACAGCAGTGCAAGCACAAATCTATAAAACAGGAGGGGCCACTAACATTAAAACGTATTTAAGCTATGAGGAAAACAAAGACACAATAGGGACTGAGCTGCACCTATTCATTGGACTCACTACCGGAAAACTAACCGCACTACATTCATTCAGTAAACTTACACTCTCAATTCAGAGCATAAAAGTAGTATTTAAAAGAAGCGTTGTTGTAGAGAGAAATCTTCAAACACCCAGTTTTGTAGATTTGGATTACCCCACAACCACAACTTTAGAAAAAAAATCAAATAAATAAAGACACACACACACACACAAGCACACACAACAGATGTTTTATCTAAAAATGTGTCACTACTGCTTTAAAAATCACTGAGGCATGCAACAGAAGTTACATGCTCACACAGCATTAAAATAAAAAATGTTGTGTGTGTGTGTGTGTTGGGGGGGGGGGTGCGCGTGTGCATCCATGTGTGATCATGCATCTTACCTCTTGTAACATGTCTGAGGATTCGATGGCTCGATTCACAATCTGTTTAGAGGTTTCCTGGATCTCTCCCCCCATTAAAAATTCATCCAGGATAAAATAGGCTTTCTCAAAGTTGAAGATTATGTCCAACTCACACACCTGAGAGAGGATAAGATGCCAGTTATTGAAGTTATCAAATCTGCACAGCACACATAATTTATTACTTTTTATACTACATCAAAGTAAAACATACAAAAGCAAATGCAATGTCTGCCACATTATCTATTGACACTTCTGTTAAAGATGTCTAAACAGCTTTTAGATAAACTCATACTTTCATCTAGAATTCTGAAAATTCCAATATTTAACTCAAGTACATTTAGTGATTAGGTGGGGGAGGAGGGAAATCCACATCATCAAACAATTGTTTTTAATAGCACATTTATTGGTTCCCCTTTCTCTTAACTTAAAATAAGTGAAGTAAAATAAGTGCAGTGAGGGGGATGGTAAAAAATCTCGAGGTGAGCTGAAAGGCAAGAAAGAACCCAGAACGCCCAGATTGTTCTCTCTGCTTGATTAAACCTTATGTAATTGTCTTTTGGCAAAAGTGGTCACAACAGTGATGCCAATAATTGTGGCTGGGCCTGTATAAACAGCTTAAAGAAAACTTTTAAAAAACTAGCGACGTACATTGCCAAAGTATTTGTCCAGCAGCTCTACATAGCGGTGAATAATCTCCAGGGCCAAAAGCTCATTCTCCTCATGCTCCACGCCCAAACAGAAATATAAGCTTGCATATCTACGAAGAGAACAAAGGCATTTGTTAGGTGGTGATGGACAAACACACATTACACAACACAAAGCTTCACTATCAGAGAGAAACGCTAATGATCCATCTACTAAAACCCCTCCACTAATTTGAGCTGCTTGAGTAGACATGAGAGTGACTCGCCTCTTATAAACAATCTTCAGGTCTTTCCACTGAATGAAGTTGCAGGTGCGCGGTTGCCTTGCTAAGACCATGGTAGTCATCTCCCTTATGATCTTCTTCTTCTCGCGCTCTGATATAGCCGTGTACCACTTCTGGAGACGCAGGCGCCCTTGGCGACTGAAGAGCAGCAGGAAACGCATCTGACGACACAGACACAGTCAGCAAGAGGGAAAAAAATTTTTTATGTCTGAACCACCAAAAGTGAAACCTAATAAAGCCATAAGTTACTCATTCACTGTAATCAGTAGACAAGAGGAATGCTTTGACATGTTTCATTTACTCCACAAAAAAAACCCTCCCAAAATTACACATAATAGTTGTACCAATTTTCTTTATGCAGTGGACACATTACAGGTGACCTGTACTGTATTAACAGGAGAGCTTCCTCGGCACGAATGAGAACATTTGGCAAACTTGCTCTTAAATCTTCTAAAAAGCTATTAAAACAATTAAAAATAAATGTGCATTTAAAGAAGAAATCTTCAGTTTTAACTAGGCCTTTTTCCAAATAGAAGGTCAATTAACTCTGCTTTTTTTATTTGCAAGCCATGCTTTTACATCTGAAACAGCACATATTTATACATTTGGTAAATGTATGTTTTCAATACAGAACTTTAAACCTATTTATGTTTTAATAAAGTCACTGAACAGGCGCTGTGACAGAAGCAAACCAAGCCCAGCCTTCAAAAAGGAGCCAACTTCTCACACAGAGTGCAGGTGTGTCAGAACCTGCACACAGTTGTACTTACATTTTTAAAAATAAATAGGAAAATAAAAATGATGAAAGTATTTATAAAGATCTTCAGAAATGTACAAATTGTACCTTTTCTGAGAAACGTATTGGAGATTACTTATGAATGAATTCTGCTGTCTATGCTGGTTTATACATCGTTAAATGTCCTTACATCCATTAGAGGATGTAAGGTAATGATTTGAGGCTTTTCTGGCTCTAAATTGAAACATGTTTCTGAACACGACTCCCAGACAAAATGAGTCGTCAAACAAATAACCTTGGGAATTTATTAATAGCAACTTACGTAAGGGATGCTGCAACTAGGCGTCATAACTGATGGCTTCGACTGTAATGATTTCTTGAGAAAAATATTTAGAGCCAACACATAATTTTAACAAATTTGTCATTTTCGGTTTCATGAATGTTTCAGTAAAAGTGACAGTTGTATACAGAACCCCCCTGGCTGCAGTCAGCAGGGGTTAGAGTTGAGTTTTCTGTGGGCTCCTTGTAACGTCAGCTGTCAATCCACATCACCATCTGAGTAATAATTTTAATGATGAATAATTTAATGACGCAAGAATAAAGAAACCAAGAAACTATGACAAAGTGTCAGCCTGATTTATGTATACAAAGTTTTCACATGCACTTTGTTTTTCTGGCATGCAATAAAAGTTTAGAGAGAAAAAAAAATTAAATGAGCTGGTAGATTAATTTAATAAATCATTAGTGGAAGCTTTAATATAATAAATAATATGAAGTCAACATTTTAAGAGTCAATCAAAACACAGATATATTAATTTAATTGTTTACTTAATGGTAAACAAAGAAATTTAGGGTTGATAATCCACAATATGCAAACAAATAACCAAGCTTGGAGCATTCAAAACAGATATTACTGATGGCCTTGTGGCTTGACTGGAGATGGGGTCCAAAACTGCATAGAGCCCAGTAAAAAAAAAGACTTAACCTTGTTCTGAATACCCTTTCCACTCCACAAAGCAACACATGCAGACAATAGAAAAAAAAAGAACAATGACAGAATTCAAAAGGATCTCAAAAAGAGGACATACAAGTATATCCAGTATTTGAAACTTGTCAGGAAATGAAATTAATAAAACAGAAGGAAAATTAGCAGCATTTTTTCTTAATGTACAACCACATAATTTAACATTAAGCAGAAAAACTACAAGTTTCGTGAGTGTCCCTGTTCACAGCAGGCAAATTAATATGTAAATCATTAAACTGCCTTTAAGGGCAGGACACCTACAGGAAAGTGACGAAACCTGTTTTAAGAATCCACCGGTAGGAGCAAACCAACACCTTACTTTTCACCGTTCTCAAAATTGGACTGAAACTCGTAAATTTGACTCAATAGAAGCAAATAGCGTACTTTTTTTTTGGAAGCCCGACAAAACAAACCAGCTACGGTGTTCAAGGAAGTGACTAGGCAGCGCTCCAGTGTTAGCCACCTGTTGTCAGGTGAGACAGGTGAATAGCCCAGCGGGCTGCGGCCACTTTACAGCTACAGCCATGCGCACAAACTAGCTGTTAAAGTACTTACCATTTTTGACGCTGGGCCAAGAGATACGAACACTATCGAAAACAAGAAAATATGCACTTTAACCCTCAAAAGGGTCAGACGGCCAGGCTGACAACATATCTACCCTCCGCGAAGTGCAACCAGTGGGAAAAAAAAAAAATCCAGTTTAACTCCGCCCTGCTGGCCTCCGGAGGAACGGCGCGTCATCACAACTTGCAGGCATCTGGATTGGTCACTGTAAGGCCTGCGTTGCAGGGATCAGCGCACCCAGGAGAGCGCTGCGTGAAATGTAAATGAATGAACTGATAAAAGTTTAGCAAATGACTGTCAGCTGGTCCGCTTCGATGTTATTGCAACTGATGATCGGTAGGGAGCAGCATATTGCTCCTGCATGCGTTTCATGTGATGCCAATCCGTCTCAGTGGTTGAGAAAGAAACAGGGGAGCTGGTTGGTCCATTGCTCTGGGAACTGTTGTCCACTTCACATCATGTCTATTTACCGAAACGCCATCTGGTTTTTGAATGGGATCCAACAATACACAAGGTTAGTAGTTACAATATCACTTTGATGCTGATTTGAGATCTGGATATATATATATACATATATATATATATATATATATATATATATATATATATATATATATATATATATAAAAATACCCAAAACGGTATTTAGATGTGTTTTGTGTCATAGGTTGTTCTGTAAGTTGTAATTGTTGCCTGGCACGGCCAAATCAAAGGTCTGATCACTGTGTGGCACAAATCACAACACAAACTGGTCTTTATGTTCAATCACAATAGATCTATTGACAGCTGGAGTGTCTTGAGGGTGACACGTCTCTACTGGAGCTAAGACAGCGTCAATCTTGGAGAAGGTTGTTTATGAACAAATGCAGCCATATCTTGATTCCCATTTTCAAAAGTTACAGTCTTGCTTTAAACTCCCACCACAGCACAGAAAGAGTCTTTAAAAGTTTTTAAAGTAGTTGTTATTAGCTGTAGGGTTTGGTAATGCTGATGTCACAGTGATTTTAGATCTGACTTCTGTTTTTGAAACAGTTTATTTTACCTTTCTTCTATCCTGTCTGAAGCTGAGTTTGGGTATTAATGACACTGAGCTTTAGCAGGTTTGGCCCTGCTTGTTGTACAGGAGCCTTTCCATTCTTAGCGGTGTGGAAAAGTATGTTGCAAATTTCTTCTGTTTCTTCGGGGGGGGGGTTTGTCATACTTACATATTTCGTATCATTAAATAAGTTTTAGTTCAAGACCGAGATATTAGTGAGTAAATACAAAATGTAGCTCAAAAAAAGAGAGAGTGATTTCATTCATCTAGGACAGAAAAGGCTATCAAAACCAATCTGACACTATGTGAAAATGAAATAGTACCCCATGTTTAACAGTAAATAATTCATCCAGGGCCATGAACTTAAATTTTTTTTTATAAAAATATACCTTTTTTGAGTTCTTTTTTATTTCGAACTGAATTATTTTAACATTTTCTTTACTTATTTCATGTAGATTTATAAACTCCTCATATCCTGCTGGATTTCTTTATAATTTGTCAGTAAAGCAATTCTGTGCAGCAGAGCTTCTTTTCAGCTGTGCAGAGAGCTCTACTGCTGAATACATGATTGAATCTTTCACCTTTATTTAATTGCAATCAATATTCCTCTCACACAATAGCTGACTGGTATGTTTATTTATTTATTTTTTTTCAGGAAGGGATATGCAGCCGCTTCTAAAGACTTTGAGACGAAGGATCTTGAAGTTTCTGTAGTGGGGCGATCTTTCTTGATCACTGGAGCCAACAGTGGTATTGGCAAAGCAACAGCCATGGCTATAGCCAAGAAAGGTATCGGCTAAAGAGTTGCACTCTGTGTCACACTATAGTCATATGGTGATGTTTGTGCACTCTTACCAGGATCTAAGCTGTAAAAATGCATTTTGTTGCCCAGGAGGAACAGTCCACATGGCGTGCAGGAACAAAGACAGAGCAGAAGAAGCCAAGTCAGAGATTGTTTCTGAGTCTGGGAACGCGGTGAGTGACTACAATTTGAACATCCCTTACATCAAATTGCCAAAATTAAAGAGGAATTCTATATCTAAGTGGGGGGGGGACTCACTCTGGTTGTTGTAGGAGGTGTACATCCATGTCGTTGACATGTCCCAGACACGCAAAGTGTGGGAGTTTGCTGAGGCCTTCAAGAAAGAGCATCCGTCGCTGAATGTCTTGGTAGGGATCAGTCATCATCCTTATTCTTAGCCGCATACAGAATAATGGCAAATCTTTTCTTGTTTTTCAATTTAAAAGCGTTTGCTTTGTGTGTTTGATGTGATGGTTTTTAAAAAACTTGGTAGATAAACAATGCAGGCTGTATGAGTCACAAGAGAGAGCTGAACGCAGAGGGCCTGGAGATGAACTTTGCCACCAACACCATGGGTGAGAGCTGATTCCAGCAGTCAGAGTGTGTCTTCCTGCAGCACTTCAACGTTCCAACTAACTTTACTTTCATTACTTTAGGGGTGTATATTCTCACTCAGTCTCTCATACCACTTCTGCAGAAGAGCCGGGACCCACGAGTGGTACGACTTCACTGCATAAATACTCACAAACGGAGGCTTCATCTGGATCATGCGGACTGCATAATGCCACTTTTGTCTGTGCTTCAGTGGCTGTTGTCTAACCACACTGCTGTTGCTGTTCACTCTCTCTGCGGTTAGATCACTGTGTCCTCAGGGGGCATGCTGGTCCAGAGTCTCAGAGCTGATGATCTGCAGTCAGAGAAGGGCCACTTTGATGGCGTCATGGTCTATGCACAAAACAAGGTAAGACAAGGATATTATTTATATATAAGAAAGAGGGTATTCACAGCTGTTGAACTTTTCCACATTACAGTTAATGGCCTCTATTTTATTGTCATTTTATGTGACAAGCTAACATTGAGTATCACAAAATTGTGACATTGAGAAGGAATGGAAAATGCAGATTTCTTTGTGTTGTTGTTATTTTGGCTGTGTCCATTAAAATATTCCTGGACTTTGGGCTTTTCAAACACATTAAAATGTTCTGTGATTTGTACAAGTGCACCGTTGCTGTGAAAGTATGTTTCAGGTTGTTTCGAGTTTTCAGACTCTAGTCCTTTCCGGCATCTAACATATTTCCTTTCAGTTTTTAGCTGTTTTCATCCATCGTCTTTTCAGCTCCAACTTGCTTTGCTGTACCTGGTGAATAAAAGGATTCCCTCAGGATGATGCATGAAGCCCAAAGCTCTCTTAGCTTTCTGCTTTCAGTCAAAAGATGTAATTTAGATTTTTTTTTCTGACCAGGGCAGCTTCCTCCAAATGATTATTTTTTTTCCCTTACAGATCCATGGCAAACTGTGACTTCGTAAGATGTTATCAAATAAATAGGAAAAAAGCAAAGGTTTCTTTTTTCACTTTTCCATAAGAGCCTCTAGGCTGCTTCTGTGAGTTAAGTTTTCATTGCCTGCACTGTAAGTTTAGGTGGACAGCTATTAATTTGTACATTTAGAGTTTAGTTGAACTCCTCTGATTTGCCAATGATTTTCATGACGGACATGTCTGGTGTGTTCCTAAGGCGTCATGGTGGAAGCTTTTGTCGACTAATGTTCCTCTTGAGAGAAAAACACTAAAAGTTATCCTGAGAATATATTAGGCACTGGTGGACCACATAAGTGACAGTAGTTGGTTCCAGATTTTATTTAAGGGCATCAAAAGAAATGGGGGCTAAATATTAATGCACAACACACTTTTTAGATTACTATTTGTAACAATAAGTAAAATAAATGATGCATTTTCTTTCCACCTCACAATTATGCAGAATTTTGTGTTTTATCACATAAAAATCTAACAAATACTCAAGTCTGCTAGAAAAATGTGAACAACCTTTAGGTGCTTAATACTTTTTCACGGCGGTTGTATTTTTGCTAAGCTATAAAGTCTTAGGTTATACTAGAGAAATTTGAAGGAACGTGACGATGTGCTGTTTCTTTTTAGAGACAGCAGGTGGCGCTAACAGAACACTGGGCCAAAGTCAACCCTGTCATTCACTTTTCTGTCATGCATCCGGGCTGGGTTGACACACCAGGTACAGTCTCAATAGGGTGAACACATGTCTGAAAAGGAGTTGTGTTGTTTTGGTGGATCATGCACATTTAACAAAGTGTACGATCCATCAAGGGATGTCGTTAAAAGCAGAATACGTGCAGAAATGTTTTTTTTTTATTTCTTTTGTTTCCAGCTGTTTCTGCAGCAATGCCTCAGTTCCATCAGATGATGGGGGACAGGTTGCGCAGTGTAGACCAAGGAGCTGACACGGTTGTGTGGTTAGCTCTGTCCAGAGCTGCTGCTAGAAAACGCAGTGGCCGGTTTTTCCAAGGTGAGATGAACAAAGTAAGGTAGTCTTTGTCAAATTAGAAAAACAGGTCAGTTTTTACTTCAACCCTCTTCGATGAGCTCAGTCGTCATTCGCTGTCGAGTCCTCTGACTGGCTGTTTTTGTTTCAGATCGTAAGCCCGTTCCCACGCACCTGCCCCTGGCTTGGACTCACAGTTCTGCTGAAGAGATTCACAGTTTCATAACTCAGCTGGAGACTCTGGCCAGAGCTGTTCAGTCACAACATGATGTAGATATCAGAGGCCAGACGGACGCTTCCGTACCTCAGTTTGTCTGACTTGTGCTACAAAATGCGTTGGTGACTTAGAAAGTAAAATTGCCACCGATTGAAAGAACAACGCATTACATTTATGTTTTAAATGTTGCAGTAAAATATTATCTAGTTTTTTCCGTGAAATAAAATCGAGCTCTGGTCACCTCACTACAGAGTCGTGTATAATGTTGAATTAAGTAGGCATTCATATCATTGAAACGTATTCCCATGACTTCAAGTAATTTCCTAATACAGTTTATGTTGACAAAATGTAGGACAGCAGCCTACTAACTAGCAACTTGTTTTAGAAGACACCTCTCAGGGTTCTGGTTGAACTTTCTTGATTAAAACTCAGTTTAATCCGAGCCTTTTACACAATGATCCATTCAAATAGTCTATAGTTTACATCAAGCATGACTCTGCTTGACTTTATGACAATGTTTATATTTTCTGAGCTGAGAAAAACTACAAGAAGAGCAAAATACATCAAAATCATGTTAATACTTTCACATTGTAGACAAAAATCAAAACACTTTCCCAATTTCCCTAAGAACCGGACAAATACCTAAAAGTTATTTTATAGTTTGAGCAGGACTGCGCTTCATTTCTCTCTTCAGAAGATTTACCGCATTTTGATTGGTTGGGACGGCGGCAGGAGAAAGCGCGGCGTGGCGCTGGTTTCCATTCATCCAGAAACCGTTTATGTTGGAAACTTTTCAGGTAAATATGTTGAGTTTTGTAGCAATAGAATTGCTGTTTAAATATAAATACTACAAAGAGTGGTAACTGGGACTTATTTCATATATTTCAAGGTGGAATAAAAATACAATTTAAGAGACATAAGATAATTGATCAGAAAATGATTAATTTAAAGAGGAAAATCAAATGCACTGAATGCTACAGATGAAGTTAAAAAGGAGTAGGCTGCTTAATTTCACTCAAATTAATTTGACAACTGCTTACTGAATTTCATATTTCCACACCTCAGTTGCTCATTTTAAAGTCACTTCTGTTATCAAATGCATAGTAGGGAAAAAATAATTATATGTCCAAAATACCTAAATTATTTCTAAGTTCAAGAGTAAAACGGCATTTTACGTCTGAATAGAGCCTAATATAGAAGATGAGCAAAGCAATTCCATAACAAAGAATCCTAATTTTTTTTTGTAACAATCCACTTCTGCTGTTTTTAATAATTTTATTAGCTTTATACAGTACTGAAACACAAAAAAAATAATAATAATGTGGTGCATTCACATTTTCCCACGGGATTCTTTGCAAGTTATGAACTCTACCAGGGTAAAACAGTGAAAATCTTGAAGCTGGATCCATCCATGTAAAAACTCAGTGGGAATAGGAAGACCGAGCCCGATTTCAAAAGTCATCTAGAACATCTGATGGATTTTCTTTTTTTGTCTATTCCAAGTTTTTACGTCCCATGTATGAGGGTTTATTGTGATTTTTTTTTGTTTGTTTTTTGTTTTTTTTTGCACAAGTTGATGAATCAGGGTTCCAGTCGATGTCTGTAAAAAGAAACTTACAGTCCATACGCAACAACAGTCCACAGAAAACATTCCAATCTTTACTCCCCAGCATTCATCTCCTACGCCACGTAGGTGTACACTTTGCGATCCTCTGGCGTCCGTGCCAAGTATTCTCTTTCTATCAGTCCTTCAATGCGCTTTTTGATTACCACAGGACTGGGAAGGAACCGTGCTCGGAGCTGCTGGGTCACCTGAAGACGCAAAGAGGCAGAAATGTTTGGCTCAAGATTAAAAGCTGCTCATTAAAATTGTATTTTTAATGACATTGTGGAGATACTGAATAGTAAAGGTCATTGATAAGTTGGAAGCAGGAGTTTTATTAGATTAGCCAGGGTAATCTCTGACTGTTTTGAGCTACAGTAAGACAAGGACTCCTCTCCGTTTGTCCTCACAAGGTAGTGATGAAGGTCAAATAATAAGTGCTCCACCTTCAAACAACCCTACATCACAAGTATTATTGCATAGCATTTCAAATGGAACAACAATACTGGTGCCTTTCAGGTCAAAAGGGGAAAAAATTAAAAATTAAAAATCTGTGTGGCCCTCACCTCTGCTACCAGGACGTTGTGCTGCATCTTCTTCCTCGACTTCATGATGCGGACGATGGCTGCCTCGATCTCATGCTTCCTGTCGTCGTCGACTTTCTGTCGTGTCTCCTTTCTTTCAGGATCCGATTCTCCTTGTTTAGCAGCAACTAGTAAGGTAGGTGCCAGGTAAAGACAAGAGGTCAACAGAAGAAACTTAAAAAAAAAAAAAAAAAGGTAACTCAAAAAGAAATGGAAAAAATGCCAACCCCATTTACAATTTGATAAACAGATCTTGTATAAGAAATCAAACTTTTGGAGTATTTATCTGTTACTAAAAAATTGAACATGTTTATATTCTAAAAAGAAAAGGAAGGCTAAAATGCTAAAAAGAGAAAGAAGGCTATAAAAATAGATTAAAGTGGGGGAAAAACGGCATAAATGAGGAAAAATGTCCCCCATCATGTGATGGAACTGAGGCATTGAAAATTGTATCAGAACCCAGTTCACAAAAAAAGAAAAGGAAAACAAAAACTGATGTAAGGGCCATGCAGCCATTCAAACCCACCTGTCTGGATTTTGACTCTGTGCAGCTTGGAGGTAAACTGATCATTGACTGTAAACACATGGCCATTTTCAATCTCTTTAGACTTTGGCTCTTTTGTTAGAACTCTTTGTGTAGGTTTTCCACAGGCTAAAGACTGCAACGCCCGCACCAGCTCTCTCTCTGGGATGTCTGTCTCCTGCTGGATCTCCTGCAGAAGAGGACAAAGGTGACAATTAATAATTAAGAAAAGACGTGTGGACTAAAGCTTGGTCTTATTCAGCAACAAGTACATTTCTATAAGATTGCAAACATTCATTCATGTCAAAATTGTTAATATCTAACAGATCCAAACATAGAAATAGACTTTTGTGTTTGTAGCAGGAAGTTAATCAACCATTAAAGTTAAAGACTTGAAAGCAGAGAGAGAGGCAGATAACCATTTGTCTTTGTAATTATTGCATTACCAGATTACATTGTTTATATATAAGCAGTGATCAGAACACAAAAGTAGACACAGAAAGAAAAAGAAAAAAACAGTGATTCAGTGAAACGTGCACTAAAAATATTTTCATGCTCACAACTAGTGAATGCTGGCCTCTGTTGGATAAAATTGAAGAGCAATTATTGTTCACATTCATAATAAGGTCAAACGGCTTTGACAGAAAGTGAAAGAAAACAACGGACTGCCATTTGTTGTGCACAGCACAAGGCACAAAGATAAGCCAGGGAGCACATCTTGACCCCGACTCGTTCCTGTAAAACGAAGATCTTCTCTTTCTGAGACAGGTGGTCATAATGTTATGCCTAATTTGTGTCTAGAAACAGAAAAGATGGAGCGCAGCATTCTCACCTCAAAAGTGCACTTTTCTCTGTTGTTGAAGAGCATGAGGATGGTCATCTGGAAGGTGGAGACCTGCAAGATGTGCTTTCGGGTGTTAGAACCTGTTACCTGTGCTCCACCGACACCAACCTCCGAACCATCCTCCTGCAGAGGAAACAGGAAAAGATGACAACTGAAATAAAAACATGAATCTAAATCCAGTATCCACGACTCTACCCTTAAAATTGCTTAGGATTTCAATAGTTGGACCGAAGCTGGTACCTTTTTGATAGCTCCATAAAAGGTTGCATTTAGATCTGCCCCACCCATGTGATGTTGTAGTGTGAGCTGCCTTCCACTGTGCTTAGCAAGGTAAAACCTGTTGGATACAGACAGACAACGTTTTCATTAGATGCTGTGCAGTAATACTATTCTCACCTTGCTGAATATCTTACCTTCTGAAGACTTCATATGCATCTCTAGGAGCAGGAGGGATGGTGCACTTGGGTGTTGCAGACTGTGTAGGCCAGTAACCCGTGGTAAGGACCCTTACTGTTAGGTCTACACCACTTAAAGAAGCCTGAAATTGATGCATAAAACCTCTCAGATTCCTTAACAATGATCTTTAGGTGTATTTATTTAATCTAGGATTCATATTTTTATTCTTTTTTAACGTAATAAAATGAGAACCACATAGCCACATAGTGACCGTGCAAGAATTTCCCACACTGGTTTTGAATAAAAACGCATACTTTAAGTGTGGGCGTTGTGTTTTTAATGTCTTACCGATATGCTCTGAATGTATTGCCTGAACTCATCCATAGTACTGTTTGAGATGCTCATGTCTCTGAACATTCCTTCCAGTTTAGAGGTGAACTGACAGCCACATTCTGTCTGCAAGGGAGAGACGGGGAGAACAATGAGCTACGACTGCAAACCAACAGGTAGAGTAAATACAATAAAAAAGGTGGAGGTGGATTTGATGTAGAGCATGAACATGATCCCAAAAGATACAGATACAAGTGCACATTAGCATATGAGAAAACGATCAAAAAGTTCATTTTGACAAATCAAAGGTTTAAAATATACGTAATAATCATAAAACAGAGCAATACGTTTTAAGAGTCCTTTGTTTTAATTCCGATTATTATGGCTCAGAGCGAAAAAAGAACATTCTGTTTCTCTGGTTACTGAAACTTTCCCTGCCATTACAAATATGGATTTTAAACACAGAAATGTCCTGTTGGATAACTGATTGATAATATTGGCTTATCAAATACAAAAAGAGTAAAGATGGCTAACACAACCACAAATACGACAAATGTTTATTACAAGCTTACGCTTAGGAAAACCTTTGTCTTGAGTGTTTGTCATTTTTTGATATATGAGCATCATTGGTGAGAATGTCTGAGTTGTTAGCCATAGTCATCAAAATTACAAAACAAAAAACAACGAAATACCTGAAATGTATCACCTCGAGTTTATAATTTCTGAATGGAATTACTAAAATAAATCAGGTTTACTGAGCAGGACCTCACAACTCTTTCACCTTCAGCTTAGAGATCATGTTCTTCTCAGAGTCATCCGAGACACTCTTGTTGCTGAGAAGCCGACGGCCCAGATGCTGCTTGTAGTATCTTTCGAAAACGTCCTTCTCCTGCATAAACCTGAACAACACCATGGCCTTGTCGAGAATAGACTCCACCTCCTGTTCTGTCAGCTGATTAAAATAAAGATCAAACAAAATGTAAATACTGACTTACCTCATAAAAAAAACCAAAAACAGAGTTTTTATTGTAAAGCCACATACCCCTTTTACTCCCTTCTTGAGCTTATCGTCTATGAACAGTGACAGATACTCTGGTGAGCGTGAGTTGAGGTTAAGAAAATACTCAAAGTCTCCAGCGATGGTTTGCTTAAAGAGTCTGTCACTGCTGAAAGACTCGAGGAGGAAATGATCAAATCGCGTTTTCAAGTCTAGCAGACCCTGTGGAGAAAGCGATAAACACAAAACGACATCTCTAATACAGCGTGTTTCTCTTATAATGTTGAGGTGAAGTCTTTAAATTTCTAAGTAGCTTTGTGACACAGTTCTGCCAGCGTACCTGAATATAATCAACAGGGTTCTTGCCCTCTCCCTCTTCCGACACCAGAGCTTTGCCCTGTTCCCTCAGGTACGAGCTCATGCACTCGCACATTGTTTTCAGGCCATTTGGTACTCGACTGAATAGCTTGTACATGCAAGCCAGATCTGAGAGTAAAACATGAAGCAAAAAATAATAATAAAACAAAGGATATCGAGAATTCAATCAAAACAAAACCTATTATTAAACATATTTACCTTCCGTCTTTCCATTCTTGAGCATGTGCACCAAGCCAGAATTCTCCATCTCCACAATAGTTTTCATATGTTTTGAAATAAGCTCCCTCTCCACTACCTTAACGATTGGCTCTTCGGTCGACTTGTCTAAGCAGTGCATAACTCGCTCAATCTCTTCATTGATCCTCGCCTCGACCTTCTTTATGTAGACGCTGGCACTGTTTTCTGCCAGGAACTTTTGGCTCTCCATCTGAAAAGATTAAAAATTAATGGGGCTGTTTTACTGCAGATACGACAAGCGAGTGCACAAAGGCGCCAAGAGCAAACTCACCTGGAAGAATTCAGCTGACATGTCTAAGAAGGGGCATTCAAAGTCCTCCTCATACACAGATCTGCCGTCCAGGCCGAGAATCATCAGCATCTGGCAGGCGTTTCTGATGGCGCCCCTGCAGATGATGGCCGAAAAAAACCAAACAAAAACCTCGAGTTACATCAGACTTGCTGATTCATTCGAGACATCTGGCTGTGCGTCCGGTGAAGGAGCACAGGAGCTCACCTGTCTACAACTTCCCCCTTTCTTTCCCGCGCAATCATGTCCAGCAGCGTCTGTCGTAGGTGGTCCCGAATGCAGCCGTAGCGTACCACCTGGTCCCTGAATATGATTAGGCCGAGGTTGTATACATTCTCCACGTTGTTTTGCTGAACATAAACCCTATCCTAAAAGAGAGTTGGAAAATAAAGAGACACAATGACTTTGCTCAATTTTAATGTTACGCTTTAGCTTGTATTGTAGCACATATTCCCCACTGTATTCTTTTAAAAATAAATTATTGGAGATCAATGAACCTTAGAGTAGTAATCTCAGAATATGACAATTGATATAAGGAAAGAAAACAGAGTCCTTGTCAGTCAGTAGCTCATAGATTCTGGTATATCAGGCACTATTCATCTATTGCCTTTCTTCTTCTATCTTTGAGGCAGGGTTAATCTGGTCCAACCACATGACCTTTAATGTTTAGTCCCAAAACATTCAGCTCATTTATTTTGCTTGTGGAAAGTCTGGTTATCTTATTATGCAAGCTTGAGTGTTGTTTTCTTCCCCCTTAATCTAATATGTGAGGGATCTCAGAGAATGAGTAGGATTTTGTACTGATGTAGTTTTTTTATGCTTTTATATTTTAGTTAACACTTTGTGTGTTTATACGAGATGCAAGGAAGTTCTGGTGTTTTAGTCAGCTGCAGCACTTACTTTTTCATAATCTTTGCACCAAAACAAACAAAATAAATGCAAACAAAAATTGCCTAAAATGACCTAAATTACCTAAAATACAAAGATACTGCTGTGCACACATGAATGTGTAACATTTTCTGTAGTTCAGGGTTTATTTGATCAGAAACAACTATATGAATGTTCCAAATTTTTAATAGCTTAAAGAAGCAATTAATGAAATATTATTATTTTCTTTAATTTACCTTTGAGAGACTGTTAAGTAAGTAGCGTTTTGATCTCTAATCTTGAAACCTGTTATGTTTCAGAACTGGCTAGACTCCAATTACAGTTTGCCATATTGTAATGCAAGACCAGAGGAACTTCCTGTCTTAATACAACTGAAATGAGTCATTATCATTTTCCTGTTTGAGTTCCTGAGGAGCGGATGTCTTTTTGGTTTTGAAGAAACTGAAAATTGCAGCAGGGAAAAATGTTGGAGGAAGTTTATTAAGCATTCCTAATGCATTGTGTTCTTTGTTGGAAATCCATCCAGTTGGAAATCTACTTTACTTCCTTGACTGCCAACTTTAAGTGTTAATCACTTGTTAAAAATGAAACGACAGCATGATACAAACTGTCACATGCAGCTTACCAACAACTACCAGCAATGTTTCAGCCAGTACAATTATCTCAACATGAAACTCAAAATGTATTCCTCAACAGTATTTCTGATAAATGCTTTGTTTGGTCTAGAGAATAACAGAACATTATTAATTATTCCATAACTTTTTTTCTTCTGGATGAAGAATATTTTTTTTCCAGTAGATTTTCCCTTCAAAGAAACCAAAAGCATGTTAATATAGTTAGACTATCAATTTGAATTGACCTTTACAATGTATCAAATCGCAATCATCATAATATCCACGTGAACAACAAGAGGCTGCTTCAATGCAATATTTGGTAGAAAACTATATTTCATGTGTCATGTATTTACTCTCTGCACATAGATTTTTTTTTATTAGAACGGACTATAAATGTCTATATTCGATGTATTTTTTTAAGTGTATGAGATAGTTATCCCACCATGAGGACACTGTTTATTGGTGATGTGGAAAAAAATAGGGATAATCGTAACCAATTGGTCTTTGAAACATTTACCAAGGTTTAAGAGATGCTTTGAATCAGACTCTTGGCACTATAAAATTTTTTTACATGATCTCAGGTCAAACTGCAGATTACCATCATAATCTGCAATATTTAAGATGCATTTCAATTTCATGTGAAAATTAGGCTTTATATAATCCGAGAAGGAAAATCATGTATACGTAATATTAAGCTCAAGTACTGGTAAGACATACATTTGGTGAAAGACAAACAAGTAGTTTCAATCTCTCTTGTGACATCAACAGAGAAATAAAAGCAAAAGTGAGTTGGTTTTACAAAACAGACCAAAGACCCTCGATCTAAATAAAGAAACAAAACATTTACTCACATAAATAAACTTATAATGTGGGAAAAATGTCTTTTCTGCCAATGGAACAAGTACATCGCCATCAATTAAAATAAATTATTTACTTAAAACAAGTCTGTATATCTTATTGAAAAGTTACTTGTAAGTTAGTTTTGTCTTATTTTGAGAATACCAATATATTTGCCCAAGAAACCTGACCAAAAATACGTGGTAAGATTTTGTGTTTTTGCATTGCAACAACCTTATGATCCAAGGGGTTAGTTGTCAGGCTTCAGACAATAAAAACCAAACTTTATGGTTTTAATGAGTGTTTTACATAGCAGTTTTGTTTTCACTGAATCTCTTCCACAGAAGTTTTTTAAGGAAACCAAGACTGATCACAGCAAGTCTGGTCTTAAACAATCCTCTAAACAAGTCGATCAAGGTGTGCACAGTTTCTTTGAAGATGATATAATCTTTCATAGACTTGATTTATGTTTATCTTAAGGCAGGTTTGGAATTATGAGCACAAAATTAATGTTTGATATTAAGTTAAACAACAGTCAGCCCGCTGCCAGTCAAAAACCCAGAAAAGTGTGAAGCAAAAGGACCCCAGTAGAGCGCTGTGATCTCCATACTGACTGGGCTATTGTTTTAGCCTACACTTGCGCTAATCTCAAGGGATCAATCACTCGAGCACAACCACACACACACACATTTTGTTCTCGCTGTTGGCAAAGGTAATGTAAATGGTCCTGCCAGTTTTCCGATTAAACGAACATGCAAACAAAGCCTCATTGTTTTAGTCCACAAATAATTTAAAAACAGAGTTCCTACCATGTACATGAGGATGTCTCTGATCATAACCATGGCAGTTTGATGGTCATTCCAAGCCTGGTTCAGTGTTTGCAGAAAGTTATTGTTTAAGGAGTTTAGAACATCTTCCCGTACCTAAAAATAACACAAACAACCAAACCAAGTCATATCAAGCCAATTTATCTGTGGTGGGATCAGTGCAGATTACATTTTTACATTCTTGATGACTTTGTTGAAGAGAAAAGCAGCATCTTACTTTGTTGATGAGGTGCTCTGTGACCACTTCCCTTAGGCCTGTGTAGAGCTTCTCGCCGTGCTTGTGGAGCACCATGGTGTAGGCGTTCCTGTAAAGCTCCTCAAAGCTCAGCCCGCTGTTGTTCTTCCTCTGAATCTCCTGGATGGCATTTTTCAGAAGGTCCCAGATGTTATTTACGTACTTCTCATCCATCGTCATCTGCGGGACACAAAAAAATAATGAAAAGTTGTGGTTTGAAAACGTCAATTGATCTATATCGGTAAATCGTATAAGCTTAGCAAGACGAGAGTTTATTCTTTCAATACAATTTCAGAAGACTAAACAATTTTCAAAAACGTTACATTAAACAAATGTCCTAGTGTTGCTTTAGATGTATTGTAATTACATGCACTTCCTTGTCTAATTGTCTTCTCTATGTCAAGTTGGTGTAATTAGATGAGCAATTATTCTTACATAAAATGCCAGGGTACACTTCAACTGTAACTGTTGTCTCCTTTTTTCATCTATTTTGAAGTGCATTTCTGTGCAAAGCAAGAAATCCTTTCATGTCAGAAGCATGTCAACTATTCTTGCAGTATTTTCCCCATTTCACCTTGGACCACTGATCACAGGTTTATGCCAGCAACAAATGAGCAAAGAGCAGAAAAATGTATTTGTGCAAAAAAAAAAAAAAAAAAAATCCTAAGAAAATAGAGCCACATGCAAGGTTGGTCACTATTTAATCACTCTTATTGACTAAATAAATTGGAAGGGCCATGCACATTTGAACAAAAGCAGCACAACTATTGGGCTAAAGTAATACAAACAATATGGGACATACACACACAATTTAAACAAGAGTTTCCGAGTGTAACGCTGACTTCATCTCTCATAGCATACTTTTAACTCAGTGATGCTGTTTTGTCCCTAATGTCATTAAATGAGTCATCCCGGAGTGAACAAAAGACTTAAACTGATTTTTGCAAGGGACACATTGGTCACTTCATGAAGGAAGAGTCGCAACATTTCCACTTAAAAGCAAAGGCTTAATGACTGTTGTGGCTCAGCTTGTCATGCACACATCTTTGTGGGGGGTCCAATATAAAAACTATAAGTATGCCCCATTGAGTTAAACTTAGCTATGACACCTTATTTTTCACGTTACACTACAAAGCAAAGTCCTAGCATGTAGATCAAAACTGATATCTTATGCTGAGTTGTTTTGTTTCGTAATGACAGAAATTCATACAAACAAACTGATTTGGTACGCAGAGACCGGCTTAATTAGCCCGCATGGTGCAGCAGTAGAACAGACCCCACATATACTGAGAAACTATAGTTCCTAACACCATCCTGGGTTCGATTCCTGACCTCAAGAGCTTATCTTCCCCCTTTTCCTTTTTGCCCATTCCCTGTCTGATTATTGTCAAGACCACTGGCACTACAAAAAACATCTTTATAACACATAAACAACAACAAGAACAACAACAAGGATATAGGAAATAATTTACACCTTGATTTTTAAGGAATAATAAAATAAAGTTTCTACAAACTGTTTTTCTCCTTGTTTCTAGGGAGACTACTTTATAATCTAAAAGAGCAATATAATATCCTCAACAATGAAGCATAACTTTTGGGTGAAATTAGGTCACATACAATAAACAAACATTTATCACTGAAAGGGTGGGTCACTCAAGAGATTATTTGCAGAACACGTTGAAATATCCAGAAACAATTTATGTGATTTTAGATCCCAACTTTTTTATTTATTTTAAAGGCTTCAATGGAAATTGGAGGACAGAAATTATCCCAGAAATACAACCTTTCAAACGAGAGGGTATCAACTTTTAGGCTCCGGACAGGGACAGGGACCATGCATCATTGAAAAATTGTTTTAAGACTCGTTCAGATTAAATCGTTTATTTTGACACACGCTCATTTTTAGCTACACAGTTCTAATTTTTATCTCCACCTCAGAACTTAGGTTAGACATGCACATTCATGTTTCATTCTCAACAAAGAGCCACTAGGTCGCAAATAAATTCACTCACATGAGTTAAACACTTATGCACACAGTCCTCGGAAGCGTGAGCGGTTATTATAACGTAATGATACTGGTTGACAGACTGACAGAAACTTGGCAAACGTCATGCCAGCTAACAGGCCTGCTACTAACGAGCTTATATTTGAAGTTTCCTCACACATGCTAGCATTAGCTCGTGACAAATAAACGGTAATATTTTCAAACCGATAACGAAAATAATGCTCCTGAACCAAAATAATTAAAGCCTCCGTGCCTCAGATGATTTGTTCAGGCAGTTGTAGTTTCCCCCCGACAATGACGTCTATTTTTTCGTTTGAGATGCTAGTTAGCTGACAGCTACAAACACAGAGATCTTTCATTTCCAACGCCCTAGTTTTAAAATCAGTGTCCGTCTAATAATACTCACAGGAAAGGCTCGTATCCTCATCTTGGTGTCCTTCTTGGTGCCGCCTTTGAGGTTGGACATGATTACTTAGAGCGACTTCGTTACTAAGTTGACTTAAAGACTACATGAAAGGCAGCTGCTAGTCTGCTTTCTGCACCCAGACAGAAAAAAGGACGCTTAATGGCCTCCCTTTTGGGAATGCGGTCAGTATCTGCGTTCGTTACACTGTTGTCAGTCGCTTTCCTCAGAATGTTTCGGCTAATGTTTTAGCTTGTATGCAGTGATGGCGGCCGAAGTGAATAGTCTTCTCCACTGCGCAATCCGGAAATCTCGCGAGAGTTGTAGAGTCACAACAACGACAGGTGCGTGCCACAGGTTGACTTTAATAGTTTGAACGACTACCGCTCCCACTTTGTTTTTGAGGTTTATCCTTGTAAGTATTAAACGTTTTCCTGGTTTACAGTAAAACTCAATTTATTCAGAAGTAGCGTGACCATAGAAATGCTCCATTTTGTCGTTTTAATGTAATGTTTTATTCTGCTGGATATATCATTATTTTTGGCTATAAGCTACAAGTAGCTAATTAACATAAAGTTTTTTTAGTCTATATTCATAAAATTATTCAGATCTATCAAGATGATTCAGACTCAATTAACCAAGTACATGTTAAAACAAACAGCCTATTAAAACACAGTATTGACTTTATGAAACTATGGGAGGAAATTACTGAAAGAAGTATTTTTCAGTCATTTCATTAATACACTCATGGCAAGTATGTTGCTATCACAACACAATCTCTTTCAGTCCATAAAATAGTTGAAAATAGGCTAATACATACCCATTCTCCGACAAGCCATTATTTAAATCCCTGACTCTACCATAAGTAACTCTTTGACTTTTGTGTTTCTCAAATGAAGCTTGGTTTTACTTTAACATGGAGCTAGTAAGCATCAAAAGTCACATAGAGTTGTTTACTTTTCTACTTTAAGTGAAAAAGCTAGTCAATATACTGCATGCAAAGTGTATTGACTTTGTAAAAACCATGAAAGGAAATTCCTGAAAAGAATAGCCACTTTTATCAGTACATGCAAATTAAACACATTTGCACTTTCTGACAGTGTAGCACATTCACTGAAGTAGATAGCACAATATAAATGAAAGATTTAACAAGATGCTGTTCGCCAAAAAATTATTTTATCTAATTTCATCTTTATTATGGAAGGCCACCATATTGAATTTTAAATTTTGTTGACTCTCCAATCTGTAATGTAAACTTCTGAGGACTATTTTTTGTTTGTTTTTTCAGCATATTTGTTAAATTATACCACAGGATTAAACATCTTTTTTCCATTGAGCAATAAATAAGATTTTCTTTCCATTTTTTGGTGTGCATTTATCATATACCACAAGAAACTTAAGAAATCAGAGTCTTGTTGTTTGATACTGTTTCAAAAAGCTTTTCAAGATGGTGGTGCCTGGAAAACCTGGTATTCACAGGTCATACTTGGTTAAGAACCCCTGGTCTAAATAATTCAGTGGGCACTGTCTGCACAGGACTGTTTGCAGGACCCTCCACCATGTCTGAATTTCCTCCTAAATATATGCTTTTTACTCTCCATACTTTCAGACCTACACAGTTATCCCCAACTCTTGAAAACAATGAAAATGCTTTTATAATCACATTTTTTAGCTTATCTGCCATTGTTTTTCAGTTCCTCTGCTGCACTCTAGTGTCCAGTAGTTCATGTCCAGCCTCATGTCTGTATTTTTATTTACTATCAAGCAGAAAATCACTTTTTCACAGATCTGCTTGGCTGAAATCTTCTGCTCCCAGCCAGCTGAGACTGCTGCCTTTCATTCTCCACATATGTGGAGGTGACCCCGTGAGAGACCAATGAATAATAAAATTAAAACATACTGTATATCTAAAGCCTTTAGTAATGCGATGTCGACAACAGCCTTTCAAGGTTAGCAAACGTATTTGCATGAAAACACAATTTAAACTCTAGTTGTTAGGTAAATTACACAACTAGACAAATACAGGGATCTTTTGTCATAATAAAAAGATGTCTGTATATGAAATTTAGTGGTGCAGTTTATGCCACAGTGATATCTTCAACATTTTGGACTTATGTTGTGACTATAAACAGAACCCTTGCTCACCCATTCGACTGCCAAAAGAATCATAATATCAAGTTGCTTGTTTATTTGTGTTGTGTTGAACAGCACCTAACACACTACAAGTTCCTCCCATTCCACAGAGTAGTGTGTAAGATGTTTGTCCGCCGATAGCAGCCCTCTCTGCAAATCATAGATAAACTCCACATGCTGCTGTTGACATTCAGACAGCCTACAGAACAGATAAGCATTGTGGCTGAAGAAATGAAAACCCAGCTAAGTTTGCTTAACATAGTCAGAAATCAAATGCAAGAGTTTTTTTTTTTTTTTTTTTTTTGCAGCACAAAGAGCAATCCTCAAGACATGTACATGACAAATGTGTTTGTAAAAAAAGAGTGTATTTATTTTTCATCCTATGTCATATCTTAGATCTCCAGCAGGTGGTGTGTGCTGTACTGAGAGGTTAATACAATTACATCTAATGCAGTCAAGCTTCTCTCCAAGTGCAAGCACATGACACGTTTTCCATCAGCAGGGTAAGCCCAAAAGATAAAAGTATAAAGTTGCACATCTGAAAGCAGAGACACATTGATTTTTTTATCTTTTTTTTTTTTCAGGTGATTAGAGAGGCAGAATTTAAGACGTTGCTTCTGATTTCAGCTTCTTTCCTTGCAAACATGACTCCAACAGGTCAGGACAAATTCATCCGTCTCCAGAATCCTGCGCTCATCATTTTAGCCGATATGCTGTTGACCTGGCGCCAGCACTGCAAAACAGGACAAGTAATTTAATTTGCCATCACCGCCAACCTTGAAGAGAGGAATGTAGGCTAGCAGAATCCCAATTGGGAGGCATGAAGAAAATTTGCTGGCGACTGAGAAAGAGGTGACGTGGATCTGCATGTTGCGTCACATCCAGGTGTCTCACCTCTAAAGATGTAGATTTTCCCTTTAGGTTTGCGATAAGAAATTGGAAAATAAAATCCTTAGCTAAAGTAATGTTACCCCTTGAACTTTTTCTTAATTTTTTTGAACTACAACCTGCATCATGTAATATATAATTTTATGGAATAGACCAAATCAAGGTTGTGCATAAAAGAGAAGACTGCATAGCTTGTCATATGTTTAATAGAAGTTTAAAATCTGAAAGGAGGACGTACATTTGTATCCTGCCATTTATCAACGCTTTTTTCCAAATTGTTTGCTGAGTATGTGTTGCTTGGTCTTTGTTATTGATCGCTGACAAAGTTCTGAAGCCTCTGCCGACACACTGTTTTCATAGTAAGTTTAAATTACCGTACACGCAGGTATCCTTGCTTTGCTTATTAGGTGAGTTGTAAAGCCAATTAGCTTTCTTGTTTTCAGAGTATCAGAGTAAAAGAGCAAAAATACATTTAAACAATCATTTTCTTTCCATTTTAAAATCCCGCACTACTTTGTGTTCTACAGCATGAAAGCAAAATGAAAACGCATTAAAGTTCTTTTCAATTTGACAATTGATAAAAAATGTTTAGTTGAATTACTATTTCTGCAAGACACTGTAACATCCATCCACCCGTTTTTTCCACCCTCATGCTCACAGAGGAGCTGGTGCCTTTCTCCAGAAGTCATTGGGGGTCATAAAATAATACCGGTAAAGTTTGAAAATAAATGCACAAAGCTCTTACCCTTCTGCAAAAAATGTCTTCTGCGTGTGCTAAAACAATTACACATACCATATTATAAGCATGCTTCAATTAAATGTGACTGGGCCTTGAAAGAACCAGCTCCCTATATAAGAGCAGCTAAAAATTAATAGACATTTCTACGTTTTTTTTTTATTTTTATGACACGTATTTTTATCAGTCTCAGGAAGTGTGTGACCACATATTTTAGCTGTTTGTTTCAAAAGACTTTGTGGCAATTTGAAAATAACTTATCTAAAACAGAGGCTCTAACATTATGCAACTGTGTCGCCATTCTGCCACACAGACTCTAAGACAGCGAAGATGCGGAATGAGGAGGATCTGATAAACCGTCTGACCTCTAAAGAAACACAAACGTTTTGGTATTTTGCAACACATTAGCAACATTCCCAGTCCTAGCTATCATCACCCAGAGTGAGCAAATGGAACAATGTCCTCTTCCAGCCATGTGAGGTGAAATGACTTGATTATAATTGGAGTCATGACTTGTTACCATATTGAGCTCACATCTTAAATTACCCTAATGGGTCACAGTTTAGTATTGGTCATAAAATCTAAATATAATGCTCAAGAGACTAAGTTGTTTAACAGCACTGCGGTTACTGCTGCACTTGGCTTGAAAGTTCAGCGCATACAGACGGGAGGTTCTGCTATCGCGCTATTTTTGTAGCTTTTTGGTAAATAGTTCAATAATTTAGTTTCAGCTGTGTGAATTGATCTTGTAGCAAGCCAGTGTTTCAAATAGAAGGGCTTTATTTTACCAACTGTTTGCACAGTCTGTAATGATACAGCTCATAACCAGAGTCCCATTTAACAACCTCCACAGCGACACTGTAATCACAGGCTACATTTGTTTATCTTTTCCTCTTTTTTTCCATCACTCCACTCTTGCCATTCTTTGCATTCATGCCTATCTTTCTCTCTCCCTTCTCCCTCTCTCTGCCTCCCTACCGCCCTCTTCCTCTTGTGTTTATCTTAATTTCAGCTAGACCAATCCCGTGCTGTGCAGGACCCGCTACTGGAGAAAGTGTTTGTTGACTTTATGGCACAGACTTGCACAGCTCTGTAGGGGAGCAGACTGTTATTTATGGCTCAAGGCCTCATGTGATTGGCTGTGGAGGGATATAATTATGTGGGGGAAATTTTAAGAATCACAATGACTTCCATGTTGAAATGACTGGTTGCTAGGTTACTAAGTGAGGAAGATGTTTTTAAGTGATTTTCAAATACTGTTTTAGTTACTTACCACCAGCCCTTTATAACAAACCTTCTACTTAGCTTTGAATAACCTCATTAGCAGTTTATGATATTGTGAGATTGTCCTTCATACGTTCTCATTTTATTTTAAAGTGTGACTTTATTAACTATAAATGACCAATGCTAAGAAGCTAGCAGAGACATTTTTTTTTTTGGAAACTATTCTGGTTCCAAAGAGTCAAACAGTGCTGTCAGGTTACAGCAGGGAGGTTCTTGATTCAGCTGAGGAATTTTGTACCCATTCGTTGGTTCGTGGTGTAGATTTCTTTTCAAAATATACAGTATTTTTCATTAAGTGTATCATCCAGTCAGGTGTAGCTCTTAAAAATGGATGGATGGAAAAGCAAAACATAATCATGTAATAAAAAATAATATATATATAAATTCCAATCTGAACAGTGACACAAGTAGATGACTTGTGTGTAGAAGTATGCATATCTTTCTGCCTAACAACAGCCTCTAGATTTTGCATTTGGTTCTGCTTCCGTATTATGCATGTTGGTTGTACAGGGATCTCTGTCAGGCTAATGGGATTAATCTGAAACACTCTTCTCCTTTGGGTGTTTTACACAAATGAAGCAAAATTACAAACATGCATTTTTCGGCCTGCTTCGCATTGTGAGGTACTTCACCATACCACACCAGTGTGGCTAATCCTGTTTTGTATTCCATACCATGACTCATGTGATCACTGTCTTCAATAATACATGTGCGGCCATATCACGAGAAAAAAAAACAAAACTACGCGATCTGAGGGGAATTGAGGCTCAAAGAGTAATCCTCATCTAATCCTTTTATTTTGAATACATGGAATGCCACAGTTAATGGAGTGATGTGTCTATTATTTTCACAAATGCACCGACTAGCAGTAAAGCCTTGCCCTTTTTGCACTACCATGTGTTGTCAGACATACATCAACAAACAGATTGTGCTCATCTGCTGTTTGTTTCTAAAGGAAATGCTTGGCGTGTCAGAGTCATTAACGGTCATTCCTCTTTTCCTATGCATTGGCAGTGCAGACGTTTATGTAAGTAGATAATTGAAACATTTTAAGCGCAGATAAAAGTGCCACGTTTCGCATCAGTGGGCTATACGATGTGGAGTTACAGCTCTACTTTCAGCCTCTCTCCATCTCTTTGTCACATGAACCTCAGCCAGATGACTTCTACGCCTGCAGCGTCTTGTTACAGTGAAGGTTGGTGTTATTAAAGATTATATGACAGTGTCAGGGCCTGGCTAAGTGGAGGGTGCAAGCATAGACTCTTAGATAGGTTGCCTCTTCTCACCTAATTACCGGTGTGATTTTGTTACAGGTTGCTCTGATTCTGGCTTGGGATCCATTTGCAGATCTGCCTACGTATCTGGTGACAGTTGGGGAAAGATAAGGCACTCGTAAATTAAGGTGAAATAAACTTGTTGAATTTTACTTGGTTTCAATTTGCTTCAGTTTATAGCGTTTAGATAAAGACAGTCGTAGAAATTGCACATTCTCAAACAATTTTATCTCTTCACATTAAGATAAGAAGGTAGTGGTGCCACTTGTGGACCACAGTTCCCAAAGAGTTTTTAAAAGGGAAGGGTCTCGCTCTCTCTCTCTCTCTGTCTCTGATGGCAGCTTGCAATGCTGGGGAGGCTAAATTAGGCCCAATTTTACAGACTTCCAACCCTGAAGTCACAGCAGCATTTCAGAGTGGGCGAGACTGCTGCTGCCGGGGTCTCTGCGGTAAGTTAAAGGAATATATGCTTAAAACTAAGAAAGGTTTTGTAATTTAAGTTGATTTGTTGGTGTATATAGTTCAAACTACAACAATTAAATACATAGTGCTGTTATAAAAGAAGCAAATCTTTTTATATATTTTACCATGTTGACCTTTAGGTTTAAAAATTATACTTTTTAATTGGAAGCTGATCTTATTAAATGTTCATATTTCAAAAGTCAAGAAGTGTTTTTGTAACTTTTTGCTTCATGAAAATTTTCGTTATTAATTACAATTTGCACATTATTATTGTAAAATAAAATAATTTTCTTGTATCAAGCGATACCTTTTTCTTTCAAATTAAAGTATTATGTACCACCTTACCAACAGTGGATAATCAATTGATTAATTTGAAAATATATTGTAGCAAAAGAAAAATAAATCAGACAGAACTTTTCTTGTTTTAGGTTAGTTAGCATTACCCAAAATATTTATATTTACTGAAGGAATAATAAGAGCTAAGTCCTTGGATATTTTAAAGATTTTTTTTTCATTTTAGAACTATATCTGTAGAATTGATTAATTACTTTTTTAATATTATTTCTGTCAAACATTTTTTGTATCTCTCCACAAGCTTCTCCGCAAAGTTTGCTGGAGTTTTGGCCCATTCCTTCACTCCGAACTGGTGTAACTGAGTCAGCTTTATTGTTTCCTTACTCGTTTTTAACGCTACCTACAAATATTCCACGAGACTAACCCCTGGGCTTTGAGATGACAATTCAAAAAAATTTACTTTGTCAACTTTTGAGCCACTTCACAACTAACTAATTTGGTGCTATGCTTTGACTTATTGTCTGTTTGGAAAATCAATTTGTGCCCAAGCTGTAACTTCCTGACTAATGTTTTAAAATGTAGCTTCAATCTTTCCACATAACGCTTTTTTATGATGCCATCTATTGTCCTTCCTGTATTATCACACCCCCTCAAACTGATGCTAACACCCCTATAATTAACAGCTATGACGGTGTACTCAGACCGGCCAGCTTTCATCTTTTTCTCCAAATAATCTCCTGATGGCCATTATAATCAAACATTACATTTTTGTGTTAGCAGACCACCGAAAATGTCTCCAGCACTTTTAATACTTATAATTATTGAAAAATGATCTTGGAAGGCTACTAGAAATTGTATAAATGCTTAAACTAGACCTGTTGAAAGTCTAAAATTCTACTCCCGTTCAATTCACTTTCCGTTTGCTTTAAGATGGCAGATTCAATGTAATTTTTATCTGTTTGACATTTACAATAGATATTAGTCAGTACTTTTGTGTATCATTTTTGCAAAGAAGCTTATTTAAAGTAAAAAAATAAAAGATTTTTATTTGACCCAATCAGGCTGTTAAGCATATTCCTTTCTTTTGTTTCGTATCTTGAAGAGTATTTTGCTGATGAACTGCTTGCTTCCCACCTCCTACTCTCTCACTTATTTTTCCCACTTTGCTGTGCTGTCCTGTGTGATTGACCGTGTCTCTTTCTCTGCGCTGGCAGTTGGAGACAGGTGCTGAGTGCTGCTGAGTGTTGCTGCGTGTGTGGGCCCCAGAGGCCTGGTTCAACATTCCAGTGAAGGTTTGATAGACGTAGTCCTTCTGGGAGGAAGAGGAGTGGAGGAAATGCAGCACTGGTCTACGCAGACGAACAACCGAAGGGGTAAGTGAAGCCCAGTAGAGTGTGTGTGTGTGCGTGAGTGTGTGTGTGTGACTCAGCGACACTCTACAAGCCCTCTGTGTCCTAATGTATCATTTAGCTTTACATCTTATCTCTCAAGCTGCAAACTGACCTAATGTCACATACGCTTCCTCTTTTAATGCGCTCTTAGAAGCATTTCTAAGCATGCATACGCAGTCAGACTCCATTTTATTACTCACATAGCTCAAAATATATGAATGTAGCTGCAAAAATGTACTCTTAAATTATTAAAAATATTCACTTTTTTTGTTGACACGGTGATGAAGTTGTTTGTGAAATCCACCGGTATAAGTTAATGCAGCATAAATGTGTCGAAGAAAAGAACATAACTCACAACCTGAAGACTATAGAAGTCGTATGATTGTACTTTGCACACTTTAATCGAAAGCTGTACTTGCTTGTAGCAGGTGCTTCTGTTAGGTCTTCAAAGTGCGCATGTTAAATGCGAAGAGTGCATGCACTGTTGTGCAAATGGAGGGAAAGAGGAAGTTATAAAAAAAAAGGGGATCCTGAGAGAGGCGGGCAAAAATAACAAGGTGACCATATTTGGCATGAGTTCATAATGCAAGCAGAAGATGCAAATGAGATAAAGGAGCTGTTGTCATGGAGACTTGATGTTCCGCAGTGATGGCTTGCAGTAAACCTGACCACATTTGCGGTATGGCCGTTGCCAAGCAGACGGTCCTATTATGAGAATGTGAGAGAGTTAGAGTGAGAGAAGTAGAGGAAGGAAGGAATGAAGATGTCAGTTCGTCCCACAATGCATTGCACCAGCATGACCTGCATTGAAGCGGCTTGGTCTGTCCCAGTGGCACGTCAGCGATAGACAGACACGCAGGTAAAACTTCTGTCTATGAATTTATCTGAAGGATTTATATCTGTATACTGACTCGGTGCGCAACTATTTCTAAGAGTTTTTATTGTTTTGTGTTTGTTGTTGTGCTTTAGCTACTTTCTACAAGACTTACAATACGTATCTAACATAAACTAATTTAGCTGCTTCTCAAATTCTTTCCTCCGCTGTAAGTAGAATTTGTGTGTAAGAATCGCGTAATGGTTCTACGTTTTATCTGCTGGCTGCATTCAGACAGAAAATGAGATAAAGTTCCAATGAAATCCTACGCAAAGGTGTTTCCATTTAGTTTTTATTTTATCTCCAAGATAAGCGCAAAGCTCAAACAGTAAATGCTCTTAAACACTTTGTGTCAGATGGGGACAAAGCAGACTGCTATTTCCTCAGTCTGTATTTCAGATCTGGCAGTTTGAACTGCACCTGCTTCCCACCACTGTGTCAAAATGGAAAAAAAAAAAAAAAAAACTTTAGAGAAAACCACAGAGCATGCAACAGGCAAATGCTACTGCAATTCTACAAGAAGAGGCGCATTTGTCTAACTTTTAATTTGTTATAAACACAGAGAGAGCACTGTTACATTGGTCTCTGGGAAATATATTTTGCTGTCATTTTACAGCCTGTAAAACGGGACCGTTTTAAATTCAGCCTTAAGCTGTTTTCATTTGATTCTAAATCATTGTGCTCTTCCAGTTGTTGTGATGGTCTGTAATGTGATTGTAATGTGTACTTGGAGACCTCGTGATGGATGAGCCTTCAGAGTTTGGCTCACAGAAGCTCTGGGATGTCTCCTCAGACCAGTGAGAGTTCACATCTGCCAACCAAAGTCATTTACAGACGACTGACAAATAGCTCAGCCCTGAGATGATATGGAAGCATAAGATGGAAAGTTGTGTTCATTAGGGATGAGGTAAAATATGAGAGGACATGTGGAGGTAAAACCTGACGTGAGGACTTTTTTATTTGACCGAGACAAATGAGTCACACATGAAAAGCTGCTGCTGCCAAGATTAAATTATGACTTCAATGGACCATCAATATTTGTAGAGCTTCTTTGTGAAATTAGCTCAAGAATCCTCTCTTAGTTTTACTTTCTGATAACTATAAGCCCGAAATTATATTTTTAAAAGATACAAATCCTTAATCAAATAGTTGGACTCAACAAAGAAGAGACAATTTCACCTTAATGCTTTGTGGAGCTGACGTTGGTGGAGTTAATTTTCGCGATTTGCTAAATCTAACGACAGCGTTTTACTTATGCATTTAGAGGCTGAGTAGTTGGCTATTTCACTTTTCTTGCTGGCGGAATTCCCCTTTTAGTATACCACTTACTCACTTCTTCCTGTTTTCGGTTGGTTATCATCGCTTGTGTGTGAACAGTTTTCTCAGACTCATTGTGTTTATTTATGCTGCTCTCACTGAACTCCACAGAGAAGAGAAGTCACAACACCCTGTAAGACAAGACATATGGAAAAAAAAAAAAGATTAAACCATTTGGTTAATGTCATTTGGAGAAATATGTAGAAATGAACAAAGTTCAGACTTTTTTTTTTTTTTTAGATTTGACTCAAACTTTTGCAGAACGAAACCTGAAAATGCGCGTCAGGCTAAATGTGCAAGCATTTCTTGAATGCAAATTGTGTTTCAGTTGTCAGATCTATGTTTGGATCGGTAGGGAAATAAAACTCTGTGCAAAGCAGACATCAAGGCTGCGTGGCTTTTTAAGACTAAGCTTTTTTCCACGTTTGGATTTAAGCTATTGTGATATGAGCTGCCAGTGGCAGTATGATGATGCAGAGTTCATAAATATATGAATAAGATAGCAAGGTGGATGAGTGAAAGAAAGATGCAGAGGGCAGAACAGAGAGAGGCAGTAGAACGCTGTCAGCTGCAGCAGAAAAGGGGAAATTCCACATCAGTGTTTGAGTTTCACAGGGACTTCAGATCTTTAGAGCTAATGCTAGTATGTGTAAGAAAATCAGTCACTGTTTCAAATTATGGGTCAAGAAAAACTCGCCTTCCGTCCAAAGCTAATGTTCCGATCATTTAAAACAGCATTCCAGCTGGATTGCTCCATAATAGGAAGTAGTTCTTTCCAACACTGCAGACTAACAGCTGGTAATAGATAAAGGCACATCAAATTCAAAGTGTTTTGTGCTTTCTCACTGCTTCGACATAATTCACTATTGGGCATAGTGAACTATAAGACATTGGCCCCTGCTGCTGTCTTATCCACAAATTAGCACCAAGGATTTAAGGGACTGATGTGTAAATTAGCGGTGACTTATCACCACGTGTGGAGAGATGCAACACTGGATCTGGTTTGCTCAGACCAGTTAAAGGAGGACAAACGCAAACATTTGAGTGTCTTTAGGAAATACTGGGACTGTGCTGTTGTATGTTACTCACATCTACAGTAATGTGCATATAACAATATACCATTTTCTGGGAAAAAAGAGTGAGAATTGCCATAGATTTTTTTGTGTACAAAATGTAATGTCTTCAAAGGAAATGCCTTCACCTTTCAGTTAGAGCTGAGGAAGCACTTCAAACAAAAGGTGCTTGTTCAGAACCTATTAAAAAGTTATCCTCTCAAGACCGGATGTCCACAGACGTCTTTT
This sequence comes from Poecilia reticulata, assembly GCF_904066995.2. Classification (NCBI taxonomy): domain Eukaryota; kingdom Metazoa; phylum Chordata; class Actinopteri; order Cyprinodontiformes; family Poeciliidae; genus Poecilia; species Poecilia reticulata. Next base: position 13,922,868 of record NC_088846.1, on the reverse strand, counting down.
ATTAAATTACTTTTAAAGGCTAGCTAATACTCATCTTTACTCAGTCCAAATACATAACATATGGACTGTGTTTTTTTTATCTGACAGACCCGCTGCGAGTCAGTCTAAACAAATATGTTGGCTTGTCTATATAATCAACTCCCTGAAAACCGTTAAACCACATTTGGATGTCAGTAGATGTCTTTGAGTAAGCACCCTTTCACCTTTCAACAATGTTTCCATGTTGTTCAGATGAAAGACAACATAATCTTTTCCACGTTGATTGAAAATCCTCTCTGAAGGGTATAAACAGTTAATATCCTACTTGTGTCTGATAACTCTACTTTGTTCTTTATTTTTGGATAAATGTAGAGTAGGTGTTCCCTGAGGCCTTAAGGCCTAAAGGCACAAACTAACAGTTTCAGACCACAACCTCTATCTCAAAACTGTCACAGCTACTTATGCGAAGGCTGTTTTGTGGACAGATGTTTCATAAGTTGGACCTAGAGGAGTGCATTCGTTCAACTTTTAGATGTGTCTCTGCTTTAACTTTCCAGAATTAAACAATTAGATTGTTAGAAGGACTTTGTAGAACACAATGTCATGCAGGAAATTAAAAGCTGGAATTAGTTCAGCCCTTTGGTTGAGGTGTGTTGTACCAGACACATCTAAAAGTCGCTGGACACCCATCGTCAAAGACCAGAGGTTGAGCTAGAGACTGATGATTATGTTCACGTGAAATGGAGGGAAAAGGTGGTGCAACACCAGAGATCATTTTGTGTGAAATATGTAAAGCAGAGGTCCCCAAACCTGGTCCTCAAGTGCCTGTTTAAAGGTTCTCAAAACAGTGTTTCGATAAAAGCATTTTGACGTTATTGACGTTGGAGTTACTCTAAGACAGAACAAGTCTGTTTTGGTCGTGGACCATTAACGGTTTGATTAGTTGGTTTAAATCTAAGCCTTCGTATCTCGGAATGTTTTCACCGTCTAAAAAGGTCTGAAAAGAAACACAAAACAACAAAAGTTGTTTTCATCTCAGCGGAATCAGCTGAGATACGAAGCAGTTAGCAGCTCCAGCTTTCTGCCTAAACTGCTCTAAATGTTTGCTAAATGAAGATACTATGAGAAATATATGCTTCAGGTAACATGTCAACTGCGTAGCATCTGCTTTTTTCTGGAACATCACTTTCTCAAATTCTGAAATATCCCCTAAAATATTTCAGCTGCATGTGTTTTCTCAGCTAGCTCATTTTTAGGAACAACATAGAATTTCCTTTCTTTGTTAAAGAAAATATTTAGTAAAGCAGTTTCAATATTTCACACAGAACTGTATAAATGTTCCTTTCCTCTGATCACAATCAAGGAAAATGAGGTTTCACAAGAGTATAAGTGAAAAGAGTATCAAAGAGTAACAAAGCTCTGCTCGCAGCTTAAAACCTGGAAGGATTCCTTTTGATGCCAGGGCCTCTATCTCCTAAGCTACCGGATATTGCAGCATCGTAGCTGAATTCAATTTTTAGAGGCTCCCCTCCGACACAACAGCTCTTCCCCGAATGCAAAGGTTGATGCACAGAAGCCTTGTGTCAACAGTCGTACAGGAGACTTTGTAGCTGTGTATGTTTTCCCACTTTTATTTTGTCCTTTATTTAGTTTCTGAAATGCAACAAACTTCCTCTATTTACTTTTTCTCCTCAATGTTACCTTAAATGTACCACTAGTAGTATATCTAGAATATAACTACAGCGCAGGTTGGGTATGACTGGTGTACAGTGTGATGCTGTTGCAATGAGACCGAGCTGAGGGTTGCGTGCCACAGCAGAAAAGCAGCTTGAAGGAGAAAGAGGGGAGCGGGACAGAATCCAGACCTATTCTGTCACACACTCCCTGTAAATCTTTCCATACTTGTTTCCTCCACACCCCTTATTCTTTTCATTCCACCCAGCTTCCATTTTCTACCCGACTTTCACACACTTTGCTCATAGTCTAACCTCATGGTCGTGATGTTATTTGCTTTTGGATACCCCCCATCTCATTGTCCGCAATCATTTTTTTTTTTAATGTTTATCTTGTTTCTTTATTTAATTTATTCTCTCATTCTTTTTTTTTTGCCCGTTTCCTCTCTCCTTCCCCCAGTTTCACTGGAAAGGCAAGGGCAATGCTGCTCTAAGTGAGCCAGTACTTCCTGGTGTTGTTTTAGGGAGAGGAGGGGGAGTGGGGGCGTGGCTGGCTTTGAGTTTAGGTTAGACAGAAGGAGAGGGAACTGCAGGATCTGTATGCTCAGTGCAGTCAGGGCTCCCTCCTCCTCCACCTCCTCCTCCTTCTTCCTCCTCCTCCTCCACAGCTGTTGCTACTGCCGCCCAGCGAGCAGCACTTCCCTGCAGCAGACAGACGATCCAGAGGCTGGGGGATCAGTAAAGACACAACCCAACCCGTCTCAGCACAGCTCGGCACAGCCCGGCTCAGACGCTCGAAGAGAGCCTGGGGAGGGGATACACTGCAACACATTCACACACACACACAAACACACGCGCGCACACACACGAGCGCGCCCGCGCTAGTGTGATCAGACACACACTCCTCCTCTCTCTCGCGTTCTCTCTCTCGCTCTCTCACTTCGGTGCTCGGTTCTGCACTGCTCCTTCACTCATTCGCTGCCGATTCACTCACTCCCTCGCTTGCCTCTCCTCTGCCAGTCGCTCTGCCTTGCTGCGTTCTGCCTGCCTTCCCCCTGCCCGCCTGCCTGCCTGAGAATGGTCCAGCCGGTGCCTAAGGGTCTGCTGTCGCGGCCTGTCTGAATGCGCGCATAAACACACAGAGCCAGTCGACACACGGAAGCTCATGCGCACAGAACTGGAGCGCAATGTGAGAGGTAAGAGCTGGGGTTCACCACCCTCCACCCTGTCTTGTTGGTTTATCGAGATCTTTCCTCGTGTGCGAGTTTCAGGCTCCACTTTGCAAAGTAAGTCTCCATGCAGTGGAGCGCATAGGTAGAGAGATCGAGATTCATTGCCTTTACAGTCTTCTGCTGCGAGTGGACTTCTATTTGTTGTAGCTTGTTTTATAGAAATGAGCACACACTCACTGAAAGACACATTTTTGGCTCAAATCACACAGGCCCACAACAACTTCTTCCTGAGGGTAGCGCTGCTTTGCGAGAAAATATGCTGGTGTATGTGTGTGTGTGCGCGTGTGAGAGAGACTTTGGAGGGCCGTGGTTTTTCCAGGAAGCAGTGGAGAGGATCAATAGATCGCCCACTCAGCTTCCATTCCCTCCATCTGACTCAATGTTGGACATGTTGGAATCCTGCAGGGCATGGTAAACATTGAGAATGGTAACGATCTCAGCATTGCCCCCCCCCACCATCCCTTTCTTGCTGCGTCAGCCCAAAGGTGGAAAGCATGGCTTCATATCTTTGTGTGTTTTTAACATGCATGCTGTGTGAGCCAAACTCCCGCCCCAGCATATGTAAATTACGTGTGATATGGGAGGCTACTGCTACCTTTTATGGTGAGAGCCGTATTTCAGTACAGTAGAATGTTGCCAAGCATTTTGGGTCGCGGGAGAAGAGTGTGTTAGAGGGTGACTGTCTGTGGGAGTGCGTGCGTGTGTGTGTGTGTTGGCGGGTTTGTCTGTCTGAGTGTTTTCATGCGACTGACAGCAGGCAAGTAACGAATAGGGAGGAAGAAAGTTTAAGAGGCAACGAGGGACAAGTAGGAAGTCCAAGTACATGGAGATAATTTAGTTGATGTTTTAACTGGAGAGAAAGTAAGTCAATTTACGCATTTTTAATGCTTTGAAGTATTGTTTGAGGTTCTTGCGTTGTGCTTTTCTTCCTTTAAAGTGCTGGGTTTGCTTCAGCTCATCTTGTCAGTTTAAAAGTCGCAAAAGTGCTAATATTTGTGGGGAAATGGTTTGTTTTGTATCAGAGTTGCAGTTATTTTAGGTATTTGATCCGTTCGCCTTGCATTTCCTCTTTTCAGATTCCAAGAACACTCTGACCAATAGAAAATCATTAATTATTGTACATAAAAAATATATACAAGTAATGCAAGAGATGTTTACAATTTACACAGAATTGAACTCTGGCCTCCGTTCCTTTTCTCCCTTCTCGTTGTCTGATCTTCTCACTATCTCTGCCCTCCTCCTGTTTGCCCTGCTGGGTTTCTTCTTGGTGGTGTGTCTGTGGTTGGGGGAAAGGAAGAGGAATGTTGTTGTTGTGACTGAGCTGGATTCACGGTTGCTAAAATAGTAGCAGTGCAATTTGAATTTGTGTAGACACGCGGACTAAAGTGTAATAGACTTTAAAGAGGAGACTATGGAAAAGTCCTTCCTGCAGGTATACTTCTCCGAGTCGTTGCCTCGCTGTGATGTCAGAGCAACTTGCTGCTGTTGTCAGTGTAAATATGCATATAAACTCTGGGTGCAGACTGTTGTCCAGTGATGTATGTCACCTATGATTTAATCTGCCCTACAGACAGGATTATGTGCATGGGTGAGTCTGCACTGACAGGTTAAGCCTGTATTACACGAGGAATCCTATACATGTTCCTATGATGTTATGACAACATTTTAACCCCATCTGAGTGACACTTTCCCACAGCTTTTGTTGGGTAAGTCTCTCTCCACTTTGCACAATCCTGGCTAAGCTAATAATAATAATTGACTGGAACAGCTGTCAGAGGCGGGACACAGCTCTCCGTGTTACTCCTATAATTAACATGTCTTTAATCTTACATGATACTTATCTAATTCTTCGCTTATCAGCAGTTAATAATTTTAGGAGAGATAGACAGATCAAATATTTGAGAGCTTCCTTTCACCCTCATTTGCATCGCAAGTGTTTTTCCAGGGAAGTCAGTACTTAGCACTGTAATATTACTTAAACTGTATTTGCTTCAGACTGTTATGAATTTCTTCTAGCATAGGTCAATAAATGCATATTTAAAACATGAACATGCCCAACTCAAAATTACCCTTCTCAGTAAAAGAGCAGTAGCAAACCTGCCCATAAAAGAAATTTGACTTTCTGGTTAAGTTTGAATGTATTTCATGTATACTGAACTCCGATGAACTTGACCTGCTTGGTACGCCTTATTTCCAGACATGTACGGATGCATGTATGTAAATAAATACAGCAGCAGACAGAAAGCTGCTGTCTAAAAGATTACGTAGCTCAACTTGGTTTTAGTGTTACTCTAACCTTTATATGAAGGTATTTAATTCGGGTATATTCAACGGCAAAGAAAAGTCCCTTGAGATGACATTGGTGTGAATTTCTGCTCTGTAAATACACCGAATTGACTAAATTGAATTAAATTAACTCAGAAGTGGAGCACTCCTTGAAGAAGCTACTACTCTTCAGCGCTAACTGATTTTTACAGCGTAAACTTATGAGACTTAATATATCTAATTGTGTCGGTTATCAGTCCTGCAGCAGACGTCAGCGGTCATTATTTTCATACTTTTGAAAGAAGAACAAAGAATATACCAGATGTACAGTAATGAGAAATAAACCTACTTTAACATTTTTTAAAATGTACTTCTATGTATTGTGTACATTTATATATATTTCATTTATCACCACAAATACTAACAAAAATGTAAGTCTTCCAAAGTAGCATACTTTAAGCATACCAATACTCAAACATTAGTTAGTTGGATTACGAAGACACAAGACTCTGAGAAATGAATATACTAAGAACCATGACTTTTACTGTGGGCAGTGCATCAGCATAGACCAAAATAAAGTAAAAATATATTTCAAATAGAGAAATGCTGTTTTTTTCTTTATTGACTTGTGAAGAATACAATTATCTCACAAAATACATCAGAATGAGTCGAACTACACACTCGATAAACTTTGATAACTAAGAATATATTTACAGTTGTGAGTTTATCTGGAAGCTCACCCATGTCGTTTCCTTTCTAAAAGTTCCCCTCAGATACTGTATTTCCATTTTTAAGTGCTACAAAACCATCTTCCTTTATCCTCCCCCTGCTCCACATAAACAGCTAAATAACCCTCAAACGCGGCACTTTGAGCAGAGCGTGGCTGGCTGGGATAGAGACAGGATTCGTTCCATTTTTCAACATCTTCTACTCTGTTTTTTTAGGCAAGGCAGATAGGCAATTATGACAACAGTGTTTAAAAATGTGACCTTCTCTATAGCGTTGAAAAGTATTGTCACTCTGTCCTGGGGACGGCAAACCGAACGGACCACAGCACAGACAACATAAACACTGTCTTAGCAAGTTGTTGGTCCATTACCATTTAGGTTTAGAGTGATATATAGCCTCCATTAAAACCTACCGACCTATCTAGCACACGTCTGCAGAATCTCTCAGAGACAGTTGTTGACATCTGTTTTTACAGATCACAGTTATTCATACACATTGTTTATATTTCCAGTGACTACATAAACTGAATTTACCTTTGCTCATTTCTAGGCACACGCCTGTATGAGGCTCTGACTGTAACCTCGAGTTTAATGGTGTCACACTATTTGCACAAAAACATTTTAAGTTGCTCAACAACTATCCACCAACAACTTGCTTTTGTCTGAAACAGAAAAAGAGCAGTTATTTCTAACACTGCTAAAATAATTCTGATTATAGTTTTAAAAAAATGTCTATAGCCTGTGTTCACTATTTAAATTTTTATACATGGATTTGTAAACCTTCCTCTAAATGTAGCGGTAGTTTTAAAGTTCTTAAAATAGGAACTGTTGTCCATGTTTGCTTTGCTTCTTAAATTTAAATCATTAGAGCAGTATGGTAGAAAATTTTAGATTTTTAAAATCTTAATTATATTTTTAACCTGAATGTATCTTGATACTAGTACCGGCTCATTCCTACTCAGTGTAGTGTGTATTAACCTTGCTAATCTTAATAATTGCCCTAAATATTCAAGCAAAAAAGTAAAAGAAAACACTCATTAGCTCAGCTACTTATTGTGCCATGAGGCCATACATGGTTCCAATCACACATGTACACAAAGATACAGTGTTGTACACAGTTAGATATTCACCACATCTGAAGAATACTCTCTGTTAGGACAGACCGAGGTTTGTGTTTTGTTGCTAAGGTTTGCATTTCTGTATGTTGTCAGTGTGTGCGTGTGTGTGTGTGTGTGAGACTAGTTTTGTCTATGTATGCTAAACAAGAGATCTCATTGTCCCCAGCAGTTTGCGCTAAGAGGAATCAATAGGCATTGTTTGTTTGGCATTCCTAGCCGGGGCTGCACTTTCAGAGTCAAATTATGTATAATTGAAAGACAAAAACTTAGTAGACGTAATAGTTAAGAAGACCTAATAGCTTGGTAGTGATGACGATGACACAAGGAGCATGAAAATGAATATCTATATCGAAATAAATACAACAGGATGTCCTGTGGTTTTACTCATTGCCGTACACATGAGCCATGTATTATTAATAAAAAAATAAAAAGAGTCTGATTGGTTTCATTTCTGAAAAAGTGCTTTTTTTGCTCGAATGTCATGGCTGGTTTGCATTGGCCTCCCAGGAACAAATGTTCGACTATAAATGAGCTGATATGTGCACCAAAGTGTATGTGTGGATGTAAAGGTCAGCGAGGATGCTTTTTTTTCCCGAGCACACGGTGCAGTGTGAGCACAAAGGCCAGCGGTGTTGCATTTCCCACTGCGTTGTGTTCTGTGATGACCTGCATCAGCAAACTGTCACCCTGACTCCACCTCTGTCAGACTGCTGAAACTACTCCATTTTACTGAAGAGCAGCAAACCAGAAGGCGCCAATGCCTATCTCTTTGCTGTCGAGGTAAAAAAAAAAAAAATCAGACCGGATTTAAAGCCCAATTTGTGTTAGTAAATTAAATCAAGCACTTAGTGCCTATGATCACTAACATACATTCATTTATTCTGAATTATTTAAAGTCTGAATGAAGAATAAAGTGGTGACGGTTTGCCCTCTTGTCTGTTTTTTTTTTCCATTAACAAGATTACTGAAAAAGTTCATTTAATTTAAAGAGGAAATTTGAACCATTTCTATGAAACTTACATTTTTCATGACCTAAGCTGTCAAACTAAGTTAATGTGCTGTTAGCTACATTTAAAATGCTGGCCCTTATTAATTTTGGGGAAGTTTAATCTGGCAACCACACCTTCTTTTTTTTTCGTTAAAATAACAGCAACACTTCAACATCCCCTTCGTACTTTTGCAATACTTTGACAGCTTCGTCTTCTTAATCAGTTGAGACACGTCTCCGTTGCAAAACAGTCTTTTGTGCTGGAGAAAAACCTCAGTGAATAATCACCAATCAAATCTCAAGCAGGCTTTGTGCTCAGTTTGTACGTTCTGTGAAAGCCGAGTGCTGTTGTTGTTGAGCCGATATGTTGTGCAGCCCATTATGAAGAGAAAGCAAAAGATGTGCAGACTTGTTTCTGATACCACGTATGCCGTTAAGGCATTCGCCGGTGTCACATGACCGCGAGCCGCTGCTGCTGCTGCTGCTGCTGCTGATGTGCTGATATCGAAGATGCACTTCTTCTTTTCGCCGCCATGCAATATTTCAACCACGTGTTCGAAAGGCCGACGGGAAGCACACAGACTTTCTTGTTTGCTCTCTCGCGCCGTCATGTTAAACCGTTGTGGCTGACCTTGCACCAGCCTGCAAGACCTTGGAGCCAAAGGAAGGACTGCCGAGGATGCTGGAGGAGAGTTTAGACGCGACAGTCACATTAATATATGGATGGAGCTTTAGCTCCTGTATGAATTCCTCCTGAAACATAATGTGAATTTGATGGTTCAAGCCAATAACTTGAAAAAAAATGGATCCACAGGAGACAGTTAAAGTGGAATTATATAGAGGACTGGAAATACTGACAGGAAAGGCCACTGAGATGAAGAAATCAATAGGGCAAGAATGCCTGCGTCTGGACATGATGGATCATAAGGAGAGCTCATTATCCCGCTAGCACATTACCTTATACTGCATTGTCACAGATATCCACTTGCCTGACTCAAACAGAAACCATGGAAACTGATTAAGACGGATCTCAGGGGGCAGCCGTTTTTCAAGCGTCGAGTCATTGCACTCTCTCATTTTCTTAAAGACGGCCGCTGATGCCTTTCACTTAAATCTTTATATAGAATCCTCCATTCCAGCTCATTAATGGTGTCCAGCTGTGGCTATTGTTCAGAAAAAAAGGCTGCAGTGTGTTTTATGGAGTGTTTGCACCACGCAGTGCAACAGCATTAGTCTCATCAACACTATATGATGTTAAGCAGGTCCTGCAGACATGCCTGATCTTTAACAGGGGTGAGGATGAAATGATGAAAAACTAGGAGAGTTCATGCAAACAAAATGATGGTATTCTGTGTGCTATATGTGTGATTCCAGGCACCAGTCATTCTCTGAAAAACAAACAGTTGATAAAATATTAAAATAATTCATTTGGAGACACTGTTAAAATTACTAGAGTCTCCTGTCTACAGCCCTGTATGGTAGCTGTATTGTTTATGCAGTGAACTTGTATACGCACCTGCACAATTGAAGAAGTTGCAGCATTTGTTTACAATTATGGTTCAGCTCCAAAGGTCATTTCTAGCAGTAATACTTCCTCAAGCTCATCCAAGGTAAAAAGGTATAATTTCTCTTCTGCTTCTCTGGGTCTGCTAACATGTTGTCTGTGTTGCTAGATCATCGTGGATCGGGCTGAGCCTCTGCACCGCTCTGATATAGCGTGTTGTGATTGTTAACTTAGCAGGGGTCAGTTGTGTTACTGAAGGTGCATATACTTTTCTGGGAAATGCGATTTCACTGCGCAGAGGGTGTGGTGACTCAGGCTGCCGGTGCGATAAGAGCAGAATGGCCCCCTGGGCCCCTAATCATGTAAATGGCGAGCAAATTGGTGCACCAAAAAATTAATAAATAAACAAATAAACACTGCCTGGAAAAGAAAACCGTAGTCGATAAAACAAGCCTTCATCTTTTTTAAACTTTTAAAAAGTATCCTGCTGTAATAAGCATAACACGGAGACCGACACAAGGACGTGATGTTGGCCCGGTGAGAATAATGCATTGTGTGGCAGCGTGACTGATCACCTGTTTATGAGAGAACCAGCAGTTATATAAATAATAAACAAAGTGATCATTTTCGCTCTGCGCCTGTGTTTTTCTCCAGCAGCAGTCAGGTCGGCCTCCTGTCTGCTCCTCCCCCTCTTGCTCTCACCTGGCCCTCGGCCCAGAATGTTGCTGCAACTCCGCTCGTTCTCATTGGTCCCCACTCTCACAAGACTTTACAAGAAAGGAAATGACTAAACTCTTCTCCCTCATGCCCTGCCTCAACTTCCCTCCCTGCTTTCACTCTTCCGTTTCTTTTTTCTTTCCTAAACCGCTTTAATGACTGACCGACCTTTGCTTGATGAGACTGTAGGCGACACTGGATATGATCTGATCTGATTTTGCCGCGTCGATCGGAAGAGGCGGAAGTTGTGAATAGCTGCTTTTTGCGGTTTTGTTTGGTTTTTTTGTTGTTCTGTGTGTGAGTATGAGCGCGGTGGCACAATGAGCATGTGTGCATTTTTTGTGCACAGGCTATGGTGAATGTTGTTTTTGTTTTTAGCTGGCATTGCTGCATTTCTGACATTTTTACATTTTCTTCATTCCCACAGCTGCATAGTGTTGCAGCGGCATGATTTAAAAGGTGCAGCAGATTAGAAACTCCTCTGAAAGCTATGAGAGAGGAAAAATAAATATTTATTTAACATACACCATTAGACTAATCTGTCTGTCTCTTTTTCCCTCTCTCCTCAGAGGAAGTGCCTTCCCTGATGTCTGCTGCAGCTTTGACCTGCTTCTACAGCTGAAGCTCCATCCCTCCCCTGTCCCCTCGCTCGCTCGCTTGCTGCCACAGTTTTAAGAGTAAAGGGACAACGGCCACGCCCTTCCCTGTTGCTCCACCATCAGCATCCACTCCAACATCAGCCCTACTCACCAGACGACCCTCGCTGCTCACCACCAGCTGACCAGCCTTACCACTGCACCGCCAGGCCCCACAAACAGCATTTCACCCACCTTGCCTTTCACCATCGCCTTCAGCCCCTTAAGGCCTCTGTTCAGTCCTCAGTGTCCTTAACCTTCCTGAAGCAGACTATACAGACCGTCACCTTTGTTGCCTGCTTCACTGCACCCAACCAGAGGGCTCTCTCTTTTTGGATGTTGCATAAGAGAGTAAGCAATAAACACAAACAGTGAGGAGGAACAAGTTGGTAGGCTAAGACATCTCCCGGATATCTCGGACCTTTTGCCAGATGCTGTTTTGCATCGGGAAAATGACTCATTAACGTCCACAGCAAAACACTGTCCTGCAGCATTTCACCAAGGCGTACGTTTCTGAATGTTTCATTTCAGCTTGTCACAAGCAGCAACGATACCAAGGAAGACATTTAAAACAAGGCAGGACAATTGTGGATTAAAACACTAGAAGAAGTACTTTATCCGCACTTGAACGTATCTTTGCTAGGAACACCTTTTGCCTGCGTTTCGCCATGGCCATGAACATAGCACACATCCGCGACACAAAGTGGCTCACACTGGAAGTATGCCGGGAATTTCAGAGGGGCACGTGCTCGCGCTCCGACCAGGAGTGCAAGTTTGCCCATCCGGCCAAGAGCTGCCAGGTGGACAACGGACGGGTGATTGCTTGCTTCGACTCCCTCAAGGTAAGAACAACATAAAACCGTGTCTCGGCCGGTGAGACAGATTACAGATTAGTGGCTGAAAAGCTGTTGAGGAACTATGTAGAGCTAAAAACTGGAAATAGCATGAGCAGCATCAGGTCACTTCCTGTACTCTTTTTTTTTTTGCCCTACCCCTTTCTGGTCATGTGAGTCAACTGTAATAAAGAGGACAAGGAAGGTAAATCTTTTTGAGGAATTAAACTGGCTTTTTTTTTAAAGCAATAATGGTAATAGTACTTTCCAGAACAAGCTACAATGTTTTGACCTCGGTAGATCTGATTACACTACATCAACACTGTGGCTTGTTTTTTTATAAATGCAACATCCCACTGGGAATTAAAACATTGCCACCATTTTGCTAAAAGGAAAAAAAAAACCTAACAGACTGCCATGTAATTCTGTACAGCTGCCCTTAGTATTTCACATCTAGGTATCTAAAAGGACTGAAGCGATAGCATCATTCAAACCACTTCCTGTGTACAGAACGAAGGGCGGCCACAGGGGGTTGGTGTGAGTATCTCATTCTGCATGTTCATGTTTTTGAGCACAGTTGGAGGCAGTTTTGGAAAACCGTATGCAATCATTTCCCAAGTGGTAACAAAATGAAAGTAAACACCTTTTTTTTCTTAGTCCTTCTGTCACAAGCAGTCTATCAGACGGAGCTCAAGATCTCAACTGAGAGATTATTTTAAACCCAAAGCCGAGAAGATAATGGTTTATATGTTTGTGCTTTACTTTTTTTTTTTTTTTATCTCTAAAGAGACTTTAGATCAAGTTAGGATTAATCTGAGACTGAGTTGTTTAGAACTAAGAGTTTATAACAAGATTTTGATAATCAGAAGGCAGAAGCAGAGTCGTGCTCAAATTTATTTACAATTTGCCTTCGGTGTGATTGGTACGTTTCTTTTTCAGTGGATCTTTTGAAAATTTGGAGTGCTGGCAATCTGTCACACCACTGTTAACTGCCTGCATCAATTTGCAACCTTTCTCATGGGACAAGTAAAGAAAAGCACATGATTCTACAAGAAAAAGTGTTTATTTCGTCTCCTACATGGCTGCAGAGATGCTGCTGTGTTACCAGAAATACACAGCGTGTGTAAAACTGTACCAGCACCAATCAATCAGCCAATTTCTTCTTATGAGTAGTTCTGAGCCAATCTTAAAATGAGTCGAAACAAAGAACTTTTGCCATTTTTAGTCTATGAACACATAAATCAATCGCATCTATGTTAACAAACTTTTTTACTCACAGTTGGTCATTAAATTATTGATACCGGTATACCACAGTTTAAAACAATGTTTTAATTCGACCAGCATGTTTATTCTGACTGGAAGTAAGAGTGCAGACTTGAAGTTGAAATTCCTTCATTTTCTGCTGGATTGAAAACAAAACAATCACCTGTCAGGTAATGTAGAACATTTTTCTATAATTTGATATGGTTCTTGGGGTATAAAAAGGTCAAACCTCAAAGAAAATTGGAAAATTGTAGGAAAAAGCCTCATCATTAAGAAAACTGTTAGTACTGGCAAATGAGATCAATAGATGTTAACTAGGACAAAAAAATATCTGAACTTAATCTAGTGAAATATAATTAGTAGTAGTAGTACAAAAACCTGACACAGTTAATTTCTGACTATTTTGAGGTCACGTTTTGAGGTCACATTCTCGTCTATTTTGAAGTACAGATCATAATTGGAAATAAACAGCTGTTATGTGCCTGATTGAACATTTCACAATGGACTAATGTGTTTGTTTAAACCAGTTTTCAGCGGGACTTGTCTTGGTCTTTTTTTTTTTTTAACCATTTGTCCCATTTTTTTCTTGGAAAAACCAGAGCAGGTCTATAAATAAAAAAAACACTGTAGAGAAAAGCTTATTGAGCAAAACGGATGGGGGGGAAGCATAAAAGAACAATAACAAATATGAAATGAAGCCTGTTGATTATTCAAACTTCTAAAACAAAAATACACAGACACATCTGCATTGCACCGCATCGGGTTTTCTGTCACACGGACCCACAAACACGTTCACTGACAGAGTGAGTTGTCCTACTTTAATTTACTGTTGAAATAGGACAAACTCTCCAATGAGCGCCGTTACAACAGGCCATATTGCTCTCCTTTACTTGTCTCGCACTCAACATCAGTGCATCCTCTTGGACGTGTGCACAAGCTCCTGGCCCATGAGAGCGGATCGACCTTCTTCTTGAGAAGTATATAATTAGAACAGGTCTCACATGATCACCAGTGCATTGCTGAGCAGGTCACACCCAAACCGAGTCATTTCCCCCAACATCCACTCTCTATCTCTTTTTAGCCTGCGTTTCATGTGTTGCACGTGCACGCAGGCATGCACAGAGATAACACACACGTTCTGCACACGCAGTCCTTCCCTTACGCGGGCATAAGAAAAAAAAGTTGTAATTTTTCACGGCAACATGCTCCATGTCCATGTCGTTGCGTTTGGATCATGTAGCGTCCTCCGTCAAACACGCCACAGCGTTTGAGCATGCAGATATGCACGCGTGTGTTTTATGCGCGTGTTCTTCTGGCCTTAGACTTGGCCTTCACCCCGGAGCACAGAACTCTCTCTGCTTGTCTCTCTGGTCGGTGCTGCACGGACAGCTCAGCTATGTTGAAACAGGGTAAATATTTAGAGAGGGATAATGGCAGCCTGGACTCCTGGATTTTAATTTGGCTTTGTAACTTTGTTAGTTGATGATTTACTGACTGATCAGATTGGGTGGGCAGAATATGCTGATTTGGGATCTGTGTAAACAACATGCTCATAGTTAAAACTGGAAGAAGCCATATGCCTTATCCTGTACAGATAGAGAGCTTAAAGTAGATTCTTCATGTCGTTTCGAAGAAGGAAGCCTTTTTTTTTTTTTGTAATCATATCTGCAAAATCATGGAAGTGAATGGATGCCTCATTAGTTAAAATTAAATTGAGTGTGCCATAACTCATCCCGCTCTCAGCTATGATTGAACTTGTTGTTGCTTGCTTTCATACTTGACGGGCTTCTTCTTCTTCTTCTTGATATCCCCACTCAGTTCATTTTTTTATTTATTTTTTCCTCCTGTCGTCACACCCATCTAGAGCACGGCTCACATTATCCCTCACAAACATCTTGTTACCTCAACAGCCTCATACACATACATAAGTACATATTTACACACACAAACCTGTGTGGCAAGTGTTTAGCAGTGTGGAGTGACAATAAGTCTGTGATATTAGCTCATTAGCATTAGCCGCTCGTTTTGTTTGTACCTCCTTTTTGCAGTCACAAAAAAGAGAGGTTAAAATCCACCATGGACAACGGTTTGAATTTGCTTTGATGCATGATAGACTTTGTTCCCTGTCTAACTGACACGCCCATGGTGGTCACTTCTTAGTTTGGATAAAAAGAGGGAAAATACTTGTGCATGCATATGCTATGTTTGTGTTGCAGCTGCAGTCTGTGCACTTCTACCTTGTTCTGAATCAAATTTTTATTTTAATCATTTCATCTGCAGTCCAAGCAATAAGCAACTGGATAGATTATGCATTTTTCTTCCTGGGGCATTTTCTACTAAGAAAATTCTGGAGCCACACTGACTTTTAAAACTTTTCTTTAAATAAATTTGGCGTTAACATTAAAGAACCATCTGAAAGACGTGTTCCCGTGAATTTGAGAGAATTTGCTGGATGCTGTTGAACACCTGAGTAAAAAAAATAAATAAATAAAAATGTAGGTAAACTGTTATTTTTTTAAATAGATTTTAAAAATCCACTCTTGTCTTTGTGTGTGTGTGTGGGTGCGCATGTGTGTGTGCGTGCATGCGTCCGTGTGTGTGTGTGTTGCAGTTCTCAGTAAGCATTGCACTTTGCTGCTATCCTGCCATCCTCATTTATAAATGGTGGCAAGATAAAATTAGGTTTACATCGAATCTTGTCATAGTTCAATTTATTTTAACATTTTTATCACCAATTTAAGAGATAGTGTTTGGTGTTTACCAGGGTTACCAATAACATAAAGTCTGCTGGTCCAGCAGGGGTTGACATCAAAGTTGTATGAATCAGTAAAATGGAAAGATAAGTTAAAACCGTTTAATAACAGCAAGAAAAAGTAACGATAAAGGAAACCGCTCATGGCACAAAGAAAAAAAACATTGCACATATTTAGATTTTCACTAGATTTACTGTGATGCTTTCTTAAACATTAGAAAACCTATTTGTAGTCAAATGAATACCACACGTCTTCATTCTTACGCAGCCGTTCTGATAGGAGCGTCATAGAAGCGACTGTTGCATCAACCATGTTACCACAGTGGATGTGATGTTTTCCAGACGCATGTTGGGGAAATATGATCTGTTATTGGTCTTAACAAATCTCGCTACAGTCCCCCTCTCTCTCTATAAAATCAACACTATGTGTGAAAAGCAGAGGGTTCTGAGTTTGAGGGGGTATTGTGTGTTTGACACTGCTGTCAGACACTGTTTACTGCGTTGACAGCCAAACTGTACGCGACCATGTCCAGGGTCCAATTTTGTGCTGGAACAGCTGTGTTTCATATTGATTGCATAGTTGGTTCGGATGGTAAAAGTGTTAAAATATTGAATTGACTCCTTTTTGTTTTGTTTTTTTTGTATTTCCTGAGAGGGAAACATTTTGAATAAAAACTACCTAGGAGACGCGTTCTCAGGAGGAAGCCTTTGTCCTACAATCAGCAAGTTGTATTGAGTTGAACAGTGTTAAACTTTAGTCTGTAGGCTGATGTAAGCCTGCAATTCAGACTGTGCTTTCTGGATGCATTAGCTGTTAACACAGGCAATCTTGAACTTAATTAATGGAACGACTGAGAGTGCATTCACAATTAATGATTTAGCTTTTTCATTTAATTTGATTTAAGCCATCCAGAAGATCCGGCTTTTGCATAAAGGAAATGGCTCTTATTGCTGTGCTTTTTGTCTCACTCGCTTCCTTCCTCTCTTGCTGAAGAAAATGCTCAAGTTAGATAAAAGTGTCATAATTTTTTTTTTAGTAAGTTATCTCTTATAAGTCTCATATTTACTGAAATATATTAACATCTTCTCAGTTTCAAGCTGGGTTGGATTTCTGTTTGCATCCTCCATATACACAGACGCACACGCACACATGCACGCACACGCACACACACACACGCACGCACACACACACACACGCGCACACACACACACACCCCACCACACAGCGCTATTCTTTGCGGTGCTGGTTTTATGGCGTGCGTACATCCTTGTCACATCAGCATGGCTTTGCATCTTGTCTGTGAGCTTATGTGACGGAAGATCAGCGACAACAGTCTTTTCTTTTCAGTGTCAGCCGTCGCTGTCTCTCTGTCACACTGGGCCCATTATAACGCCACTGATACAATAATCACTTTACTATAAGCCGTGCTTCTGGCTCTTTAGCTCAGCGAGAAGACAGCCTCAGATAGCCCTCTGGGCCGCCGAGGTTTGTATTTGCCGATTACAGAATAATAGCCAGATCAGTGCGTAAATGTCAGCATGAAATAATATAGAGGATGAAACATGTCCATGATTTTATACATTTATAACACTTTTAGGTTTGTTTTGCACCAGCATGTTTATTTCTAGAAATCCCTCTTCAAAAGGTCGATGTCCATGAGAATCTTTTTTATGTCCATGTCAGGTAATTTGTCGCTCTCTTTGTTTAAGCTTGAGAAATTTCTCTTCTTCTGGATCCTGTAAGCTGTCCACATTTGCTCCGTGAAAGGGTGTCGAAAGTCGCGCTTTCACGGAGCCTGTTTGATCAACCCCAACTCCTTTTTTGCCACATTTACACATGAAACCAAAGACGGCTGAAGGTTTTATGAGGTCCTGCTGAATTTAGTTTGAGAGTCCACTTCTGGCCACCGCAGCACAACTAAGCTCCCGTTTATATTGTCTCTGCATATATATTTTTTTCCTTTTTCATGTTGTACGTTACTGTATTTCTGGACTCTGCGTGTAACACACTCTCGAGTTAGGAAGGCAAAGTCTAGTTTATCGTTGCGTTCTCATACAGCCATAGTAAGTATTTTATAGCATGCTATAACATGCTGATTTGTTGACAGTTTTAAATGTTTTACCAGCTCAGATATAAGTGGCAGTAGCAGTAACCATATATGCATAATTTCCAAGCTCTGAAGGTGTTTTTCTTTGTATGTATACAGCCGGTGCATTCGTCATCTTGTCCTCTGTGTATTCAAACATCCTTGGGAACCCCGTCCTGCAGGGGGCCCAAAGCAGTTTAAAAGTTTGCTTATACCTCCGGCTAACTCTCCATAAATATTTACACGTGTCTTTTCATCAATCGTTCTCTTTTGAGCCATGCTTACACATTGCTTAGATATTAGGCAGTGCCACATTTTTTATGCCTTTTCCACAAAATTATCCTTGGGGTTGTATGCACACATGCATCTGTAGTTTAAAACATGGTTACATTAAGCTTACATTAAGCTTCATTAGAACAATTGTTTGCGTATTTTGCATTGAATGTTGGATTTAATTTATAATTTAATTTCCTAGTGACGCTCTGTGACACACAGTAAGGTACGGCTTTTTATGTACCTCTAAATTTAACAGTTGAGAACTGTTTCTCTTTGTGGTCTGTAATCCTGAAACACAAATTGCTATGAATGTATTGACTGTTAATGTCCTTTAAAGCTTAAAGTAGTCTTTTTTTGTAATAATGCAAAACAAAAAATAATTCAACTTCAAACATTTTGTGGTATTTTTATTTAAAACATTACATTTTCACTAATTTCCCACCAACCAAAAGAAAGCTTTAACGTACAAGGCATTAGCTTGTTAGAGCTGAATTTACAAGCATCGACCTTGTAATTGTGAGCACTAAATGTTTTATTTTACTTGAAATGACATGAGATGAGATTTCAACAAAAACCAGGCAAAAAAAAAAAACTCCAAGCCAGGATGAAGAAAATTCCACATTTTATGCTTTTTCTCTGCGGGGATTTAACGTGCACTTTAACATTATCACATCTTCAACTGACCCAGCAAATGACTTGCCAATATCTATTTAGTTAACACTTACTTGACTATAAAGAGACTCAATTATATCCATTAATTGGTAATCTGTTCATCTTTGGCTTTTAACCAGGAATGTTTTCACAGATGCAGGGAAGCGAAAGTCAGACGCTAAAATGTACCTATAAACTAAATGCGTAGAGTTTGTCGGTAAAGCTAACATTGCTAAATTACTAAGCATGCATTTATTTTTTCATGTGTAGTCAGCTCCGTTTTTAGAGCTGACTACAACTTTCTCCTCCTTTCTTAACAGTTCTTTCATTACATCTTACCCAACATGTGAACAGATATCCTACTAGTCAGCTCTGCTATTTTCTTCCCATTAGACGAGCGAGACATGAGCTCGAGGGCGCAGCTATTTGCTTTTGCCGCAACTCTCTTAACACCTTTGTGGCGAGCCTCTCCCTCTTACCAGCTGTTAGGGCCATCAGTCACGAGTTTATCCACCCCCTCTCTGTTGTGAAACATAGACATTAAAGACAATAAAGATACACCAGCATCAACGTAATGATAGCTCAGCTGATAATGTCTGAGAAGTCTATTGTCTAACAGCAGCGGCAAAAATTTAACTGTGCCATTTATTGGCCAGAGCGTTATCTTAATGCACAATCTTCACAAAATGACGAATATCTTTGATTTATGATGTAGAGCAATTGAGCTTTGATAAGTAAAACATGACTGAATCAACATCCTCAGGCTTTTTATTGTTGCCAGTCAACATGTCCGCTTTGAGTTGAAACAGGACAGGTCTAATTGCTAAATCCGATTTGATTTGTGTGACCCTTGAGCTTATTTCTCACTGAAGATGTCAGTTTCTATAAAACAGATTGTATATTAAAGGTTCATTCATTTTAGTAATTCAGCTGATGTTACCTAACCCATCCTCCAGACTCTGACTATTTAATTATTTCAATCTGAAAAGCTCCCGACTCTCTCTTCCAGGAGTTATTAAAACATTAATCCTACAATTGTAGTCCGTATCCTGTGAATGTGATTGTTTTTCCTGTTGATAATAGAGCTTTTAATACCACACTGTTTCCTTCCACTAAACTTTCAAGTGAAAAAAATGTCTGGGTGCAGCACTCTGGACATGGCCAACTTCTTTAGTGGTGACCTTCTGTATCTTACTCTTTTTATGATGGGTTCAATGTCTGCTGGACAACCGTCAAGTCAGTACTTTCCCTACGATCGTGTAGGGCATAACATAGAAAAACCTTTACAATACACGAGCTTCACATTTTGAACTGCATTACTAAATCAGTGAACTTCTCAGTGATAGTTATTGACATGAATATGTACTTAAATGACTCTTATTGCAAAGCCACTATATATATCTTTAGTGGAATTCAGTTTATTTTTGTTTTGCCATCTTTTCTTTACGTTTACATAACATAGAGTCCGGTCTACAGAGTTTAGCTTCTGTGTAAAAACAGTGAATCATTGCAAAACTCATCATAAATTTCAAATGAATTTTATTCCGAAGGAATATGACACCAAAGCACAGGAAAGAATTTAGAGGCATCCTCCTTGTTTCGCTGCCAAACCCCACGGAGATAAGCGCACACAGAAACAGGATTAGACCAGTTGACAGTGGGATTAGAGTTGTGGATAGGATTAAAGTCTGTGAGATGAGATTAGCATAATGCATACCAGATTAAATCTGTTATTGCTGCAAACTAAATTAGTCATGAGTCTTGGTGTCACGGAGGTACGAGGAGAAAGGAGCCTTTTGTTGACGACGGCGAAGGGGGGGAGAGGGGCCACCCTGGAAGCAAGAAGAGGAAGAGTTTTAAGCTGGAATGCTGTCATATGCTGCTCCCATTTCGCTTTTGTCCATTCAGATACAAGTCTGTCCTGAAGAAGAATACAGCTCTGTCCTTTCAGCGACAACAGAGTCATCGTTGACTCTTTGGCCACTGCCAGAACCTTATAGGATTTCTGCACAGTGACTCTTCTTTTTTAACTCCTACTGGGAAGCGAAGCTCAGAGATGATTAAATGAACCTTCCGGGACTCGCTTCTCATACTTACATATTAATATTTGGGAGGTTGTTTTTTTTTGTTTTGTTTTTTTATGAAACGCTGCTCGCTCAGATCAATACTTGCGTTATTGCACTGGATTTGCACATAATAAAAAGTAAGAAACTAACCTTGTTAGCACTGAGAGGAGGATAAGTGGTACAGAAATCAACAGTGCGTAGAGAGGAGGACATGTAGAAGGAGTCACATGAAAGTGTTTTGGTGTAGAAAGAGGTAACACATGGGGAGGAGGAGGAGGAGTAGGAGGTGAGCATATCAGCAGAAAGACAGAGAGGTCTAAGTTTGGACCCAGGGCTCCAGTGTACATGACATCTGACCTGGAGCATTTCTGAGAACCAACACGCTTTCAAGTGTGAATAGGTCATTGCTCTGCATGTGGTTGCTGCTGTAACACATTTGCATTTGTCCTCGATTTGCAGTTTGCATCACATAATAATTCACCCAGGTTTTTTTTTTCTTTTTTTCTATGTATACTAAACACTTTAAAATGTGTTTGGTTAACCTTACTGCAGTATGTGTGGTCCTTCTTCAGATAAGTACACCATCCTTTTAACTCTGGTGTTGTATAAGTGAGGGCGATAATGCGCCACCGTGGACATATTTGAACTATTATCATAGATTAACACTCCCTCGCATCTCCGTAGCGCCACGAGCCCCAGCACATGCGGCGACGTCAACTCCCTGGCCACAGAACGCCAACATGTATCAGCGCGTGCATCGCAACTCAACAGGGAAGTAATCACGAGGGTATAGATGTGTGCTCGCCGTCCAATAAAGAATTACAGAGTTTTGCGCAGAAATTTAAAATGTTCTAAACTTTATTTAATTTTATAAGAAAGATTAATTTTGTACATTGTCCACTCATGCAACCAGCTCTAGGTTACATGGGGATCTGCACATATATAGCATGCAGATTGATTTAATATATTTATATTCATACATGCACAGGAGACAAAGAGACCAACCGCTGGGCCGGTTCCTTTGAGTCTCCGCCACTCTCCGGCAGAACAAAGCTCCTTTCAACGTGTGTGTGTGTGTGAAGAGTGGGGCTTTCATCTCTGTGTATGTTTGGACAGAAGACGGTGGAACGCAGGCCGCAGAACAGTGTAGCTTCACATCCCAACAGCAGCCGAATACCATCATACCACAACACTGGCGCAGCGGAGATGAGATACGTGAGGTGGATTCACATAATGGCCTTGGCAGCTGTTTGTGTAGAAGGTTTTTTTTTTTTGAACGATTTATTTTGAAGTAGATGGTTTTGAAAATATAAAAGCTTACATAAGTAAGTCATAAACCATTTAATTTTCTGCATAAAGATGGAATTAAGAGGGAAAAAGGGTAGCTGAAATATTAGATAATATTTCCATCATTCAGTGTCTAATTTGTTTTCTTCATAGGTTTGAAAAGTTTGTTGTTGTTTTTTTCAAAATTGCAATAAATTTTACATTAGACCACTCCTGCTGTTTGGAGACTTTATTAAGTCTCTAAACTTAGGAAAGTTTAGAAACTCTAAACTGAGTTTAGTCTCTAAACAGCCTTTGGAAACCTTTTTACATCGTCTAAAAGGGTTTATAATCCTTTCAAAGGCTCCAAATCCTTTAGAGTTTAGAGCCTCTAAACTGCAGAAAAAACAATAGGGAAAGCAATAAACTGTCCGAATATTTCTAGCTCCCCATCTGCTCCTGCACACTGCCAGTCAACTGGCTGAAAGAAAATCTGAAGGTGCAGAGGCAAAGGAAATATGAACCCTCTGTATTTATGATACTCTTAAGAAAAAAAACAATAAAAAGGGACAATATACTGCAACCCACAACGAGTTTAGATTTACCACAAAACTAACCAGTAATTCTTGACATTAGACATTTTGCTGGATTAATTTGCTGTGTACAATGTGGGTGAAGAACATAGATTTCAACAGTGCAAGACTCAAAATAGGGATTTCACAATAATGACCGTAACCTGTTGATACTCCGAACACTCGCAGGCCGATACCGGGTAAATGGAAATCTGAAAAATGTCTTCCATATATAGGAGCTCCATTCAGATTATCATTTAAACACTAATTATAGATTTAAAGTCAACACTTATGGTTTATTGCATTTATCTTATATGGCATTTTACTCGAGCGTGGGTATTTTATAAAATTTTGTTGCATGCTTCATCTCCTCCCAAAAAGAATGGGATTCGGCCACACCCTGCATTCTTTACACATTGCTTCACTGTTTGTTTAATTCCCACATACTTACAAAACCAGGGTGTGTGTCTGTGGGTGAGAGACAGCGAGTTAGAGGGGAGCGCGATCAGGGCGGGACGTGTTTTTACAACTTATCATCAAACAGTCAGCCCAGTAGCCGGTGGGATTATTGTTCCCAGTTTGGCCTGTGTGGATATCGCCTGGTCTGATCTCAACAGGAGAAGCACAGGCTTCCACAGATAACACAAAAACATGACCTGGAGTGAACCCCGAAGAAGAAAGAGGTCGTCGGTGATCTTAGGAAAACGTCATAGCTACTGGTACATGTTTGTTTTATTTTATTTTTTTATTTTTTTGACTAACAGATTAATATTTATATTTTCTCTGCTCACAACCTGAATTCACTCCTGGGAATCGGCTCACGACGCTGGTGAATCATTCGGAAAGCGCGTCGTTGTAAGCATAAACAACGACAGGCTGTAAAGAGTGAATAAGAAGAGGTTATTCACTCTTTACATCCCCATTATTGCCACCGATTTCCTCAAAGCATCCCCAGTGTGGCTGCGCTACACATTTCAAACATTTCATTTGCATGATTTCATTTAAATTGCATCAGCACCACAAGATAATATTCTCTTTTCGGTTTTTGCATCTCATAGTGGAGTCAGTCGGCGCATGGAAATATTGAAGACGACACCTCCATCATTTGTTTTCATTGAGAGTGACCTTTTTAATTACTGGCGTGGACATGGAACAAATTGGGCTGGTGTACAGACACACAGATGCATTTTAACTAATTATGGCTGCAAGGCGAGTAGTGATTTCTTCTCTGACTGTCTCTGTCTGCCAGTGATCAGGCAGGCTGCTCCGTTGCTGTGGACACCATCTGTAGCTACTCCTCAAGGCCGCTGATGTCACCATAACAGACACAAACACGGCAGCGTCTTCCTTTCGTCTCAGTCCGCATCACTTT
Organism: Poecilia reticulata; assembly: GCF_904066995.2. Taxonomy (NCBI): domain Eukaryota; kingdom Metazoa; phylum Chordata; class Actinopteri; order Cyprinodontiformes; family Poeciliidae; genus Poecilia; species Poecilia reticulata. The sequence continues at coordinate 13,898,891 of NC_088846.1, read as the reverse complement.
CCTGCGCTTGACTGTCCCCACCTTTTTTTAATCACTCCTTCTTTTTCTGCAACTTCTAAGATTTCCCTGACGCAGCCTCGTGCCGGCTCGCAGGGTTGCCGTGACTCCCGCTTTCTCTCGTTCTCGTCACAGTCAGACTGGCGTTTCCTATTCTGGGCCCAGACTTACTTATTCAAAATGGCTACCTGTTCTGGTAGCAGGCATTTTCTTTGAACATCTCGACTAGATCAGGTCTGGTTACTTGGAATCTTTTTTTTGTTGTTGGCGTTGTTGTTGTTGTTGTTGTTTTACTCATTCACATACGCTGCTCCAGTTGCCAACCCTGGCAGTCAGCCGTCGAGGTCATGTGGGGTGAACGCAACATGATCTTTTATGTCTTTCCAGCCCTCACCCCTCCCCCCCTCCACACACACCACATCGAAATCACACCCACACTTTCCACCCCTCACCGCCTATCATTTTTATGCTTTGGACTACCTGCTTTCAACTCTTTTTTTTTTCTCCTTTTTCATGCTCATGCACAGATCTTCTGCCACAGACCTGCACATCTCAGCATGTGGCTTGTCATAAAATTACATTTACTCGAGCACCGAAAGGACTGTTATGCAATAATAAAAACATTTCATATTCCTCTTCAAAAAAAAAAAGCTGGGTATTTCAAATTAAGTTAGGCATTTTCCTATTTCCTGAAATTACAGGAGAAAATCACTGGTCTTTGTTCAATATATAAATACATGCTGTTATTTAGATTTATACAATGCCATGTCAAATTATTAATGCAACTTGAAGAGTTGACTATTTTGTCATGTTAAAACCACAAGCTTCAATATTTTTATTGCTATGATAAACCCACTGAAAGTGATGAATACTGTAAAGTGGCTAGAAAATGATACATGATTTTGAAAAATTATGCATTTCTTCAAATGCACTGCATAACTTCACATATATGTATATATGGATACATATATCCAGGGGTGAAAGTAGTTTTAAATTCTTGGGGGTACTATGACAAAAAAAAAAAATAAAAAAAAAAATATATATATATATATATATATATATATATATATATATATATATATATATATAAAATTTTATTTGAAATAAAATATATGGATTTTATTTCAATGTCATTTGTGAATGTTAGCTTCTCATTTTCAAAAGTGGAGCTATAAAGGTTGAAAAAGGTTATTATTTTGGAGAAAATCTCATCAACGTCAATATTTCCACTAAATAAGAGGCAAACAAATTTGTTTGATAAAGGAAAAACTTCTCAGACTCTGAGCCCGACAGCACCAAACTATTTTCTATATCAGACAATTAATTTAATTTCACATAATTATCGCGGTAGAAGCCATTTGTTTGTTAAATACTTCATGAAACATATTTACCGTGTTTGATGTTTGTTGTAAATGACGTATACTCAAAGAACGAGGTAATTAGTCCAAATTTGTCGTTTATTGAACGTTCAGAAACTACAGCGGCTGTGATGCGCCACAGCAAAGGTAAAGAAAGGTAAAGCAACCCGAACAAATGATCAACTCGAAACCACTCACACCTTTTTACTCTCCGCCTCTGTCATTTAAGCACAACCGTTGCCATGGCAACTTCCTGCACCCCAGAAGCTGACCCGAGATTATGTTAAAAACATAACAATCAGTCCGTTACAATATTAGGTTTGCAGGTTTAATTTTTATTTTGCGATTATTAATAAGCGCTCCCCCGAACACAGCGGTAGTTGATTAGTTAATTTTAAACTCCTGCTCTGCTCGTTATTTTGATAATGGAACCGAAACGCACAGAATTGCGCAACAACTTGTTGAAACAATAATCACTGAAATTATTATTGTTGTTGGGTCATTAATTTGAGCACGTTATGTTTTTTTGTTGTTGTTGTTGTTCTTTAATAAAATTACAAACGTTTTGATAAGGAGCCAGAGGAGGACGTGCTGGTCTCAGCCTCCTGGCAGCGTTTAGTTTGTCTCCTAATGTCGAGATCGATTCAAAACCTTCCGCGATCGACATATCGCCCTGCTGCTCTAGCAAAGCACGAACAGTTCAGAAACAATATGAAATGAGAAAAAAAGCTATTTATTAACTGATTATGTCGTGCTTTAGATTGTTCTTGAAAAACTAATCAGTCACGGCTGATCAGGGTGAACTCACAGCTGCACGGTGAATCCATTGACTTTTTTACAAGAGAGAGCCGCTCCTCTCTTGAGGGTACTGTGTACCCCCGCTAAATCTTTTAGGGGTACGCAGTACCCTTCCGTACCCCCTTACTTTCACCCCTGAGTATATCTGTACATACATGTGTATTTCATATGTATCCAGCGCAGCCAACTGACTTCTGAAGCTACGTGATTATAATGCTACAGTTGTCCTGAAGATTTATTAATGAAAATTAGTAAAATTCAAATGGCATAATGAAGACTAAAGAACACAGCAGGCAGATATGTAGTTGTGCTTAAGGGGTTTAAGGCAGGGTTAGGTTACAAAACAATATACTAAGATTCAGTTGTCTTGCATAAATAATGTTCATTCCAGGATCAGGAAATTAGAAAAGTATGCCACAGCTGCAAAACTACCAAGATAAGGTTGCCTGTCTGAGCAGGTGGGCGTTATTCAGAGAAGCAGTGAAGCGGCACATGTTAGATCAAGAGAAGCACCAGAGATCCACCTCTCAGAGTCTGTTGACAGGACAAGAATTGGTCATGCACTCTACAAATCAACCCTTCATGGAAGAGTGGCAAGACGAGAGCCACTGTTGAAAGAAAGCTATAAGGTGTTCTGTTCGTCTAGGTGAGGACACCACTAACACGTAAAACAAAGGTAAACACCATACGAGGGCGAAACGTGGCGGTGTTCTGCACAGAGGCAGCAAAGTTGGTCAGATCTTATACTGAAGGTGAATTAAGGTAAATTCAGGGCAACCTTGTAAGAAAACCTGTTGAAGACTGAAAAACACTTGAGACCTGGACCTTCCAGCAGAATACCAGCCCTCAGGGTGCACAACCAGCGCTACACTAGATATTCATGTGTTAACAAGTTCAGGCTTAATTGCAACTGTGAAAAAGATTGCAAAACTGGTGTTCGCAAGTGCTCCCCATCCAATCCGACAAAGCTGAAACTATTTTGCACGAAAAAATTTGAATAAATTTCACTCTGTAGGTGCGGAGGGAAACACAAAAAGACTTGCAGCTATAAATGTACAAAAAGCTGGTTCTTCAAAGTACTAACACAGGAGGGTAAACAAACCATGCTACAGTATTTTTACTTGTGAATATTTTAAAGTATTTTCTTCCTTTTCACTGTTAGGCATTAGTCTGTGTATATCTAGCACACATAGAACATGTGACTGTGAGATGACACAATTTTAAATGGTTTGAACAGTATGGATACTTTTGCATAAAAACTTTATGTCCGTATTTGTCAGTACATTTTTTTTTGTTCATTTTCTTACATTTCTTTCATTTTCTTTCGTTCTCGCAACACGGGAAGTTACCTATGAGTTAAATTGTTGGCTGTATATTTCCCTTGAGCTAGTTTTAGTTCCACAGGCACATTTTTTATTTAGTGCAGTAGGAGGGCAGGTTGTCTAAATATTAAAGCATCAAGCATATTTTTTTCTCTTTATGTGGTCTGCTTTCTACATTAGTCTAACATTTTTGGCACTTAATTAGAGCTGGGGAATGTAAACAGTTTTTGAACCAGATTTTGCGCTAGAATGGTACGTGACAGGTGCCATCATTTCCCACTTCCTTGAAGATTTTATCAGGAAACAACCCACATCAAGCTGTAATTTATAATCCAAGCAGTGCAGAAGATCACAGGGCCTGTATATAGAGGTCCATAAATCCAAGTCCATGAATTCTTAATTGGTGTCAGCCTGCCATTAGCCGCACATGCCGCAATGTCCTTAAAAGGAAATCCAGGAAGAGCCAGAGACGGCAGCTTTGAGCAAACAGAAAAAAATATATAACACCTTAAAAACACCTTAACCGTTTTACGGTCACCCTGTTTTGCCTCAATAGTGGTTCTTGTTTATCCTCCCGCCTCCGCACCTGTCTGGTTCTCCAGTGTCAGTGAAAGTAAAAGAAGACTGAAGAGTGGGATATAGTCACGTCAACGTGTAGAGATAAATCCCAACTCTGTCAGCAAGAGATAGGTGCCACAGTTAGATAAGCCCTGCTGCTGGCCTGAAAGTAAACACACACCTTTAATACATTGTGGACCTGGTCGTGAGTGTGTGTTTTCGTGCATATCGGACGCTGGTCATACGAGCGTTACTTCCAAAAGAATGAGCTCTCGAGTGCACAAAAAGCATAAATGTGTACGCATCCTTGGGCCTTCTGGCTGGGTGATTCTAGAAACTGAAAGTATAGAATGATATTTGCTACAGAAAGCAGAATGTGATCTCTGTCCTAAATAATTAGCCAGAAGCTTTGATGGGTCGACCTCTGCGTGACTCCTGGGATAATGTAGACGGGTCATATGAGCACATGAGTATTTTTGGTGTCAGACATGTTGTGTGCCTTAAACTAGATGTCTGGAGAAAAACAGCACTGTATGTCAGTCATGACCCCTTGAGGCTGTTGCACACATGCTCACATGTCCCAGCTGGGACCGACAGAAATAGCAAGCTGTTAACAATTAGTGACAGACTGAGCCCAACTTGAATGTAACAGTCTGTCATTGACCAGATGTAATTTGTTTGAAACTGTGTAATGTCTTTTGTTTTTTTTTACTAACGATAAATGCAGCAGAACTTGATATGTTGGTTTTCGTCATGTTTGCATAAAATATGGGCTGTTGTGGGTTCTGAAAGATCTGCTGATAGTTACAGAAGATAAATGTTTATCATATTTATTATTATCATTTTGGAGAAAACATCTGCTGTGTTTGAATACAGCTGTGACTCATTAGCAAATTTTTTATTTATTTATTTTTTTCCCCGTATTTTTATTTCGTATCTTTGTCACCTCCTTAGGAACTTTGCACTTGTTGTGGATGCAGTTCATCCGACCGTACCTGCATCACTCATGAGTAATACCGAATGTTGACACTTCTGTTTTGTTTTTTGTTGTTTTTTTTCCGTCTCAGGGCCGTTGTTCCAGGGAGAACTGCAAGTACCTGCACCCTCCTCCCCATCTAAAGACCCAGCTGGAGATCAATGGCAGAAACAATCTGATTCAGCAGAAGAATATGGCCATGCTGGCCCAGCAGATGCAGCTTGCCAATGCTATGATGCCCGGCACGCAGCTACCCCCCATGGTAAGAGGACAACACGAGTCTGAAATACACCAAAGCGACTGCACAGTGACGCTGTAGTGACGTGGAAGAAAAAGAAAATACGATTGTCATTATATTTTTTACAAATGAAAATCCAAAAAGATGGCATTCACTTGTATTCAGCAACATTGCGACACAACTTTGTTGGCTTCTGAAGCCGACGACAGAAGCCAAAGAAGATGACACGGAATTTTATTTAGAGGTATCAGTTTTAAGGATGCTAAAAACAACAAATGAATGTTGAACTTTTCATATTTAATTTTTTTTTGTTTTGTTTTGTTTTACAAAATGTTAAAACCATGGATCGTTTACTTCCCTTAATTGTTGGCTACTCTGTGTTGGTCTTTTGCATAAAGTCTCAATCAAACATCATCAGATAAACAACGACATGGGAAGCTGAAGTTTGTGTTTTTAAGGTGACAAATAGTGAAAAAGTTCAAATATAAACTTTTTTCATAAGGCCTTCCATGTAATTTCATCTCTCTTCAGCTGTTTTTGTTATTAGTTTGTATATTTTCTCAGACAGAAGGCTTGTGAATGCAAACATTCTCACAATCAGAGTTTTTTTTTTTTTTTACCTTTTGTTTTGTTCCTGCTCCAGCCCATGTTTTCAGTGACACCAGGCCTGGCGACCAACGCCAGCGCAGCAGCAGCTGCTGCCGCTGCAGCCTTTAATCCCTACCTGAGCCCTGTGTCTCCGAGCCTGATGCCTCCGGAGATCCTGCCCAGCACCCCCGTGCTTATGGCCTCCAGCCCCACCGTCAGCCAAGTTCCCAATGCTGCTGCTGCCGCAGCCCAGAAACTGCTGAGAACAGACCGGCTTGAGGTAACAGACAAAACAATAGGTGCAACCTATTTATTTCTCATCATTTTTGTTTTCAAGGGAAAATGCTTCTGTTAGAAGGCAATCTACTGTATACCAGTAAGATGTTCACTTTAATCAAATGTACTTTATGCGGTGGGTAAATGTGAGCATCACAAGTTTAATGGAAGATAAAACACAAAAAATGGGACTCTTTCTACTCAAAGGCCCAAGTCACAGGAGAAGTTGACCTTCATGTCCCTGCTGCTGCTGTTGCTGCCGTCTTCAGGTTTTTCATGACTGAAATCACCAGAAGAAATTCAGATTTGTGTGGAAATTGCTTTTGGTTGAGCAGAAAGCACCAACAGTTTCCAGGCTACCAGTAACTGCAAAAAAATCAGCAAAGAACTGACTCTTAAAAAAACACAGAAAATTATCTACAATCTCTTATGTTGAAAAATCTTCAGTATTGCACTTGCAGATTTAACAAATTTATACCTCTCAATCTTGCTCATGTATTAGTTAGAAGAAGAAGCATGCACAGCAACATTTCTATTCAATTCAGGTTAGGTGCTAAAAGAAGCAGCAGCATTGGGAAGAAGCTCTTATTTTAAAGAAAGTGCTGCCCTCTACTGCCTCAAAGGTAAACTTGAGAAGCTTCTGAAGATTAAACTGTGAATGTCGTATTTGTTCATACTGGAAAAATGTTTACCTTTAATAACAAACTGCATTAAACCACAAAGCATGTTGCCTACACAAAGTCTCCCCTCTCCACTTAACGGTTTTACTTAAAATCTCTTTTGAATGCCTAAAATCCTACTTAACCTCTGCTTTAAGCAAGTGTAACCATCAGTAATGTAACAAAGGAAAATAACATTAAGAAATTGGTAGATGTTAAATGTATTAATCCAAAAATACAGTTTTAAGACCAAAACTCTTTAAAAATGTAATACAACAGGAAAACTAGCACATACCACTAAGTGTTCCACTACTAAATGGGTTCACTATAATATTTAAAATTTTTATCTTTACACATTTAACCAAATAGAAATAATTTAAATAATGATTTTGTACCCTGTACTGTATAATTCTCTGTTTATTAGAATCTGTTATTAAGGAGAAAAAGGTGTCTGTCCTGCACAATAAACAATTTATTACTGATTCATTTTTTATAGCTACAAATCAATATCAAAGCAACAGTAAATAAATGTGTAACAATTAACGTAATTATAACCTTAATAATCAATATGTTAGATACTTTTAGTAGCAGTAGGAAGCATTTAGATCATGTCGTACATGTTTGTTTTTTTAACTTAACTACTTCGCAGTGTTTTGATTTTGACGTGGATGCTATTTAACTATTCTCCCTCTGACTCATTTAGGTGTGCCGGGAGTACCAGAGGGGAAACTGTGCTCGGGGGGAGGGCGAGTGCCGCTTCGCTCACCCTGCAGACAGCACCATGATCGACACCAATGACAACACCGTCACTGTGTGCATGGACTACATCAAGGGCCGATGCACCAGGGAAAAGTGCAAGTACTTTCACCCCCCGGCCCACCTGCAGGCCAAAATTAAGGCCACCCAGCATCAGGTGAACCAGGCCACGGCTGCCGCGGCCATGGTGAGCGTTCTCTTTCAGTACGGTCGCACTCATTCAAATTCAGAAAAGACAGAGAGAGAGAGAGAGAGAGGTTTTGTATTTGCTAGCAAGTCTAGCTGTGTTGAGCCAAAGTTAATCACCTTCATGTTTGAACGTGTCTCGCCTTCCTAATTGGTTGTTGTGTAACATTTTCAGTTCTGCTTTTGCCAGGTCAAATATTAAAAGGTCTGCATGTTGGTGTGGGTAAAATCTGCTCTGTGCTGGATGACATGAAGAAGGATGAGACAACAGTGTACTGTAACCAGGACTACTGTCATGTCAAGCGTTTTTTTTGTTTTGTTTTGTTTCTTTCTTCCTCATTTGTCAAACCGTTTGCTTCGTTCCTTGTTCATCTCATCTCAGACCACGAGCAGAGAGTCCAGTTCCTTTTCTGTCCGTCTCTCTCTGCCTGGCCTCCTTTATGACTCCATTGTTTCTGTTGTTCCTACCTACAACTTCTCTTCCTCTTGATATTATTTGAAACGATTTCATTGTGCCTTCTGTCTTTTCCTGCTGTGACGGTGCCGGTGAATAGTAGCGCAGCCACACGTCCCGTTTATCTCCACGTGCTTTTTAGTGGTACAGCAGTACAGAGAACATGGGGGTGAATCAGTGTAATGTCGACTTGACCATGACGTGCACAGTGAAGCGGAGAAATGTGAATTTACACCTCTGTACATTTTTTTGCTGTTTATTTGCTGAGGCTCTTTTCAAATGATGGTTGAATAATTTTCTGTTTTCATTTATTCCTGTGTGAAAATAACCACTGTAGTCCGGTAGTTATCATCTCTCTGATGATGATTTAACTGTTGAGTAGTAGAGCTAATGTCCACACTGTGCATGCCTTAGCCCTGTTATCCCCTTTGTATATTGCATTCCAATGATTTGTTTTTTTATTTTTGTTTTTTCTCACCTATACCCAAACTGCACTGCTGCCCCCATGATGCACCTCTGCTTGCTGGTTTATGTTAATGCGCTTGAACCCCATTGGCCCATTGCCATCATGTGCTCGCTGCCTGCTAATTAAGACTCAGTCGGCTGTCAAATCACTGAAGCGACCCCTCGACGCAACCTTTGACCTGGTACTATGACCTTTCACCTTTTAGCTTGGCACGCATGTGGCTTTGTTGTGCAGCAGTGTTTTAACCAAAGATACTTAGCTTTTTGTTGTTTTGTTTTGTTTTTTTTTTTGTTTTACAATGTTCGTCTCAGTGCAGTGTGTGTTCTTCTTCTTCTTCTTCTTGTTACTCTATAACTGCTGCTTGTGATACAATGACTGTGGCCCGTTAAGAGTTCAAACGGTTTGTGTCAAACTTGCAGAAACACAAATTCACTGTTGCAGATTGTGGTAAAGAGCCACAGTCATTTCATCGCCTGCAGCCTGTCTAACAAAAGTTAGCGAGGGCGAGGGAAGTAGAGCTTCTATTAAAGTGGCATGGCTTCAGTCTTGTGTCTAAATGTCAGTGTCAATCAAATGTGTGCATGTCTGTGTTGCTAGTGCATGGGTAATGGATCTGGGTGGGGGCTAGGCTAACCAAACAGGAGTGATCCCACATTAACAGGTTAGTTGTAACAAATGATAGTTCACTCATATCTTGATCTTGACACTAATCACCAGAAGTCAAGAATGGCCTAATGCCAAGACGTGTAGAGTGTTACGCCTTGCAGTTATTTTTTGTTTTTTCTTGGCTTTAAACCATTTTTGATAGATTTTTTTTTTCTGAGAGTGAACCATCACTTAAACATGGTTTACACAGTTTATCATGGAGCTAGCAGTGCAGCCTCCCTTTCTCTGTGCTTACTACCTGTTCCACCTCGTTAGCAGCCTCATTGTTTTAATGGTTAATGCTTGCTTTATTAGTCAGCCTTATGTGTGTAAAGTTAATAATAAAGCCTTTTTTTATTAATATGTAAATGCCTGTCAGCTCATAGCTCCAGTAGGCATCATGCTCCTGCTTGTGTAGTATTTGTGTCAGACTGCTGCTTGCTTGCTACTGATGATATGATATTGTAATTGTTGTACACACAAAGATGTTGTGGCTCTGTTTCTCTGATGTTCTCTAACGTTTTTTTCTTGTTTTCTTCCCTGTCTTTGCCTCTTTCTAACACACCTTCTCTAAATTCCACACACCTCTCTTTCTGTCTATCTCTGCCTCTTTTTTTTTTTTTCCTTTTCACTGTCCTCCCTCCATGTGGACGGGCAGGGCATCACTCCTAGTGTCATGGCTCCCCTCCCAAAGCGGGCGGCTCTGGAGAAGGCCAACGGGGCCGCAGCCATGTTTAACACTGGCATGCTTCAGTACCAACAAGCCCTGGCCAGCATGCAGTTTCAGCAGCAAGCTGCTTTCCTCCCATCAGGTATGGCTCCCGAAGCAATCAGCCAGTGGATGGTGGATCAGTCTAACCTGGCTTCTTTGCTTGGCTGGGGTTTGGCAGGGTGATCGATTGCAACACAGCTCAGTTCGGTCATAAACAGTTCAACTATTTCATCAGACAGGAGGAAATTACAGAACTGAGTTAACAACAACTTCCACTTTGAACCAACATAGATTCATATGTTGTTAAAGTTTTTGTAGCACTTGAATTTTTTTCACATTTTGTTACCTTAGAACGATATACTTCAGTAATATATACACTGCTCAAAAAAATAACGGGAACACTTTAACATTTAAGTGAACACTGAAGTGTTCCCTTTATTTTTTTGAGCAGTATATATAGCCTATATACAAATGCAAGCTAAACCTTGCAATATATATATATATATATATATATATATATATATATATATATATATATATATATATATATATATATATATATATATATATATATATATATATATATATATATATTGTTGTAATGTGACAAAATGTTGTAAAGATTAATAGAAATGTAAATTTGTGCAAGGCACTGCATGTGTCTTGTATTGTAGTTTAAGAGGAAGGGCCTAAATACATGCTTTATGTTTTGTGTGGCATTGCATGGCCTCTGTGAATTAAGATGGGATTTTAATCTCTTTCTTCTGACTAATTACCTTAATTAAACTGTGGATATCTATGTATAGAATTTAGTGTAACAATGATTTTAACTAAATACGAAATTAACCACCCTAAAAGATATCAAACTGTGTAATAGTCCATGGGATGGGGTCAAACCATGATTCTGGGACTTTGCTTTGGGCTCAATGCTGGAATGTGTATTTGATGTTCAATGATTATAATGATTCTCCTCCTATTATGCTTAGCAAATTACAAACTCTTACACTACCCTGCAGACAAAAGTCTCAGTCACATCTGCACCTTCTCCAGTCACTGATGTCTGTGTTTGAGAAATATTAACTTTTTCTCCCACGTTATCTCTCCCTTCCCTCTAACGAATCTTGTGATGGGCTGTTTTGATTTCTCTTCCCTACCCAATCCACTTCCTGTTGCACTGCATGATGGGCAGGCTCAATATTGTGCATGACACCTGCAGCCAGCGTTGGTAGGTTCCAGCTTTTCCTTCTTCAGTTGTTTTGTTTGTTTTTTTGTTTTTTTTGTTTCCTTTTCTGTAACCTGGTGTCTTTGAGTCACTGGTCATCAAAATCAAATTGTCCATTAAAAATTGCTTGTTAGAATTAGAGCTCAATATCGATTTTGGTGACCCGAGAGTTGCTGTTTTAGCTGCGTAAAGACGCGAGTTCAGACCTGAAACATGAGTCCACACAATGAAAAACGAATAGTGTGAAACAGAATTTTGTTTATCAGCTGAATTCAGTAGCGGATGCTTTGTTAGTTCCCCTGTGTGCTCATAAACTGCTTGAACAGTCGACTTCCTGCTTGTTAAGAACCTTTTTTTGGCCGTCCTAACTTGACTGACCCACTTTTTATACCTAAAGAATACTAAAGGGAGTTCAATTATAACTGGCCCCTTCATCTCCTCTGCTGTAGTTATTTCATTATTAAGCATCATGCAACAATAAATTTTAGGTGAACTTTTAAAGTTACGTGGGCCAAGAAAATAAAGCACAATCGAATCACTTCAATTGTAACAATATACTCAAATATGCATTCAAGTCTTGGCAGAGAGAAGTCAGGGGAACTAGTTAAATCGAATCCCACTTGGGCCCAGCCCTCCCCCCTTACCCCCACCCGCTCACATTTTCCTTCTTTTTATTTGCCTGGTTTGTATGTGGCTCCTCTGCTCCTCTGTGTATTTATGCTTACATGATTTTCCCTCCAAAAAAAAAGTTCCCATGATGCACGGTGGTTCTCCAGCCTCTGTATCTGCAGCCACCACATCTGCCACAAGCGTTCCCTTCGCAACTGCCTCCACCAATCAGGTTTGCACCTCTACCACCATCTATCTATCTATCTATCTATCTATCTATCTATCTATCTATCTATCTATCTATCTATCTATCTATCTATCTATCTATCTATCTATCTATCTATCTATCTATCTATCTATCTATCTATCTATCTATCTATCTATCTATCTATCTATCTATCTATCTATCTATCTATCTATCTATCTGTGCACATTGATAGAGTTGGAATGCTTGTGTCTTATAATGGGTGGGTTGGGTAGAAAGCAGTACTCCCTCTTGTTGGCCTACACTTGTCCAACATGCCATATTTAATGTCTTAACACATTATGACGAAGCGTTTCTTTTGGCTATATTCGTTAACTATAAACATAATCATTTTTTTTCCCTTAAAGTATCTGATGTGTATTTATTCTGTGTCCTCATTGTAACCTTGATTTTTGTCCTTTCCACCTTTGAGGACTCTTCCTTATCAAAGTTGACTACCAACGAATACATGCAATTGGTATGTATGAGGTAGTTCTCTTTTTTGTTCATTTATTTAATTTTTGATTTTCTATATTTTTGAGAGCCTTTTTGCACAGCTTTGTGCAACAGTCACTGTCTGTGCCCCTCTGGTGCTTGGCTTACTTTTGTTTTTTTGTTCTTGTTATTTTTTGCAGCCGCTTCCAGCACATAAAGCAAAGCTCTACCATTATCTTTGTGTTTAAACGCTGGACTTTATTAGTTTTTTGTTGTTTTTTTAAGTTAAAAAACAGTATTGCAATGTTGCAACATTCTGATTGAAATTTTGCTAGAGGTGAATTACACGTAATTTAAAGTTTTTGGCAAAAGAACTAAGAGTCAGTTAACATGTCATGCATTATTACATGTTTTCCGCATCTGATTGAGGTGTGGAGGTCAACAACATGGAGGACTTAGATTTGCATGGGGAAAGCCACCTAACTGAGAGCTTCCCATCCAACCCTCCCTCATCTCACACTTCCTTTAAGTCACCCTCTTCCCACCCCTGCTAGTGTGTCTTGATTGAACTATTTGTCCTTGGTATGACAAACTTGCATCGATTGTGCCCCCCGAATGTAGCAGTAAGCTTGTCCTGTCTCCTTAACTTTGTCTCCTTTCAGCAGCGAGCTCATCTCATAGAGAGAGGATGTGGTTACATTGCACTGACCTGTTTGTTTAGAGGCCAATGCTCACTTTGTGTGTTTTCGATTTGACATGCTTCATATGATCTCTGTTTTCTGTCACCAGATTCCAATAATATCTGCAGATCATCTGAGTAGTCACAAGTACTTGACTCAAATGTAGTTCCTCTTAAAAACAGTGAGTTTCTATTTCAGTGCTTCTATTCTGTCTATTCATTCCAGGTTTTTAAGCTTTTGTTGTGTGACTCGCTTTAGCTCTGGTTTCAACTCCATGGCTGTAGAGTGTTGGTTAACATAGTGTTTTACAGTAGCATTCATACTCTGTAGGATGTTCCACTTTAAGGTCCCATTACAACCACAGACTCCAGTGTATTTTATTTGGATTTTATGTGATAGACTATCACAAAATGCACGTTTGTGAACTGGAAGAATGATGATTTACTCTGATAACTTTAAACAAAATTGCCTTCACGTTGCATCTAATCACTAAATAGAGTCCGCGGGTGTCAGTATAAATGGTGAGGGAGAAAGTTGTGGAGTTTCAAAGCTTTGAAGTGCACTGTTCAGTCTACATTCAAAAAGACAAAGAGAATGGCCTTCACTAACGAGAACATTCAATAGGATAGAAGTCAATGCTACCTGTGTGAGAGTCTTCATGGAAAAGCGGCAAGAAGAAAAACATATGACATCCAGCTTTAATTAGAGCAAAATGAGGTTCTATCAAATGCTGACTAAGGGGAGCTGACTACTAATACTTGTCACCTTTTTTTTTGTTATGTGCAAGATAAACATTGAGCACCATGACTCGTTTTCCTTCCGCTTTGCAATTAAGCAACACTGTGGGTTTTGTTTTTTACCACATACAATTTCAGTAAAATACACTGACGTTTTTGGTTGTAGGTTGACAAAATGCTAAACAGTTCAAGTGCAGGACACTCCATGTACTCTACTCCCTGAACGTTCTTAAGTGACATCCATCCTCTCTTACAGATCAAAATGAATGTGTGCTGGCACCGTCCAAGCCAAAAGAGTTAAGCCTTTATGTACATAACCTTCAGAATGTCAAGCAATGGGACAAGGAGGGTCAGCCATCTCTTAGCCTGTCCACAACAAGGGACTCGTCACATGCGTCAAGGGTACAAACACACGATCTGTGCCATCTTCCCACATATCAATATCCAGAAGAATTCGCCGTCAGAATCGACGTCCAGCCGAGAAGAAGAAGAAGAAGAAGGGGATGAGTTGGTGGAAACAATCGCGTAACGCCTCTGTGTCTAACTGAATCATACCACTCAGTTTGCTCTACTTGTTATCATAACTGCATGCACAGAAGGTTAAGGGCGTTGTTGCTACAAGACAACATCTAGTGCTGGTACGTTGACAGACCAAGAGTTTTCCTTCCTCTATTATTGTTTCTTTTCTTTTTTTTTGTCAGCTTTATTTTTAATCAATAGCCATATTTCATAGTTTACAAGTGGAATGCAGATATGCACCTTGAATTTAATTGAAATCTAAAAGGCACAATGATATTATAATTTTTTTTTTATTTTTTATTTTTTTTATTCTCTCTGCCAAATGCATTGGGCATGTACAGTATTGTGTTTTACGGCTACTAGTGAAACTAGATGTTGAAATGAGGGTCTTGGACATATGAATGTTCTGGGTAAACCAACATACCTGTGTACCTTGAAAGCACAGCCAGGCTAGCTTGTCTCACCTTGTCATGTGCCATCAAGGCCATACAGCTAAAACCAGAGTGTTATCTCAGCAGTGTTATTTGTTTACCGAAGGTAAAACTTTTGTATGGCTCTTTTTGTATTGTTTTCTTTTAGAATCTCCATTCTGAGTGTTTTATTAATATTATTATTATTATTATTATTATTATTATTTTAATCTTCTCTTTTTTTATTTCATTAGGTTTGAAAGTGGGGTTTTAATTGTTTGTTTTGGTTTGTTTTTTTTATCAAAAATGGAGAGTGTTATTCTAAAAAAAAAAATCCGTCATGCCTCCTTTAAATGAACCAGTTTTATTTGTCAGGATAATTTGTTAATCAAGTCCGTCGACTCTAAAGCCTGGGGAAGTAGAGGGAGGAGCTTTAATTAGCATTGTGTTACTTTATTCCCTTCCTTTTTAAACAGGAGCAGCTCTAAAAACGTGTCTCCGAGAAGCACTTTTGAGCCACTTTTAAAAGCAAACAGGCCCAAAGGTCTTGTAGGTCATTAAAAACCATTCGTGCTCTTCAATTTTGTGGTTCACTCTGTTTCAGTTTCTCATTTTTACTATAGAGTGCTACTTGCATTTCAAGTAAAAATATGAAGCTTTTATTGATCTCACTATGAAACCAAAGCACAGATTTGCTCTTAAGTCTTACTCACATCTAGGTCGAGGATTAAGCAGATAAGGAAATATGTTAATTATCTTTCCTCCGTGTGCGTGTCGTATGATTATTTCCCTCTTAGGTCTTCACAGAAGCGTGTGCTGTGTTTTTACCAATGTTATGTACCTAACAAAGCCTTAGATCACAATTTATGGGTCTGTACCCAATCAAATGTCCTTTCAATCACCATGCAAGTATAAAAAAAAAAAAAAAAAAAACACCAATGAGTTTTATACTTCACACAAGGCGCTTTTGATCTCTCTTTTTTGTTGTTGTCTCTCTTTCTGAAACAATTACTCTCCTAAATTTCATTGAATTTATGTGTTATGTACTACTTAAGAATTTGAATCTATTTGAGGTATGTAGTTCTAGATTTTTTTCTCTTTTTTTTGCCTTACTATATTATTACTTGACAACATTCATATAGCCGTTGTAGATGTTAAGATAGTATGACATTCATAACTTTTTCAAACCATATAGAGGATAATGTGTTTAAATTCTCACTTCATTCATATAGCTGGATGTCTTTCTCATTTGTTGTTGTATTTGTCAATTAATTTTATTGATGAGAAACTTTTTGATACAAGGAATGAGATGATTGTCGGGAAAAGTTCCGATTTTCCTTGTAACATGTCGATGTCATGTTTGAAAATACTATATTGTATTGAGAGAAAAAAAAGTGGATTGTCCATGTTTGAGAGAGGAAAAAAATTATTTTCTACTGTATCCATTTCAAAGAGATTTGTAGTTTTGTTTGAATAGTAAGTTTGCCCTGAATGTCAGGCCAAAACGAGCAGTGAGATTGATGTTGATGTTTGTTGAGATTTGGAGTGAGGAAAAGCCGAGACTTTTGCCCCCCGCCCCCGCCGGGGGAAGAGTCGGACATGCTGCAGATATTGAGTTCTAACCTAAGGGACGAAGGTTAACTTTTTGCACTTCTGTATATAGTAAAATGAACAGAGAAAAAAAAAAAACGTGTATCATAATGAGATATTATTTTGAATAAAAAGAAAAAAAAAGATCTATAATTATAAGGAATTTTGTTAGATTAATTTAAAATTCTTAAATTAGAAGACCAGCTAAAATTCGCTTGCAAAGAAGGGCACTAGTTTCTTGGCCAATGCATTCAGAGAAAGCTATGCGCTTGTTTTATAGGTGGCTCGTAATGCCAGGGAATGTTGCAGGGGAGTGGATTTCCCCGTGTCATGCTAACTCTATGCCTCTGATATGATGACATATCCATTAAGGTCCATATAGTCATTTACCGGACAAGCAGTGTCCCATGGTACAGTAGATACATGAATCTATTAAAAAAAAATTATATCTTCTATTATAGTTTGATTTGATTGCATGTAAACAAAAGAAGCTGTGTAGATATATAAGGACAGACGGCACTTTGAGATCCACAAAACCTAAAAAAAAACAAAAAAATTTTTGTTCTTTTTTTGTTTCTGAAATCATACATGCCGTAGATAACCTCTACAGTGTGGAGAAATAATACTTTTAAAAACAAGTCATCTTACTCAAGTATGTCCAAGCAAACAAGTTATTTCAAAAAAATATTATAATAATAATAATAACATATTAGCACTTGTCCACCTCAGATATGTTCAGATAGAGAATTACAGTCCCCACTAACTCACAAGCAGTTAGTCCTGCTTTTCTTAGCTGTGCACTCAGCAGGCGAAGGCTCGTCATACCAAATGCATATTTGGCAAATTCCTCTTTAAAATGAATGTAAAAGTCAGTGTCAATATGTTTCTAACTTGAGGCTGCTTTGTATAGTCGCTACATAACCAAAGCACCATTTTCTCAAAAAAAAAAAAAAAAAAAAAAAGACAAGACTTTACAAGTCTTCTGGCTGCAACCAAGGTCTTTCTTCTTCTTCCCTGCTGGGTGCACATGTTCGCTTTTGACTGCTTTTTACTTGTAAGCGCAGACACCAGTTATGTATTTGCTAACAGCTGATGTACTATTCTGTCTCCAGATTTGTTTATGCTCATTTTATTGTTGCCATATTTGACTCTTGCTGTATGGATGAAAACAACAACAAAAAAATCTGAATAAAACTATTTGATTTGCTCATGCAACCTTGTCTCTTTGTGTTTTTGATATTGGAGATTTAAATTAGCTTTTTTTTTTTTTTTTCTCATAGTCTGATTATTAAATTAGATTAAACCGTTCTTGTTTTAGGTCAGTTAGGATTATCAAAGATATCTGGATTTTAGTAATTCACAGAATAATAAGAGTGAATTTAAAATACCTATTGTTTCATAATGTTTTCCAATTACGTTTCCACCAATATTGCTATATAGTACCGTATAGTAACCATTTTAGAAAGCCAATGTGATGGTGTCACGGCTTTGCAGGCTTCTGATAGGTTACTTTACAACATCTGTTAAACGGAGGCTGACCTGATGACCTCAGGCACGCAGCTTTCTTGTGTGATATTATGGAAAAATAAAAAAAAAGAAAAGTCACTCAAAATAAAGTAAACTTAAATGAGTACAATTTTCAGATGCATGAAGAACTTGCCTTCATCTGTTGAAAAAATTATAGGCAAATAAGTAGGAAAGTATCGGCATCATGGTGATGTCAAGACATCATGGCGTTCGGGAATGATGAGGGTTTTGTGTCTCAAAGATGAAAATATTTTTGGTGTGAAATTAGCGCGTAAGTGCTAAGAAAACATTATTCTCCACTGGAATTATTCTTTTTGCTGAGGTGGGTTAAAAGGCTAGTCGGCAAGGAAAACGTCATTATTTCAAAAGCAACAGAAAACGTCAGATTGGGATTTACAGATGCAGTCAGATACAAGTATCTCAATGTCTGGAGATGTCTTAACTCCAACAAGCATGTAATAGAGAGGCTCTTCTTTAAAAAGTGACTGCATAGGGAAAATACATTATGTGGAAATGCTAAAGCTAAATTTCATCAACCTGGAAGTTGAAGCTTGGTCATGAATGGATTTTCCAACCTCTACCAAATATTAAACAAATGTCTGTAAACTCAAATTTGCAGTCAAAGTAAGTCCAGACCCAAATCCAACTGAAAGTTTGGGGGCAAAACAAAAACTGTAACAACTATAAAGTTGGTCAATACAACCCCGTTAAGCCCAAAAATGATCCATGCACGTTTTCACATTTACATTTAAAATAACATTTTAATTTTCACCAACAAGTTTCTTCTAACTAGTGAACTAGACTCTCAAACTTGAATCTGATAAAGAAAATATAAAGAGAGCTAATAATTGGGTTGATGGCAAGGTGACCTTTCAACCCAATAACGATTTTTTTTCATCGATAATTGAGCCAAGTTTAACATGCCACTTTTTTGAGTAAAGTAGAAATAAAAACAGACTGGTGATGCTTTTTCGTTGTTTAGTTATCTTGTAGAGCTGGCTGCCTCTTGTCGTCTGAGAAACAAACATTTTTAGAATACAAAAACATTTTTAAATTTACATCTACGTGAATGAAGAATTTTGTGCTGAGTCCTCGTAACGCGGAACCAGACATTTAAAATTGATTATTGACTAAATGGCAGGCCTCATTAGTTCACACGGTGAAATGCGTGTAGTAGCTGCAGCTGAGGGGCTTCCGTGGTGGGCTCTGCCCAGCCCAGTCTCATCATCAGACCCGCTGCTGATCATCAGACTGAGGGACGGGAGGAAGGACCGGGGTGCCCGAGTGACGGCTCCTTTAAGAAAACGGAACTGAGCCTCTGCTTTTTTTTTTTCTTTTTTCTTTTTGACGCGCTGAGGATGTGGGCAGGAAACGCCATGCAAGAACAGAGACGCGATCACGCTTTTTCCCCGCACCGTTGCACAACACAGCGCGATCAAAATGCGCTTTAATTCCCCACGCTGATGTCCAGGGGCGGTCGCTCTCCTCGGATCTGCTCCCCAGCGGCCCTCACCGCGCTGCCACAGCCTCGGAGGATTCGCCGGCGTGCGATTTTGACGGCCACCCGAGCGACGAGGGGAGCAGCCTTCGCAGTCTGCTCGGTTTGAACACATCGGGGCTGGAGAGCGAGATAGACGGCTAGGGAGCGAGAGGAGGCTTCGTCGAGGGGAAAAAAAAAAAAAGGAGGTGTCTGCTTTTCCTCTTCTCTCTCTCTCCCCCCCTCACCGCCACCCCTCCTTTAACCATGAGGGAGTACAAAGTGGTCGTTTTGGGCTCGGGCGGAGTCGGTAAATCGGCGCTGACGGTCCAATTCGTGACCGGCTCCTTCATCGAGAAGTACGACCCCACGATAGAGGATTTCTACAGGAAGGAGATCGAGGTGGACTCGTCCCCGTCGGTGCTGGAGATCCTGGACACGGCCGGGACCGAGCAGTTCGCCTCCATGCGGGATCTGTACATCAAGAACGGCCAGGGCTTCATCCTGGTCTACAGCCTGGTGAACCAGCAGAGCTTCCAGGACATCAAGCCCATGCGGGACCAGATCATCCGGGTGAAGAGGTACGAGAGGGTGCCCATGATCCTGGTGGGGAACAAGGTGGACCTGGAGGGGGAGCGGGAGGTGTCTTCCGGGGAAGGCAAGGCGCTGGCCCAGGACTGGAGCTGCCCCTTCATGGAGACCTCAGCCAAAAATAAAATCTCGGTGGACGAGCTGTTCGCAGAAATAGTGAGACAGATGAACTATTCCAGCGTCCCCAGCGGAGGCGACCAGTGCTGCTCGTGTGTCCTGCTCTGAAGGAGCCGCGGAGACGTGCAGAAAACCCGGGGCTTTGAGTTCAGAGCTTCAAAAAGTTGCGGCTCTGAAGGCTTTCTTCTTTACTTTTATTTTTTTTCTAAAAGTTTCCTCACTCCTCACACTGTTGTCTTATTGTTGCACAAGAACAAAAATCGACAACAGTCTATTGTGTATCATAGTCTGGAAAGTGTTTACATGACAACGTACTTGAATGTTTTGGGATTTTTTTGGTTTGGTTTTTCTTTTCTAGCTTTGTATTTGACACTTCTCTGGAAAATGTGCCTCGGTGGGAATGTCTAATTGTGAAACCTAAGAGTCATGTGTTTTCAGGCCTGTTTTTTTTTTTTTTAATTCTCTCCTTTTTTTTTTGTCCTCTCAGCTATACTGTTATTTCTTCCGGGCCGGGTTCTTCTGTCTTGGAGGTTAGTGGTGATGGTGATGATGGGTTTACTTATGCCAGATCTCCATCGTAGAGAAGCAGAGATTGCTCACCTTTTATTGCATTTTTGTTTTCTTTTTTTTTTTAATGCATAGGAGAGCTCGGAAAGCATTTTTTAAAAAAATCACCACTCAAGCCTTGCACAGCTCGCTCCAACACGAACTGTCAAGTTAAACACAAGAGGCGCAGACCCACCGCCCACTCAGATACCACATCTGAAGTCGAGTCAAGCCAATACATTCTTGTTTTGTTTTTGTTTTTTTGTTTTTTTTCTCCCTCCTCCTTTAGCTCATCCGCAGGTTTTGGTGATTTGTTATTTACTTATCTGAAACTTGCACCCAGCTGACTGTGTTCCTCCTCGGTGTGCACAAACAAGGACCTTGGTGCATTGCTGTCGCTGCATGGGGAAACACTGCGACCCCATGTCAAGTGCCTTCCCTGCTTTAAAAAAAAAAAAAAAAAAAAAAATCTCCTGTGACTGTGCCAACTGATGAGCCCTTACTTCCTCTGCAGTGCGTCCTAATGGCAATCAGAACTTTTATTTTATTTTTTTTATTTTTAAAACAGGTTTCCAGCCTCTGCACTCTGGTTTTCATTTGGTGTCAAAGTGAAATAATAGTAATAATAATAATAATAATGAAAAAAACAAAACTATTTTGCAGCCTGGATGCTGAGCTTGTAAGCAGATATCAAATTCAGGCTGTTTCCAGAGGTACTAGTCCATGAAGAACAAGCGGGATAACCTGCTGGGATCTCGGTTCTGTGAATGGCAAGCCATGTTTGTATCTATGATGTAGATTTTTTTTTTCTAAAAACAAAAAAAAAAGTGACATTTTTGACTTACTGTAATTGTATTTCTGCTTTTGGACGACATTTTCTGGCCATCCACCTGTCAGTTTGAGAGACTTGGAATACAGAACACATTTTACGTAACAGTGTGTGGTGTGTGCGTGTCTCGCCTCATTTAACTGTGTGGGTGCTGCGAAGCGTCGTTCCTCGAGGGGCTGCTGTTCTCCGACTCTCGGATGTGTCCCGACTCCGGCACACCTGAGCGACACGGCCGAGTTGCCTCCTCCCCATTAGCAGGTAATGGGTCCTGCTAATGATCTATTTATGTGGCACGGGTCAGCCGAGGCGGAGACTCGTCTGAATGTTGCAGGCCGCCTGCCCTCGAGGACCGCGGTTCGACACCTGTGTTGTGACCTTTTGACACTTCTGTGATCCTGTTGCAGGTCTTCGGCCACACACTCCATCTGCATACAATGCTCTTTATAAATTCAGATCCTTTAGCAGATTTGTGCTGTAATTTCTGGTGTTTATATAATATCACTTTTCTAAATACTAAAAAAAAAAAACTATTTCCCCATATGAAGTGAATGAGGCAAGCTTTTGAACCCTTTAAACATTTCCATACTTAAAAAAATAAAAATAAAACAAAGCAGGTCACGATGGTTATTACCTTTAACAGTAAGTCAGTTTATTTGTCAAAATATAGATGAATTTGATCTGTATTTTTCAATGCAGCGCGAAAACGGGAGAACCTTCTGCTGTCCTCTACATCGGAAACGATGCCCTAAAAAAAAAAAGAGCAATTTTTCTGGCACAGCGGTTTGAATTATTACTTCTGCTTCGACTGAAACTTCTTCTTCGGTTGGTTTTTCCAGAAATATGAAGTGTTTTTATGTATTGAACTTGAATATGTCCATTATAGTTTCTAGTTTTTACTTAGCCTTTTTTCTGCAAATACAATTTAGAGATGAAGCAGTCAGTCACAAAGCAAAAATAATGGGCATTTATTAAAAAATGCTTGTTATTATGATTAGTCCAACCTTTTGCAGCCTATAAAATCATCAACCAATTGAAGCATTTATTATTTTATTAGAACTAGGTGAGGAACATAGTTATTTGATCTAGTATTATTGTTCCTTTACTTGCTTTCGGATCTCGAACTACTATGCTGATCAAAGTAGCTCTGGCAATTTTTTTTCTATTTTAATTGTAGTAATTCAAAGAAAAACCAACATCAGCCAGGTTAAGCCCGGTCGATGCAGCATGCTGTTTGGTCACTTGTTAATTGCAGAAAATAGTTTAAAATTTGCACACTGGTATGGCAAAATTAACTTGAAGCAGGTTTTTTACAGATTGTGCATGTCGACTTCTTGACACAAATGTTTGAAATAATACTTTTAAAGAACCATCTGCATTTTGTCCCGGTTCAGTCTGCTATACAGGCTTTTAAGAAAGCGAAAATTAAGATTCACGGTCACAGCTGAACTATTTATTCACTGTATTTGCATGGAGTAGATGAACAGGCTTTTAGCCACTGGTTAGATTCAGGTCAGGATCACATCCAGCATGTTTAAAAAACATCTTTGTCCACTTGTTTGGTTAGTGCCTTTGATTCCCTGTCAGAGCTGCTTCCCCTTCTCCCCACCATATGTTTTCTTGGCTGGGAAGCGGCGAACAGAGAGGGCTTTTTATGCCCCGAGCCAAGTTCAGCCAGCCGTTCATGCTGCCAAGCGCTGCTCCAACCGGTCGTCCCTCAGCTAGGCCAGTTAGCTGCTGCTACAAGTGTCCCTCCAGCTGCAGGGCTGCCCATTTGTAGAAACACATTTCATGGCCGCGATTCTACAACGTCTAGAGACATCCTGTTGGGGAACGTCTTTACCAGGATTGCTCATCTAGAAACTGAAATTTCTGCCCATGTTGCAGAGAAGTTCAAGCTTAATCAGATTAAATGCAGAGTGACTATGCAGGAAATGTAATTTTTGAGTTTTGCTGCATACTCTTAGCTGGATTTAAATGTGGACTTTGACTGAACCGTGCTAAAAGATGAGTGCGCTTCAGCTTGTACCATTTAATTGTAGCCTTGGCTGTATGTCTGTGGTTGTCTTAGTAGATGATGAACCTCTTCTTGGGTCTGATGTTTTCTGTAGCCTCTAGCAGGATATTTCAGGGATAAGCTTACATTGGTGAGGGTTAGCATTGTCCTGCTAACCCTCATCAGCTTCCTTATTCCTGAAAAAGAAAATATCTCATAGTAGCTCGTGATGCTGCCACCTCCATTGTCACGATGGGAATTGTGCATTCAGAATGATCATTGCACTTTCCTCTTTGTATCTTCAGTGACCACTACTTGACTTGTGTCAAACTTTAAGCTTTTTTTCCAACAATGTCTTTTTTCTTGAAACTCTTCCACAAAGGATCATGTTGTCCCGTCAACAGATTCTTGCATCTGAAGTGTGGATTCTCACTACGTTACCAATTAGGTGACATCTTAATGCAGTCTGTTGACCTTGATAATATTTAGGGAGGGACATGGTAAAAATGTCAGGTTTATATAGATTTTCCTTCATTCAGATAACTTCAGTTAAAGAGGTAATGAAAAAAAATTTCATTGTTTTCTTTTACCCTTTTAAATCGGTTGCATTCATCCCGTGAAGATAAAAAATATATATTTTTAGGCATTACCAGTGAAAGTGGTGGAGTTTGCTAACTATTTTAGTTATAAAAATGATTTGAAGAAGTTCTGTACTGTAAGCGTTTTGTGTACATTGCGGTGGCATTACATAGCAACTATCTGATGTGCAAATTCATATAGGTTTAAGTCAGCAGGACTTTAGTTATAACACTTGAGTTGTCAATTTGCTATTTTTATTATTATTATATAGATTCATGCAGTCACACAGAAAATGTGTGCTACTGCCTGACAATATATTTCTCAACAGTGAAAACAACTTGTGACACTTGCCTTAGTTTCAAACACAGGCTTGCTAGATTGCACAACAAGCACAAGTCCTAGTTTTCTTACTCGTGCAAGAAAAACTCTTGCATCAGGTTTGAATCTCCATCCATCCATCCATCCATCCATCCATCCATCCATCCATCCATCCATTTTCTTACACCCTTGTCCCTCAGTGGGGTCGGCATGGGTGCTGGTGCCTATCTCCAGCCAGCGTACCGGGCGAGAGGCGGGGTCACCCTGGACAGGTCGCCAGTCTGTCGTAGGGCAGGTTTGAATCTTCGTCTTTTCAAAACAAGGGCATTCGTCTACCCTAGGAGTTGGAGATATGCCTGAAATCTAACATAATTTTTTGCTTACAGTAGAATATGACGTAGAACATTAAAGCTAAAAGCACATTTCCATTCAGTTTATTCTCTGCAGCCTGTACATTTTTAACATATAGAGTCGTCCTGCCTGCGATCTGTGCCATATCAGCGTTTCACTACGTGCAAACCCATTAGCCACAGCTTGCTATTATGTTATGCTTTGAAGCGCACAGAGGAAAGGAAGGGTGGCTGTTAGGGCACTTCCTGTGTGAATGCACCTCAGATCTTTGACATGTTGAAACAGATAACCGGTTCCTCTTTATCATGCGCTGTCACAGCCTGTCCTCCCTTGGATGAACGCGACACAGGATGTGATCTCTCTGTGGTTCTGACAATGTGTCCTGTAGTCGTTTTCAATTTGAGAGCAAATATTTGATTGAGATGGAAGCAAAGTGAAAGGACATGGAGATATGAAAAGATTTCACACATTTGAGTGAAGTGCACACGGAGAGTCCATGTGATCAGAATTGAGCAGAGAAGACAACGGGATCACGTGGTGGTAATTTACAGTAAGTCTGGTTAACCGTGAGCTGTTTGCACAAACGGAGAGAAACCATGAAACTCAGTGAGATGATGTGAACCGTCTCCAAACCACTTCCAAAAATTGCTGTCAAAAACCACTAAATCACATGCACTGGTATCAGCAGGAGAGAACAAAGTCTTCCTTCATTTCATCTCCTCACCATAGGATTTCTCTGATTTGTTATTAATAATACTGACAAACACTGAAGGGTAGAAAATATTATGATTTGTCCATAAATGAAAAAAAAGTTCAACACATTGCTTTATGTTGAAAATGTGTTGTAATAAATACAATTAAAACACAAACTGTTCATTTTTACTGTTTATAGATGTCAGCAGCAGACAGAAGTAGAAGCATGGATTTAGCAAAAATAATAGAAAGCTAAACAATATATATCTACTGCTTGAAATGCAACAATCTTCCTACATTTATCAAGGATCTATCTATCTATCTATCTATCTATCTATCTATCTATCTATCTATCTATCTATCTATCTATCTATCTATCTATCTATCTATCTATCTATCTATCTATCTATCTATCTATCTATCTAGCAAGCTAGCAAGCTAGCTAGCTATCTGTAGTAATATGGAGTTAGTTTCTTGCCAAAACATTGCATTTTGTGCTCAAGGAGAGTTTGTAAAGTATGTTTTATATATGTGCAACTTTCCAGGACAGTTTGTGAAATATGTTTTCTTTGTGTGCAACATTCTTTATTGGTTCACAACGTTTTGGCAGGAAAATAACTTGAGTTGTCTTTGGTTAATATTTAAATAATCTTGCTATTTGAAACACTGAAGTGTGACAAACATTAAAAGAAAAATCAGGAATGGGGGCAAACAATTTTTAACGCCACTGTAAATCGATAAAATCAAAATTGATCTGAAGTGTCCAAGAGTTTAACTAAGGAACCTTTGATCAGGTTTCTTAGTGAACGGGAAGTCAGGTTCATTAATCTGACTTCATTAACCTGACTTGATGAGGACGTTTTCATAAACTTCCTAGTTTATAAAAACTTGGAAGTTTATAAACAACAGTTTCCTAGTTTTTATAAAGAAGGAAGTAGCCCAGTTTATACAAACTAGACCACTTCCTTGTATGCATTGTATATATATAGTGAGGAGAACTAATGTGGCAAATATACATACAAGAGCAGCTCAAGATGAAGATTTCTGTGGCCGCATTAACTTTCTTTTTCTTATATTTGCGTGTGGCTGAAACCACAGCTCTGCCAGGAGAGGTTAGTGACAGAGATGATGCCATTTTTAATCACCTGGAGGCCAAGACTGTTGCGCAGCCGAAAGCCAGAAAAATTGTTGTCAACTTTTTGTCATCTTAAGAGAGCTAGAAACCAAACTTAGAGACACTCAGAGAGAGATGGAGGACCTGAAGTCACAAGTTCAAGGTAACAGCACATTTGGAGTTTTAATTTTTGTAAATTTTGTTATATAGAGATTGAGTAGATTTTATAATGAATATTCATTTTCATATTCTTAAGGCAACAAGGTGGCATTTGGCGTATCCTTAAGTACAGGTGTAAATGTTGGACCTTTAATACTGAGATCACACTGATCTACAAAAAAGTCTACATAAACACAGGATCATTCAACCTGGCAACAGGTAAACTTATGACAGCAATACGTTTGACCATTCTTATGTTTCAAATTCATGTGTACAAATACTTTTGAGAGTTTTGTACTGGAAGAGGTTAACGCATTATTGTGTGTCACGTAAAATAATGTGATTATGTCAAGGAGGACCTAAATGCAGTTAGAGATACAACTTTTACAAAAGGCAAAATACATTTGAGTAGAAGAAAAATAAATCTGAAAAATTTCCTAAAAAAAGACAATTTATGACAGAGACCACAGTTGTTTCTTCAACTTCCTTAAAAACTGCAAACAGATAACAAAAAATGTACCAAAAAAAAGGATCAAGAATCATTATGCTACATTAAAGCTGATCACATTTATAACAACACATTTATATCATTGAAACATAAAAAAGAACAAATTCAAAGTAGTCATTTTTGAAGGATTTTTTTACTTTGAACTTTAAAAATAATATGCAATATTACATCATCATTAAGTCACAAAACTTAAATGCGTTATTCACTCCATATGTGTTGACATAAATTACATACACCTCCAATGTCCGACTTCTACTTAAATACTTAGAGTTTTTTTTTAATGGCGTGCAGAGACTTTAAGTCAAAAGATCACCATGAACATTGCTTTGATCCTCCACAGGTATTTTCACAGATCCTGTCAAAGGAGTCTATTACTTCAGCTTCTCTGGACATAATCATTCAACTAAACCAATGGGCCTTCATCTGATGAAGAACGGAGGACATGTGGTCACTTCCTACAACCATGCTGCTGGGAACCGTTATGAGGAGGCAACCAATGGAATGACTGCAGCTTGAAGTTGGAGACCAGGTTTACATGAGGCTGATGCAAAACACCTGGATTTTTGACAATATGCACAATCTTAGCACGTTTATTGGCCACTTATTATTCCCTCTGTAAGAGTTATGAATAATTAAACAAAAGTGAAGACAAAAAATATTTGAGTTTGATTTTGGTAATGATTGTAAGAATACTTCTTGTTTTAGAGGCATATTTTAGAACAAAATTAGAATCATTTTATATTGTGTCTTGTATGTGAAAAACCTATCATTTATGCCTGTTCAAGTAAATTCAAAATCATATTTGACCTATTAAGTTATTGATATTCTTTTTTATTTAAAGCAATCTGATTTAAAGAATGTATCTAATTTTTTTGGGGGGGGGGTTTTACAGAAAATCCATTTGTTGTAAGCTCCTCTTGTGCTTTTATTCAGTTTTTTATTACAAGCAGGTGAAAATCCTGTTTTCCGTTTTCAAGAAATAAAGATCAATAAAATAATTTACTAAATTTGAGTGACTTATAATGCTTAAATTCAAAGAACCTATACCTGTCAAATTAGAAAACGTGGAGTTGACATGCATATTACAGTTCTCAGAACAGAATTCAAATTCTCAAAACTACTTTTTTAATCATTAAATCACTGTGTTGCTAGAGCACATCATAAAATAATTTCCTTCTGTATTTCAAGTTGCAAATGCTTTTGTACTTCATGCAAGTGATTATGTAAAATTTTCTGCTTTTTCCTACATTTTCAATTGCTTTTGTCATGTAAAATATAATATGAAGGTCTCTTTTGAATTGTTTCAGCTTCTACTACATTTATGCATAATTTCATTAAGTCTTGACCTGCAAAATGCTTTAACAGGTTGTCAAAATATGTCAATCAGATTTCTTTACACTTCCATTGGACTTTTTGTATATCTATCCTGAACTGATAAATTGCTCCCATGTTAATTCACGTTTCTTCAGTCTAAGTTAATGTGTGACACATTAGATCAACCAACTATCAACCAGTTTTCTAAAATGGCTCAGAGGTACATCTCATAAACCATCATCTGGCAATTATATAGTTTATGTATCCAAAGCACAACAGAATGTTACACTTCAGACAATGGAAGGACAAGGATTTGGGTGTCCTGGATCGTGTGGTCAGCAGCCAGAGAGAAGAACAGACAGAGGAGTTTATGGTTATGTTATTGTTGAGGCAGAACTGGGCTGAGGACATATGCCAGTTTCCATCACTCCAACATCATTAGGATATGATTTGCAACCCACAACAAAATACTGATGGAGTTCCTCTAAACCTACTCCTCATCCTTTATACCCTTTAGAGTAATTTTTCTCAGCAAGGAGATTTAAATGATCAGAAGACTGCACTGTAATATCTACAGACTGCATGTAGAGTTTTCCTTAAGGAGATTATTCTGTTTCATTTTCTATTTTTGTTTTTTGATTTTATGTTCTCTGCAGCCCTGTCTTTCCTTTCCGCATCACAGTGACATGGGCTGTCAACAAATTACAGTGAAAGCTTAAATGAGCATCTTGTCCAGCCTCTTGCCTTAGTATTTAGTGGACTGCTGATTCGTTCAGGGTAATGTCTTTCCTTTTGTCCGGTGATTGTTATATTCTGGTCCCTGGCTGTGAAGTCTTTTCCTCACTGTCAACTAAAAAAAACAAGATTTATCTAGATATATTTGCAGAAAGGCAAAAACAAAAACAGACACTTAAATTCAGAATCTTCATGCAATCAATAACCGACTTCCTTACAAGCAGAATTTCCTGTCACGTTTTCAGTGCTGTAGAAAACAAGTCTGATATTAATGATCTAATCTTTCTGTGTCTCTTATCATGTTTTCTGTTTTGTTCAGTTCCTTTTATCATCAAAGCATCATAAACCTAAGCCATTGAGCAAATAAAAGAATAAATGTTAGTGCAGTTATGTTTTCCTAAAGGATTACGTCTGAAGGTTTAGCGGTCAAACTATTTCACCCCTTGAGAGACCATGAGGTTTTGAAACATCTATGACCCTGTCACCATGATGTGTAAAAACCCCAGAAACCCTATGTCGACTTTCATACAGCATAAAATGAGAAAAACTAAATACTAAAACAGTATTTCTCTACTCTAACTATTCTTTATATCTTTTTATACATTAAAGAAAGCCCTGGAATAGAGATGTGTGTTAGCTGACAGCCAAATTGGAAAGATCTCTTAAGCAATTGTTGCTGTGCTTCAATCAGGAAGAGGTTAGAAGTACAGATATTCTTATGATATGCAATGACATTTCACAAATCTTGAGAAACAGGATGACCTCAATGATACTTTAGAAGTGTAGTTCGGTGGCGGTGGTAGCGCAGGGGAAAAGCATGACACACGTATTGAGGCCCTAGTCCACATGGCGGTGGTTGCAGGTTCGAATCCTGGCCTGGCGACATTTGCTGCACGTTTTCCCCTCTCTGATTGCCCTCTTTCCTGTCAAACTACTTTCAAATAAAGGCCACTAGAGCCAACAAAACCTTAAAAAAAAAGAAGTGTATTTCAATCTGGAGAGACTCAGACAGAGAAAGAAAGCGATTAAAGAAAGTTTAATGACAAACATTAAAGTCCTTTGGCGTTCAGGCCCCGGCTGGGGATGTCGAGCTGGAACTTCAATAAGCTCGATAAACATTCCTGATGCTGCATAGGAATGTAATCCCCCCGGGGGCCTGTACTGGTGGTGGCAGTCGAAGAAGGATGTGGCCTGAGAGCCAGGAGCAGAGGGTGGAGATGGGTTGATAGCAGCTAGTAAGCAGAGGAGGCCATGGCCAGGAGGTCCTTTTCAACTGGAACTTAAACGATGATTGGCCGAAGCAAGGCTTGATCCAACATTGATAGGTCAAGGGTGAGGAGAGGGAGGCACTGATTGGTGAGGCTAAAGAGTCTTCCAGATTGAATTTGCGCTGAAGCTTCTTTTGGCAAGAGGAGTAAAACTTGGTGACGTCCTGTTCATGGAGATCACAAGTTCAGGAGGCCCAGACATTCCTCTTCCTTGAAATACTCTCTGTTCATTCTAGAGGATCCCAAGATCTGCCACAGGATCTGCACTCTGATGAGATTTGTCCAGAAATCACCAAAGATATGAACTCTGAAGACAGTCTTAATGTGGAGTTTTCAGTTGACTCCATTGGATGTGGAGGATGAACTTCGTGAGCTCCTTCTCTGTGTCAACTTCATTTATCTAGTCATGAGCTACATTACGATTTAAGATCATCGAATGAGAAAAACATACTGTCCTTTGCATAAAATGTCAAATGACTTATGACAAAATTATTATTTTACTCCAAATTATCAAAGAAATCAGTAGCGGTATTGGAAGATTTAGAGATATGTAACAAGGGATATCATAGTGCATCTATGAAGGAGAGTAAATCAATAAAATTCCCAAGAGTTGGAAAAGTTTAACTTAAGAAACCTTTGACCAGGAAGCAGTAAAGAAACTAGACCACTTCCTTGTTTGTCTTGTATATATACAAGTGAGGAGAACTGATGCAGCAGAGACACCCACAAACAGAAATAGTTCAAGATTAAGATTTTTGTGGCTGCATAAACTTTCTTATTTCTCTATGTGTGTATGGCTGAAATTACCAATCAGCCAACAGGAGAGGTCAGTGACAGAGATGATTGGATCATTCAGTCACCTGGTGGCCAAGACCATGGTGCAGCCGAAGGCCAGAAAACCACTGGGCAACTTTTTCTTATCTTAAGAGAGCTAGAAACCAAACTTAGAGACACTCAGAAAGAGCTGGAGGTCCTGAAGTCACAGGTTCAAGGTAAGAGCAGCAGGTTTGGAATTTCTTCATCTGTAAATTTGATCATATAGAGATTTAACGAACTTCATAATGAACATTTTCTGTTTTTCCTTAAGGCAACAAGGTAGCATTTGGTGCATCAATAAGTGTAGGTGGAAATATTGGACCTTTTAATACCCACACCATACTGGTCTACAAAAAGGTCTACATGAACACAGGATCATTCAACCCGGGAACAGGTAAACTTATCATAGCAATACGTTTTATTATGGTTATGAATTAAATTAATGTGTATAAATACTGTTGAGAGTTTGGTATAAAGTTTTGTACTTAACATATTATAGACTGACATCTGTCACGTAGAACAGTGTGATTGTGTTAAAGAGGACCTACATGCAGACCAGGCTTAACCCAATTGTGTTTACAAATGGGGTCCAACCGACCCCACGCACGGAAAAATTGTATCGTTTGCCACAGTCCTCCACGTTTGATTCAGTCCTCACACGCACAAGGGTTAAGATACAACTTTTACAAAAGGCAAAAAACATTTGAGTAGAAAAAAACCTTGTAAGAAAAAAGGTTTTAGATGGGTTACAGTTTGATAAGAGAGTATGGAAAAAAGCTTTTCCATTTCAATTAGATAATTTCATGACTTTCACTTAAATACTTAGTTTTTTTTACGGGGTTTGGAGCTTTTAAGTCAAAAGACCACTAAATATCACCATAAAAATCATTTTGATCATTCACAGGTATTTTTACGGCTCCTGTCAAAGGAGTCTATTACTTCAGCTTCTCTGGACATAATATATCATCTAAACCAATGGGCCTGCAACTGATGAAGAATGGAGAGCAGATGGTCACTGTCTATAATCATCCTGCTGGAAACCGTCATGAGACAGCAACCAATGGGATGACTCTGCAGCTTGAAGTTGGAGACCAGGTTTACATGAGACTGTATGAAAACACCTGGATTTTTGACAATTCAAATGATCATAGCACATTTATTGGCCATTTATTATTCCCTCTGTAAGGGTTGTGAACGATTAACATCTTTTATTAAAACTAAAAGGACAAAAGTGAATTAGAGTTTGTTTTCAGTAATTATTAGTAAAAATACTTCTTGTTAGAGGCATATTTTAGAACACAATTAGAATCTGTTTATATTGTGTCTTAAATGTGAGAACCTATTCAAAACACCTGGATTTTTGATAATGGAGGTGATCATAGCATCTTTCTTGGCCATTTATTAGTGTTCCCTCTGTAAAGGTGGTGAACAATTATAGTAACTTAAAAGGCTTAAGTTAAAGACAAAAGAACTAAAGAAATTGATTTCCGTTATATTGCTTAGCAAAAACAATATATCTTGAGGCAGATTTTAGAGAACATTTTAATCTGTGCATATTATGTATTAAATGTGAGATAAAATGTGATGTATGCATGTTCGAGTCAATTCAGAATCATCCATGACCTATTAAATTAATGGTAATAACTAAATGTTTAGCTTTCAAATTAAATACGCAAAGTCTTTTAAAAAATCTGTGTAATTTTTTGGGAAAATCTATTTGATGCTTTTATTCTGTTTGTTTTGTATGAGCAAGTGGAAATCTCATTTTCTTTTGGGGAAATAAAAAAAAAGTATTTGCAACATTTGAATGACTAATAATTCTGAATTACGAAAAAGTCATACCAGTTAAATAGGAAAATATGGAGTCAACATGTATATTAATCAAAGATTCTCACTCTTACTAAGCTCAGCCATGTTTGTTAGTATAGCACCAGATAAAATGCTAAGGCAGAAAGCATGTAACAAGTTAAAGAAGTGGTCCAAAGTCTCAATAAATAGAAAGATATATTGTTTATAATATAAGTTTACATTTTCTGTAGTGAATCATACATGGTAATTGGGGACAAGAAGAAAAAATGCACAGACAGTCATTCCTTTTTTGTAATCCATTTATTCTTTTCACCTGTGCATGTGTTGGACTAGTTTCCTTAGATTAGTGTTCGTTCTGAAAAAGCTAACACAGCACATCACTCTGAACACACCATGCACTCTCTCAAATATGGTGGTAAATATGGCATAGCATAATAATAATAATAATAATAATAATAATAATAATAATAATAATAATAATAATAATAATAATAATAATAATAATGCTTTTAGTGTTTCAGTCATTTGTCACCCATGCTGTGCAAATATTTTTTATTGAATTATTTCATGTATTGAAGACTTTATTTTAACAGCTTTTGAGGCAATTTAGAAAATGACGTTTTCACATCATTGTGTAAAACTGAAAGGAACTTCACCACAAATGGATTTTCAAAGAATGAAACAGGTTTTTGCAATGAAAGAAATTTGTGTCTTTATTAGACTGTAAAAATAAAAGCACAAGATGAGAGTACAACAAATGGATTTTCAAAAAACGAAAAAAGAAATGATTTTTTTTTTACTTTAAAAAGTAAGTGTATAATTACCAATAACTTACTAGGTCAAATATGATTTTGAATTGACTTGAACATCGTTTCTCACATTTAACACACATTATGCACTGATTCTAATTTTGTTCTAAACTATGCCTTGAACAAAAAGTATTTTTACTAAGCATTACGACTGAAATTAAGCAATTTTTTTCTCCTCACTTTCATCCATTTAGATTTAATACAAAGGTGTTATTTGTTCACAACCTTTACTGAGGGAATAATAAATGGCCAATAAATGTGCCATGATCATTGTAATTGTCAAAAATCCAGGTGTTTTCCATCAGTCTCACGTAAACCTGGTCTCCAACTTCAAGCTGCAGAGTCATCCCATTGGTGGCCGTCTCAGGACGGTTTCCAGCAGCATGGTTGTAGACAGTGACCATCTGCTCTCCATTCTTCATCAGTTGCAGGCCCATTGGTTGAGTTGAATGATTATGTCCAGAGAAGCTGAAGTAATAGACTCCTTTTACAGGAGCCGTAAAAATACCTGTTGATGATAAAGCAATGTTCATGGTGACATGGGGGGGGTTACTTTAAAACTTCAAAAAATAATAAATCATGGATGTATTTAAGCATATGTCCTGATAAGACCTGACTGAAACTGAAAAGTGTTCTTTCTTTAAACTTACATCTAACAGTAGCCCATCGAGAGAGCACTGGATATTATTTAATAATTTCCACATTTAGGTCCTTCTTGATACATTGACACTACTTTATATAACCTCTGACAATATGTTAAACATTTTCAAGAACAAAAATATATTTCAAACTCTCAACTAATCTCACTAATTTGATTGATAAGCATAATCAAATGTGTTACTGTGTTAAATTTACCTGTTCCCACGTTGAATGATCCTGTATTTACGTAGACCTTTTTATAGACCAGTGTGGTGTGGGTATTAAAAGGTCCTATATTTTCACCGTCGCTTATGGATGCACCAAATGCTACCTTGTTGCCTTAAGAGAAAACATGAAAACATAAAAATGAATGTTCATTATAATGCTTTAAAATTTATGGAAGAGGATACTCCAAATCTGCTGTTCTTACCTTGAACTTGTGACTTCAGTACCTCCATCTCTTTCTCAGTGTCTCCAAGTTTGGCTTCTAGCTCTCTTATGATGATAAAAAGTTGCCCAATGGTTTTCTGGCCTTTGGCTGTGCCATGGTCTTGGCCAACAGGTGACTGAATGATGCCATCATCTGTATCACTTACCTCTCCTGTTGGCTGAGCTGTGATTTCAAGCACACACGCATAAAAGAAGAAAAATGTAACCACAGAAATCTTCATCTTGAACTGTTCCTGCTTGTAGTTGTCTCTGCTGTAAATTCTCCTGACTATATATACAGTTCAAACAAGGATCTTAGTTAAACTTTTCCAACTTTTGGTAACTTCACAGAAGTTGTTTTTAATGATTTACAGTGGTGTACAAAATTGTTTGACCCTTTCCTGGTTTTTTCTTTGTTTTGCCACTTCAATGTTTCAGCTGTCCAAAACCAATTTAAATATTAATCAAAGACAACACAAGCAATATGGAGATGATTTTCCATGGAAAATTGCATTTTGCATTATTTTATAGTCAATACAGTTTTTAAAACATATGGAGAATTTGTGAAAATATGTTTTACTTGTGTGTTTTTCTTGTGTGTAGTGCCCTTCATTGGATTTGCAATGTTCCAGCAGGAAAGTAACTCCATCTTACTTGTGCTGTCTTTGACTATTGAATTGGTTTGATTTTCTGAAACACTGAAGAGTAACAAATATAAAACAACAAAATCATGAAGGGAGTGTGAGTGACCCTTGCTCTCAAACCTTGGTTCCAAGAGGAGCAAACAATTTTTAACACCTCTGCAAATCATGAAATAGAAAACATTTCTGAGGTTTCCAAGAAGAGTTGCAAAGTTTGACTAACAAACCTTTGATCTGGTCATTTTAAGAACCTGTCAACTTCTTTGCTTTGTATATGAGAGGAATTGCAGGAGAGACTGACATGCAACCAGTGAATTTCTCTGTTAGTAAGCTGGTGGCCTGTGGAAGAGCTGTTGTGTTAACGCAACACCCCTTTGTTTTGCAGCACCATATCTCAAACTACTACACCATAGCAAATGTATGGAAGCCCATTTTGGGCACTCTGATGACCAGACTTTTTTGCTTCAACAGTGAAACTCATGAGTGCTCTGAAGGGAAAAGATAGACAATGAAAATTTGGAGATGTGTCAGGGGGAAAAGAGGAACATAGTCTTCAATATTTTATGCTTTTGTTTTGTGGATGCTCTGAAGCAAAAACGTTGACAGCCATATAAGATAATGTGTGTAATACAATATAATAGATATTTCAATTTTGTGAGAAACTCAGACTGATAGACTACACTGAAGGAGTTTTTATTTATTTATTTATTTTATATATATATATATATATATATATATATATATATATATATATATATATATATATATATATATATATATATATATATATATATATATATATATATATATATATATATATATATATATATGCCTTTCTGCCTGCAGACGTGTGGATGAATAACTCTGGTCTTGGAGGGAGCAGTGGAGAAAAGACCTCACATTTCAGGGACCAGAATAGAATAAACGCTCTGCCTCCGCGCTGATCGCTGAGTAGGAGGACACAGACAGACACTGAGGTGTTCAAAGCTCCCCCTACATTCATCAACCCCTCGTCTACATTTTCAGTCTCTGGACTCGTACACTTAGACCTGTCAATGAATGATGACTACAGCTGAAAACGTTTTTGTCTTGGAGCTTATATATGAATAAAACAACAGTTATCATTTGCTGTGAGAAGGTATTGAGCCTTGAAGACTGCAGCCTTTTCTTTTCATTTTGGACCTCATCTCTCCTCTTTGTCCACAAGAGGGCAGGCTTGTGCAGCTGATAGTCAACAATGGTTGCAGAGATGAGACACATTTTGATTCTTGATCTTTTTCTTGGTAAACTGTAATACATGACTCTAAAATTGACAACTGAAGCAATTTCAAATTCTTACTTTGTCCAGCTTACACAAACTGAATGTTTTTTTATTTTTCCTCCTGTGTTTGTTAGCATTATCATTCAAAAAATTTAATATGTCAAGCAATTTGTAACACATTCTGTGAATTATGTCAAGACCTGTAAACTCTGAACTTACAAAGTGATAAAACTGATTCCTTTTATGATAAAGAGAAAAAACACGTTGGATACTGGGGAGCAGGATAAAATGAGTGTTATTGGGGTTTCCCAATCAGAACACAAACCAATTCTGTCATCTTATGGATAAGACAATAAGATGGAAAGAGTTTCTGGTTTAGCTACACATTTTGGTAAAGTGGTTGCTAACACTTTCATGTGCAGGACTCATAAAGAAATGATTGTTTTCTTTGTAACTGATGTATCCACAACTACCTGAACGAGTGGTTCATTTATAAAAAAATTTTCACTTTTGCCAGTAGCGGCTGTCTTTGATCCATTACGGTAAGACAAAACAGACATACATTAGACTGTTAGGTCCCACGAAGAGGTGCTTGATAATTCTTGTCATATCAAATTAAAAGCAAAAAACCTAATGCCAGTTCCTACACAATATAATTCTACAATAAATGCTAAAAGCACTAGCTGTGCACAGAGTTGAGAAGGTTTAACAGTGACCCAGAAAAGATGGTGTTAACATATGCAAGCCAAAGCCTTGTTGCAGTCGAAGACTGTGAAGAGGAAATAAAGTCTCAAATTACGGAAACAATTTACTAAACTGGATTCCACTGCTGCTTCGGGTGCTGAAAACAAAGAATAATCTGATATCATGGGGAAAAACCTGTGATAAAAATAGACTTTTCCTGGTTTACACTAAGATCCACCTAAACATACAGGCCGAACACGGAGAGCACTGATAAGAGATGCAGCCAAGAGACCCATGATGACACTAGATGAAATACAGAGATCCACAGTTCTGTCCAAAGGACAACTATGGCCCTTACCACAGGGTCTGCGTTTCATTGGCTAATGCCCATTTGACGTCACTGCGCAGCTGTCACGTCGGTTACCGTCTCACAAACTCATGCTAATGTACAGTATAGATTATCAGGCCGACAGAAAGTTTTTGCGTCAGGACTCGAAAAAAAATGGTTCTCCGTCAGTGGGGTATCTGTACAGGCGACGTCAGGTATCCTGATCGTGTTTGTGGAACTAAAATTCATAGATTTCCAAAATTTGAAACGGAAAGCCTTGCTTGGATTAACGCTTGTGCATGACCGCATTTGCAGCTCAACCGCAGCTCAACCGTCATAGGATCAATAAGAACAAAGGATTATCTGCTGGCGTAAGTATTATTGCTTTGCTTTCTTTGTGTTTAGTGAATGAAAAAAATAAAGTCAATAATAAACACATCCATTATGAAAACCTTTTAGACAAGTACAGCATAATGGCAGTATCGATACAACTTCTACATCCTGAAGCCTGTCTGTTACAGTTTTACGTTAGCTGAACAGATCAATATGCAATGTGTACCGTATCTGACATACATTAAAGATTTTATTTCACCTGAAAAGGCTTTTTACTAAACTGTAATCGTGTTAGCCACGCTAGCACCGAGTACCGAGTATCAGGCCTAGGCACACTGAAACATTTGCAAACAGAAATCAGTCATTTCAAAAGTAACCCTCTAAACCATGAATGCCTGACTTACCTTACAAGAACAGTAGGCATCAGTGATCTTGTCCACAGCTATATTTATGCTGAGGGTCTGAGGATCTGCTGTTTTCCTCATCAATCGGTAGCATTTAGCTGCAACTCGCACAATGTTGGAGGCATTGTGTGGCTCAAACACCGTGATGTCGTCCAAATAAGATGATATGAACTTGTTGGTTCCTCTGTCCATTGTCGTGGCTGATATTTTTTGAAAACCCGGCAGAAATCCAACAATAATCCATTCAGAAATACTCTGTAGAGAGTCAGTTGAAACGAAATATGCCATGTTTAGACATAGAAACTAAGTCCCACGAGGGATGGATGGATGGATGGATGGATGGATGGATGGATGGATGGATGGATGGATGGATGGATGGATGTTTTCTTTTCCATTTGCATTTGCTTTATATTTATACCCTTCTTTCATGTTTTCTTCTGCATGTTTGCTGTTTTCTGAACCTAATATCAAAAAGATCCGATTTTTCTAACATCGGACCTGGTAATAAATTTAATTCTGACGGTAATGATTAGTATTTAGCAACTAAAGTGCCTTAACAAGTAACCAAACATGAGCCTGTGGATGATCCATTCTTTTCAAAACTTTTGGTGATTGAATCTTTAAATAATACATCAATTATTTGTTACTCTGTTACACTGTCAGAACTATTCGCTTCAGTATTGCTTAGCTACAGTAACATTATGAGCATGGCTGACCTCAGTAAGAGTGACCATCTCTGATTAATTTACATGTTCAGAGCAGATCCAGTGGAATGGCAAGCAGAGTGGTCATGTTCTCTTGAAGCTGCAAGTGGCTGTCTAAGATTTGATTAGTTGTAAGTTTTGTATCTTTACTCTTGAAGAGCTTAAGGTCAGTAACCTCAGTTGGCAACTAAATGAAAAGTACGAAGAACCCCTTAAAGATATTAATCCTTTTTAGAGATTTGCAAATACTAATAGAGTATGACTTTGCTATGGAGGCAGAGAT
The DNA here is from genome assembly GCF_904066995.2 of Poecilia reticulata. Classification (NCBI taxonomy): domain Eukaryota; kingdom Metazoa; phylum Chordata; class Actinopteri; order Cyprinodontiformes; family Poeciliidae; genus Poecilia; species Poecilia reticulata. The sequence goes on along the minus strand of NC_088846.1, from coordinate 13,859,197 downwards.
ACCCTGGTGTCATTGAACATGCCAGAAAATAATCCACAGAAGAAAATATATAAAGATACACCTGGGGAACGTGCTTGTTAACATCATGAAAAACATTTCTTTATATCCTTATTTATCAGCTCATATTATTTGTGTGCCTCCTTACTTTTTTCCTTTTTTCTATAAATGTGTTGTTCACTTAATTAAAACAAACCATTCATGTTGATAAAACTGCAAAAGGCTTTTTGTGTTTCAGAGTCATTTGTCACCAATGTAATGCAAATATTTTTTATTGGGTTTTTCATTTCTTGAAGCATTTAGAAAATTACATTTTCACATCCTTGTGTAAAACTGAATAAAAGCATGAAAGGAGCTTCAACACAAATGGTTTTTCAACAAAAGAGACAGGTGTTTGCAATGAAAACAATTGTCTTTATTAGAGTTTAATTGGTCAAACATGAATGATTGTAAAATGTCTTTAATTGCATACATCAGATCACCTCACATTTAAGACATAGCACACACAGATTCTAATTTTATCCTGATATCTGTCCCCATAAGTACATATTACCCTAAATATTATCACTGAAATAAATCAATTTCATGTGTATGTTAGCTTTCATTCTTTTAGCATTTATTTTAGTAGTTTTGCAGGAACCTTACAGAGGGAACAATAAATGGCCAATAAATGTGCTGTGATCATTCGGATTATCAACAATCCAGGTGTTTTCACGCAGTCTCATGTAAACCTGGTCTCCAACTTCAAGCTTCAGAGTCATCCCATTGGTTGCTGTCTCATAACCATTTCCAGCAGGATGGTTGTAGACAGTGACCATCTGCTCTCCATTCTTCATCAGTCGCAGGCCCATTGGTTGAGTTGATTGATTGTGTCCAGAGAAGCTGAAGTAATAGACTCCTTTGACAGGAGCCGTAAAAATACCTGTTGACGATCAAAGTGATGTTTATGGTGACCTTTGGAGGTCTATTGACCACATATGAGGTTTGAACAACTTCTGGAAAAAACTTTTAAATTAACTTTGTAATGTAATGATGATGTAATATTGGATACTATTTTAAAAGATTTAGTTAAAAATGCCTTAAAATAATTTGCTGGAATTTGTTCTTTGTTCATTTGTTTCAATATGTTTGTATTCTAAATGCAATCATAATCCTTAATCTGATTAAGGATTATGAAAGTACATGTAATTTACCACACACAGATGTGCTATGCAATGCTAAAACTGTTAATAATCTTAGTATAGAATACTTTCCTAACCTCTTCATAGTTTTTCCCTGTCAGAAAACTGTTTTTTGACTTTTTTTTTATCCTATTTTTATTTTACCCCGTCTTAGATTTCCTGCTTCTCAAATTGTAATTTCTAGTTTTTATTTAGGTCCTCCCTCATAATAACACTAATTTGCTTGAAAAACAATAATTTTGCCTCTTCAAGTACAGCAAAATACTTCAAACTCTCATTATTTGTAAACTCTAATTTGATTAATAAGCGTAATCAAATACATCTCTGTGATAGGTTTACCTGTTCCAGGGTTGAATGATCCTGTGTTTGCGTAGATCTTTTCGTAGACCAGTGTGATCTCAGTATTAAAAGGTCCAACATTTTTGCCTACATTTATAGATGCTCCAAATGCTACCTTGTTGCCTTAAGAAGAAAGATGAAAAAAAGTGTTCATTATAATATTTACTTAATGTCTCTATATTAAAAGTTGCAAATGAGAAAACTCAAAATCTGCTGCTCTTACCTTGAACTTGTGACTTCAGGACCCCCAGCTCTTTCTGATTGTCTCTAAGTTTGGTTTCTAGCTCTCTTAAGATGACAAGAAGTTGCCCATTGGTTTTCTGGTCTTCGGCTGCACCACAGTCTTTGTCACCATATGACTGAATGGTGCCATCGTCTCTATCTCCTGTTGGCTGAGCTGTGATTTCAGCCACATAGAAGAAAAAGAAAGTTAATGCAGCCACAGAAATCTTCATCTTGAACTGCTCCTGCTTGCAGGTGTCTCTGCTGCATAGTTCTCCTCACAATTGTATTTATACAATTCAAACAAGGGAGTGGCCCATGTTGTTTTTTAACATTCTTAACAAAATCTTTATTCAGAACAAGAAACATTCTAAAATAAAAAAAAAAAAAACCCCACCAAGATACAGATCAACACAGAGAAACAGCCATGTCTCCAAATGATTACAATAACTTCTACATCACAATCAATTTTAAATCTGTGTCTTATAAACTCATTTGAAAAAAAAGACATAATGTAGAGGTTTGAAATTAATTTCTTTATATTTTGGAGGGAGAGAAAACCCCAGATATTTTTTATTTTACTTGATTTTTCTTTTCATTCATCTCCATAAATTTCCTTCATGACCAAACCAGATTGTTTTAGTTAAATCTTGTCTTTAAAAAGTTATTGCTACAATTTTTATGAAGTAACTCTAATCCATTAGTATTTTGTAATTTAGCTATTGGGTTGGTTTTATACATTTTTAAGATGAACAAATGCACTTACTATCTTTTTTTATTACTTTGTTACAATCAGTTTTTGCACAATTTAGATTATATTTCTTAACAAAATATATTCATATTCATACAGATTGAAATTAACATCCAGTAAATGAGTGACGGCCAGAAAGGTGAGAGCAAACCGAATCTCATGATTACTTTCAAGAACAGATTGGAGCCATTTCATTTAAAAACCCCGTTATTTCAAAATCTATCCCTTTAACTTTTCCATCTTTGTTATTTTTAACTGTTTCTGTTTTGATATAGAGATGTTTATGTCTAGAGATAAAGTTAAACTTTATTGAGTTCCTCAAAAACCTTTGGAGTTATTGATTGAATGTGGTAAATAAGCTTTGATAAGGTCCCCACTGAGTAGAGAGTGGTGTAAAACCACTGGATTTAAAAACATGGACTGGATTAATTCTGTATACACAAAATGTTTTAATAATAAATAATTCTACACAATCCACTGACATTTTTTTTTGCTATTTTCATCTGTAGCAATTGGGTCAGACCCCAGCGCCATCTTGTGATGTAATGAGGGTAAGTCAAAATGTAAATGCAGTTTTGGAAGAAGCTATAAAGTGATGACGAAGAAGGTGGTTTTGATGAAGGACTGCACTCCTATTTTTTGAGCCATGCAGTTCAGAAAACAATAATGAATTCAACGTTTCTATGGAGGAAGGGTCTGAAGTGTTGGAGCTGGACATTCATCACCTCCAAATGAAAAAATGGAGGTGTGATTGTTTTAGCATAAACAGATCTATGCTAAAATAACCACAGGTCTGAGCCTAACACTATCTTTATCTAAACTATCAGATGTTGTCAGAAGGATATATATTTTTTCCATTTTCTTGCATTTCTGCCTTCAGACATGTGTGGATGAATCCCTCTGATCTTGGAGGGAGCAGTGAAGAAAAGACCTCACATTTTAGGGACCAGAATAGAATAAACGCTCTGCCTCCGTGCTGATCGCTGAGTTGGAGGATACAGACAGACACTGAGGGTCTCTCAAATTCCCCTAAATTCATCAACGCTTCATCTCCATTTCCACAGTACTTCGATATGTTGACCTGTGAATGACTGACAGTTACAGCAAGGCCTTATCACTGAGATTTTAAACTTTAATATTTATAGTTGTTTGTGGGGATGTATTTGTAATTGAGTGTCTCATTTATGAAGGTAGGTTTGGTTTAGACTACCGTAATTAAGATTTACGTTGCTTGATAGTCAGACATTGAAATTTCATTTATTTTGTTTGGGAAGCCTGCTTTTTCTCCTCTGCCCACAAGAGGGCAGGCATGTGCATCTGAGGCTGAGCAAACATTAAAGTCTCCATCTGCATATCTGTTCCAGGAACCTTTTCCTGGAGCCAGTATCACCCCGCTGCCTTTCCACTGCATTTACAGGATCAAAACGAAATAACCAGGGTGGAATGGCCCTATTTGGGATGCAGTGAGTTTCATTATAAGGAACTTTTGGATGGAGATTTAATGAGGGAGAGGAATAATGTCAACATTTGAATTCAGTCTTTCACAACAAGAAACGGTATGATAAATGAAGATTTATGGGGGAAAAAGATTTCTGGTATCAGAAATGCCCCTTTTGCTTGTTAACTGTCTCTGACTTTGGCTTTAACCGTTTATGTATTTCCTCACATTTTCCCACTAATAAAAAAACAGCATTTAAATGCATTTCATTTAAACTGAGCATTTACTAAAATTGGGGAAAAACTCACCAGGCAACAAAATACAAACTAAAAAAACATTTTGGACAATGTTTTTTGGTTTGTTTTCAAAGCAGAAGTGGAGGTACTCTGAATAGCCTGTTGTGCATATAATTTTGAAAATCTGGTTTTAAGGTCTACCACAATACATTCAAAACTGTTTTTTTTTAAATAAATTATACAATGAGTTAAAAAGCAGCATATTTTATTTTCTGACTGAAATATTGTAATTCTCATACTGTTACTACCATCATAGTTTAAGAAATTATGCCTTTGGTGGTTTTTCTGACTGCATTAGAGAATAAAAGAATCAGACAAAACTGTGCATTACCATAAACACAAAGTGTTAATCCATTTGTTCTGTTATTATGTTTTTGCTAGAAAGTGAATCTCTTAACATCCATTATTATGTGTGTTTGATTTTCAGCCAGCTTGACTTTCTTCCTGCAGAAGTCACACTGTGTGGGTGAATCCCTCTAGTCTTAGAGGAAAGGGTAAAGAAAAGACCTCTCACATCCAGGCACTGAAATAGACCAGAAGCTCTGATTCAGTCTCTCACACGGCACAATGAGTGGGAGGGAACAGTGGATGCAGCGGTGCTCACTGCTCCCACACATTTTCCAGCATCTTATTTTTTTTAGCACGTGTTCAAATGTTCAGACCTGAAAGATATGTGCCTGATAGTTTGGCTGGTTTACGTATTTATGTGTAATTCTGGAAAGCTTTAGAGTTATTTCTTTGATTATAATTTGTAATGTAATGCTTATAACATTTTGTGTCTTCAGACTTGATATGAAGCTGTGAATCAGATTGTTTTTCCAATAAATGGCATATTCTCTGTGTGCCCACAAGAGGGCAGACAGATACAACAAATAAATAGTTGGTATCCTGTTTTACAGTGTTGGGGAAAAATAGATAATTCACCTTTTTTAACTGGAGTATTAATATGAAATAAAAATGTTATTTTCTTTACTAAGCTCCAAAGGTACGTCTTACCTTTGTGTTCAAAAACCCTCAATAGATTCTAGACTGTCATGACTTGCAAAGTGCAAAGTTATCCTAAGATTACCAAGGTATTCTAGAGTCAAACCCATCTGTGAGGTCAAGCATCCGACAGTAAAATCCTGGCCAGAAGTGGGTTGTATATTTGCACTTGCATCCCAAGAAGATCAGCAGATAGATAACAGAATGGCTGAAACATAAATAAATGTAGGTGTAATGGAAAAGTCAAAAGTCCAGATTTGAGCTGGTGTGACCTTATTAGGGCTGAGAATACCAAATGCTCAAACAAAACTCAGTCTATTTACTGAAGGGATATTCAAACGAAAGTGGACCAAGAGTCCTCTCCAACGATCTAAGAGTCACACAGAAACAATTTCTGTTGCAAAGATGTATTGAGGTGTATTTCTTTTTTTTTCTTTTTTTTTTTTGCTTTTGCCTGCTTATTCGGTAAATAACGACTCTGGAATCTGCTGTGGATGTTTGTGCACTAAATAATAGAAAACAATGAATCTATAAAATATATCCAAATTACAAATAAGACACATAAATCAAAGACATTGCTCTTTCCTTTCTCATGACTGGAGTTTTACATGTAATAGATAGCATGCATAGACTGTTTAATCTTTTGTATTTCAATTCATAATTTCTGCACCTATGAATGCATTGCATTGAATAATGGATCATAAAGGATGTGGACAAAGGCAGAGTAGAAATGGCAAGACAGAAGGTCAGGCAGAGGAACCCCACTGGGCCCCGAGTTGGACACACAACAACCCAGACGCTGAATTTCTGCGCTGGCTGGCAGTGACTAGAGAGGCCTGGCTGCTAAGAGGCAAACCTGGGTAGCAGAACAGATTTTAGGTCGTTGAAGAGAAAATGAATGGCAGATTCTGCATGTGGGAGTCAATAAAGACTGGCAGAGAGTTTACATTGGAGCAACCAGCCCAGGACTGAACACTGAGGCTGGAAGAATGTCAGCAGACTAGATTTAGCGAAGCACAAAGATGGAAAACTGCTACAAAACCATTCACTGCATCAGAGAGGACCTTTAAAATATCTGATGAAATCCAACTGGACTATTACTTTTGGTCATTTAAAAGTGACATTTGCCTTATACAAGCACCCTAACAATGCACAGTCTCAGTCAATGGAATGGATATTGTTGAAAAGTTATTTCGAACTACACACAGACTGATGTTTTCAAGTCTATGTTTTTGTTATTTATGATGATTTTTTTCCACTTATAGCTGGTGAAACCGCAGCATTTAGAGCAGATGAAGAGAGAGCTGAGCCAAAAAGCGAAGCTCTCGATTTACCGGTCGATCTACGTTCCCACCCTCATCTATGGTCATGAGCTTTGGTTCATGACCGAAAGAACGAGATCACGGGTACAAGCGGCCGAAATGGGTTTCCTCCGCAGGGTGGCTGGGCTCTCCCTTAAAGATAGGGTGAGAAGCTCGGTCATCCGGGAGGGACTCAGAGTAGAGCTGCTGCTCCTCCACGTCGAGAGGAGCCAGTTGAGGTGGCTCGGGCATCTGGTAAGGATGCCTCCTGGACGCCTCCCTGGTGAGGTGTTCCGGGCACGTACCACCGGGAGGAGGCCTCGGGGAAGATCCAGGACACGCTGGAGGGATTACGTCTCTCGGCTGGCCTGGGAACGCCTTGGGATTCCCCCGGAGGAGCTGGAAGAAGTGGCTGGGGAGAGGGAAGTCTGGGCCTCCCTTCTGAAGCTGCTGCCCCCGCGACCCGACCCCGGATAAGCGGAAGAAAATGGATGGATGGATGGATGGATACAGACTGATGTTTTCAAGTCTATGTTTTTGTTATTTATGATGATTTTTTCCACTTATAGCTGATGAAACCGCAGCATTTAGAGCAGATGAGTGGAGTCAGCACCTCAAAGTTTGAAGCCATGATACTCAGCTAGAATAAGGTTGGGGTAAGTCAGATCAGTTCAATAATCTTGGCGCCTTGGTTCATGAGTGAGAGGAGGATAAAACAAAAGAAATAGATTCTTGACACAAATGGCTAAAATGAGTTTCCTCCGTAATGTTGCTAAATTCACCGCATACGAGTTCATTTCTCATCTCATCTTAAAGTCGGGGAGGTTTGGATATTGGAGCAGGTTCATTGCTGCTTCACTTTCTCTGCAGGTCCGGTTGGGAGGAGCCTCCAGCACAGAACCAGAACAAATAAGAGGAACTATAAATCTCTTCTGGTCTGGGAACTCCTTTGGAAAGGCTGTCGCTTGGGAGAGGAATATCTGTGTTTCCCTCATGGACCTGTTGGCCTCACATCCTGATCTTGGATAAGCGGAAAAGAACAGATACATGAATGTTTAAATCGATCAATGAATGTTCTTGAATGGTCTTAACTCCTCTAAAAAAAACAAAAAACAAAACACGTTCCTAAATGTGTGTATTCACAGCCGACCTGAATACCTTTAACCGAGTTTCTGTCAGCACTTAATGAATCACTCAGGGGAGAGCGCGGGGTTGTATCAAGTTTTGACCTGTTATAACATCTGTATCATAAAGATATGTCTAACAAGTAAACATAAATATCCGTGTTGCTTTGATCACCTTCCACTGCAAATGTGCAACGTTGTCAAGCTGGCCCTGGAAGAAGATCAAACAAAAGCCTTTGTCTTATAAATGGTCATCTAAAAATAAAGGCGTTACAGGTATGGCATGCAGAGCCGTCCCTGGCCTCCTCTCTGTTATATCCTTTCATAACGTTTGTGGGTCAAGTTTATTTGTGTGCGTGTATCCGTGTGTGTGTGTGTGTGTGTGTTTGGCTTGCTTTGTCGGAGAACATGTGAATGATGTGGTGATGCATGCAAAACGTGTGAGGATAATACTCTAAATCGCTTCATTAGTCCTTGTGTATTATAGGAACGCTGCAACCAAACAAAGCCTGTGCCGTCTTACGTGGCCGGCACTGATTTGTACCCGCACACAGACGTATGAAGGGCAACGTATATAGAAAGGGATTTGCTATCTAAAGCAGGGGTCCCGATCAGTCTATCCGAAAAATGTACCTCAAGGCAGCGTGTGGTGAGACCTCAATGCAGAGATTGAGAGAGGGGGGCCAGGAGAGGATCGCTGCCCTAGTTCCAACCTGGAGAGGCAGGGGGCAGGAGCCAGGTCACACATCTCAAACCCCACCAGCTGGTTTTCAGAAAGTGTTGGAGCGCACACACACACACACCTCAGGAGCAAGCAGAAGCAGGAGCAGAGTGTTGAGGACCATCCTCGGGACCAAGCCAGTTTGCTTCCAGGAGCTACTCTTCCTCATGACTGCACAGTCTACAGGTAGGGTTCCCTGTTGGGGAACTATGAACATGTGCTTCATGCCTTTTGTGAACAGCATAATTTTACACTAACTCCCCAAATTACCATAATATGATTAAGGAGTTTCAAGGTGTACCGAACAAGATTCGATGAAATCACATCAACATGAGTTTTCTTCCTCTGATTAAAATAACTCGACGCCTGTTTGAATATTCTCTCTGTCTGTTTGTGTTATTCATGAGTCACTGGTTGTTCAAATGAAACTTTGATTCTGCTCAGGATCCTGTTAAATGCCTAATGCTTTCATCACTTCTTGACAAGATCCTGTCTAGCTCAGTGAAATCCCCTGGTTCTCCTGGATAATAAATCTGCTGTTTAATGCATGACGCCGCCACCAGACCGCCTGCGTTCCCCTAACTTCAGCAGGTTTCCATAGCATTAAGGAAATGAAACTGACTTTATGCCCTTTAGAACATCGTTTTAAAAGAGCTGATTATAAAAGCAAATAGGAAATGTTCATAATCTGCTGCATTGATTTGGAAAAGCTTAGATTTTGGATTTTTAGTGTAAAATCTTCATGTTGAATAAAAGGATCAGCCAAACGTCTTGATCTTAACCTCAAAAAGGCTGAAACATCTCCCGATGTAAGATATTTAGTCATTTTTCTACAAAGAAATTCAAACCAGTCAGATGTAACGTAATGACCACCTGTATGTCTCATAATGTTGTTGGTCGAACTGTGCTGTGGTGTCTGGGCCCAACATGACAACAGCAGGTGCTCCAGGTTATAAAGGTGAGGCTTCCTGTCTATCATTTGTTTGTCCAATGCCCCTCAAAGACTCTTTACTATCTAGGTTGCAAGTCAAGTCAAGACCTCAAACCCAATGTCCTCCAAAAATGTAGAAACTATTTTTGCTTTGCGACAACTTTATCCGACTAAAAGGGAAACCACTTAACAGTACGCACCTTACTGACAAAATTAAATACCAAGGTTGTTGGGATTGGAAACGTTGAGATTCTAAACATTTTTTAGATATAACAGCCTTTTAATTGTTGTCACTGGGCAGGTTAGGTCAGACCAAGCCACGTCCTTAAAACAGAGGTTTTATTAGGTTTTACTATTTCAGGGAATGTCTGTGTCCTGAGTATCATACCTTGCCTTGACTATCATCTCTTCAAGCGTCAGGTTGGGCACTGAGCAGATAGACATGGAAATGGGAAAATACAGATACATCTGTTCAACAATCCTGCACAGGCACAGAAAACCTCTGAGGATTGGTTGACCAAACATGCTTGTTTTGGTCCCTGACAGAAAACCAGAAATGAACACAGACTTACTGTGTTTTTCATTAGTTATCAAGTTACAATAAGTGAGTGCAACAAGTGGTTTAAACCTATGCTGCTACAATGTCATTAAAATATGTAACATTGTCAATTGTTTTGTATAGAAAAGGCCAAAGGGACCGTGTTTCACTCGCAACAACATATTGCCCTGTAATTCCTGATTAAAAACCAAACCAAAATGCAGAACAAATGTGGAAAAATAAGTAGATTTAGAGGCAGAAATTACACTGTTAAGCGAAAAGGCTTGATTTAAGCATTTTTATGTGCAGAGGACAAAAACTATCATCTTACAGATGCAGTTGGTACTTAAAAGGAATGTGAGTTCGACAGAATCTCATGTTGACATTATTAATAGTGGAACGAACTAGAAATCCCGCTGCATGTCCCCAGAAATTCCCCACTTGTGCAGAGCATTTTCAAAGCTTTGAGAAACTATTCACCGCCCTGCTGTTACTTAATGTCCCACCAAGAAGCCACTTGCAGGCAGGAGATGCACGTGACTTACACACCACAGGATACATCTGTAGGTTTCGACACCGAGAAGATGTCGACTTTCGTCGGTGTCATCACAGAGGAATCCGAGAGACAGACGCCGCTGACAGAAGCGACAGTTCTGACGCTGCGGTTGACAGATGGTTGCCCTTGCCTTTTCTGTCAAACGCTCATAAAGCATTCTGCCAGCGTATCTGACTCTGAGTCAACATTCTGCACCAGCGTTTCGTGGAGCGAGATCCATAGAGCTCCATAAATCTGGTAATTATGTCTTCACGCAGTCACTTTTGGGACAGATGAAACAGCCGAGGCTCCCTCCTTTGTGCTCTGTGTGCAAAATGCATCCCAATGATCCGCATTCATGGTTTGTTGTGAAGTTAAAAAAAAAAGAAAAAAAAAAAGAGATGATGGACTTGTGCTGTGGGGATGAGTAGATGGGGAGGAGGGGAAAGAATGCAATATGAAAAAAATATGAGAAAAAGTTCAACAGAGAAAAGAATATTGAAAATTATTGTGTGTAAATGTGATGCGGGGATGACTTTCTGGACTTCTTGGAAGGATTTTTCCTTTTTATCCGATTCCAGCGTGACTAGAAATCTCTAATGCCGCTTTGGGAAGCATTTTTTTTTTGTGACACTGACCAAAGAAAATCACTGCAATCACAAACAAAATCATTAACAGGACGAACCACAGGCGGTGCTATCAAGCGATGCGGACAGATGCTGTACCTGTTGGAAATCCACAGTTTCATTTCCGCACAGAAATCCATCGGTCTCTTTTTGTGCAGCGTCATGACAGCTCACTTCAACTTCTGCACACTCACCTCGTGGCTGTTTCTAGCAGGGTTCCAGGAGGTTCTCTGAGAAACCATTAAGGCAAAGCGCACCGCCTTGAGGCAGCAGTGTTTACTGAGGCTTCAGGATTCAAGCCAGAATGTAAGAGCTTTCGACTGGCACACTTTCAAACTGGATCAACAGAGGAAAATAGAAACCTCGGAGGCGCTCGTGACATTAGAAGTGCGTTATAGCAGCTTTGTCTACGCCACAGTTAGGCCTCCAGAGCGCTGAGGAATTACACCATCAGGCCAAAGCAGGCATTGCTGCAGGCAAAAATAGCTATTTGAAGTTGAAGTAGCAGCAAGGTGAGGCTGATGCAGCTTCTCTACATTTATTCTCAGAGGGTTGTAGGATTCTAAAGGAGGCGTACGCGTTGCAATTTGACACACCGCATTGAGTTTACACATTCCTGTTTGGGATGCAAACAGTTGCGAGAGCAGTTTGCCCTGGAGGGAGTTCTCCGCAGTCTGCAAACTTCCCCTTGATGTCTGTGGAGTTATTTCTGCTCTGGCTTTGAGACCCAATATCTTTGGGATGATTTCCACTTCATGAAATGCTCGTGCAAATAACCTGCAGCAAGCTGGAAGAAACAGAACTATCCAGTTTGATTTGGGTTCGAACCGTCAGAGTCGGTGTGACGGCGTTCTCCTTGAAGAGAACTTAAGGTCACGACGTTTCTGCCACTTTTGTTATGGCGTTTTCTGAGGTAAGGGTGTAATACAGAGTCATTACCAGGAATGATTTTGTGTGTTCAATCTGTGTTACTTTGAACCGTCACAGCAGCAAAAGTGAAATCTAGAGCATTCACAGGAACAGAACATTATGACGAAAGTTCACTAGAGACACTTTAGGGTTTATTTCAGGACATCCAGTAGTTCACAAACATGTATTCATCTGATCATTTATTTCATTATAATTTCTGAGGAGAAAACATGTAACCATTACCTCACACATGTGGAGACAAGAGTCAAACTAGGATAGAGCAGCGGTTCACAACCCTGGTCCTCTAGAACATGAGACAGGTAGAAACAGACTGAACGAGCGGCGAGTAATGAGTCTGTGAGGAAGATACAAAGAGGAAGGAGTGAAGGAACTAAGCAGGGAAACTGACTGCAGCTGGGAACGAAGCGAGCGAGGCTGGATGCGGTGAATGACTGGCAGCTGGATTAGAGGAGTAAATGGTAAAGTGGCTTAAGGCAAAAACAAAGATGAAACTACAAGGGAGATAACGGCAGAGGAAAAATCCAACACTTAAAAACAGTAACTAAACTAGCAGGAGGAATAAATCATACTGGAGGAAATAATGAAATTAAGAAAATAAACAACTAAAGCAGAAGTCCACCACATGCTCAAATCTGCAGAACAACTCGCTGCATTCACTTTGCAGATGTCCAAGTAGAAATAAACTGGTTAAACATCTATTACACATGTGTCAAACTCAAGGTCCATGGGCCAAAACTGGTCCGCTATAGCTTTTCATGTGGCCCTCTAGATTCTAGATTAAACACTAAGTGTGCTTAAATATTATGTTATCAATCAAATCAATTCAGTTTTTATCTTTTTACTGGCAAATTATATCAATCAGCCCTTCCAGTTTCTTGAGAATTATCGTGGAGATCCACCATTTTATATATAAATGGGATTTTGTTATAAATTTTTCTCAAAAATTGTCAAAAACGCTCTTACTTGTACTAAACAGCTGCATCAGTCTTAACTGATGTCAGATTATAGTCCATGATCTATACAGCAAGTAAAAAAAAGTCTCATTTACCCTCATAGATAAACTGAAATATCGTAAATGTTTCCAAATTAGTGCCACAGACGTGATTTTTATCACAAAAAAAAATCTCAGAAAGTATCACAGTCCTGGAGGGACTGAAAAGATGTTCAATATTATTTAATTTTGAGAAATAATTGAACAGTTTGTTAACAGGTTTTATTAATATATTCTGGCACAACCAGCCCTTTAAGAGCATTCATGATCTTGATTAGACACCCCTTATCTATTACTAAAACATGTTGCTGCGACATAAATGACCCAGCACAAATCCCCCCTCTTTACTTTTAATGTTCATTTTACATTTATCTCAGATTATGAGACTTTGCTTTACTCTCAGAATGCAGGAAATGTCTTGAATCCAATAAAGCAAGAAACCCCCTCCAAAAAACAAAACAAAAAAAAACCCTGCAAATGTAATTCAGCACAACGTATAGTTTTTACAAGTGTCGACTCCATCAGACACCATCACGATGATCTAAATAAAGCTGCGTCAGCCTCGAGGTGTGTGGATGCTCAATGAACCAGGAAATCTGGCATTGTCACATTATTGCTACATGGGGGGGAAAGTAAGGCGCTGCTCTGCTCAGTGGTTTTTATACTTTACTGCACTATACCACTCGAACTTATCTGCACTCAATATCTGCTCTGAGAACTCAGTGACTAGTCTTCCTTTAATGAATTTTTAAGTAGGTTGCATTTTGAAGGTCGAAGAGTGGACCTGCATGCTTGTTTTATGGTTGAAGCTGCATTGTGTTGGTTGGGGGGAGAGGGGGGGTAAATGTGCAGCATACAGAATCATGCAAGAGGTAATTAAGCAGCTTAACCTACCTACTATGCCTGAGGTGGATATCTTAAAGCGATAGTGTGCGAGCACACACACACACGCATATACACACATCTTTCCCATTCACATGTAGCTCTCTCTCTCTCTGTGTGTGTGTGTGGCGCCATAGTGTAAAACGCTGCAGCTCTTCCAGGCGAACAGTCAGAGGCAGTTGCCTATATAACACACACACACACACACACACTCACGCAGACCCGTCCTCATTCAGCGACCGGCTCACTTTCTCACCACACGCTGCTCCTCGCCTCCTCGCAGCATCTGCCTCCGTCTGGAGCTCGGTACCATGCATCCTCCTCTCCGCGCCTCCTCCGTCGCGCTTGTCCTTTGCGTTTCCAGAGTCCCTTCACCACCCGGGGCTCTCACGCTGCCGAACCAGGGACCATAAAATTCCCTACAGGAATTTGGAGACAGAACAAAGCTTTTTTTTTTTTTGTTATTGTTGTTGCTTGTGAGGGAGAAGCTGCATGTGTTTGGATACACATCTGCACGGGACTCCTGCACACTGTGAACACAGACTGATCCCTCTCAAAGTTGTGAGCGAGTCAGAAGACATCCAGACATCCGTGCATCTCTCCATTGGACCGCCGGCAACTCGCTGAGTAAGAACACCAGCATCAGTTAGGATTTGTTTCTGCGCCTGCCGCTGTTTGCCAGGAGACATTTTTGCATGCACGGTTTTAAAATCGGCAAGCCTCGGCCGCTCTCTGAAAGCATGGGGTTTATTCTTAAGATGTGTGTCGAGGTGTGTGTGTATCTATAATTATCTCGCATGCTCGTCAACAGTGCCTGTACGTCCTGTCTGGTGGTGCAGCGTTACTCTCTTCACTTCAAGAGCTTGACTAAAGGTTTTTGCTGCAGCTTCAGGGTGAAAAGAGACTGATATCCTAACAAATTTCTGCATCACAGAGAAAGGAAGTAGTTGACGAAGAATCTCAATTTGGTTTGAAAAGTTGTGAAAATAGCAACAACAACAACAAAAAAGATGTGTGGAAAGTGGCAGCACAAAGAAAAAAAACTGGTCAATTTCAACTTCTTTTACATTTGGAGGGAAAAACATGGCAGAATTAGACAGACAAAACATTAAAAAAAAAAAAAAAGTTCCTCCTATAACTTAAGTTCTTGTTCTAACTGACCGCCTTCTAATCAACTCATCCTTCTCTCTCTTCATCTTCATCCTTTCTTCAATGTCCAGGTGCAGAGAGACCGGTTCGGGAATCCCCGCTGCAGCTTCTTCACACTCTGACCAAGGCTGCACCCCTGACATGTCCAGCTGCGAGCAGCTGCATGAGAGGGCGATTCGTCCCTTAGAAACAAACTGAACAACCCCGTCGTTGCCTCCCGCAATTTCCACATGAGATTCGGCAGAATTAGTCAGGACCGGCCCCGGACCACTCACTTTCAACTTCACGTAGTCCGAATTCCAGCTTCCGCAGACAGACTCGAAGACTCTCAAGGACGTTAAGGACACGAATAAGGGTCTCGTTTTGTCTCGGAGCAGCTTGTGGCTTCTTGCCAGCAGCCATGCAGGTGTCCTTTGCGTGTACGGACCACGGGCTGAAGGCCCCTCGCAACGGCGAGCACAGCAAGCAGAACGCCACCAGCCCCAACACGACCAGCCATGCCCGAGCCCGCTTCCGCACCGTGGCCCTGATCGCCCGCAGCCTGGGCTCCTTCACCCACCGCTACCACCACAACCTGAAGGAGTCCACTGCCAAGTTGACCGGCATGAAATACCGGTATGTAAATTGGCGACGGCAGAGACGCTGTTGTTGTTGTTGTTGTTGTTTGCATGAAGAAAACTGACACAGAAGCAGCAGGTGGTGGAAAGAAAAGAGCACAATGAGGAGGTAATGGTAAGAAGGGAAGAAAAACAGGAAAACGAGGACATGTTGAGCGACAGGTGATGAGTGGGATGATTGATTGTGACATTTCTCCAAGCTGCATATTTATCTTTTCGGACTGAAACGTTGTAAATTAAAAAAGGTTTTATCTTTGGTGAGAAACTGAAGAGCGTTTCCAGTACAGCCACAAAAATTTAGTACATTTTTTTTTTTTTTGGCATTTTATGAGCATTTTTTGGGAAGCAGAAGACAAGTGTCACGTTATTTTTCCGAGAATGTTTAAAACGAATCTGAAAGATTTCCCTTGCATCGCTTGGGGATTATTCAGATGGGATGGTGACTGAACAGCAATTTTCAAGTCTCGCCACAGATCCTTGGTTAGATTTAAACTGCTGAATGGGGCATTATGACACATAAATAAGCTGCCATTTCTTCTACTGTAGCTGTGGCTGCACGTTTAGCATCATTGTCATGAACCACCAAAAGCAGCCTCTAACAGATTTTCTCTCCGGATTGCCATGTTTTTATCTCCATGCTTCTCCTCTCTGTGGGTTGACGGCTTCTCTGTCCCTGCTAACGAAAAGCACTCCCGCGGCATGACCTTACCACCACCATGCTTTCAGTGGAAGTATTGTTGTTTGATGTCTATGTCTTGTCAAGGTGAACTCGATTTTAATTTACAGATGTAAGAGTAAAGAGTTTGAGTACAAATGCATGTCATTATGTGAATATTTTGGGAAATAGTAGGAAGACATCTTTTCCTTCCACTCCATGGAGATTTTACTGACAAACATTGACCCAAATACAGCAGTTATGATAAAGAAGAAGAAGAAAAAAACATTCCCTTAAAATCAAAAAGCACACAGACTCTTAAAACAACAACAGCACAGTTACACTAGAGGGGAACTGGACATCCACAGTTTGTGCTTCCATGTCAACGTTGGGGTTTTGCTCTTTCAAGTCTTAGTTTAATACTCTGACTGTGCTGCACGCAGCTCCATTAATGACTTGCCACCATCGCACAGCACATTCTGGAAAGTGTGACAGCAAAGCTGCGCGGTGCGGGTGGCGGAGCTCGCCGTGTGTGCGCTTGTGTGGGAGTTGCAACAAAGCCGGGCCAAGTAAACAATGCTCTCTTATCTCCACGAGTGGGCTCTTAACCCAGACCGTGGGAGCGGAGCGGGAGTTTTCACCTCACCAGGGAGAGTGACATCACCGTTTACCGGGTCGAGAGAGAGAGAGAGAGAAGAAATGATGAAGTTAGAAACTAGGAATGGAACAGAGTGAGAGTTCACACAAAAGAGGCAGATTTGATGCGCAGTGGCTAAACTGTGATAAGTGCCTGTCACACGTCCTTATCTCATCTCCATGACAACCATAAAATGGCCAATTTCTTTGGGTTCTCGACAAAAGTCTGTTGATTCCCTGTTGTACTGATGCAGTTCAGCATCTGTTTTTGACTTGTTTTTGTCCAAAAAGTTGACTCTGGACTTGGATCGTTGCCGTGGCTTCCTACAGAACAGACAGCAGCTTTACCTACTTTCACCTCAAAGAATCAAACGGTGTACTGTACGTCCTCCCTCCTCCTTTCTCTCCAAACACCTGAATCAAAGCGCTTACAGCAGATATTTTTGTTCCTTTGGATGTTACCTGACAGGGAATCTCTTTCTTTTATTTTCTTTTTTTTCCCCTAGAAGTGAAGCCAAGTTCAGTACCGAACCTGTGTTGTACAAATTCTTTGAAGTTCTCTCGTGGTTTTAACAAATCTCACAGAGATTTCGTTCTCTCGAAGATGAGAGTTGTGGGCGTATACACTTCCCGGCACATTAGGTTCAAGCATAGATGTGCGTTTGATGCGTGTGGCATTGAGCCTTCACTCTGGGAACATCTGAAGGCGTAGCAAGTCAAAGCAGAAAAGTGGAGTGCACAGCAAGCAGGCCTAAACTAATAATACCACCACCCCCGGCATTCTCGCTGTCATGGTGATCCAAATATAGTGTCCTTCTAATTGCAGTGTTCCCTCATTGCAACTTTTCAAGATTTTTTATTTTTTTTAGTTTGTCTCAGAAAAAGAAAACATGAAAGCATGTTTACAGCCTAACATATATAATTAGCACAGGTGCAGCACCTTGTCATGCTGCCGCCATAAATTTAAACGGTGGCTGCGTCTGCTCTACCAATTCACTTTTGTATCATTATGGTATTAAAGGGTGGACTCATTGCTAGCCTGCCAGTCGGTGTCTTCACCACAACACAATCTACCACACCCAATCCCAGTCCGAGTTTTTTGTGATCTCGTAACATTTTCTCTTTTCCATCCACCTTCCCATAAGCTCTGACCAGATTCTCTGACTTGCTCAGCGAAAACGTCCTCACAGCATAATGCTGCCGTCACAATGTTTTCCTGTCTCTCTTCCATAAGAATCAGACTGGTTGCATGCATGACAAATAGTCACCCGAGCAGTGGATCTCTGCAGCTCCTCCAGAATATTACCTTGAGATTCTTTGTAGCTTTTCTGAGTATTGATGTCTATTAGTTGAGGGGGAACCCATTGTCTTGGTAGATTTGCAGTTGTTTTGTGGACTTTCCATTTTCATAAGGTGAATTCAATAGTGGTATATGAAATTATAATATCATGGGATATTGTTTCATAACCCAGCTTTAAACTTGTCCAACTCATTCTTCCTGACTTAACCGCTGCATTCGCTGAGCGCTTTTTTTTAATGCTCTCTAACAAATCTCTGAGACTTTCACAGAAAGCTGCCCAGAGATTAAACTACCCCACAGTTCAACTCTGTTAAATAATTAGGTGACTTCTGAGTTGTTTTATCAAGATATCTGAGCATAAAGATTCTGAATTCATAGCATGCTAGTTTTCAGATTTATTTCCAAAAAGAATCAGAACCATGGCTCATTTTCCTTTCCCCTTTTAGATATTTCTTCATGCTAGTTGGTCGCATAAGATCATAACAAAGCACGTTCAAATTTGTGGTTGTGATACAAAAAAATAGAAAGTTTGAAGGGCTGCTAATACCTTTGCAAGGCACTGGAAAAAATGCCTTGTTAATAGCAGGAATGTCCTGGTTGCCTCGATTAAGCCTTTTGACAGTGTTGCAAGTTTGAGGATGAAGCTGCTTGGATGGTTTAAAGTTGCACAGCAGAATGACGCAGAAATCCCTTCTGTTGAGGCTTATCAGCAACCAGCAGAGAGTGAGTTTGCATGTGTACATCTGTGTAAGCAGAGTTTTTTTGTTTTTTTTTCTCTGTGCTAGTCAGAAAATGGGTTTGGTGCTGCACATTCAAAGGTTTTGGCAACAAAAGCCCACAAGTAAGCCGAGTGAAACTTTCAAACTGAACTCTAGTGATTTCTGTCCTGCTTGTTAGACAGAATCAGCCTGAGAGCAAAAATCACTCCTGCATTCACGGAATGCGTCTCATGCGCTTCTGCGCTTATCGTTTTAATTAGTTTCAATATTTTCCTCCTCGGAGTCTCCTCTATTTAATAAAGCAATGAACTACCACGGGCCTCGCAGGGGAAATTATTAGCGAAACTGGATTCTGCTAAACAGTCTAATTTTTCCCAAGTCCCAAGTTTTTAAGTGGGATCTCATCAGCGCGGAACTGAAAATAACCAGCGATTTGCATTTTGCTGCTTTTGTACAGACGGTTTTTTTGCAGGGGAAATTTGTCAAGGACATTTCCAGCACATTCTACCGTAGATTATTTTTACATTTTAAGCAGCAAGTCAGCAAGAAATCTGCTGTGTTCTTTGGATGGCAGCTCATTTATTTAAATCATGTGAACCCCTGGGATTGCACAGCATGCAGATTGTACCAGTATTTCTGACCACAAAAAAAACTCCCAGACATTCTTCTCTTCTTTGCTGGCCCTTTTTGTGTACTCTCCTTGTGTTTTCGTTATGAAGCAAACCTGGAGGGATCATTGGTGTGTGCAAATTTGCACGACTTCATGCATGTGTGCCCACATGTAACCGATCGCGATGCTTTCAGGGCCAGATTATTTTAGCGGTGTTTCCCCCCTTCGTCTCTGTCAGCCCTCAATACAATAAATGAATTTTATTTTCCGGCACCATTAACTCCAGCAGTTCTCTCAGCTGTTACGTGAATTACTAATAACATGAGCGAGGCTGTTGCACAACAGGAGCCCTCTAGCATGGAGTTGTCTCTCTGCCTAAAGACCAAAGAGGCCCTCAAGGACAAGCAGTGAGCAGTCCTCCTACTTAAAACTCCAGGAAGTTGCATGAGCCAACTACATTTTAATTAAAGGTCAAAAGCAAAATTGCTTTCTGCAGGCATAATGTTTGTTCTAAGCTCGTGCAGAAGGCTTTCTCTCTGTTTTTCCACCTTTTTCTTCTTAATCGGGCTCCAAACAGGCTGTAAACACAGCGATAATTGGGGGGCGATAAAACAGAAAGAAAGCCTTTCTGCATGCGTGTAATCCGCGCTGAATGCCGTGTCCGTAAAAAAAAAAAGGACAACAATGCGCGCCGGCTGACTTGAGCAGATTGACTATTCTGATAGAGCGAGACTTTTTAATAAATCAAAGCCTTTGTCTAAGTTCTCAACAGAAAAAAAGGCAAAAGGTTACAGAAAGATAAGGAGGGTCTGATTTAAAAAGGAAATGCATACATTTTTCCCAGTTTACCCTGTTCCTCAAAATTATTGTGACAAAGATACTTCAGATATGGTAAATTTTTGAAATGCAGGTTCAGTTAAGCAGGTGATTTAATTATGCGTTTCCTCCTGGCAAAGTCACAGAAAGCTCCACAAGCCAGTCGAACCTGTTTGGTGCATTTCGTTAACAGTTGCCATCTGGAGGTTTTTCTTGCCTTCTCATCATCTTCAGTTTCTCCAAACTGTCAAGATAAATTTGGGACCTCATTCAGTCGTCTTCAGTCAACTTCTGTCATAAATAAGACTTTTGTGTTGCTCTCAGTTTTAAGGAGCACGTTTTGACAAGTAATTCATGCTTAACTAGCTGGAATGGCATGTTCTCTTATCTTTCCTATTTTGAAGAGTAGCCTGAAGAAATAGATGTTTTATTTTCAGTATGAAACTCTGCCACTGCAATAAAATTAGATTTTTTTTAAAGCTTCATTACGTCAAATCCAGATCACTTTATGGGCAGTTTTAAACAGTCACATATTGAACAAAGAGAAACATATAAAAATAACGCATAACGGCCAGTAAGAACATAACATTTTATGAAAAGCATAAAAGCAACATTAAACAATAAAAATACAGTAGGTAAAACAATTAAAAATGCTCTAATGCTGGGTCAAAGGTCAATGAAAGTCTGAGCTTCCTTCACGTGTTCGATACGTCCAGGATTAGCCGGTCAGGCGGAGAAAGATTACTCAAAGATTTAAAAGCCAAAGAATATTTTTCATCAACTCTTAAACATCAGCCAATGCAGCGATGCTAAAATAGAAGTGATTAGGAGTCTTTTTCCTGTTTTAGTTAAAAGATGAGCAGCTGTGTTTTTTCATGGATAATCTACCACAGACAACCACAGAGATTATAAATCTTTGAGGATGCCCCTAAAAGACACATTTTCTTTTAATCTTTACATTTTGTGTTTGCGGTAAACTTGGGTTATACAAACATGTAGCTGTTGTGTTAGGTTGACTCATGTACATTTGCTTTTCCCCCTACAGATTCCCCCCTTTACAGCCTTTATCTGTCCGCAGATATAAGAAGTCCAGAACACTCAAAGGATAAACATTAAAGAGTTGTTCAGAGTGAGACTCGCCTCAACTTCTATCAGTTTACAATTAATTCATAGAAACTGTTGGGGTCTCCACCAAATGAATAAAGAGTTTCTACCTTCATCTTTCAGTCGTTTTGTGAATGTAATTGATGACTGGATTGTTTCTTGTCCCTTTGTAATGCCAAAAAAATCAACGAAATGAAATGAAAATTAAACATGCAATGTTTCTTTTTGGATTAAATTACAGAAAAAGACCAGAAGTCTGTTTAAAATGGCAGTGTGCAAACATAAATCTGCTTGTGTAAGACCATGCCTGCCGCATTAAATTTGAAACGACAATGTTGACTTTGACCCTGTGGAGAAACTAAACAAAAACCCATGTCCAAGCCCTTCATTGCAAACACTCTCAGGCTCTCACACAGACCCAGTATACAGACATTTTCACCGTGCAGCGCGCTGTGGGGAACTTGCTGTCATTTCCTATCTTTTATTCTGTGTGAGAGAGAATCCTTTATCTTCAGAGGGAGTCTGCAGGGTCTCGAGTCTTGGACCTAGAATTGTGCAACCTTTTCAAATGTCTCTTTGTTTCTGTATTCCCCCCTTCTTCATCATTCATTCTGCTTTATTTCCCTCAGCTACTTCTTCCATGCTTCTCATTAAAATCATATATGCTTAGGATTATCATAAAAAAAACCCAAGACATTTCCCTTAATGTGCTTTATTTCGAATGCACACAAACCATCCGACCACGCATCCTTTCGGTTTTATTACACTCACAGCGTATCTCGCCCATCTCTCTGCACTGAACTCTTTTGATAACAACATTATGGTTGCCACCAAGAGAGCCGTGGGAACCGAGGAGGTAGGTGTTGTCTAATCCCTTCGCCTAACAAGGTTGGTTTGTGTGGGCTTGCTTAGTCTACGTTAATCCCCTGCGAGGAAGAAGTTTCATCCATTTATTCAAGAACTTGGCAGGAACGTTTTGCCAACAATATTGGTTTAAAATCCAATTATAAGAAAACATCCAGTGCAACTTGTGAGCAATAAAAGTGCTTTCTAGGAAACAAAACACATTTTTTTTCCACACCAAGAGGCCATTCCTCTGATAGCTTAGCCTCAATATTAAGCGTAATGTATCAGATCCACTAAGAATAGAAGTGCATCCAGCGCAGCAGCCTCGCAGGATGCTCATAAGTGGTGACACGTTTGCATGAGTGGGCGTCATCAAATGACTCATTTGTCATTTTACTTTAAGGCGTCTTTCTGGCCACCATCCAAGCATGAGAGGCCAAGCAACCTTGAGTGGCTTTGCAAAACTGTTGACGTGTGTGATTGTGCAAACAAAATCTCAGGTTCTTGGCGTGTTTACGTTCCGAGACCGTGCCTGAGGTACGGCAGCACTTGTTTTTCTCCCATCTCCAACATGCACAAGCTTTTCTTTATGTACTCCTCCTTCCTGTGCTGAAAATTATTTTTTCGTTGCTGATTTAATTTCCCAATGCCGTCAGCCGTTGGCTTGTTTAACTGTGTGCCAATATTGTAAGAACTGTTGAAGTGTAGCTGGGTTTGTGGTTGACAAACAAATGTGGATCCTTCTTATACGCAGCATTGTTTTTGTCTTATAAGATGAAAAAAAAATGGCCCGGCTTTGTTACAGTTGACTTCACAACATAACAGTAATTTTAAAAGCCTGCTGCTGCCAACTCTTTCTTTATCAGGATGTGGATGTTAGCTTAAAAAGAAAACAAAACAAGATTTTCCGATCATTAATTAGTCACTGGTGAGGGCATTACTCTCTTTGAAACAAAGACTGTGAAAATTACAACTCAGTGAAATAATACTTTAAGATTTTAGACAAATGAAGCCAAGAATTGTGACAATTTTTCCAACTGTTTCTAACAACTTGCATCAATGATTAGCATAGTTAGCACAATCTGCATTAACCTTGGCAGCAATCTCTTTGTGAAATTTTCAGGTTGCGAATGTTGCTAATTATTTCAAAGTCTTCCAAAACACCACAGACATTCTTAAATCCTTTGTGGTCCATGGCAGGTAGAGTTTTAAAATTTCTCCAAAGATAAAACACTCGGTATTCCAGTTAGCTTTTATTTTGCTCATTAGATTAATATCCAGTCCATAAATGGACTCAGTATGAAATCCAATGCCGATATAGCATTGGATCTGCACCACCCACATCATTTGGATAACATTTTAACCGTCATCACATCTGTATTGAAGGGTTAACTTACAAAAAAGCCATAGAAGACAGAAACACGAGATGTGGGTTGATGACAATATTCCTGTGTAAAGCACATACCAAGATGAGAAAATATTAAGAATTTGAAATGGGCAAAACAGCAAAAATGTTACAGTGGTTAAAGTGAACACTTTAACGATTCTTGCAGTGCCTTTATTCTACCAGGTAAACACATTAAATGTTCTCTCCTGGGGACTTTTCACACAGGAAGATAATTGGTAGTGCACCTCCTTCTACCTGTATTTCCCATGTTAATATGTATTGAAAATAGCAAAACAATTTGAATGTGACAATGATTTAAATGATAGCATTAAGGCTGTATGATGTTTTGAGCATGCAGTAACCCTAACATCATAAAAGTCCACTTAGGTTTTGGTTCCTCTTTGACTCGTCATTGGTTTCAGCATTCAGCAGCAACTAATTGTGATTTATACTAAATAGTCATCTAATGCAGGAATCATTTGACCCAGTTCCAAAATCTTGAACTATTCCTTTAACCAACAAAGTCTGAACACAAAGCTGCTACACAGCACAGCTTTCCAGACAAAGTCAGCCTCGTAAAAAAAACAACACAAAAGAACTACGTCTTTTCTTTTATTCGTAGAAAGGAGCGCTTCCAGTAATTCTGCAAACATAAAAACAAAATCAATGCAGATCCAAGATGAATGTGTAAACAGTCTGCATCTGTCTCTACAACTAAACAGATGCTTTACCATGGGCCATTTGCAATAAATGCACCAATGAACATTCCTCGACACCAGTCAGCCTGATCCTCAGCAAACTC
Source organism: Poecilia reticulata (assembly GCF_904066995.2). Classification (NCBI taxonomy): domain Eukaryota; kingdom Metazoa; phylum Chordata; class Actinopteri; order Cyprinodontiformes; family Poeciliidae; genus Poecilia; species Poecilia reticulata. The sequence continues at coordinate 13,834,769 of NC_088846.1, read as the reverse complement.
CAGCCATACCCAGGCAGCCTGGATGAAACCCACATCAGTCCCAACCTTCCCCCTACCCTTTCATGGATCAGAGCTCTTATTCTATTATACATCAGAGAGGAAGAGGCTACAATTTCCAGACTCCTCTGTCGATTTACAGACAAGAGCACGTCCCCGCTGTGAGATTTGTCTCCTAGTGCCCTAATTACACACTTGGTGTTTGCATGTAAATCCTCTCATTTTTATAGTTTTGCCTCTCCCACCTTTCAGAGCTCATTCGAACTTAACTTTCTGCGTCTTAACTTTGAGTGGCTAATTGAACTGGCTGAGGGCAGTGTGTGTAAGACGGCAGAGGCTTTGAATCACTCCCCCTTTCAATTCGACAGGCACAGTTTTCGGGCACAAGAAAATGACTGCTGTCGGTGTTTTACAGCCTCATTTGCCGTAATGAGTTAGTGCCTGCAAAGCAGAGCAGACGACAGAGCAGACGACAGAGTGCCGACGCTGCAATTGGAAGCTTTATTCACTTATTTTTGTTTTTTTCAAAACCAAATGTCTTGCTGATGATAGATCTGAGCGTGGTCGTCTGCCCTTGGAATGTAATAGTTTCCCCGAATGGATGACAGAGGCTGCCCCCGTAGCTTTGTGGAGCCCCCCGTCGCAGTTTCCGTCGTCTGCAGTCCCCATCCATCACACTGCGGGAAGACACCTGTGGTGGCCGCAGGGAGAACAATTGGCTCCTGCAGACGTTTTCTGTGTTTCGCAATTAAAAGCTTGCACCACATTAGCTCTTCTCTCAGTTGGACTTAATGGGCCGCAGATTTTAAAACCGGAAATAAAACGTGAAACTGAATTAAAGGCAGCACGAAAAGGAGTCTGGTGCCTCAGCTGGCAATGGGATGCAATGGGATGAGTCAGCTGGAGCTAAATTAACTGTAATCAGGCAGGCAGATGTTTGATGTTTGTTCATGGGTTTCCAGATGCACAGGAAGAACGAAGCCGAGGAAGAGAAGAAACTGACATGATGCAACATGAATGCTCAGGAATGAATGTCTGCACCTTATTGGTAAACACAATAACAGCAAAGAGCCTCAGGACCGGCGTGCTTCCTGTTGCGGGAAGATGTCAGATTCTCAGAGGACAAGACGCAATCATGTGAGGAAGGTCGGAGCAGAAGAAAAGGGCAACATCTGTCAAAAGACGGCACACGGAAAACCTCGCTGCCATAAAGCAAGTGGTGTCACCGTCTCAGGTTGTGCGTGGCTCCTTCAGAAAGTATTCTTACCTCTTTTCACAACCACAAGTGGAATTTGAAGTAAATGTTGGGTGCTTTTCCGTTATTGCCAGCAAAAAACTGAAAGCTGTGGTTTTCATCTGCATTCAACCATCATGAGTGAACACTTCACAGAACCGCCTTGCTGCTGCAAATACAGCTAAATTATTTTGAGGCATGTCTGCATCTGCTTTGCATGTCTAGAGAGTGAAATTTCATCTAATCCTTGTTTATAAAATAGATGAAGCTTGGTCGGTCTGGGAAGAGCGAATATGCAAATGTCAGTTTTCAAATCCTTCCACTTAATCGCAATTCTAATGTAGGTCTTGACTTTGACTAGGCCAATCTCCCACAATAGGAAGCTTTGATCTGATTCGTTCCATTATCCTCATGGCTGTATGTTTTGGGTTGCCATGCTATTTGAAGGTGAACATTTGCTTTCGTCTCAAGATTTTCATGTTGTAAACGGTTCCATGTTGCAGTCGGCCTATTTTGAAAGGTTGAGGTTTGCCTTCATAGGTGGGTGAAACAAAGAAAATGAGGTTTTAATGCATATGTCACACTTTTCCCATTTTTATTTTGCAATATTTATAATTTTTTTCCACTTTACCCATGATGCTTTGTGTTGGTCTAACACATTAAAACTTTTTCTAAGGCACTACCTGAGAAAATATCAAAGTGTGGGTGTTTTTCTTTATCTCAAAGAGGCTTAGCTGTATTACCAGCTGCGTCTTTCAAAGTGTTATAAAAAAAACATGACATATTAAGGGGCAGCCTAGTAATTACAGTCACATTTTAATGACGGCATGTGGAGATTACCGTTTGTAGTTATGTCTGAATGAAGCTCTGATTTGTTTCACAGGAACCTGGGGAAATCTGGTTTACGTGTCTCCTGTCTGGGTCTTGGTGAGTACATTTCATTAAAATTAGCAAATATCTAAAGACTTCGTGAACAACCAGGTGCAACCCAGTTTTAATTATGTGTTTGAGTGATTGATTAGGAGGCCAGCGGAATCAGACCGCCTTTAAATAAATCATATCGTCTCACCCCATTCCAAACCTCATTCATTTTTAATTTTTATGGAAAGCCATGAGAGACAGAAGAGGCATTTAGTGGACATTAACAGTTTCCCTGTTAATATTTAATCAACAGAGGGGTTTTCAGTAAACCGAGTTCTCTATCACACATATCCGATCCAGACCTTCAGGAAAAGTCTCTCTTTCGTCCTCATTCATTCAGTAAAATGCTTGTGGGATATTGTTTGTGTTTCACTGCTGTGTGTGTGCGTGTGTGCGCGTGTGTCACTGTTCTTCAAGGGGTTGTAGCCTTCAAGTAAAAATATTTTTACAAGGCACAGAAATGATAGAGTGTTGCCCTGGCTCACCAACCAAAGAGGAAACATTTTAAATGAAACAGTTAATCATTCCTATCGGGGGTTTTTTCTTAAAGATTTATCCCAGCACACTGAGCAACAGCTGAATATTGAGAAAAAACCTCCAGCAGCAAAAAAAACAAAAAAAAAACAGATTGCTTTCTATCATGCTGCAGTGCCCTTGAGCAAAACATTTATTTTCTTTTACCAGCCTTCTGAAAAAGACCATTAAGAAAAGCAGTTGAGCATAAGGTTCTAAAAATATATCTATTTAAATCTTACATATATATATATATATATTTTTTTTATTTTATTTATTTTTATTTGGCATTTTATCTGTTCAGTTCATTTTTAGCAAATCTTAGAAGCGGTAATTTTCCTGAGCATTCGCTCAGCTGGTGGTCTAAGTTGGCGCCAAATTAGATTAGTGGGGGGGGGAACTACAAACAGAGGAAATAATTAGAATAATATGAAGAACATTTCTTGGTTTGGGTCTCCTGCTGGCCTTTTAACTTTGCATGGTTTGCAATAAGCAGTTGCATAAAGTGTGACTTTGCTACAACCGTGAGAGAAAGCTATGTGTATCAGTCTGTCTGTCTCTGCTGTATCTTTTGCAAAGAAGGTAGAATGAATCTTAGGGTGAGATCAACATCAGACTGAAAAGCAACATAAAAAACATAAAAAAAAGGTGCAAATACAATAATAAGTGTGTAAATAGATAAATCCAGCATTAAATATTAGAGTATCTCCAGCAAACATTTACAGTTTTTCTTAGTCGTTTTGGCTCGTTTCTCACACCGGCACAACACCTAGTGCATTTTTAAAAACAATTAGTACAAACTGCAAAACCTGGTGAAAAGGCTGGAAAAGTGAGTCACTACCTCAGAAAGAATAGTTCATTTCTCAAAAGTCAGTATTTATGTTGATGAAAGTGTCATCAGGGCAATCAAAATGAAAGTCCTGACTCCATGATAGTCAAATTTCTTTTTGTTTTGTTTTCGTGATTACAGTTGACTCTGGAAGTGTTTTCCAGTCCAATACAATACGACCTACAGTTACAGTTATTTCTCAGTTGCATTGTTCATAAGCAAAGTACAGACGTATTTGCCATATTTGTTTAAGATGTTTCTGTGCAATGAATGAATGTGAATTGATCAAGCAATAAAATCAGGACCTTCAGTATTATAGGAAATGACTCCTCAGCTTTCATAAGTTTAGTTCATTTTCATTGACACAACAAGAGCAAACGTTAATTTCCTAAGAGAATGGTAATGATACAAGTGACGTATCCAAAAGTAAAAATAAACTGCTACTATGATGTGCATATATCCCCTGAGGCCCAGTCTTAACAGTAAGATGAATGTTAAATGAAATTTCCACTATTACCATTTGAAAACCCTGCTTGAGTTGGTCAGTCTTGTAAATTAAGCAGATTGTGTTTTTGCCATTGCCAGCTGGGAGAACTCAGACTGCGCCTACACCAATCTGCTGCATTGCTGCACAGTTGGTTAATGATTTAACACCAAATTTTCTATTATTCTTTATTAGTGAGACATGGTTATGAGCAGCTTCGTCTCACGTGTTCAGGCAGCATAACATTGAAAAGAGAAGATGAATTCGCCAAAAGCCCTCATTTTGCTACATTAATGTGCAAGTACCCTGAAAGAGGCTTTTCTCTTTGGTCATATGGCTGTCTACCCAGGGAGTCCTTTTATTGGGGACGATATGAGAAACACCAGTTGCACATTGTACAAATTGTTGCTTTGCTTTTTTGCAAGTGACAGGGTAATGACACTGATGAAGGCATCTGGTTTACAGCTACCAACTCAATGCTAATTAAATTGTTTTTTACTGTTTTGGACTCTTGGCTGCACTTCATTTTTATGTTGAATCCTTGCACTGCGTAGTTTAACGCTTTTTTAAAAAAAAGACTTTTTTTAAAAAAACTATTTGAGATTCATAAAACTGTTTTTTTAAATCCTTTATTCTATTTGCAAAAATAAAAAGAAGAATTTTGGAACATTTAGACTGGGAGAAACAAAAAAAACTGGACTTATTATTATTAAAGTGATATTTTCTGATGCTCTTTGAATATATGCACATATTTATTTTATTTAATCAGACTTTAATTTTCTATTTTGACGATTCCTTCTGCTCCTAAAGTTATCTGTGTCTGTTGGACTCTGATGGAACTGACAAGCAAATACGTACCTAATAATATGCCAAGTCATTCTGCACATCATGTTGCTGCCGCTGCATCCCTATAATTTTTTATGCAAGATGGAATAAGTGAACAAACATTTCTTTCAATGTCAAAAAACACATGTTCCTCTTTGATGAACATTTAGCTGACATTTGGCAGTAATGGCTTTAGGGCAGGAGCCATTTTGTCATGAGTCTGTGCCAAAAATGTCAAATTAAAAACAACTGATTTTACATACAGAGTCCTGCATATGTGTTTTGTTTTAGATTTGACTTTTGGCATTTCCTTCAACAGGAACATGGGTAACATTTGGAGGTCAGATCTCCGATGAGGTAAGGCTTTATGTCACTTCCATTACTGCTGCGACTCAAGTGCAGATGCCGGTTTTCATTCTTTTAAACCCAACTGGGTCAAGTAAACGGTGTGCGGTTCACAACCCGCGGAAGCAATTTGTTGCAGCTGCATGTAAAATGGTGTGGTGTGTGCAGACCGCTGTTACTGTCCTGCTATTAGTTCAATAATATCACAGCGGACTGTGAGGTGTCCGGCAAGGCCAACCGGGCATGCTTCATTTTTCACTGTCAGAAGACATCTTTTAATGGTTTGACCTGACCCTGGAGGAAAAGGGACAAAAATGCTACTGAATTGGGGACAATTCATCACTGATGGATGACCAGTGGGAGAAACGAATTAATTGCAAATACAAAATGGGGGAAAGCAGTATTAAAATTAGTTTTCCTGTCTGATCCTGTTCTTTCCTACTGGATAAAATGAAGGCACACAAATTAGGTCAGAGCTGTCTGAGGAAGCATCCTGTGTTGTAAACAACTTTAACCCACAAGCAGCCAGTGGTGGTTTGTGTCTCAGAAGCGAACAGATTTGCACTTCCTCTGTTTCTTTTGGGAATTCCCCTCCCTTTTTTGAGATGAAATGTGAGTCACTATTTTTGCTGGTCACCATTGTGAGTGTCAAAAAAAAAAAAAAAAAACAACAACAATGCCTCTCACCTGTCTCTCAGGTAGCAGAGCAGCTGATGACCATCGCCTATGAGAGTGGGGTCAACCTGTTTGACACGGCCGAAGTCTACTCCGGGGGAAAGTGAGTGGTGTCTCCCGTTTGCAATCATCCCAACACTTTCCTTGTGCTTTCTGTTGTTATTCTTCACAAGGCACTGATTAAAAACAAAGTAATCCTAATTTATTTAATTAATTATAGCAATTTTATTTATTTATCCAAGTGCTTAGAACTCCATTTTGTTTAATTTTAGCTAAATCTAGTCATTCTTATTTGCTTTTCTGCTTATGTTTTTTTCAACTTTAAAAATCAGATATTTTTCATTAATATATATATATATATATATATATATATATATATATATATATATATATATATATATATATATATATATATATCCAAGGTTGTTCTCTCTCTTTTTTCCCTCATGTCTATTATTTCCATGCGTGGTGATTAATCTGGAAGCAGCCATGGCTTATTCATCACCACCACCTCGATTTTATGTCCCCAGCTCAATCTTACCTCCCATCTAGACATAATTTTGTTGAATGATGAGGGACAAGTAGCAGATAAAAATTAATTTCAAGGTTGCTGCTGGAATTCATGCATATTGTCCACGAGTCATTCATCTGTTCTCTTGTTCCACCTGTGGTTTTTAATCAAGTTGTTTGTAGATGAGCAACCGATAACTTTCATGTTCATGCAGGGGCGATGTGTGCAATCTAATCTTATCAATCTGTGGTTGTGTTGCTTTTGGTTTTGTATCTTATCATATTTTTTTAATTTAATCTTTTCCCACAGAGCAGAGATACTCTTGGGAAACATCATCAAGAAGAAGTGCTGGAGGTAAAGTAGTGACACCAGGCAAACAACAACAACTCTAACCAGATGAAAATGTCTTTTATTTTCTCTTCAGAATAAATGATCCTGATTTAGTGCAATGCCGTGCGAAGCCTGCTGACATTACAAAGTATGTCCACTTTGTCAGGATGCATAGGGAGAAAAATCAGCCTCTCATTAAAATGCAATGATCTTAATGGCCTACATTAATAAAAGTTGTACTTACCAGTCCCCGATGAACGCGCAAGCAAATCCCTCAACTCTATTAAAACCGCACGGAAAACAGCTTAAGAAACAGTAAGGCCGAGGCAATGAGACGACCTCGAAACTCCCCACATCCCAGGCACATTTACCACCGCCAGGACGTGCCTGAACAAACGCAATACGTCTGCAAACCCACACGACCCAGAGGATTTGCTGCTGACCTCTCAGAGTCACACAATCAGGACAATCGTGGGGGCTTTGTGACCAAAGACGAAGGGCTAGGCGTTGATCTCGCTCCCAACATAGACAGACATCTTCTAAGTCACACAGGCTTTGGACATCAAGGCAATGTTTTACAACACACACTGATAATGCCACAAAGAGGCATAGCTTAAGACTAATTATTAAAATTTAGTCTGTTGTTGTCCAAGCTTAACCGGTGAGTGTATGGGAGTATAAACCGATGACAACAGTGGCTCTCAGAGGACTTAATGAGACCTCGGTGCTTACAAATGGAGGTCAAAGACTCTGACACCATCTGTGCTGCAATTCACCACCGTCTCATCTCCCTACCCGCTATTGTTGACTTTGTGGATGGTTCATCGCAACCTAATTTCTCTTGGTGTAAGAATTTGTTGAAAAAATAAAACAATCTTAAATTTATCAATACTAGACTCTTAATCTAGTATAATTAAAACTGACATTTATTAAAAAAAATAATTTTCCCAATCTTTGGAAACTTGGTCATAAAATCAGACCCCTCCTCCTCACAGAACCAGATTATATTTTGAGGTAGAATATCTGGAAAATCCTATGCATGTGTGTATATGTGTAAGATATATAATCGATTTAAAAATGGCCAACATCACTTAATCTATTTCTGTTTTTGCTTTCAAGAATCTAAATGGTGTGGTGAAATAATGGAAGGTGCATATTTCCTGATTATAGTATGTCACCTAATTTATTGTATGTAGGCAATAAGCACTTAATCAAGAGTCAAGAGTCACATTTCCACAGCAATTTGCATGTTAAATTAAGCAGGTTTTGGATAGCAATATGTTCACCTATTACTAAAAAACTTGAGGTTTTGTACAAGGCTTTGTACAAGTATGAAATATTTTAACCTATTTTAGCCTGTATTTCACCCTGACTCTGAATGTGTATAAATTATTGATCAATTCGAGCATGTGAGTATGTGGGAGTTTGATTGTTAGCATTCAGAGACTTCCAATGCGTCGCCTCGAAATTGATGTGAAAGAATCGCACAGTCTGCCACTTCTCTAAGCAGGATGTAAGATCACTGAACAACACTCCTGTCATTCGTAGATTTGATTGCTTCATTTGCTTGGGTGCACGCACAGCAGCATAATAGCAGACGCACCTTAATGCTAACAAAATCATCTCTTTAATATTTTTAAACAGCCTTTTTTCCCTTTGATGTGTCTGCTTCCCTTAGGAGATCCAGCCTTGTGATCACCACAAAGCTCTACTGGGGAGGAAAGTAAGTGCATTTGTGTGGGCGTGCAAATTGTTTTTACATATATGTGTGTGTGTGCGTGTGCATGTGTGTGTGCGTTTGTGTGCATGTGCGTGTGTGGGGGTGCGTGCGTGCGTGCGTGTGTGTGTGTGTGTCAATTTTCCAGCTCAGATGCTCAGACTATATGACTAATGGCCGGCTAGACGTGAAACTTTTGCCTCCAGCTCTAGGCCCCATGGCATTGAATCAGACATTCAGGGGAAACCCACAGGTGCACACACAGGGCATTACACTGGAAAAAAAATGACAGCAAGCCCCCATCCTACTTCTGTTTCCATGTTGTATTTAACAGCTATATCCCTCAGGCCACACGTCATATTCGCTCCTGCTGTCATGCTGAAATATTGTGAGTCCAGTCCACATTAGTCACGTTCCCCCTCCCTCCAAAAAGCCTTCAGGCTTTCACCAGTGCTTTCACATTCTTCTTTTGGCTTTCTTTAAACATAATTTAAGTCACTACAGAGGGTAAAAAGATTGTGAAATTTTTATATAAAATCACTCTCTCAGGCAAGTGTCAATGTATTTGAAATCTCTCTCCGTCCTAGATGCATTCAGAGAACAACTACTTGCCAAGACTCACTAGAGTCTTGGCAAGCATCTCTGCTTCACATTATGACATTTGCATATGTGATGCATGCCTTCCACATGTTTGCACAAACATAAGATTACTTAACAATATGATGTAAAGAAAGAAATTTCAAAGCTTGCGCTATAACCGAGAAGCGAGAGGCCGTTCCAGAAACATTGAAATAATTGAAATTGAGCAAAGTGTAAGATCAGTAAAGCACCATTTCGTAACAAATGTGACCTTGAGGCACTTAAGACAAACATGTCAATTTCAGTTCAGTAAGAGCTCCATCAATGGCTCTATCCTGGATAGAAACACAGCATGAGACAGGAGTACTTTCTACTAGCAAGGAAAACATAGATAATGGGAGCAATAGCTCTTTCAGCAAATCAGGGAATAAAACACAGAATCACACACCTGGCATGTCTTCTACAAAATACGGTGATGAGGAAAACATCAGTATAGATGAGTAAACAAAAGATAAATGGCTAACGATCTCTTACAACAAATATTTCCATACAAACTACTCTTGCAATACTGCCCCAAGAAACACAGAGCTGTATGTCAGATAAGATTTAGCAGCCACACAGTCAGGTTTCCCCCGTGGGAGTGTATGAGAAATACAGCCAAAGGTAAAGTGGAAATCAGACCTGTCACAAAGTGAGACACAAGAGGGAAGCTAGACATGATAACTTATTTGTTCTGAGTTTCTTCACTTTCCTCAAATAACTAACTTTTCTGTATCACACAGAATGTAAAAGTTACACGGCTGAAAGGTCACATTGAAGGGGATTATTCTGTCTGAAAGAAGACACTGTTTCCAGATTTTCTGTTTCAACTTTTCCAACATTAAACACCTTCCTAGGCCTTTGGATCTGAAGAATGTAGGGAAAAGAAAAAAGCATCTGCATTGATTTGTTTGTTCGCCGATTGGGGGTATTAGTACAAAACAGCAGAGGCGTGGAGTAGAATAGATGATGAAAAAAAATTATGAAAAGTATTTAATGAAAACAGTGGAAAAAAACCTTACAAAATCCACGAAGAACCTGGGCAGAACGTAAACCGTAAATCCAAGGAACCACCAAGTAGACAACATTAGGAAACAAGAGGATCCAGCGAGGAGTGACTGAGAATGAGGTGCTTAAGTCTTGGGAGGTTGAATGCTGAACAAAAGACCTGGTCTGATGAGCTAACATGTTGTAGATGTGAGGAGAGAACACAGAAGACAGGCTGAGAAGAGAGAGAGGAAGAGGAAGAAGCAGTGACACAGTGGAGCGGGGGGAGAGCACACTGAGGACTAGGAAAAGAATCTAATAAAATAATTAGACATGAGAAACATAATAAGACTAGAGCAACTAAGGACTAGGCAAAGAAACAAACATAACTGGAACCACTAAGAAGAAATATTATTAGACTAACACAAATAATAATAATAAAATCAAAAACAAACTCAAACAACCCAAGATCCTGACAGCACCCTCCCTGGCTCAAGTGGGGTTCTTTTTTATTATTTCATTTTCAGATATGTCTTCAGCAAGCAGAACATCTTGCAGATTGTGGTAATACAATTGCTTAACAGACTTCAACCGAAATAAAGTGAAAAAAAATAGATATTGTAGAATTAAAAGATATAAAAGTATATCTACATTGCTTGCAGCAAAATTTAAAAGCGACTTGCTGTCTCTCAACAATGGCAGCTCCTCCAGAGTGGCTTTGAGCCACCTAGTGGTTCCTTTAATTATTGCTCTCTTTACAGTTTAGGTTGCTGGCCATGTCTGGGTAGGTTTCCTCTTTTAGGTGACCAGAGTGCTTCAGATGTTGAAAATTTCAGTGGCTTTAAGGGAACTTATAATGGAGAATCTTGTCTGGCATGATTAATTGTCTGCTTATGCTTTTCTAGCTGAGGTGTTCATGTGTGTCTCTTATCTTGTAATTTTTTTCATCCTGTTTCAGAGCTGAGACAGAGCGAGGCCTCAACCGAAAGCACATAATTGAAGGTAATGTGTCAAAATCCTCCTCTCTGTTTTGTCCTTCACGTTGCACCGTCCCTCCCACTCCTGTGTGACTCCTGCAGATCCTCTTTCTTTTACCTTACTTTTTCCTCCCTCCTCGTTCCCGTCCATGTCTCTTCTCACGTCTTCAGTGTTGACGCAGCAGAATTTGAAAGCAGAATTGGCCCAGTGGTGCATCAGACTTTGTCGGACGTTTTGTCTCGCATTACTCTAACAGGTTTCTTTTTTATACATTCGCATTTGGAGTGCTGGTGCCAACTGCAGTCCCCGCTCTTCTATTCTCCTCTGCCAGGCTCTTTTTTTTTCCAAATTGTTACTTTACTTGAGTTTATGGCGCAAAACTTCCTCACCCCCCACTTCTCAAACAACTGGCCTCTCCAAAGCGCAATGCACCTCTTACAGTGACTCAGCCCTCTCCCACATTATTAGCATTCACTGCAGCCACTGCAGCGATTCCCACCAAACAAAAGGCGAATGCACCCAGGAAAGGCGGATTGAGAGGGGACAAGGTTTCAGAAGCAGAAGGTTGCGGAGCGCAAGAGATTCAAGGGAAGCAAAGCGAAGGTATCATCATCATCAATTAGCTAAGCCCAGTTTTATTGTAAATGACAGATTTGTGAGAGTAACTGGTGTGACACGTGTCATCACAGACTAATGTGCCGGCTGAGTGAGTGCAGCGTCTGTTGATACTCTCTTCTGCAAAAAAAACAAAAAAAGAAGCCCTTCAAGGTCATTTGTTCAGGTGCTGTAGTTCACTAATCCAAAACAGTAGGTTCTCCTGGTTTGACCTTGAGGTGAACAAACCTCTTAACAGGCTGAAAACGTGTTGAACATTTTCACAAATTCCCTGACAGCTTGAGCAGCGACTGAACGACTTTTATTGAGCTTCCATTTTTAAATGCATCATTTGCTGCAGTTGCCGGCAGAGTTGCTCTGTTGTTCAGCGTGTTTTCTCGCTTCCAAAAATAGAATCCCTTCACGGCCCTTTAAACTCCAGCTAATCCAGCCGACAGCAGCAGCGCAATGACGGTGCAAACCCAGATTAGAATCCATGTTAGAAAGTGGTTCTCAGATTGTGTGGGAGCAGATGACAGGGAAAGGTATAAGGAGTTCTGTCGGCACTAGGAAGTGGTGTATCTCTCAGCTGGGATTAGTGGGTGATGAAGAAGCCTCTGGCACTAATCTACCACACACACACACACTCTCTTACTTTTCCATGTCTCTATTACGCTGCCGTCCTCCTTTGTTGCAGTCTCCTGTGTACGCTTTTCATTTCTCATCTGGTTTTACGTTGAGCAGGCGCTGAGAGTGACCTTTCTTGTGTTTCCATGTCTTCTTTGAGCTTGATATGTTTGGGTCACACCCCACCCCTCACATATACACACATCTAACATTGTTTATGTAAGAGGAGTGAGGATTTTACAGGTACAAGTTGTTTTTTTTCACTTCATACAGTGGATCTTCTTGTCAGAATGCGAGTTCAGTTTCAGAGGGATTATCTTTAAGACTTGTGGTGTGTTTAAAGAATGCTTACTTTCAATCAAAGATTGCTTTGGAATGCTTAAATAGGATTTTTTTTTTTTTTTTGATGCGCCTCGGTCTTTTACTGCTAGTTTAGAAAATTCACCAATAATAAAGCAGAAATGTCACTGTCTTAACTTTTGAAATCACATATTTAACGTATTTGGAAAACAATCTCCTCGGGCTGCCATCTTATCGTGGTGGAGGGGTTTGAGTGTCCCAATGATCCTAGGAGCTATGCTCTCTGGGGCTTTATGGCCCTGGTAGGGTCACCCAAGGCAGACAGGTCCTAGGTGAGGAACCAGACAAAGCGCAACCCGAAGACCCCTTATGATGCACAACAACCTTGTATCTAGCGTTCCCTCACCCGGACACGGGTCACTGGGGCCCCACTCTGGAGCCAGGCCTGGAGGTGGGGCATGATGGCGAGCGCCTGGTGGCTGGGCTTTTACCCACGGATCCCAGCCGGGCTCAGCCTGAAGAGGAGACGTGGGTCCCCCTTCCAATGGGCTCACCACCTGTCGGAGGGGCCAAAGGGTCGGGTGCATTGTGCTATGGGCGGCAACCGAGGGAGGGGACCCTGGCGGTCTGATCCTCGGCTGCAGAAGCTGGCTCTTGGAACGTGGAACGTCACCTCTCTGGTGGGGAAGGAACCGGAGCTAGTGTGCGATGAGAGGTTCCAGCTAGAAATAGTTGGCCTCATCTCGACGCATGGCTCTGGTTCTGGAACCAGTCTCCTTGAGAGAGGCTGGACGTACTTCCACTCTGGAGTTGCCCACGGTGAGAGGCACCGGGCAGGAGTGGACATACTTGTTGCCCCCCATCTCTGAGCCTGTACGTTGGGGTTTACCCCGGTGAATGAGAGGGTAGCCTCCCTCCGCCTACAGATGGGGGGGACGGGTTCTGACTGTTGTCTGTGCTTACGGGCTGAACAACAGTTCAGATTTCCCACCCTTCTTGGAGTGCTTAGAGGGGGTACTGGAGAGTGCCCCTCCTGGGGACTCCCTTGTTCTACTGGGAGACTTCAACGCTCACGTGGGCAATGACATTGAGACCTGGAGGGGCGTAGTTGGGAGGAACACCCCCCCCCCCCCGATCTGAACTCGAGTGGTGTTCTGTTGTTGGACTTCTGTGCTCGTCACGGATTGTCCATCACAAACACCATGTTCAAGCATAAGGGTGTCCATATGTGCACTTGGCACCAGGACACCCTAGGCCACAGTTTGATGATCGATTTTGTCATCGTTTCATCGGATCTGCAGCCGTATATCTTGTACACTCGGGTGAAGAGAGGTGCGGAGCTGTCCACTAACCACTACTTGGTGGTGAGTTGGCTCCAGTGGTGGATGAGGAAGCCTGTCAGACCTGGCTGGCCCAAACGTGTTGTGAGGGTCTGCTGGGAACGTCTGGCGGAGTCCCCTGTGAGACGGAGCTGTAACTCCCATCTCTGGCAGAACTTCGAACACGTTCCGGGGGAGGTTGGGGACATTGAGTCTGAGTGGACCATGTTCCGTGCCTCCATTGCCGAGGCGGCTTATCGGAGCTGCGGCCGCAAGGTTGTTGGTGCCTGTCGTGGCGGCAACCCTCGAACCCGTTGGTGGACACCTTCGGTGAGGGATGCTGTCAAGCTGAAGAAGGAGTCCAATCGGGCCTTTTTGGCCTGTGGGACTCCAGAAGCAGCTGATGGGTAACGGTGGGCGAAGCGGCATGTGGCTCGCGTGGTTGCTGAGGCAAAAACTCGGGCATGGGAGGAGTTTGGAGAGGCCATGGAGAAAGACTTCCGTACGGCTTCAAGGTGATTCTGGTCCACCATCCGGTGTCTCAGGAGGGGGAAGCAGTGCAGCACCAACAGTGTTTATAGTGGGGCTGGTGTGCTGCTGACCTCAACTCAGGACTCCGCCAAGGCTGCCCTTTGTCACCGCTTCTGTTCATTACCTTCATGGACAGAATTTCTAGGCGCAGCCAAGGTGTTGAGGGAATCCGTTTTGGTGGCCTTAGGATCGCATCTCTGTTTTTTGCGGATGATATGGTCCTGTTGGCTTCATCAGATCGTGATCTGCAGCTCTTGCTGGAGCGGTTCGCGGCCGAGTGAGAAGCGGCCGGGATGAGGCTCAGTGCCTCCAAATCCGAGGCCATGGTCTTGAGCCGGAAAAGGGTAGAGTGCCTTCTCCGGGTCAGGGGGGTCGTCCTGCCTCAAGTAGAGGAGCTTAAGTATCTGGGGATCTTGTTCACAAATGAGGGAAGAAGGGAGCGGGAGATCGACAGGCGGATTGGGGCAGCATCTGCCGTGAAGCGGGCGCTGTACCGGTCCGATGTGGTGAAAAGGAAACTGAGTCAAAAAGCGAAGCTCTCGATTTACCGGTCGATCTACGTTCCCACCCTCATCTATGGTCATGAGCTTTGGGTCATGACCGAAAGAATGAGATCACAGATACAAGAGGCCGAAATGGGTTTCCTCCGCAGGGTGGCTGGGCTCTCCCTTAGAGATAGGGTGAGAAGCTCAGTCATCCGGGAGGGACTCAGAGTAGAGCTGCTGCTCCTCCACGTCGAGAGGAGCCAGTTGAGGTGGCTCGGGCATCTGGTCAGGATGCCTCCTGGACGCCTCCCTGGTGAGGTGTTCCGGGCACGTACCACTGGGAGGAGGCCTCGGGGAAGATCCAGGACACTCTGGAGGGACTATGTCTCTCGGCTGGCCTGGGAACACCTTGGGGTTCCCCCGGAGGAGCTGGAAGAAGTGGCTGGGGAGAGGGAAGTCTGGGCCTCCCTTCTGAAGCTGCAGCCCCCGCGACCTAACCCCGGATAAGCAGAAGAAAATGGATGGATGGATGGAAAACAATTAGCCACTAACTATTAACTTCTTAGATGGTATCTTGAAATTTTGCTTTAATATATTCACAAAATTATGTTTTGTCAGCATAACATTCATTTTGCAACTTGTACCAATCCCTCTGTGAAATATGTTTTATTTTCCTTGTTTCTTTCGCTTTGTCATCAACAATCCGGCCCCGTTTTGTTGCTTTTGGCAAGCAGAACAAACCTTTTAGGTATCCCAGAATTAAATTTGCTTGCAAATGAACTGGGATCAAAAGACATGGCAGGCCAGGCACAGCTGAAATATTTTAAATTAGCTGGCACTTTCTGACATCAAGTTTCCCAGGATAATGAGGGCTCGATGTTAATGTTTTTCACCACGCTAGTCCTTTTTGAAATGTCTCTTTGTTGTTGTTACTTTAATGAGGACATTATCATGGATTGAGCTTGCACAAAGCTCCAGAAAGCTCACAAATTTAGGTATAATCGGTACAAGAAAAGCTCTGAAAATTGTATCGGGTCCTGCTTCGATTACGGAACATGAATATGCAAAAAAGCGAGCTGCTGCTGAATGCTTTGCACTTCACTTTGCTCTGTCCAACCCATAAATCTTCCTGACACATTCAATCATTTTTCTCACCTCAGGTTTAAAAGGTTCCCTCCAGAGGATGCAGCTTGAATATGTGGATGTGGTCTTTGCCAACCGGACGGACAGCAACACTCCTATGGAGGGTAAGTGATTTTTGATCGGACCTCTGGAGACTGTGGGAGGGTTGGGAGCATAGCATGAGGCATTCTGTTATATGAGAAGGTGAGAAATGCTATTGAGGCCACTGCCTTTGCTGAACTGACGGCTTATATCTGTTTAGTCAAGTAGAAGTGAATTCCTCTGACCCGCGCCGACATAAGTTAATATGATAATCTTGCCTCATTTCTCGTCCTCTTGTCCTCTATTTTCGTCTCTCAGTCTCCCTCTGTTTCTCTTGCGTCTCTGTGGGACCACTATCTTCCACAGGGTCTCTGAGCTGCCGCCCGCTCCCAGCCCTCCCTGCTCGTCAGAAGCAGGATTATCTGCCTCCTTCGGGAGCGGCTGGTATATTTTTGGGTTGGTCTCTCTTTCTACCAGCCCCGCTGTGCACTTGTACTTCATTTCTACTTTTCAAAGCTTCAGCAATGCCTTTCCCTCGCATCCACCATATGTTATTATTAATTTCTTATAGAGGTTTCCAGAGTTTTCCTCAATTACTTCTCTTTTGATGTGGCAAGATACTTGAGATTTTGTTTTTTTGTCTCTTCACACAAAACCTTCTCCAGAGGTGGTATCCGCCTCAAGGCATGGTGTCTTATTGATCTCCTAAAAATATGTTCTATGTTGCTCCTCATTTCCTTCCCCTTTGTTGCCTCCCTTGACAACCAGCTGACTGTGGGAGGCCAGCCTGTCATACTCATTGTTCCAGAGGCCCGCCTGTCATAATTAGCTGTGATAACTGGCAGGTAAACCCCACAGCCTCCCCTGTCAAATCAGATTTGGCCCTTCAGATAGTTTCACTCCTTTGGTGCAATAAAATTTCATTGTCAATCTGACTGATTTATTGATCAATGATCATATTTTAGTGAACATAACTTGAGCTCCTTAACTCCTGACTACTGTTGCAGTGAGTTCTTAATAGTAATAAAAAGCATTTACTTTATTTCAACCAAAGTGGTATTAACCACGCAGAGTGCTTACGCTTTTGATTTTATTTGCTTTATCAAGTAACTAAAAAAAAAAACAAAAACAAACAAGCAGTGATGGTTAAAAATAAGTTATTCTGAAATATTCAAGTTGTTCCTTATGTTCTGATGTATGCCTTTTGGGAATTAGGACACTTTTATGCTCGTTACAAGGAATAAGACTTGCCACAGTTTCTGATTACTGTTGTATAATTACAGAAATAAAGACTTAGGCTTGAACATCTATAACAAAGTCCTGCAGACATTCACATAAATTATCGAATAGAAAATCATTTGAACTTGATTTTGGCTCGTAGCCACTGTAAGATTAATGCCATGCATCAGCTCTGTAATGTGCCCCAAATACTTTCCACTGGTTGCTCTTTCCTCTTGGGACCGCTGCAGCATGGTGAACTTATTATTCACATCTTGTTTTACACACAGGAATCAATACAAACTAGCTTAACAACATCAGTTATAGGAGGAGGCATGGTAGCATTTTAAAGGGACATCTGGTGGTAACTAACAGGTGCATATGCATGCATGTGTTTGTTTGTTTTGTTTTGTTTTTTTTTACTCTAACTACATACGACCTTGCGCGAGACAACTTGTGTCCCCTTGGGGACGAAAAGTGATGTCATGGCAGCACAGTCTGTCTTTATTATCATCACTGTGTCCCTTATCCCATGGCCCTATTCTTCTTTGACTCTTTCCAGTCCTCTGATATTCCTGACTGTTTTTTTTCTTTCTTTCTTTACTTAACACCATTTCTCAAAAGACTTGTTTATTTTCTTTTACTTTTTGTTGCGCCTGTTGGAAAGTTGGCACTGGAAAGATGGTTTCCCCCCAATGTGGAATTTCATCTGACATGTCAAAGACTGTGTCGTTTATAGGAATTGTCATACAGCACACACAATGAGATTTCTGCCTACTGGAGCAGAACGCATGTCAATTATTGTACTAATAGCTACACCAAGGCGTGATAACCAAACAGCTCAAGGCTCTGAATTGGATTGCAAACCAGTCGTCCTGCATCTGATTTTAGATAGAGAACATCACAAAAGCTGCTGAAAGTCATAAACCTTCTATTAATAAAATAATTTTATGGCGATCCCAGCATCCTTACACACTTCTCAGTAGAGACGCTTCAACACCTGCCTTCATAGTCATCAGATCCTTCCCTCCCAGAGCCGTAAACCTTGAATGCAGTTTTCCAAGGCATGGAAAATCTCCCGCTGATGTGATATATTGATGAGCAGCACACTTTCTCTGTTTGCATGCAGAAAGAATATAAATAAAAGCTTCAAAAGGCAGAAACATCTCCAGAACAAATCAGACAAAAACACACTGACATCCACAGAGACACCTGTCCAGACATGTACAGCTATTAGTGTGTTGTTGAGGGTTTTCTCACACTTATTGCTTCACGGTTCAGAAGGGGCACTGTCATACCTGCTGGCTGGAGCTCACCAAATGTTCCAGACTTTGAGGCTCACTGCTGCTGGGAAAGAGCTCAAGGACACACAGAGACGGGCTAACAGCCAAGCAACTTTCTATTACGTGCATACCAATAAAGGAGATTTGGATGCGCAAACAGGAGGAATTTATCGCCTTAATGAGGAGTCTCTTTATCTGTCATGTTTGCAAGCGTTTCTTTATTAATCCAAATAAACTTTACTTTTTCTTTTTTTTTTTTTACTGAGGTTAGAAAAACTCTGACAAGATGTGCTGGAAATCATGATTAAACTTTACAGTTTAAAAACAAACAGGTTAAATGTCTTTGCTCTCTGAAGTTGGATTTTCTCACTTCGTGCTCCAAAAAACTAAGAGCACCTAATTTTTAAGAGTAAAAACCCTCACTTTGTTTTCCTTCTCGATAAAATTCAGATTTTTTTTTTAACACATTAGCTGACAATACCATTACCCATATCATTTAAAGACCATATCTGTGATGTCATTCAGTTTATTCACAGCTCTACAATTTAAAAGTGGCCACATTAAGCTGTGACTTTACTCCTCTGGCTCTGTTATACCTGCAAACCGTCGCTCCACAGCAGACCACACAGTCACACAGTACCAACACAATAACGGTGCAGTTTAGTTCCAGTCTTGGGTTGATTTTGGTATGTGAGGGGCAAGGCAAGGATAATAAGTAACAGGCCCCCTCAGAGACAGAAACTTTATAAGCCACATTTGCCAGTTTCTTGCTTCACGTTTTTTTCTCTTTCTTTCTGTCCTTGCGTCCCTCAACATCCTGTCTTCCATCCCTCCACTTTGGAGCAGATCCTTCTACCCTCCCACCTGCTTCGCCCACGCACATACACTTGCTCTCTGTCTCTCACGGAGGCACAGTTTGGCTCAAAGAAAGATCCAGTAATTAAAGAAAATCATTAGTTGTCTTTTTTTCACTCTTCTGTGGATTTAAATCTCTTCCTAATTCTCACCCTATCAACTTCACACTCTTGCAGCAGCATTTGCATTGTGCAAATGGAATAGGAGGATTCATTAACTGACATGCAAATGCAATATTACGCAGATTGAATTTAGTAATGAACAATTTGTGTGTAGCGAGACATTCATGTGATCTACCAGCAGAGGATTTCCTGATTTAAAAGCTATTTTGGAAGTTCTTTACAAATGGATTCATGAATAAAGCTCTATTGTTTAGCATGTAAATAACCAAACAGAGCATTTTTGCTGCCTTCCGTGTCATAATTACACACACACACACACACACACGCACACACACACGCACACACACACACACACACACGCACACACACACACACACACACCTGAAGGCTACAGCTGACTTCTCTCCCTTCAGTTTCACCTTGCTTATATATTTGCACAGCACAAGAAGCATTTTGTCAAGGCAGCTTTTTCACTTAGGGCCCCACAGCATTTGCACACATGTGAGCAAATGATCTAATGTGACCCCAGCAGATCACATAGTGTACAAACAAGTTTTAATTAAAGTAAACCCTGGAGCTGCCAACTTCAGCAAAAAAAAAAAACAACTGTGGAACTTTCAGTGGAAGACCTTAAGATGGCACCGACTAATATTCAAATGTCAACAATGCACTTATTTAGTGTTTGATATGTGTGTTTTTTATAGAAATTGTGAGAGCTATGACTCATGTGATCAACCAAGGGATGTCCATGTACTGGGGAACATCTCGCTGGTCTGCCATGGAGATCATGGTAAGTTATTACAAAAGGTATTACATGACGTGGAAAGTTAGATAAATTCACCGATATTAATTCATTTTTATCGGTCCATATTGTCACTATAATATGGTCATCTGGGAAAATACCACTGCCTCATTCTGTCTTATTCATAACTGAAGAAATGTGTTAAATAATATAGTTTGTTCAGCATAGTTTTCTGTTGAATGTGATTTCCAACTTATAAAAAAAAACATTTAAAAAAATTATATATTTTTCACAGTGCTTAAAATGTTACTTTTTTCTTTAAAATGTGAAAAGTAATAAAAATGAAGCCAATAAAATCAGAAGGCTAACATGCTAAAAGATGATAATATCTGCAGCTCTGGGAATAGATAAAAGTCGTGAAACATAAAGGTCAGTGTTGCATGTTTTCCTTATCTCTTCGATTTCTATTTCCCACTTAATTAGGAAGCTTATTCTGTGGCCAGACAGTTTAATCTTATTCCACCGGTGTGCGAGCAGGCTGAGTATCATTTCTTCCAGCGGGAGAAGGTGGAAACTCAGCTTCCTGAGCTCTACCATAAAATTGGTAAGTGTAGCAAGTTTCCACTTGTTTTCAGTGAGTTTTGTCCTGGATAGTCAACATCACACGTCTCTGTTCTTCCGTAGGCGTGGGTGTGGTATCTTGGTCTCCTCTGGCATGTGGGATTATCACTGGAAAGTATGAAAACGGCATCCCAGAATCCTCAAGAGCTGCGATGAAGGTAGAAATGTGATTTTCATGGGTCAGTCCTCAAAAAATTATACTGTAATGCAGTATAAAGTACAAAAGTCTTTATCATTTTTAGCTACTTCACAATTGTCCTTGTTGCACAAACTTTGAAACACATATTATTAAATAACTGGGAAGTAAAACAATATGTGGCTCATAAAATGCATTTGAAATAAAACCCTAAATCTAAAACAGCATTCTCCTGTTTGCCATCCAAAAATGGAGAGTGCTACACAAATGCAACACTATACAGTTATGGTTGTCCGCCTACACTGACGGGGCAAAGGAAAGCTTTAATCAGACAAGTAATGAAAAGAGAACTAGCTCTCAATGAGCTTTAAAGTTTCACATTTTGAAGGGAAAAATCTTTTTCTAAGATAACTGTGGTGTCAAAAGATTGCTGTTCTTCCATATAAATCTGGTATTAGATTGACAAAAAGAAATGAGTTCTTGAAAGAAATTAGGTTATGTAGGAAACTGTTTGTGTCAGACAAGACCTAAATTGAACCTGCTAAATAGTGCTGAATGATGGCTCGTTTAACTATGGCATTAGCAGGCCTTGGTGTACCTATTAACACGACAAACTGACATGCATTCTCTTCCAGAAGGTCTGATATCTCATTGTGTTTGACATTTCTTACAAATGACACAATTTGATGGCATGTCAGATGAAATTCCACCTTGGGGGAAACCCATCTATGCAGCTGCAGCTTTGTAACTGACAGGAGCAAAAATAAAAAGAAGAAATGAAGCAAGAGTCAGAGTCTTGTGGGACAGGGAAATTAATCACTGTTGACAGGGAGATGGATGAAGCTAAATACTGGCAATCCTAGAAGAAAAGCTGTTAGCCTTGAAAGATCTGAGACTGTGATAATTCATTTTGCAGCAAATAAACAATACTCCCGGACTTACAATTTATTGGTTTAAATCAAGGATGATTAATGGGTTAGTATGGCCCAGTTAAAGCCTGTAGAAGTCTGAGGAATGACTTGTTCACCAGTGCTCTCTGTTCAGTTTGATTGAGCTTGAATTATTCTGCAAAGAACAGGCAATAAATATAGGCATCCAAATGGGCAAAATTGGTAGTTACTTAGATCTGTTATTTTAGCAAACAGTGAGTGGTTCTAAAAAAGAAAGGCCGAATATGAACGCATGCCTCATGTTTAAAAACCACAAATTATAGTTTTCCTCCAATTCGCAATAATGAACTACTTTGCGTAGAGGCCTGTGAAATTCTAATAATACTCTTTATGGTTTGTGGTTGTAAAGTAATAAAAGAGGTTCAGTCACTTTTGTAACAATATGTAGTTTAAGTTGTTTTTTATGTTTAACGTTTAATGCTGTTTATGCGTCTTTATTTTTCTAGCCATATCAGTGGTTGAGGGAGAAGATAACGAGTGAGGATGGGAGAAAACAGCAATCCAAACTAAAAGATCTGACTCATATTGGAGAAAAACTAGGATGCACCTTGCCACAGTTAGCCATCGGTAAATATCAAAGTTCATTTCTCATTTTTGTCGTGTCCACTGTTAAACATGTTTTCATTAGAATTAATATTCTGCTATCCTCATCGTAAGCCTGGTGCTTGAGGAATGAAGGAGTCAGCTCAGTGCTCTTGGGGGCCTCCAATCCCACGCAGCTGACAGAAAACCTGGGAGCCATTCAGGTACACATTCAAGCACTTTCCAGCATTTGCTTCTTTGTGTTGTTGCCCAGCATTGTCAGCGTTTGATAATGCACTGTTGTTTTTTTGTTGTTTTTTTTCCTGCACATTTTAGGTAATTCCAAAGATTACAGCAGGTATTGCTTCAGAAATGGACCATATTCTGGGCAACCGTCCACACAGTAAAAGGGACTACCACCACTAGGATGGACACTTTCTACTAAACTACGCTCATAAGGCTTTTCAAAGCTCACTTTTCACAGCCATGGCACCATAAGTGCGTGCCCACGACTGCGTGTATCTGTGGAGGACTGTGTGATTGTACTTGGCTCTTTCAACTCATAACTGTGAAGTGGGCTACATGACGACAAAGCATGCATGCAAAACCAGCCAGTTATCAGACTGAACACGATTTGGAGGATCCATCAAGACAATTCCCTGCATCGTCAAAAAAAAAAAAAAAAGCAACCTCACCAACAGCGAACTTTGCAGAAGGTGCTGAACCATATAGTGCTGGAAGAAGAATAGAGTTAATTGTTTAAATGCTCCGTTAAAATGGCTGTCAGTGCATGTAGAGAAAACTACTGAGGAATTAATTACCTCTAAGCATCCAATTAAGCATAGCAGAGCACTATGATAATAGATTATTTGCATCAAAATGGACCTAATGCTAGAGAAATCAATTTTACTGTATAATGTATGTATTGTAAAAAGAATTACAAATGGTGATTATAATGAGCCATATTTCAGCAGAATGGATGAACATTCCCCAATGCAGCTGGAGCTTGCTTGTCCATGTGATTGCTTCAGAACTGGAAGACCTAAATGTCAGCTAAACATTGTTTTTGCTATTGCCATAAAAAACAAAGTTTAATTAGTTTAAATGAAATAAATATATATATATATATATATATATATATATATATATATATATATATATATATATATATATATATATATATATATATATATGACTCTAAACATATGTAATGACTGTTACATAAGTATGTATTTCTTTAATGAGCAGTTATGTTGTTCTATTCTCTTTTTCACTTATGCAACAGCACCGCAGAGTGTATTTTCCTACTGTGCCCTTTCAACCTATTTCAGTTTGTACGCTGGCAGAGTTTCTGTCAGTAGGAATTGTATCTGATTCATTTCAGTTCAGTTGGTACTGTGGATAGAAAAGTGTCTCATTGAAGTCGGGGTGATGATCCACCTGCAGGGGAGCTTGTGGATAACAAATAAAGCCATGTGGCTAATGAAGAGACAAAGTGGTGGAAAAAATTTAAAAGAACACCATATGGACCCTTGCAGTAATTGCACCTGGAACAAAGAGAGTTTTTTTCCTAGTTTCTCCCAGATGGTTGTTTTATGTAATGGGATCATCTTTGCTATGTTCTGTTTGTCCAGATATGTATTATGGTGTTGTTCATCACATTTGTACATGAAAATTAAAGAAACGCTTAGAATCGTGTGCCTCCTATTTTGATTCAGAAAATTAAAAATGTCAAACTGACGGTAAAATGCAGAAACAAAAGAGTATCAGCATCTTTATATTATTAACTTCATTTGTTATATACAAATAGTGTAATTTATTATTGCATGTGTTTGAGACATAAATAGTGGCAATACTTGGTGAGGGAGATGGCATTCTGCCCTGGGCTGTAGAAGGAATTAACCTATATTGCAGAAAACTGGTTTGAACTTGTGTGAATTGATCCAACTCACACAGTATAAAAGGCAATTCTACCAAAACTTGAGATGTATGTAATTCACTAAATTTGAAGACAATTAAAAATGTGTAACTCATTCTGGAAATCTAAACAATATTGGTTTTCCTAACTGATAATAAGAAATATTTGCAGCAGTTGTAGTAATGGTAGAAGTAATAATTATTTGCATAATTTAATCCAGACTCCTGGTAGATATTGTGGAATTCCATGCTGCTTTTATTTTATTTCATTTTATTTTATTTTAGCTTTGATTCCGTGAAGGCGGGTTTTCCGGTTAAAGTATCCAATAGAATTTCTGCAATAGCCACGAGGAGCTCCGATTGGCTAGAAGAAAGGTATCCGTCTTTTCCCTGAAACCCGCGGTTTCCAAAAATAACACTCGGGGGAGTACAGACTTGTAGCAGGCCTAGTATTGTCAGTAACAATAACTAGGCCTGTTTTTTCACTAAGAGTAACCGTCTGGAAGGTCGTGACGCTTTGCCAACACTCCGCAAACCTCGTCTAAAGAATGCGGCTTTTCAGGTGAAGCGAGTAACCCAAGCAAAAGCTGAGTTCAGTGGGTGTGTTTGTAGTAGCATTAGCATAGGAGTTAGCTGCCAGAAATCTCAGCGCAGACTCCGTTACCTTGTCAACTAACACCAACTGAAACTGCCTCCTAACAACGAGGAAATACAAGCCGCCATACTCAAGTTGATGTGGGTGTAAAGGCTACTTCACCAGCTGCTCGGGTGTCCTTTAAAACCTCCTCAGTTTGTTGACTTCCACCACAGATGATGAAAAGCAATGTCGACTGATATTAGATCATGCATGAGCTTGGGAGACAAAGGACATACCATTTGTGTGCCACCCGACATCTCCTGCGATCAGCTGAAGGATGATTTAGAGAATAAGTCCTTCCCAGGTACTCGGACACCGAGCAACTGCAAAGGTTTTGTTGCTTTGCAACATCGCAATTATCCTGATTTCATCGCAGGTAAGATTTATTTCTACATCTGTCATCTTGACAAGTCCGGATGTTTGAAATCCACTTAAGCCAAAAACTGAAGCACTTCTAATTAGCGCTCTTATTGGAAAGTGGATAACTGTGTGTTACAGGTGAGCCTTTGGATGTTTGCACTACAGTGGCAACAAAAAAACATTGTTTACTTCCTGGCTCCCAAGTTTCTGTTGACTCCTTTCCAAATTCTTCCACTGAATCTGAGGAAAGCTTCATCAGTCTGGTTATTTCTGGAGACTTTGCTTTGTCAGGACATCCATCTGCCATCAACCCTAACAAAGTCGTTCTTGTCGTCTCCCACAAAACAACTGAGGTACTGTACATGCATTCACTCACATTTACCGAATAGCTCTTCATATCTGGAATCTAACCACTTAATTATGTCCTTTTTAAACTTTTTTTTAAATAGATTTTATCAGTGAATGACCAGGCGCCCAAACTGTTTGAATGCTCCACTGAGGATCTGGTTGGAAAGAAGTTGTCTTCTGTCTTAAAGAAAACGACTCAAGTTTTGGAAGAATCGCTGGAAGAAGATTATCAGCGTACAGATGGAACTGTTGCTATTGTGTCTGGAAAAGTGGTATGAAATCTATGAAACTGAAATTGTTTTCTGAGTTTTATAGTTCATCACGTAGTCAACTGGGCCGCATAATATGAAGAAAACACAATGTTGTAATAATGTTTTGCCTTTACAATGTCCCCATGAGATTTAGCATCACGGTCACTTAAATTTGAATCAAGCACATGAATCAACTGGCAAAATATAGTATTGGCAAGCTGAGTTTGAATGCAAGCTCCTTGAGAAATTGCAAATGTTGCAACCAGGCAGTCCTTTGTCGTGGTAATATGGACCACATGAATACTGTGTGACAACTGTGATCCAATCTACTGCTACCAATCTAGTGCTCCATTAACTACAATTGTCTACTCTCCTGGTGAAATATATGTGTACCTTTTTAGATGTTTGTGATTTTGTTTTCGAGGTGGATGCTGTGACATTATCTGGAGAGGTACCAGTATCGGTGTGTACCCAGAGGCAGTCAGAAAATGAAGACCACCGGCTTGTCATGATGGAATGTGTAGAGAGGATATCCTCCTTTGTGTCCTTCTCCCAAGATGTGAGTACACCAATATTTACCCTGGAAAAATTACCTTCATACCTCTACTGCACAGAAAGATTCAGAACTCTATTTTTAGTCTGATTTAATGACTCAGACTGAGTTCGTCCAGTTTTTAATTCGGATGTTGTGAATCAACATATGAGAAGCTCACAAAAAAGTCATGACATCATCATTTGGGCTTCCCCAGATTGTTTGAATGTGTATCTAAACCTCTGAATTTAAAGAAAGTAAATATTATGATTCTGGCATTTAATACATGGAAATAATTTTAGTGAACATACCTGACCTCAGCATAAAAAAATAGCTTTGATTTAATGTCAGACAGCGCAGAAAAGAGGATTATGTGTCTTTTCATGGTCTATATAAATATCTGATGCCTGCTGCATATTTGATGTCATTTTAAGGGCTCTATCCTAAGCTGTGACTTGGCGTTTGCTTGTCTCCATGGATATCACAACCCAGAGGAGCTGAAAGGAGTGTCTGTAAAGGAGCTAATCCCATCTTTACAAATCCCTGTCTACAGTCATGCGTTGCCCAAAGTAAGCGCACGACACAATTTACCTCATGACATCTCCCTTTTCTGACACTTTTTATAAAAATTCCAGTACCTAGCTGGTTTTCCTCAGACTTTTTTTAGCTTTAGCATTTCATTAGTCTGATTATGACCGCATTTTCTCCCTTTCTTTCAGATGCTGAGGGTTCAGAAGGTGTGTGGGAAAAGCACAGGAGGTGCATCTGTCCCTCTCTATGTGAAACTTCAGGGGGCTGCGCTGTGTGGGAAACCCCAGTACCACCACAACGACGGTGGCACCTTGTCAAGAGACGGCTCCCGTCTCATTTCTCCTGTGAGCAACATGAGACTTTCAGATCATAGTAACGTTGAAGAAGCTCTAACTAAAGAGCAATCTCCAGGTTGGTTATCTATAATTTGTTTATAAATATTGCAGCCTTAAAAACACCAGAATTTTATCGTTGTGATATAACAGGAAAAATGAAAGAGATGGTTGTTGTCTTGCATCAAGTCAAAAAGCTTTAACGAGCAGAAACAATTCAGCACACTCCTAGAGAAACAAATAGTAGTTGCAAGATGCATTTATTTAATTTTTTTCATTGTAATAATGGTTACAAATCCTCGGTCAGTGTTTTGGACCTTTGCCATTCTGTACATTTGTATCTTTGGTTGTTTCGTACCTGCCTGTACGATGTGCTCGATTTGACAACCAGCAATCTAATGTTCTATAATCTATTAGTCAGCTAAAGGGAAATGTGTTTTTATGGCTACAATAGATATAGCTACCAGCACAAAGGTGCTCAGAGGCAGTTTGGTTTGATTAGATGTGTTTTGTTATGTTCCATAAGAGTCAAACGGCCCAAATGGGTGAGTGAATCAAAGTAAATGGAAATTGGGTGTCATAAAAGGTTTCCACAAAAAATATAATTAAACTTTATTCTTATATGCACATAAATAGATCTTTGTTTTAGTGAGACAAACTGCAGGTGATTCTTGAAACCACCAACCTGATAAAACCTTATTCTCTTTTGGATCTTTGACAGAAGACGGATTTGACCACACCGTCTCCTCTCCCACACCAACGCCAGAATACTCTGCAACTGTCTGGGCGTTCGCTCCGTTGAGCGGCCTTCTGGTCCTGTGGCCAGATGGCTCAATCTTCAGCATTCACAACCATCTGGCCCTCAGATTGTTTGGGTACAGCAAGGATGAGCTTCTAGGAAAGGTTAGTCAAACTTACCAGTCCAGCACGGCTGCTGCTCAGACCAGCTCTAATTTGTGTCCCTTTTTGTCAACAGAGTGCCGCTTTTCTGATGCCCGGTTTCTATGAATGGATGACTGGCGCGGGCAAAAAGGCTGGCGCTGTTTCTGACACTTGCATGGTGCTGAACAAAAGTCCAGCTGCGTCCAAAATATCAGAAAATGATGGTGAGCACTTCTGTTTTTCTGAAAATTTATGGTTTGATCTTCGTCTTTTCCGGCAGGATTATTTCTACATGCCGTATGTTTTGCACTGTGGATCAGTTAGGTGTTTTTTTTTTCCCTCAGAACCTTCGTCCTTGGTGGCTGGAGACATGGGAATGGTGCAGCAGGCTATCCTGAAAAGAAGTTCATCAGGAAGAGGCAGGATCTTTACTGGAACCAGCTCCAGGCTGGAGAATCAAGGCAGTGCCACGTCAACCTTCTCTCTTCCTGCAGTTACCTCCACACATTTGGTCATGTAAGTTATCATATGTTATATACCTATTTACTCATGAAAGTTGTTTTTTTCTCAAATGCATAACGTATTGGTTGTGGGTATTATACAGAGTCACATATTTGCTATCACTGTGTAATACTGACCATAACAGACCCTATGTTAGCAGTTGTTTAAAGAAGTTAGATGCACTATTTTTAATACTTTTGTCAGGCTTCTCCTAAATACTGGAAGGGTGAACGATGCAGAAGCAAGCATGCATTTAACAGTGCTGGTGTTCATGTATATTTAATGTGCTTTGCAGGGAATCTGGACACATAGCACCTCTATTGTCAAACCTGATATCTACCATCTCTGGCCAGTAATCACATTTAAACGCTGTTTACATCTCTCTGCTTAATGCATGTTTATTTTGTCTAAACTGGAGACTGTGTGAATTATAGATGTAAGAAAATGTATAACACAATTATGCAGTCTGGACTAAATGCACACTTGTAATTCACAAATTCATAGTTTTGTAGTCTGTATTTGACAAATAACGTCACTGCTATCTTTTCAACAATAGTCTGTTTTTGCTGTTTTTGAGTCTAAATGAATGGCATGTCTGTCAGTATTACTGTACCTTAAGATTGACCACATTTTTGTTTATAAAATGTAAGATCTTCCACAAACATGGCAGCAAAAAATGTACCAACTGCATCTACGGTTCCCAAAACAATAGAGGAAATAACTCCTTTTATAAAACACAATTTTGCAGATTGTTGCTGTTTCAAAGGGATTTCTATCAATTTTACACAGACTAGCTAATAACATCAAGTGGCATCAACTTGAATGAACAGAATATATTGACAAACTAGGATTAGAGTTACAAAATTTAATCTGACGATCATAAAGCAGTTCATAAATGTAAAATGGAAGAAAAGTTATTAACTGCTTTCAATTTTCAGCTTGTTACAAATACAGTTCTGAAAACAGTTGTTTATTTCTATTAAAACTTCCTTTGTCAAAGTATATCCATATATAGTATCAATACCAGATCCAAGTTTTGTTTTTGAATTTTTCTTTTCTACACTTTTAAATCTAGACTTCAATGTTTATATCCTGACAAAATACGAAAAAGCCCAAGAATTATTGATATTTGTAAAGGCACTGTATGAACTTTTTTTTTTTTTGTTAGATCTGAACTTAAGTTTTCTTCTTCTTTCTCAACTTAATAAACAGAGTGAATAAAATGTGTTTGCAGGGCCAACGATACCGCAGAGCTGATTGAGGAAGCAGCCCGGGCGGCTCCCGGCTGTAACACGCTGGATTGTGCAGATTCCACCCAGGCTCTCCTTAAGACGTTCGCCTGGGTGGAAACTCCAGATGAAGACACCTGCTGCTTGATTTCCACTGAGCCGTCCAACCAGAACAGAGACGAGCAGCTGCTCAATGTGATTCAGCAGAATATTTCACCTGCGATCAAGATTACACCAGGTGCTATTTAAGTTCGCTTTCTTTAAATTATTTTTTTTTTTTTTTACTTGACCGACCATGTTTTGTCAGCGTTTGTCAAAGTTCAGGAAAACAAGTGAAAGCTTAATGATATTGTGAAATATGTTGCAGACACACCTGTACAGGATGAGAGAGCAGGTGGCAGCTGTAATGAGGCGGTGAAAGGTCATCGCTCACGCGCCGCGGTCCTCCAAGAGTCGAGCTTTGAGATCATTTCATTGGACAGCAGGTCATTAGAATGTGCCAATGATGCATTTACAAAAACCTAAAGATCCACTCTTCGCATAAGAGAACGGTAGAAAATAAAATACAACTTTGCTTTGGAATTTAATTTCTCAGATCATCGTCTGGTTTCTCTGACAAGTTCTCTGGCCGTCTTCGTCGTGATGCTGCCCCGGTGAATGAGTCTAATTCTGCTCCTCTGTTGGACTCAGCCAGCTGCTTTGTGGACATCGACTCCAACGGAGATGCTGTGACCCGCGTTCTAGCGGAGCTGGATCTGAGCGATGACGCGGAGGTGCTCAGCATGCGAGAGTACGCCGGTGATGCAGCCAAGCTTCTACAGACGCCCTCTCCAGGTGTGGCAAAGTCAGACCAGAAAGTGGAGGCCGCCGGTGCTGCGGTGAAGGCCGAGCTCGGTTTGAGCGAAGAGCAGGATCAGTGGGGAGCGCTCTCTTTGATTCCTAAAGGCAATAGCCAAGAGAGTGCAGAACAAGCAAATAGTTTGACCGACATGCCCGCCACATCAACACCGAAAAAACAGACGGCGAATGGACAAGTGGTGACCTCAAACATTACGCAGGTCCTAGAGGGACAATTTGTAGGAAGTGGATACCACAGAGACGGCACAAGAGTAGGTTGGTAACGAAGTTTCACTGCATGTCAGTTTTCCTTATTATGATTAACATAACAGCAGGACTAACGTTTACTGTCCCTCTCCTTTCCACTAGATGTGCAGTGTGACGTTTCCAGGACTAACCTCTCTGATGGAAGCTTCATGTTCTGCGTGTGGATAAAAAGATCAAACCAGCAGGGGGCGCTGTTGCGAACTGAGCCTTCACTTCACAACCATTCAGGAGCTAGCCCAGGAAAGGTGAGTTCCAGCTGAGAGTTTTATTTTAGTTACTAAAATACTTAATTGTCTCATGTATATGTACATAAAATGGAAATTGTACCTTGCCACAAGAAAAATAAAGCACAGTAAATCTAAAATTCATAAAACTCAAAAGAAACAGAATGTACGTCCATGCACACACAGAGCACTTCAAATGTTAAAACAAGACTTAAAAATTAATCATTTTTAATAAAAGTGGTGAAGCTGAACAATTAATTCAGTATTTCCTTGTTTAAAAAATATACAGCTAATAGGTTTCCTATAAAAACCTTTCATACTTGTGAAAGTCTTCTGTCAGAAAACAATGAGTGACGAGGAAAAGAGGAGTCATTGTAGTTCCTGGGAGCTTTCTGATACATGGTTTGTTTTATTGTGTTCGGTCCATCAGAGTTCTGGCGAGGCCGGTCAAGGAGAAGCGCTGCGCTCCACTCTGGATCTGGAGCATTCTCGAGCTTGTGACGGGCAGTTTGAAGAAGAATACCAGCCAATCAAATCTGTGGGGAAAGGAGCATTTGGGTTTGTCTGGAAGGCAATAAGACGTTGCGATGGACAAGAAGTATGAACTTTTTGTTTTATGTAGAACTATGGTAAATACGACATAATCCTACATAATCATAAATCTATATGTAGATTTTTTTTTTCCTATATGAAAAATTTCCAGGTAATTGTGAAGTTTATTAGCAAATCAAGAATAATGAGCGACTGCTGGGTAGATGACCCCATGTTGGGAAGAGTGAGCCAGGAGATTGCCATATTGACCAGAGTTCAACACCATAACATTGTCAAGGTAACATTGATGTCACAGAACACATAAATCAATCGGGTTCCTTTATGCAAAAGGAAAAACCTCGCCGAACCCTCTTATGGGTGTATGTGTTTGTATTTGTGTGTGTCTGCCTACAGGTAGCAGAGGTGTTTGAGAATGGAAGCTATTTCCAGATGGTGATGGAGAAACATGGAGACGGTTTGGATCTTTTTGAATTCATAGACATGCAACCAAGACTGGACGAGCCCCTGGCCAGCTACATCTTTAGACAGGTATAAGAATGACCAGCGATGGCGATGGTGGAAGGTGAGATGAAGTGTTATTGATCCAAACTACTTTGTTGTTGTTTTTTTTCCCTCAGATTGTGGCAGCTGTTTTCTACTTGAGGGCAAAGAACATCATTCACAGAGACATAAAAGATGAAAACATCATCATTGATAAGTGCTTTCACATCCGATTGATAGATTTTGGCTCTGCGGCCATTCTGTCTCCTGGGAAGCTGTTCTATAATTTTTGTGGCACGTTGGAGTACTGCTCCCCAGAGGTGCTTCGGGGAAATGCGTGAGTGTTTCAACCTTGTGAATAATAAATCATGTGTGCTTTTTAAATAGGTTCCAGTTCTGCCAAAAGTTTAAAATATTTTAACACCTTTGCGAGGAGAAGTAGTATAAAATGAAAATGTGCAAAACATATTCACATTTGACGCTTTGGAGCCACAAACATAGGTTTATTCAATGCAATGTATCAGACATATGAACACAAAAGATAAGGATGTGACCATTTTAACGCAGGCTTGTTATTTTTGCTATTGAAGCATTTTGTTTCTACTGTTAAGACATTCAATGAATATCAAAAAATAATTATATTACTTAATGTATCTGCTGTGCAAAAGGAGCTTATTTGGTCATTTTTATATGGCATTTTTTATAGCACTGACACATTTATAGACGGTAGGAAGGATTCGTTTTAAAAGATATTTGTCACTGTTATGATTGTTGCAATAAATGCCTCAACATTTCATCACATTTTCAGTCCATATTGCCCAACACAAATTTAAACTCCAGATATTCTTTTCCTTCCACCTCACAATTATTTGCTGCATTTTACTGGTCGCTCGCATAAATCTCAGTGAAATGCATTACACTCTGTGACAAAAAGTGAAAAATGCAAACTTTTGAAAGGTAAGAGTACTTTTTGAAGGCACCATAAGTAGTTTTTTTTTATTTTAGTTCTGCAATAAGCCTCTGTTGCACATTGTTTCTACAATATTTGTAAGTGGCAGCCCAAGAGCAAAACAAGTGATACGAGATTAGATCCAGAAAAGCTATTTTAATGGTATTCCACTTGGTACACAGAACCCTTTAAAATTGCAACAGGTTTTATTTTACTCCTCATTTAATTCTCAGCACCACTGAAAAGTTAAGCTCTGTAGCACCTTGTGTAATATAAGAGCTAACATACTGTTTTATCAGGAAAATAATGATTAAATCACATTAGGACCTATCAAGTACCACAAAAATGATATAACTTACAGCACAGTGTGTATTAAATGGTGTATTGAGGTGCTTCCTGCTTAAGAAATGTTTGTTTAAATATTAAATATAACTTCTGGCTAAACTACAACACTTAAAAACTCTTTCTTTACGTAATTCAAACTGATTAGAGAAGTTCAAATTGATTAGAGAAGTTCTAAACCAACACATTAGATGTGTTGGTTTAAAGGGAGTGTTCTCCTGATCGTCTCTCATTAAACATTTTGCATTATGCATACAAAATGTAGGAAACCATGCAGTGTTAAGAGTTCAGCTAAAAGCTCTGAAGCTAAACACTGCTAATCTGGTGATTGTGCTCCTGTCCCAGCTATGAGGGACCAGAGCTGGAGATGTGGTCTCTGGGGGTTTTGCTCTACACCCTGCTGTTCAGTGAGAACCCGTTCTGTGACGTGGGTGAAATCCTCGATGCCAAACTTCAGCCTCCATTCCCCCTGTCTCCAGGTACAATTATGTTCTGTGCCGGAGTTTATCAGCTCTGTCTTCTTACAAATCAGTTATGCAAATTTTCTGTTTGCCGCCCCAGAGCTGCATGGTGTTTTGCAAGGCCTGCTGCACTCTAATCCCGCAAAGAGGATGACTTTAGACCAGCTTCTGTTGCAGCCATGGATCAGCCAGCCCATTTCCCTGGCCGAATACAGCTGGACTGAGGTGGTTCCTGCATCTCGGAGCCTCTGTAAGTACTCCTCGGCATCAAGCGTAGACTTACAATGATCTGCTGACCTCTAATGTACAGAGTCATTCTCTTCTTCTACCAGGTTCGCCACAGAATCAGGAGCCAAGTCCCACTGCATACGCGGGACGGAGCTTGTTCCCAGATTGTGGCGATGAGACTCTGTCTGAGGAAGATGAGGATGAGAATCAGTCAATGGCAGCTCTGGAAACTGAACTCCAAAAATACCTTTTTGGGGATTGAAGACTAAATTTGAAGCAGTAGAAATCTTAACAGTCTGTCTGGCATTTTGTAATATGAAGATTTAAGTTACAAATCAAGAAAAGATAAGCTTTTAGAAGGGAAATCTATTTTGTACAGGAGACCAAATTTTAAGTTTTTTT
Organism: Poecilia reticulata; assembly: GCF_904066995.2. Lineage (NCBI taxonomy): Eukaryota > Metazoa > Chordata > Actinopteri > Cyprinodontiformes > Poeciliidae > Poecilia > Poecilia reticulata. The sequence continues at coordinate 13,800,074 of NC_088846.1, read as the reverse complement.
ATAGAGGCTTTTTTAGTAAACAAATTCTTTTAATCATTGGCTCATCGCAATTTTCCTCCAGTGATATTTTATGATCCATTATGGGGAAGAAGATATAAACAAAAGAAGTCAAACCTTCTTTGACTTATTTGATTTCATAGTCCAAAATTGGTTTAGATATATATATATGTGTATTTTTTGTCCTGTTTGCAAAGAAATACATGTAACATTGTGTGGATCGTTTCCTAGTTTTCTATTTTTTCATTAATTTATTTTTTGAATTGCAAGTTTTTAATCAGAATTTTACATGGAGCTGGGCACTTGATGTTTAGATATTTTAATTGCATAAAACATATAAACACTTTTTATATTTATTTTTAAGCATCAATAAATGTTTTTCCATAAAACACGTTCCTTCTGATTTTTCGGAAATTGCCTGAAGTGTGCCTTAGACGTCTCATGATTCTTAACAAATCCATCATGTTTATTTCAATAACTAACAGAATTTTGTAAAAATACCAAACAATATTAAATGTAATTGAAGTTGTAAAGTGAATCAGAATTGACTGAAGTGTAGGACACTGAACAATCATAAAACAGCTGTTTCATAATCAGAAACAGAGTTTTTCTGGGTGTAGTGATTAAATATAATTTGCAAACCTGTAACTTTTACACTATAATTACCATAGGTATTTTTTCACCCATGCAAAACGCTGCTACAAAGAAATGTCACTTTCAGTAGTTCAGGGAATTCCAGCTGTGATAGCATACCAAATGTGCAAAAAAGTTAGGTTGAAAATTTGTCTATTACATATTACTCAGTCAACCACTGGCGGCATAATAACAAACCAGAAGCAATGGGAGCAACAGAAGCTCAGGAATGTTGAGCTCTAGAGGCCAAAGTTCATCAAACTGGCTCAGGAAAAATGTGTAGATTACTTTGTGGAATAAGTTTTAACGGCCAAGCAGCTGCATCCAAGTCTTGTCACCAGGTACAATGCAAAGTCTCAGAAGCAGTGATACATAAAGTGCATAGCCACTGGACTATAGAGAAGTGGAGATATGTTCTCTAGAATGATGCTCATCTATTTAGCTATTTAATTGATGAGTGCAAGTTTGGCATTTGCTAAAAGAACAGTACTTGGCAACAACTCACCTTGGATAACACCTACACTTCCCATCCATCCATTCATCAGTTGTCTATACCCCTTTAAAAGGGTTGTAAGAGTCCGGTACCTTTCTCCAGCAGTCAATGGACAATAGACAGGGTGCACCATGGGTAGGTTGACAGTCCATCATGGAGCTATACCTCCCGTTGCCTGCAAAAGACATAAAACATCCTTAATTTATCCTATTATGCCCATCATCCATTTGCCCCCTGAAGTACTCTCCATCAAAGCAAGTACCAAGCTGAACTTTGAACTTACAACACACACCAAACACAACACTTTTTTAAAGAAGATTTGTTCTTCATTATCCACGGATTCCCTATTAATTCTGTATTTTAATTTTAGAAGAACCCCGGTTCTTGAGTGCAGGTTGTGCACTAAAGAATCCAATTATTGCACAATGTGAACTAACTCACCGGAACGTTGCCTGGGCACTAGATTTCCAGTCGGACGACTAAGAACAACGTACCACCATGGGGACCCGTGTTGTGCTGCAGGTGAGTTGAAATGCTTTTTGACATTATGTACTTTATTTTAATTTAATTTGAATATAGTTGAATTTTGGAGTATGTTATTAATTGATCCAAATAACTCAGAAGTATTGTTAAAAAGTCCTTGAAGCTCCGACATGCAGCTAATGAAATTGCTATAACCTTCGCACGTTTTATTTTTCCTCCACAGGTTCTTCGACAAAAACTAAACTATGTTCCCTCCTACACTTCCATCCCAGTCCAGTTTAAGACGTTTAAAACATCTAATCTGCCTTTGAGCCTCAGCTGCAGACTACTTTGCTCCGTTTCAGATCAGACCTCTTCCCTATTGCAACACAACAAGAGAAACTCTCCTCAGCTGTCTCTGAGATCTTTTCTTGACATGGGATTCACAGAGTACCAGGCAGAACAATTGTATGACAGTGTGTCCAGGATGAAAGGAGGGAATGCTGCCAAACACGTCTTATCAACGCTGTCAGTACTGTTTGTCCTGGGGCTCAACCCCACCACTGTGCATAAGCTGCTGGACAAATGTCCAGAGCTCTACAAGGTCAAAGAAATGCAGCTTCAGCAGCGGATAAGCCAGCTGCGGCATCTGGGTTTTGTTGAAGGTGAGATTATTTTTTCAAATGTAGGTAAATATTCAAATGTTTAACTGTAAATAAATAAATACATACTGCTTGCACTATGTTGTGATGGTGTATCACATCAAATCTTTTTAAAAAAACTACATTGAAGTTTGTGATTATAATCTGGTACAAATGTGAAGAAATTCAAGAGATTTATGTAAAGCACCTTGAATTGCCTTGTTGCTGAAAATGTGCTATATAAATCAAATTACCATACCTTATATATATTTACAAGGTTTGGCACTGATATAAAACCGAAATGTCTCTTCGTCTCTCCTGTAGGGAGTCTTCAGAGAACCGTGTCCTACTACCCAAAGATCTTAACCGTGCCGGTGAAGTCTGTAAAATCTGTGGTGCAGTTCCTCAGAGAGAAGTGTCTGTTTACCACCCAGCAAGTGGCAGAAATCCTCAGAGATAGTCCTGCAGTGGTGTTGCAAGACCTGGACCAGCTAGAGTACAAGTTTCAGGTCAGTAAGTAAAGAAGTGAAACAAATGGGGTTAATATTGTAAAGATCTCTAAGAAGAACTTACTTCAGCTGCCCACTTTCTGTTAAGATCACACCCACCTACTGCCAACCCTGACCCCAATTCCTCTTACAGATTGTCCAAGTTTGGTTATTAGTGTACGTATTTAACAGCCCTCTTTCGTACACAACAGACAAAACTGTTGGTAACTCTTTGTTAATGGTCTCTGTTATTGAACAAAAAGGCCACAACAGTCAATGAAATAACTTGAAACTAACAAAAATAATACATGAAAATGTTCATTTTAGGTGTGGTAAAAACCATGTCACCAAACAGGACATGCTACTTGTCATCCTTTAAATAGGCAGACTGACCGATTAGAGGACATACCTTAGTTTAACATGTAATAAGAAATCATTTTCAATTTCTTACAATAATTTTTGTCTAGGCCTGTTTTAGTGTTTTTTTTATTATTATTATTATTCTGTTTAACCACAATTAAAAAATATCTGATTTTCATTGGTTAATACCATAATAATAAAGAGGTTATCTTTATTGTACATAATAAAGAGATGGTACTGTGTATTTTCCAGACTCGCGGTGCCATTTTATAGCATAATCAAGTAACTATGTTACTTTTAGTTGTTATAAAAACTATTGTACATATCAGCCATAACTTAAAAGAATTTGACATCATAATTTGAACTCTTGAAATTGGCCTCTGGGTCATTAACAAGCTCCTGTTCTTTCTGTTATGCCATTTAAAATAGGAGTGCTGAACTGAGACGTGGCTTGTGTGATAAGATCAGCAGACGCATAGTTTCACCAGGTGTTTGCTAAATGCTACTGCTGCTCTAGAGGAGCTCAGTGGGGAAGTGCAGGGGGAAGTGCTCGGTGGCAGGAGGAGCCTTGTGGAAATAGACAGCGCTTCGTGAAAGCAAACATTTAGGCCTGAGTGAATGGATGCCACAAGAGATTAAAGCTTTTCGCAAACATGCAAGAAAGAATCAGAGCAACACTCAAGCTCAAAAGTCGATTTTACGACCTGTCCCCTCCCTCGTTAACTTCCAGTAAAATGCTTTTGTTAGTTTCAAGTAATTTCAGCGGTCATTGAGGGTTTTTTGGCCAATAACAGAGGAGTACCAAAAAATTTTGTCCAGGCCTGTATGTTGCACTTTGTCTTAACCCACATCTTTGATGCCACTGTTTGTGTGACACTGACATGCAGCAGTGGTGCTCCCCCTGGTGGCTAAAACTTTGCTTTTGGATTGCTATGAAGTGACTTCTCTACATGGCAATATTGCATGGTTAATAACAGCCTTTTACTATATAATCAAATAAGCAAGCTATTAATAATAAGAGTTGTACCACACTCATCAAATTACTTTATATACTGTAGATATATTTCATGCATTCCCTGATTATTATTATTTGTTTCTTGTTAACTAACTGCATCCTTCAAATACTCTCTCCACAGTACGTTTACTTCAGAATGGGTGTCAAACAGGCCGAGATGGTGAAGTGCAGGTTGTTTCGTTTCAGTCTAGACGACGTGCGCTGTCGGCATACATTCCTGGAGCGGCGAGGCTTGTACCAGACCCCAGACAAGAAAGGACAGACTACTTTGATTAACCCCAAACTGGACAGAATCCTTAATGTGGACGAGGGGACGTTCATCGCAGATGTTGCCCAGGCGTCGCCTGAGGAATATGATGTGTTTCAGAAACTCTTGGCAAGAGAGTGGAAGGAGGAAGATTTCGAGTATGGCAGCATTGAATCTTATAGTGATGATGAGGAGGAGGAAGAGGAGGAGGATGAAGAGGAGGAGGACTCCAGAGGGAAAAATGGATACAATAAGAAGAAGAAACAATGAATAAAAGGGAAGCGTGAGAAGAATAAATGGCAGTAATCAGTAAATTTATGCATTTAATTTAATAAATGAAATTATTTTCTTTATATTGCCTCTTCCATCTCTTCATACCTGTTTACTAGCATCAAAGAGTATTATTATAACCAAACATGAACTTGTTGCTTCTCAGTCTGCTGATGAGGAACTAATTTTTGTATTTGTTTAGGTGGCGTCATTAGGCAGAAGTGTGATAACATCAGGGTGACCTCAACTCACTCACAAAGCATCAGATGTGGATGGTGCAATTTACTGTCTTTTGATTTTTAATTAAACCAAAGTGGATCTTTGCTATTCTGCAATGAAATAATTTAAAAGAAAAAAAAAGGTCCAAATCAGATTAAAAGCTCAAAGATGAGAAGGGGAGAAAAAAAACAACAGCATAAGCAATAGTTTAAAAGCATAAAAAGCTCCACCCTGTTACTATGACACCAACAAGTGGCCGTGGCTTTTTGCATCTCTCATCACTGAGTCAACAAAGAATCTATGAGATAGAGGCAGCGTGTGAGAGACGTTGTACGATGGACTATCATTGATTTATGCAGCACAAACAGCGTTTTCTCTTAGAAATAAGGTAAGATACCTTCATTCAATCAATAAAATATCATGGTTTGTTATTGCCAAGATAGAATTTTATCCAGTTCAGTTTGTGTCAAATCTATCTGCTGTGGTGGTATTTATACTATTTGAACCTTTAAAATGTATTTATCATAAGTATTGCCTATTAAATCGATTACTTAAGCAGGTTGAAATCAACTTAATCATTCTTTAATTTTTCTTTCTATTTTAAAAGTAGAGTCTCTAATAATCAACCTAGAATTGTATGCTAATTGGAAGTTTGGATTGCTCATTTCCATATTCATCTGTGCAAACGTGGTGAAATATTTAAAGTTATGTGACCTACTTCAACCATTAAGATTCCATTGCTGCAAAATTTAATTGACATAATCATGACAGATCATGAGTGAAACAGGATAATTTTATGGATCCCACCTGGTGAAGTTCAACTGCAATATCAGTATCACAAGATAGCTGCATTTTCTGAAGTACAGGTGTGAATAACACACATTTTGTCCAAAATGAGAATAAGTGTTCAAGTTTTACCAGTTGTGTATTGTTTCCACTTTGTTGGTTTTTATAAAATAAAATTTACCAGTTCAGAATGCATCAGTCAGAACTTCATACTCGTATAGAGGCTGCATTTCTGTGTGTTGCTTATATTACAGAGATGATTCAGTGCAGTCAGAATATCTCAATTATACAGATTGCAGAAATATGTCTGATACTCATAAAATGTCTTATTAGTTGGGTATCCAAATACAAAGTATATAATTGGGCAGATTGTAACTTTATTAACCCCTTTGTTCCCACACAGCAGTCTTAGATATACATCAAATACTTAAAAAACATAAAATTACAAAATAAAAGATTAACATCAACTCCCCAATCATATAATATGCTGTAGCTAAATTTGTGATGTTAGTCATTTAGAGTAGTTTGAGGTCAGATGCTCTTCTTTTTTGCTGGTAAGACTTGGCTTAAACAATTCTTCTAATGTTCATCTAAGCACTCGCTTTAGATGTCAAAAAGCTAAAATATTTAAACCAAATGTTTACATAGACCAGGAGAATCAAACTCATTTTGATTTGGGGCCAGATTCAGATCATGAATGTTCTCATAGGCTGTGTTATGGCAGAATGCATTGATAAAACTACCCATTAACAAATTGTTAAAATATGAATAAACATCTTTCTCTGCATTCGATGAGTTAAAATTAAATATTGAACATCTTTTCACGTTGATGTAATTTGCCAGTATGCAGATGAAAACTGCATACCACAAAAATAGAGTAGTAGATATGACATGTTCCTTTAGACCAGGGGTGTCCAATAATACGTCGATCGCAATCGACCGGTCGATCGCGTAAAGGTTTTGAGTCGATCTCGGCAAGTGACAAACTGAACGCCGCCAGGACGCCGAGACCAGCACTTCCTCTTCTGACAGGCTTATAAAAAAAAAAAAAAAATATTCGCTAAGATCCTAAACGTTTGTAGTTTCATTAAAAAAGAATAATTTTTTTTTTTTTAATCAGAAGCGTGTTAAAATTAATAATCTCAGTAATTATTGTTTCAACAAGGTGTGCAATTCCATGCGTTTCGGTTCCATTAACAAAGAAAGAAAAAAGGCGACTCAAAGACCGACTGACGAGCAGAGCAGGACTTCAAATTAGCTACTCAACCACCGCTGTGTTCATGAGAGGCTGATTAATAATCTAGAAATAAATATTAAGCCTGGAAACCTGATATCGTAACGGACTGAATGTTGTGTTTTTAACGTAATCTCTGCTCGGCTTGCTGGGCGCAGGCGGTTGCCACGGCAACGGGTGTGCTTAAACTCAAAGAGAGGAGAGTAGAAAGGTAGGAGCGATTTTGAGTTGATCTACTGTTCGGGTTGTTTTACCTTTGTTTACCTTTGCTGTGGCTCATTACACCCGCTGTAGTTTCTGAACATTCAATAAACGACAAACTTGGACTAATTACCTCGTTCGTTTGTGAGTAACAAACATCAAAGGACAAATATATTTCATTAAGTTTTAACAAATTCTACCATATAGGGTTATGGTAGCCCAGATTTCACTCCCAGCCAGGGCCTTGAGTTTTATATGTGACATAAAAACCTTGCCTGAATTTCGACAAACCTTTTAGATGTAGCTTAAACTGATTTTCATCTTTAAAATATACCTGTTGAAACTGGAATTCACCGCTGTATCAGAATATATTGCAACAAATCCATAGCTTTGTTGTCTGGATGGAAAAACATTAGTAACTCCCACCTCCTAATCTGTCCAGGGAAATTTAGATATGTTGCTTTGGAGATAAAAAAAAAATAAAAAATCAGCAGATGTAAATAGCGCAACCAAATATCCAGATAACATTAACTGGGGAAAAAAAAGCAGTGATAAAAGTAGCAAGTTCAACCACTGTCAACATGCATGCAGCAATTCTCCATTTAGGAATAATGGGCAGGATCTGCTGCCTAAAATGGTAAAGTATTATTATACATTCCTAAGAGTGAAGAAACAATTTTTTTTATAATTTATTTTGTGCAAATATTTTTCATAATACGTTTAGAGTTCATGAACTCTAAACTGAGCCCTTACATTTGAACAGTAAGGGCTCAGATTATAAAATTAATTTACAAACATGGGTTGTTCTTACTGGTATGCTACATAAAGACTTATATATATATATATATATGAGCATATATGATATGCTCATATATATATATATATATATATATATATATATATATATATATATATATATATATATATATATATATACATTTGTAAATAGCTTAATTTGACCACTACATGTTTTATGATTAAAATGTTTCTTATGCAATGGACCTGGTTTATTACATGCTCATATTTTAAAGAGAGTGCTCTCTGCTTACAGTAACTTATAGTATTTTTCCTTTCACAGCATAGTGCCGGACAAAGTACAGAGCGGCACAAATCATCCATCTTCGCTTCCTCTTCGACGCAAAATCACAATGACATCATCTCACGCGCTGATTTCTAACCTCACAAAGGACTGGATTGAAATCATGGAGCGATGGCAACTTCATCTGTTTTGGATCCCCCCTGCCATTATCACTTTTGCCACACTCATAGTCAACCCCGCTCTGCTGATGTGCATTTTTATGTCCCCTGCTTTGCGTAGGGAGACCCGCTATCTGCTGGTGGCCAACACCCTGATTGCAGACATACTCTTCCTCTTCTCCAAGTTGGTCACAATGATTGGGAATACTGTGAGAGCAGAGATACCCTGGTTTGTTTGTCAGCTATTCACAGCTCTCTCTGTCACGACCTCCAGCTGCACCGTCATCACTGTGACTCTCATGGTAATCGACACCTTTACCGCCGTCCGCTGGCCTCTCCAGTACCACAACCTTGTCTCGCCTGCCCGGACCAGCGGCATACTAGGTGTGGTTTGGTTGATGTGCACCATATATCCGGTCACCTTGATGATGATGGCGATGAAGGATGAGATTCCTAACAACAAAGTCGCCTTGTGTCTGACTCTCCTCTCCTTCGGTTTCTTTAAGGCCAAGAACATGAGGGGGATCGAAATGTACTTTTTTGTATCAGCAGTGATCTTCACTTTTCTAATTTGTTACTGCTACATCCGGCTTTACATGGTGACAAGGACGCAAGGAATTTGGAACAGGCGCTTCTCCAGGGCTCGGGTCACAGTGCTGATCCATGGGGTTCTGCTGCTGCTCTACTTTGTCCCCGGCTTAGTTTTTGCCTCGGAGATCCACATCTTTAAGGAGAAAAACATAAGTCAGGAACTCGTGTGGATCAGCACGGTCAACGCTAATGTTTTCATGATGCTTCCCAGAGCATTTACTCCTTGGCTGTATGGGTTGAGGTACCGAGAGATTTCTGAAAATCTTGCACTTCTGAGACACCGTCGCAGAGAAAGCACAGTATCATAAAAACTCTTAAGATCTGCCCACAGTTAAGACCTATTATTACCACTGGGTTTGTATTGGGGGGTATCCATTTTGTTTGATATGCTCATTGACTGTACATACATAGCGCAATCAGGGCTAGATTTTTGTAATTGGTTGCAGAAGGGTATATTTTACTAAAAAAAAAGAAGTCTAACTTTTGTTTATAAATATATATCAAAAGACACTTTTTGCAACAGTGTCTTTGTTGCAAAAAGACACTTGTACAATTGGGCATTTTATTCAATATAAATACAAGCATATGACTTTCAAATAAAATACCCATTTTGTTAATATAAAAAAGTACTGACATGAAGAAGCTGCAGTATGTAACTTTTATATATAAAAATGCTTTTCACATATCTTTTCAGCACTATGTCATGCCAGGATAACATCAGACAGATAATCTGTGAAAAAGTAAAATATATATATATATATATATATATATTGCTTGCTCCCTGTGGTCCCACTGCCATCTGTAGAAATACACTGCTCCCATTCAGAAACAACCAATCAGAGCAATAAGGAGAGTAGATGGCAGATATGACTGTAACAGGAGGCAGAGGAGCTAGATTTTTTTTATACTATCTGGACATTTTAATAATTGTAAAAACTTTTTATAAATAGTATATACAGTCACAAGTTGCAGTGCACCTACTGCAGCTTCCAATGCTAACAGGATCAGATCATCTAAATTTGGAAATTTTTACTTGTGTTCTGAAAACTATGGTTGGGATCCTGATTACTGCCCTGATTTACTTATCCGTAATAGTCCTGCATCACTGTACACACTTTTGTTTGGAATTGTTTTTCTTTAGGATTAATGTGTTCTCACTCAGTGCTGAAATTTTAAATCGAAATGGACATTTTGTCAAACTCAGGAAATGTGCGGGTGTGAAATGATCAAATCTTTTCACTGTCAAAAAAGCAGCTGCCGCTGAAAAAAATAACTCTTTTGGATTAACATAAAAAAATCATGGAGAGGATTTCCACCTGATTACTTTTCTTTGTTTCAGCACTATGTAATTCTGTTACTCCAATTTAAAGCAAATATGTTGGGTCAACTTAATTTATTAAGGTTATTCCAATTTAAAGCAATTGTGTTGGTTCAACTTAATTTATTAAGGTTATTCCAATTTAAAGAAAATGTGTTGGCTCAACTTAACTTTTGAGGTCGTTTCAACTCATTTGCTTTAGTTGGACCCAATGTAATTTAATAGAGCCTGAGCAACTAATTTGCAATGTTTTGGACCAAATAATTGACTGTACTTGATTAAGATGAATGCAAATTTAGTTGAAACCAACTTATTTTACAGTGATACCTTCACACTACTTAATTAAGTTAATCGAACCCATGAAAATTAAGTTCGCTCAACAAACATGTTTCATGCTGAAAGAAAGCTATTTAATCGTGTAGAAATTCTCTCCATGATTGAATTACGTTAATTCAAAAGACATATTTTTAAGTGCTACTAAATTAAGTGTTTTAAGACCGCACTGGGTGACAGGGCAGAAAGAACACTCAACAATTACAAAGGGTACAGCAGAACTGTATTTTCAAAGTTGTTATCCATTTTCTTTACCATGTGCAGTGCAGGCACTTTACTACAAAGGGTATAAACTCTTGCCAGATGACAACCCATTTGAACATCCATTTAAGCTAGTTTCACTTAATAGTTTAAACAAAACCTTTTATGTCAGTGTTTAATTAGTAACAATAAATTTAAAAATTGTTCAGCCTACCACAGGCACAGATTTTAAATTTACAAGATTCAACGCTTTATTTTAACAAAATGATATACTTAGCATAACATATCAGTCAATAACCCCACAGGAACCTTGATGAAGTCTGCCATGGCATCTGAATCCTGTGGATAATAAGAAAAGTACAAATTTAAAAAAGAATGAGGTGAAAGTTTTGATTTTCTTGTGCACAACTTCTGACAAACAGAATTATAATACATACAAGAGACATTGTAGAACTCTCCTCCATCGTTGTTGAGGAAAACTGAGAGACATCCCAGGGTAGCAGTCCTTATGGCAACAACATCTTTGGTCTACAAGTAGGAAAAACAATAAAAGTAAGCACAAGCATATTCTGAAGAAACTAAATCACCATCCAGCCATCCATTTTCTGTACACCCTTGTCCCTTAATGGGGTCGGGAGGTGCTATTGCCCGTCTCCAGCTAATGTTCTGGGTGAGAGGCAGGGTTCACCCTGGACAGGTCGCCAGTCTGTCGCAGGGCAACACAGAGACAGACAAACAACCATGCACACACACTCACACCTAGGGGGAATTTAGAGAGGCCAATTAACCTGACAGTCATGTTTTTGGACTGTGGGAGGAAACCGGAGTACCCGAAGAAAACCCACGCATGCACAGGGAGAACATGCAAACTCCATGCAGAAAGACAGGCCAAACTAAATCACATTTTTTCAAAATAAGTGACCTAGAATAATTGTTCATCCTTATTTCTTGTCTGACTAAGACAGGTTAGAATGTTGATGTTTGTACAATTAAAGGAGCAACTGTAATTTTCCAACCTGCTACCAAAACACAACTGGTTTTGTCGAGCAAGAAGTTTACTCATGTGCATGTGTGCACATAAACAAAATCACGACAGAATGCTCACCTTTCTGTCAAACTGGACCAGAATCTTTGAAATGCATTGTCAGTGACTCCTCTTCAACCTTGAATGCAACATGACAGGTCCCACTTTCTAGTCTGGCAAACATTGCAAAAACAGTAACAATCAGACCTGGCTCTGGATAAATTTTGCTGATAGACTTGTCTATCACCACTGATTTTTTTTGGTGGGGGTTTACAATTGGGCATTTTATTCAATATAAATACAAGCATAAATACATGCATATGACTTTCAAATAAAATATCCATTTTGTTAATATAAAAAAGTACTGACATGAAGAAAATGCTGAGCAATCATGTTCAGATTTTTAAAAACGTTGCATATGTTGCAGAAGTCTAAGAATCTATTATTTCCAATCAATGAAGTCTATTTCTTTATGCAAAGTCAATCCACTCAAGTATAAGTAGTATTACCTATTAGGTTATTAGGTACTATTATTGATTATTGCTACTATTAATAAAGGTAAAAAATAAAATAAAATAAAAAACGTTAGTGCCCTCCCCCCACAAAATGTTACTCAAGTAAATGTAACCACTACTACCCAGCTCGAAAGATGGATAACCAAACTAGTAGCCTATTCTTCATAACTAGCTAAGTGTTAAATTTAGAGGTGTGCCGATCGATCGGCCATCGATCATAATCTGCCAATTTCCGTGAAAAAGTGTATGATCGCCGATCACGGTTTCTCGTTGCCGATCGCACAAACTGATCACCTGCATCTCATTTCCCAGCCTGCCTGTGCAGCTGGTCTCCTCTTTCCTTCACACTACACAAACGCGTAGCAACAAATCCTAAGCGATGTCGTGTGGAACTATAACGCATTGAGTGAATGGGGAAGTTTGCGTGTTGCGGCGGAAAATGACCTTGGGGTCGGGGTGAAGCGCGTCAATATGCATCAAGACGACGCCTACAAACATAATTTAAAAATAGGTATTGCCTTTTAGAGTGCACGTTCCTAGATTTGCACAAACATCTGTAGTTTAATGTAATCTCGCTAGCATCTCGCGTGATCTCCTGATCTCGCTAGACCCTCTTTGGCGGGAGATCACTGACTAAATTGAATCGTCTTGTCTCAACGTTAGGTTGTTAAATTATCTGTTTATCTGACCTAATTTTATAACCTTTGCCTTTGAAACATAAAATTATTCTGTTAAAACATGTTTTTTTGTAAATGCAACGACCACCTCAATTCAGTTTTTTGACACAAGCATGGAACAAGCAGAAAACTGGGCAAATGGTAGAGAAAGGCTGATTAATTTCCAGCTAACCTTCACTTCACGTGATGTTAGCACATGTAAGCCACTGAGTTGAGAACATAAATTACACAGAAATGTAACTGCTATTAAAACCCTTACTCCATCTTACTTTGGATTAACTTGAAGTCCTATTTACCAAATGTGGCATTTTTAAAAAATCTCACCACTTCAAAGTATATTAATGTGTTATGAGGTTTGTCCTGATTAAGTCTTCAAACATGCATGGGTTCTCTCCAGGTATCTCAGCTTTCTCTCGCAGATCAAAGGCATACATGTAAGATTAGCTGACCGTTCTAGGTCTGAGGCCTGAGTGTGCGGGTATATGGGTGTTTGATATGTATTTCTGTTGACCTGTGATGCAAATGTCCAGGTTGTATGCTGCCCCTTGTCCATTCACCATTTATATGGAGACCTAAATAACCCTGCAAAGATAAAAGGAAAGGACAGAGAACAAGCAGAAAGGTGTTTCATTTTCTATCGCTCTTTTCAGTGGCACGACATTTAAATGTCTTGTGATCTGTAACTTTTTATTGTCAGTTAATTCATTATTTTGTCATACTGCTGAAAAACGTATAAATGATTAGCACTTTTCTGTCAATTTTTTCTGACACTCTTAAAGTAAAGGGCTATTTAAGAAATCCCTTAATTAACAATTGCAAAGTCAATGTGTTATATGCTGGCTGATATATAATTTCCAGTGAGGATGCAACATCGCTGCATCCTGTAGCTATTTGTTATATTTGTGTATTTTGTTATTTAAAGAATGTAGTTTGATTAATAAGTATTTCTTATTTTGTGTTTGAGAGGTCTGAAATTTCTATAAATGTAAAATAAGCACTGCTAAGCTTGTGAAAATTGTATGTTTATGTTTGGAAATTTAACAATTTTGCTATGTAAAATGTATTGCCTGATGTTGTATAAAAAGTCTTGTGGAACATGTTGATGGACTACAGTTTATGACCATATAAAAAAAAGCACTCCGCTATGTTTGCTTTCAAAGCCTTGTTTGTCTAAAACTGGGTGTGTAAACAGATCACTGACACGGCCATTTATGGATCATAAAGAGAAATGAATGGCGGTAATGTCTGCATCGTTTGATGGAGGACCTGGTCTATGTGTGTAATACAGCAGCTCAACAGCAGAGGGGCACATTTGTCTGTCTGAACAAGTACAGCAGAAGTGTTTCCTAACACCTGAGTACCTACTTCATAGCACATTTGGCATGTCGTAAAATTTGCCGGTATTTGTAATTCTGCAATAACAACTTTCTATTTATTGAACAGTAAAGTTTACTTTGTATTTGCCTCGTTTGCAAAACAGTTGTGTTCACGATAAAAAAAAAATAATAAAAAAAACTTAGGTCTTCTCCCGTAAGGTGGTTTGGTTTTGGTCAACTTGACCAGCAGGTGTTTTAGTACAAACCACAATGCTATGTCCTCCACTAATTTCACATGTGTCTTGATTTTGGTAACTTATCTGGTAATACTGGTTTTAAGTGTATTTTCAAAAAGTAGCAATATTGTGAAATTTGACCATCATCTGTGGTTTATGTTAAGCTTAACGATTAGGTTTTTTCTATATGCATTGTTGTTTACTTCGTTGGAAGTGTAAGGTGATCCAGTTTAAAGCTCTTGAAAAGTATTTTGCAACATTGACAGGAAGTTATGACGTCCTTTGTTCCAGCTAAGTTCCTCCTTCCTTCTCACCTGCAGGGGAATCGTGGGGGAGGGGTAGTGACCATCATTTTTGTTTTGATCAGCCGATAGATTTAAAATTAGACGACTTAACATATTTTTCATGTTACGTCGTCTTTTTTGTGCACTGTTTGTGTTTCGATATGTAAACATTGAAATCTTTTTGTAAGCAGTTTAACTCTGCAAAACACTAATAATCACATACAGGTTTTTATAACAGTGGTTTAAATGGCACTGTCGGTTGTTTTCGTGTTTTTTCAATCTTGCAGCCACTACTTGTTATGGATTTTTCTTCTCATAAAACTTGCGTTTGTTTGCAAACAAAGGGAAGCCACGTGGAGAACTGGAGTCTCTTGGGGAGTGTAGTTTTCTCGTTGGACAAGTTTACATCCCTGGAAGGAAAAGAGACTCAGTTTCCCAGGATGCATCAGTAAAATCTGCGTAGGCCCAGTGGAACGTATTTTTTTCCCCTGACAAGTAGATGTATATAAAGGGTTCTGTTTACAACAGGGTCAGGTAGTTAAGAGTCTTTGTTTTTGTCTTCGGAACAAGTCAAAATGTCCTGACTGTGTCGCAGCCAAGTTATTTTTTCACAACAGTTCGATGGAAGATATGATAAGTTAGTGGCGAGCGTTTTTAAGATAAAGTTTTATTTTTTTTTCTAATATCCTCCCCCCCCCTTTGTTTTTCCTTTACTTTTGACAGAAGACAGAGGCAGCATCTGGAAACTTTTTTTCACGGTAACGCTTTTGTCTTGTAAAACTGTATTATTTGCTGACATATGTTGGGTATGTTTCTCGCTTTGTTGCAATTATTTATTTATTTTTCAAGAATCTAGCTAACTATCAGTTTGCTAAATCAGTAACGGTCGGGCGCGAGCCAGCTTTGCTTTGTTTAACCGATTGTTAGCTTATCTCTCCACGCAGCTGCACACACTGTTAATTAATTAACAGTAATAACATATTACAACCTTTTTATTTATAAAAAAAGTAATACATCCAGCTTATTATCAAAATAAAAACACAAATAGATACATAAGTTCAGATGGTTTTATTATTAGATCTCTGTTTTGTTTGCTTTAGCCCAGTGTTTCTGTAAATGCAATGTTTTCTTTGTTTCCTCTGTAGTAAAGCTCATTCACACAGCAAATGTCAGACGCATTCTCTCTAAACTTGTATTGTAATCTGCCTGGCTGCAGTGACCCGCTGCTCCGCTGCTGGCAAATAAGACACGTGAATGGGTTGAGTCCAAGTTAAAAATAACAAGCGATAAATGACCTCACTAGGACTTAGGCCTGTCTTGTTGTTAGTTTTTGAAACAGGCCGTATAGCCCAAGGCGTTTTTTTTCTTCTTTAAGCTAATGAAGGCTTTTTTCCAGAGAAGAAGAAAACACTTTGTCTTGGTTAAGAAATTTGGTTGGTCTATGTATTTGTACTTTTTTGTATTATTAAAAATGACTATAGCAAAGATTTTGCAAAAAAAGTTACTCCAGGTTATCTGTTGGCAGTCCAGACTCACTTACTCAAGCGCTCATGAAATTTTCTCTAATAGCATCCCTCATTATCAGTTTCTTTCAAAACAAACCTGAATGGCATGTAGGTTGGCCTCTCCAACCGTTTCTTTCCCGCCTCTGCCTCTTTGTCATCCTCAGTCTCATGCAAGCAATTGTGCTCCAGGGCACAACTGTTTGCAGAGGTGATGAGCACGCTAGAGGAAGTAAAGTGTATTTATTTGCCACCTGTATTTACCCAGTTGAAAACATCTATCTTTTTCCACAAGTCTGAAGTATTTTTTTTTCTTTTCGCTTACGTTCAATTAACTTAGATTTTAATTACATTCAACTTATTTATATAGTGCCACTTTACTGTGAATATCATTTCATGGCACTTTACAAGACAAGCTTTCGTTTAATGTTGTACTCACCCAATTAGGGTAACATTTCTGCTTCGCTTGCCCCTTCCTTATTCTCCACTCTTTGTCCAAATCGACAACCACATGATGAATAATTCTGTGGTACCTTTCATTTAATCTTTTTAGATTACCCAAAAGTTCAAGGAGCATTTCTGTTAAAGGTAGCAGCCATGGTGTTGGTTCTGGGCAGGAGAATAAACAGCAGCACCTCAGACACCAAAGAATCACCAGTTGTCAAACGCAAGGTACTAAGTCTTCTGATTTTAAGTATATTTTATGTTAGCCACAGTTTTTTTAAACATATTTATGAATGTAATTTTTTCCTTAAGGTTTTGCCAGTTGAATGCAAAGCAGGCGATGACTTTGACTTCTGCTCTGGTGCGTCACATTCGGAGGGAATCCTTCAGGTGTTCAATGAGTTCCGCGACTGCCGTCTTTTCACTGATGTGGTCATCAGCGTGCAGGGCCGCGAGTTTCCCTGCCACCGTGCTGTGCTCTGTGCCTGCTCTTCCTACTTCAAAGCCATGTTCTGCAATGATCACCGTGAGAGCAGGGAGATGCTGGTTGAAATCAATGGCATTGAGGCTGAGGCGATGGAGGCCTTCCTCAACTATGTTTACACTGGGCGTGCCAAGATCACCACAGAGAATGTCCAGTTTCTCTTTGAGACCTCCAACCTCTTCCAGATCACCACACTGCGGGATGCTTGTGCAAAGTTCCTAGAGAACCAGCTTGACCCATGCAACTGTGTTGGCATTCAGCGCTTTGCGGATGCTCACGCTCTCAAGCAGCTTGCTAGCCGCTGCAAAAGTTACGCCCTGGCAAACTTCTCAGAAGTGTCACACCATGAAGAGTTCCTTGACCTACGGATTGAAGAGCTGAAAGACTACATTGGCAAAGAAGATTTGTTCGTCAGTAAGGAGGAGATAGTGTTTGAGGCAGTGATGAAATGGGTGTACCACAACGTGGACCAAAGGCGGCCCATGCTAAAGAGTTTGCTGCAGCACGTTCGGTTGCCCCTGCTTCACCCGAATTACTTCGTCCAGACGGTGGAGGGAGACGAGCTCATCCAGAACGCTCCAGAGTGCTACAAGCTCCTCCATGAGGCCAGGCGCTACCACGTGCTAGGAAACGAAATGATGTCACCCAGAACTCGTCCACGCAGGTACTGAAAATGTTAGCATTCTTTGGTATGAGGAAGGTTTCAGGCAACTTTAAATATGAAAGTCTGTGGACGTAGTGTGACTTCAAATGACTAATCTTTCCTCAGAAAGGGATCTTTTTTTACATCCGTCTTGACATTTATGTTTTTGTTTTACTTTGATGGCAAGTTGCTAATGAACTCTGTTCTCCTGGCTTCTGTGGTTGTGGTGTTGTTGTTGTACATGCTTTTCAGCGAGACACAGACGGGGAGTGTTGTTGTGCTGAAGAGACAAGTTTGGCGCTCACTTGGCTTTGTTTTGTAGCACTGTCTTGAAATGTAAATGATAGAGGGGAGTCAGGCATGTTCAAACATAGACAGATTTAAAAAGAAAGATATGATGCAAGAAATAGCAATCAATTGAAAATGTCGAGTCTTGTTGTCATACCACAGGTGAAGCTCACATCGCATGTTTTTTTTCTTTCCTGTGTTCCTGTTCGTTCACCTCTCACCAATTTACTGGATTCTAATTTATTTTTGGGGGTTTGTTCTTTTATTGCTGTAATGGTGTCCAGTTGAGCTCATTAATAAAGGACAAAGGCTAGAGCTGACTGATGCCTTCTAAACATGATACTAAAAATGAGCATATGGTGAGCTGTACCCTAGCAAACAGCAAGGCAGCTGCGTTTGAAATTTGAAACGCAGCAATGGTTAAAATGGGACCAGTTCCAGCTGTCAGTTATTAAGGCTGTGCAACATGTATTTCAGGTGCATTGTCTGAGCTGAGCTGTTCAAATCATCAAACCAGTCGAGCAGTTCATCCCTTTTATTGAGTTCTCCATTTGCCTAGAGGGCCAAAAATGGTGGTCAAAACAGATCCTCTATTTTCTGGCTTTGTTTGTACACCAGAGCCTCTGCTTTCTTCAGAAGTGCCAGGGATATAATTGATCTGTTGTACACACACTCCAACAGATGTAGCTTAACCGCTTGTGTCTTTTAGTTGTGTGTGTGTTTGTCTGTGTGTATGTAGACAGCTAAGCACACAGCTGAAGCCCCTCAACACCTGCCAGTGTTGGGTCTGCTTTCTCTCACATGCTAAGGAAAAGCTGTAGCTCTGTGTATTTATCATCCTAAGAACAAACCTTTGTGATCATGGAGATTCAGCTCAAGTCTTATTTCTAACCATGTCCTGTGCTGCTGTATGTCTGTAATGATCTGAACTTTGCCTTGACGTTAATTATAAATCATGCCTTTGACAAATGTGGATTTGTATGCAAACTTCCTTCACTGGGCTACAGAAGAGAGCATATTTAGTATAGTTTGTTTGTAAAACTGATTGGAAAAGGTTAATCTAGTCTTTTTTTTATTTGTTGTTGCTACTATATCTCATATTTTTATGCCTGACACCTACTCACTCTCCTCCGCACAGGTCGACTGGCTACTCAGAGGTGATTGTAGTGGTTGGGGGTTGTGAGCGAGTGGGGGGCTTCAACCTACCCTACAACGATTGCTATGATCCAGTCACAGGGGAATGGAAATCC
The DNA here is from genome assembly GCF_904066995.2 of Poecilia reticulata. Classification (NCBI taxonomy): domain Eukaryota; kingdom Metazoa; phylum Chordata; class Actinopteri; order Cyprinodontiformes; family Poeciliidae; genus Poecilia; species Poecilia reticulata. The sequence continues at coordinate 13,780,725 of NC_088846.1, read as the reverse complement.
CTGTCAAAGCTGCCTGAGTTCACCAAGTCAGAGTATGCTGTCTGCGCCTTGCGCAATGACATCTTGGTGTCTGGTAAGATCATGTTGTATTTGTTATATTCTGTGCATGTGCAACATTTTTTTTCAAGTCTTAAAATCAAGCAAACTAAATTAGTCAAACCAAAATGGAAGGTCAACAGTTCTGGTGTCAGTCTGGTAGGTTGGTCAATAGGGTCTCTGTATTTACTTACGTAAGCTTAACCTTCTACCTATGCCATTGATCTGGAAACACGTGCTGCGGAAGGAAACTCCTTAATGAAAGCGGCTATTATTGAAAATCATTTTTATTTAAGCAGTTGTGACAGTGACATGTCTGACTTCGCTGTGTAAATAAATGCCTTGTAGCAGACATTAGCATACCATTGTATCGTTTTTTTCTTTTTCTTTCCTGCTTTGTTGAGGATGATTAACTACCAATAAATATTTGCAATTAAGAAAATACTTTTCCATGTTTATGTGCTAGGGAAGTTAATATTCCTTCTTTCAAGTATCTTCCAGAAAAACTAGTCAAAGTCAAGTTCATCTTAATTATTTAGAAGGACAATGTTATTCCAACAAAAATAAATAAATCATTAGTACACCTTTAAAGTTATTGCTCATCTTTCTTACCATATAGTATTTTTAATATTGGCAAGAAAGCCTATGATAAATTTTCCCCAATTTTTTAAGCCTGGGTATCTTTTATTGAAAACATCTGGCTGAACTCTCAGTTTAGTACTCGGAGACGCCTTTATTTGTCAGCTAACTCTTATGATTTAGTTAATCTCTGTTGTAACAGCTTTCATAGAGCTGCATGTATAACACATTCTAGAAACACCTATTGTCTTCTAAAGATTTTACTGTGAAGAGCTTTGAAGAAAAATCAGAACCTTGTATATTACATCTGTCATGGCCTCCTGGAAACTGCTTCGTTTTTTAAATTAACTGTGTGCCAAGAGAGCACTAAGTCTCCTCTGAGAGAGAGAAAAAATAAGACCTAGATTATGCAAGACATTTCTATGACCCAATTTATTTTAGCAAATGAATACAGATTGTTGTTAAGCTTAAGGAACTTAAGTTCTGCTTCCAGGTTGCAGCCCGTAGAATAGCTGCAAATTGTTTAAGGGTTGATGCACATTTTTCCTTTGGTCAAATTATTTTAAAGAAAATTCTGTTACGGAAAGTGTGGAGAGCCCATAGGTACTGGTTGTGTTCAGACATGCTTTAAGGAAACTGTTAACATTCATGCAAATAAACGGCTGAGTAGCGTAAGAAGAAAGAGGAAAAACAAGTCAAAAGAGAGGGAAAAAAATGAAATGTGTCCCCCTCAGCAAAGAGTCTGCTATATTCTGCACATGTGCCAAGTCCTCACGAGTTATAAATCTGCTCTCATGCGCTGCTTAAAAACATGCATTGCTCCTCCCCCACAGTTTTATGCCCAACACATACAATACATAAGCGTTACTTGTTTATATAGTCTTATGATCCTCACTGCCCCATTTTTTTTAAATCTGTTTTTATGACTGATTGTATTTTTGTCCTCTATACCTTTAACAACACTGGTGTGCATTCCTCCTGCCTGTGTCTGTCCCTTTTCACACAGGAAACTGGTATAAACACAGGCCTTCCAGCCTGTACCCAAGCACAGCTGCAGCCTGTAAACTCCAAAAATACAAAAGTATTGTTTCACTGTCCACGGACAGGAAGCGTGCCAATGTATGGATAAAAGTTAATTAAACTGTTTCCTGTCATATAGATGAACATTATATGCTAGACAAAACCTAAACGAACCTCATACATGGTTGCAAGTTGCAGCTGAAACAAAGCTGGGATAAAAAACTAATTTTGACATTTATTTCTCACAAACGTTATTAGAACATTCAGGTTTTGGCTTGTTATTTTAAACATTATCTTTCTAAATCCCCTTTTTTCTCTTTTAAGAAACTCGCCTTCCTCTGACATGCTCCATCTTACAAATTTCTAATTGAGGCCTCAAGGGCAACAGACTGTCTGGCTCTTTAAGTATCTGGCGGATTATTAAGTAGGCACATGCTGGGTCTAACTTGCTCTGCAGATCTTTATCTGTCTTTTTGCTTACTTAGAAATGACTGAATAGAGTTTCTTCATTATCAAATAAACAATATAGGGTGTACGTATGCAGTCAGAAATTTTGACAGTTGGAGAGGCCTGAAGATAATGGAATGCATTGAGAATATCTAATGTGTAATATCTAATAGTGCTTCTCTGTGATGAATGGTGAGAGGTTTATTGTGAGATTTCAGGCACATGTTGGCGCTTGTTGAATGCTTGCCTGTGACACAATAACATACTTATCATTGTTCCTTTTTTATCTCAAACAAAACCAACTTTTTTTTTTTGTTTTTTTTTTTCTGTACAAGCCTATGAAATGACTTCAATTCTAAACTTACCCTTTGTGATCTCACTCAATAAAATTTAAATGTGTTTTGCTGCTCCAGCAGTCAGTTAACAAATTTAGGTGAAGATATGCACCTATCATATATTTAAAATAACACATGGCAGTTGGTAAACTTTGCATATGTGTCTGGCTAACAGATTCTCTTTGTTTCTGCCCTTTTTTTTCCACATAAAGTTGTCAAGTTTGTAACAATAATGTTGTATTGCATTCGCAGGAGGACGCATTAACAGCAGGGATGTGTGGCTGTACAACTCCCAGCTCAACCTTTGGATCAAAGTGGCTTCTCTCGTCAAAGGCCGCTGGAGACACAAGATGGGTGTCCTGCTGGGCAAGGTATTAAAAGAAAAAAAGCAAATCCTCATGTTTCAAATGGGGTTTTTAACTCTTTTTTTAGACATCCCAGCTTCATATTTTAACTGCTGCTTGAACCACAGCAGTGCCAGGCTTGTCGCCGGCTGAAGTTGCATAGTTGCGTAATTCTCACTGCCGGGGATGTTTTGTACGAGATCCAGCAAACTTAAATACTTCAGTCTGGCTTTTGGGTTAAACAGTTTGGATCATGATGCAAAGCATCTGCTGTGGGTGCCTGGGGTTTGTTTGCACCGTATAGAAGATGGCGTTTTTTTGCATGCAAACTATCTGGATGGCAGCAAGATTTGGTACATGACACTTAATAATAGAGTAATTAGGTGTTATGGCGAGACTGTAATCCTTGTTTACGAAAATTCTAGTAAAGGATCCTTTAGAAAAATTTGAGGGGAGGGCAAAGTGCTCGTCATTGTTCACTCAAAATGAATGATTAGGTCTGGTGTAGGTGTTATTGAGAAATTCTGAAGAACTTGGTAAGGTAATGAGTATGACGATGTTCAGGCACATAATTGAACTGTTTTCGTTTCATATCTTATAATAGTAAATTAATTACTTAGTGGCTGGCGTGCTTGTCTTTTGCATACCTTGCATACAAAGTGATGACTCACTAATGTTAGATGTTCATAGTATTTTTTTTAATCACACTTACACTAGATATTTTCGATTAGAAATGTTTCTCGTTGATGTCAGTTGTCAGATTTGAAAACAAATGGATTGAAGTAGATAAGTTGCGGCTTCATTCTGGACAGGTGGACATTCTTCTCTGAGGGCAGTGTGAGTTCAGCCGATGAGTGCCAGCACTTCATGCTTCCAAGTTAAGAACAAGCTGAATCTCTGTCTCTGCCCTAGCCATAGACAGCGGGCAAAGCAGTTGACAAATGCCTCAATACACATAAAATTACAACAATAGACTACATTTCAGGCCATATAAAACATGTGATACAATGTTTATGTAGGAAAATAAATTCATCCTACATAAATTCATAAACTCATGGTCTTGTAAGACCAGGAGTTTCCCCTCCTGGTCTTACAGGAGGGGAAACTGTACAGACTAGACAGTGGTATCAAAAATAGCACAAATGACTTATGGCTTAAATAACTCATGCATGTTTTTGTTAATAATGTGTAAAAAGAAGTACTAAATAATTATAATAGTCATGTAATAAATAAATCAGCGTAGCTTAACATGCACATAATGTACAGTCTTAATTTAAAACTAAAGATCTTTTACTGACAAACATGTACATGCTTAAGCACAAACATGCTGAGCGTGGATAAGCGCAGGTGTTCCTGGAAAGTTTCAGCCTCAAACTGAACTCTGATTGATTTAAAGAATCATGGCTCAAGGAGATTTGATCTATGACCTCAAAACTGCACCCAAAATCCCCAATTGTTTTATCACAGCAAATGCATTTTGATTTGTGCTCCCACAACAATGTGGTAATTAGCTCGGCGGTTATAATGTGGCTATAAAAAGGCAGTACTCAACACTTAAAAAGGTTTCTGAGGTGTAAATTTGGAATCTCTATTTGCTTAAATACTACTGAGCTACACATTAAGATAGCAAAATTCCTTTTGAAAACAGTTATAGGACTATTATGTATACATAAATGAAAATATTCTATAAGAAGATCATTGATTATATGGATTTATGGTATGATAGAAAAAAACACTCATTGATCTTTAATCCAAGTAGGTTTATATTATCTGTTTCTTTTATAATTCTCAATTTGTGAATGCATCCATTTCAGAGTTTTCTTTCCCCTTTGTCACACCTTGTAGCATTTAATGCTTGATGGTTCCTCATTTGTTTCTCGTGAATGTTTTTTGTCATAGTCTTACTCCAGATTCTTTAAGATTATTTCTATCTTCCAGTATCTCTTTCGAATGTTTCTCCAACATTCTTCAGAAGAATTATTCCCTTCCCCCCCTCAGCTTGTCCCTACTTATTTCCTCATTCAGTCTGTAATTTCCTCTTTTGATGGACGGCTCTGTTGCAAGCCCACATGCTGTAAACAACCCACTATAATCATCACATACACATGTTCATCCTTTTTTATGCTAAAACATTCCTATAGAAGTCCCCGGCCTCCTACTTTGTATCGTCAGAAATCAGATGTGCTTTTGCATGACTGAAAATGTTTGCTGTATGCACGCAGGCCTCACAGTCATTCTGTTTGAACTCCTAATGACGATTCTCCTGTTAGACTGGTCCGACATGAACAACGTATTTTCTGAAATGGGTCGTACTTGTTTTTTTCCCCTCCAGTAATAGACAGATTGTGGATTTTATGTTTTTTTGGTCTATATTATCAGTCTCACTCTCACCTACTTCCCTACTTTTATCGTTATCGGGTTTTTTTTAGGAAGTGGTTGATTGTTCAGCCGTCATTAAGCAGTTGGTTTAGTATTTTCTGTTGTTTTAGTGTCTGTACGTTTTTCGTGGTGTTAAACTGTATGTTACAACTATAGTTGTTACACTTCTTTAAATATACTGCCACTGTCGTTTTTAAGCAGGACAATTTCTGGATATATTTACTGAATCATTAAGGGGTCAGTGTATTGAAAGTAGCAAATCTGGTAAAGCTAAATGTACATGTTTCATTTCTTATAAAACCACACACAAAAGTCCTATATCACTCTGAAGCTTTCAGTTTAAATATGTCCTATTAGATGTGAGTGGGGAAAAATAGTTTGACTTCAGCAAAAACTTGGGTGAAAAAAGAACAGCGTCTAATTACAGTGGATTTATCTCTGGGTGCCATATGTTCCTCTCTTATTGTGTTTTTTTTTTTTATTTATAACAACAATCAACCAGTGTTTTGTTAGAAAATATCAAGAGTATTAAACGATCTGAACTTGGCCTAAGTGATTATGGTCTTACTTTTGACTTCAAAGTGCTGAAGTAACTTCACAATAAAGATGTACATGTTACTGTGTTGTGCACTCTTGATTGTTACAGAAAACCAAAAGGATCATTTGAAAGCGACACGCGTTGAAACTGAAAACCAACGAATGACAGTTTTTCAGTTGGAAAAAGCAGTAGTTGCATGTCCCACCTCTATCCAGGAGACAAACACACACATCTGTTCCGTCTATTGAATTAGCTTTCTTCTCTTTAATTTTATGCATTTGCGTTTCCTTTTATTTTTATTTCTGGGAGTCAGCAACTGCCTGGAGGGTTTCTGTTGGGAAATTCTACTCTGATGATGTGTAGTTTAACCTCCTCTGCACTGGTTGACAAGGTGTAATCTTTTTCAAGAAATGTTTTCTTGCAAATGTGAAAAATGCAAAATCCTTCAATCATTTGATTAAAAAAAAAAGAAAAAAAAAGGTAATTTGGTTAACTGCTAGGTGCCATGTATCTGCTAATCTGACAAAAATAGTCAGGATATTGTAGTACAGATTTAAAAACAAGAAGGAGAATACCTCTTTGTCTAGCGGCAGAACGTTGTTCGTCTTCTGGACCTGACTAACTGGTTTATGAAGTGCTCAAGTGAGCAGCTATTGTTTATGCTCACAAACTTATAATAAAAACATTTTTTATGATATTGTGGAGCAATTTAGTTGGATAACTTTGTTTCAAAATGCTGCCATGAAGGAAACCGTTGCACGCGAGAGATATTCCTGTGTTTCACTGATTTCTTGCGTTTCTGTCCTCAGGTCTACGCTGTGGGCGGCTATGACGGGCAGAGCCGCCTGAGCAGCGTGGAGTGCTACGACTCCTTCTCCAACCGCTGGACAGAAGTGGCTCCACTGAAAGAGGCAGTCAGTTCTCCAGCGGTGGCCAGCTGCAGCGGCAAGCTCTATGTTATTGGAGGAGGCCCGGACGACGAGACTTGTTCAGACAAGGTGAGAAACAGTTGTGTGTTCTCCCTCCCACACAGTAAACACATGTTGCATCCGAGGCGTGTTTTCACTATAGTGAGATTTTCTCGGTTATAATGTTTTCTTTGTTGAGGCCTGGAAGCAGTAATTTAGTGCTAAAGATTAAGTTCTGTTTCAAAAAAATGCCAGTTTGTCTACTTTTGCGTTTGTTAGCTCTGTGAAAGGATGAAAGACAAGTTGTATCATTTTTCTGTTTAGTAATTTATGCAAGTCAAACGGTCTCTGCAGGTCTGATCTGGTTCAGAGTCCTGATTGCATCAAGATCTATATCGCCCATAGAAATGTAGCAATAGATCATTTCCCAACTGATTTTATAGGCTGCAGAACTAAGCTAATGCCATTATTTCTTGGTGGATGAAAACCTCTGCTTGAATTAATACATTGGACATTCACTGTGGTCAGTTATGTCAAGGGTCGCGCTTGTAATTGAACAACAAATCCATATTGTCGATAACATGACAGGGTTGCAACTTCTACACAGCACTGAAAACGAAAGAAGATGGATGTTAATTAAAAGCTATGATGAGAATAATTAAATGGATTTTCTAGGTACACGTTGAGCCACATAACTGTAACAAATTTAAAGTTGATTTAGCTCTCCTACTGAATGCTAAAACAAAAACACACCATAAATCCAGGCATGACAGTTCGCTGGAAAAGTGTGATTATGTCTTCTGATAATTGGCATTGTAGTATAAACAGAGGTAGTCATTTTACTCCAATGAGTTGCAGGATGTTTGCCCACATTAGAAGCACACACAACAGGGCAGACTGGTAATCTGGTTGTCTGATAAATGATTAGACAAAGATGGATGCCTGTCTGTCTGCATGGCTCATTGTCTTCTGCCTTACCATGGAGGAATCTGAAATGTAAGCAGACTTTACTTCAATGAACCAACTCAAAAGAATCTCATGAGGAGAAGAGTCCTCATTCGCCACAGTGACAAGGATTTCATATCAAAAATAGACAAAGATAATGTGGAGTCTATGTTAATATATAGTTCCTTGCGAAAGCAATTATCTCTGACCACAACCCTCAATAGTGTTAGAAAAATATGCCGAGCTTTGATCTTGCCTAAATTAAGATTAATTTTTGTGACTCAACAAAAAGACTGGGCAAAAGTGGGATAACATATTTGTAAAGTTCTTTAAACTGTGTACTTTCTCCCCCACCCCCACCTTTGTTATATTAAAATACATTGACGTTTGAAGCTTATGTCAGTTCACAAGACTCCTCAAATCCATGTCACATGCTCCGTTGTACCTTATTTCTGTTTCCAATTTATTGTTTACATGTTATACATGAATTTTGTATCTTTTTTACTAATTATGCAACTGTACCCTACAGGTTCAGTGCTATGATCCAAATACAAACACATGGTTACTACGGGCCAACATCCCCATCGCTAAGCGTTGCATCACAGCTGTGTCCCTCAACAACATGATCTATGTCTGCGGTGGCCTTACCCAGAACCTTTATTGCTACGACCCAGCACAAGACTACTGGATACTTGTGTTGCAGACCTTAGCCAAGCAGGTGACTGATTTAGATTCAGATTGTTTTTGAAGTCTGTGAGCAAGTGAGGTATAAAGTCCATAGTCTTAAGCAGCATTTTGAAACTTCTGTTTTGGTCTCTTTTACAGGAAAGTTGTGGCATGTCAGTGGCTAACGGGAAGGTCTATATCCTCGGTGGCCAAGGGGAAAACGGTGAAGCTTCAGATGCAATCATATGTTATGACCCAGCGACAGGCCTCTTGACAGGAGATCGTGGCATGCCACGACCCATCTGCTACCACGGATGTGTAACCATCCACCGCTATTGTGACAAAACCAAGCCATGACTCTAAACACAGAAACACAGACAAGCAACATGTGAGGACACATACTACTATAGCCAAACTCTTTATGTACTTCACATAGACGTGTTACTTTTAAACAAGAGACATCTGAATTAGTTCAAATTAAAGGAGCAGGGAGCTAATTTATTCTTTTCCATCATTTTGTCTTTTTTTGTCTTTTTTGTGTGCAATCTGCACACATTTTAGATTAGGCAATCTAAAATGTACCCCACTGACCTGGTTCCTAATATTTCCATACAGCAGAGCATAGTCCAGCACTAATTAGAAGTATAAGTATTTTTTAAATATATATTTTAACTGTATTTTTAATTTATTTATTGATTTGTAATTGAGCTGAAATGTGGGCAACAGTCAGCCAGCTGTGGTGCCACAGTATCAGTTCTTTTATCTATTTACCGCCCTAACCCGTTGAAAAGAGGCTGAACAAACACATTAATCAGTTGTCAGTGATAGCTCTGCTCCGTTGTTTCAGTTTTTTCATCACAAGTTCCCACTTCACAAGCTTGTTTCCCCTCACCTGTTCCACATTGTTTCATCACCTCGTTTGTTTTCTACATTACTAGTTGTGTTCTCCATTGCAATTAACTGATTTCTCATTGTTTTTTATATATATATTTCTTTAATTTATATGTATTTTTTAAATTTTTTTTGTAAAAGCATGTTGTATTATTTACATCATTGGTGTGTCAGATGAGTATTACTGTCAGCTTTTTGGTGTTTGGGACACGTGGGTGGTTTTTGCTAGTTAGAAACCTTTGTAGATCAAACTCAAGGATCGCTCTGAATAACTGATGTGTGTGCATGACAAGTATGGATGCGTGACTTTTATGACTCAGCCTGGAAGCGTCGGAGCCCAGCAGGTTTGACATCAAGTTGTAGCATAAGCACAGCACAACTGCTAACTCTTAATTGAGGCTGGCGCCTCTCACTTAAACATTAACGTACAAAGATGTAGCTCTGGGTAACCACGGGTGCGTTTGTCTGTATGTGTGTTTGCTGGTCGGTGAAGGTGTGCAGCAATGGTGTACCTCACACATGGGGTTAAGAGTTCATGCTAAGGGTTTACGACTTTGTGGCTCACAATCTGTAAAGTTTTTTTTTTTTTTTACAAGTTGGTATTGATAGACCAGAGAATTGCTGTGAATATAACTTTAAAGATTTCTTTTTATATGGAAAACATTTTTGTTGTTGTTTTTTGTGTCTTTCTTCTATAACTAAGATCCCCAGCTGTGCACTTTGACAAAACCTTTTTCAATGTAGGCAGATTTAGAAATGGAATCACCTTTTCTTTTACGTAAAGTGGACAAGACAGTAAATCATCTTTAATGGCTTTGAGTTCTTCCAAAAGTGACAAACTGAACACATTTGGAGAGTTTCTTGCCATTTTTAGGACAACAGGAACAATCTATGCATTAATTACCACTTAGAAATGCACAACTTACTCCGTGGATAGTGAATGTTGCGTATATTTTTATCCCAGAAAATCAACAAAGCCGTTGGGGGTTATTTCCTTTTATTCATCACGCATGCTATGAGACGGCTTAATTTGGTGTTGGGCCTTGAAATTATGAACCTCTTGATTCTCTTCTCCACGCATAATTTTTTTTGTGTTTGTTTTCATAATGTACTAACTCAGAAGTGCCAGCTGGACGGGTTAAAGGATGGATTAATGTATGAAAAAGGCTTAAAATAGTGAGAATGAGAAACAAGTGTGCCTTCTTCCGCTGAGATTAAAATACCTTTAAAATGAGACACAAACATTGTCCTGATACTCTGATTTATTGGTTTTGCAATGAACTTTCATTTATTGCCTGCTTGTGATGAGCCTATATTCTGTTATTTTGTTTAATCTGATTTCTTTCTTCTTTTTTTTTATTCTTTTTGTGGTGAGATGTGTATTTGTGTGTTGTTCAGATAAGGTCATTCCACCAGGTTAAATGGTATATTGCAAATGCTGACTGGAAGAGTTGAGCAAAAACATATATATGTATAGTTTACCCTTCTTTATAAATACAGATATCAACCAAAGTTAATCTGATTTTTGTCCCGGTTTATATGTGTTGAGAAATAATTGATTGTGCCTGCATGTAAGATGGACGATTGAACATGTTAAATGCTGTGCCATATGCCTTAAAACAAATCATGACAGGGCCATTTAATCTGGCCTTTTTCATATTGTTTATTGTATGTATGATGTAAGAAAGAGAACATTTTGGATATTGGTAACCTGCAACATGTTGCAGTGGTTGTAAGAGGAACATCAATAAACTCTGTATAAATGATTGGTCCTTTGTTTTAATTAAGTGGTTTGTAAATGTCCACATTGACAGTAAAAATATGCGTCTGCACATTGATCTGTCTGTTCCAGTAAGAATAAATTAAACACACAGAGCCTGACATAAATTTACCTACACTCATCACTGACATAAATGATGCCATAATGATACAACATAGAATATTAGAAACAAGAATTTGTTGTACAAGTTAAATGGATTGCAAATTTTCATAACTTAAAAGTTATACATACGGTTCTAAATATTTACAAACACTTCTACTACTGTTTGAAACTTGCTTGGTGACATCCATAGAAACATCTCTGATATAATTCTGTTTTTTTTTTTTTTCATTTCCCCTCTCTCTTTTATCAGAAATGGTGGAGCTCATTTAAATTGATTTGCTACCTGGCATGCAATCCATTTTTAAGCTTAGTGCCAACATGTTTGTTGGGGTTGAGGTCAGGGCCTTTCCTGCTTGGTCCATTCAAAAAAACCAACGCTTGAGATCTCTGTCTGGTTGGAACAACATTTTGTGTCCAGGTCTGAACCATCAGGCAGTTTTAGGTAATCCGTCTACTACTAGTGCAGACCCTCGTGATGCTGCCACCACTGTGCTAACTCCTTTAAACATAGTCCTTATCAGAGCTCACTCTTTGTTTCATAAAACGTCAATCCAGAAGACATTTGGCTCGTTCATGAAGGCAGTTTGAGTTTTCAGTTATAATTGAACATGTCAATTTTGAAGCAGGTTTTTTTTTCCCTCAATGCTTGTTTTCCAGCATCTGTGTCTTGAGACTTTATTCCTGAAAAATAAAAAATAAAAATGTTTCCACCTGTGGGTGACGGTTTGGTTCAGATGACTGAAACATGGACTCAGTTGTAGCTGGATGATGATCCCAAACACACAACTAGGCTTACATTAGCCTTCCAGTCTTAAAGCAATGATGTTGATCCTGTTGGGAATTTCTGGGCTATGTCTGATTAAAAGCAGATCTTTGCCAGGAAAGCAATCACTTTTCATTGGCTCTGTTATTTCTAAGAATGGCCTTATATCCAGAGAGGATTGTGCCAGGACATTGCTCAAAAAGAGTGTGGTTTCTCTGGCACTTTATAGAAATCGAATTCTGTGTGTCCGTGTTCATATTCGAGCCTGTTTTTATAACTCTACGTCACTGTAGAGTAGACAAAATTCATATTATATTTAAACTTTCAATGTAAGTTACAATATGGATCCAGAAATATGCCAGATTTTTAAAAAAACATTTTTTTAATCAACCAGTAAGACATATACTCAACATAGCTGCTGGTGGTTTGAGTCCATTGAGGGACGAATCAATCATGCTGGTGATGTTTTAATGAGCCATTGTGTGGAACAAAAGGATGTGGCCCGGCATCAGCTGCACAGTTTAAAGTAAAATTGAGCAACACAGGCTCCAGTAGACATTCGCTGGGTTTTTTTTATATGCTACATGATTTGTGGCATGCATTCCACATCATGGTTTGACACCACCACTGCAACATTTTCTCACAGAGTTTTGTAGACATGGGTAATTAATACTAATTAATTTGTAAAAAAAAAAAAAACATAAAAAAAAACTTCTTAATTTGTTTGTTTTAAACAGATACACATTTACAGACATGAAAAGACAGCACTGATGTTAATTTTAGAGGTTAAAAAGAGATTTGGAACAATCCTGTCCTGGCAGACAAAGGAAAGCCTGTGTCTCTGTGAGAACTTGAACATCTTAATTACAATTATCACATTGAAAATAAAAGTTGTAAACATGCTCCAGTTTTTGCAACTCACAGGAGAGGTCACTTTATGCAAAATAGGCAATGGCCCATGTGATGAAAAAAGAAGTCTTTATTTGGCAGTTGCCGTTTCGAAAGACATAAAACTTACATTGTAACAGGAAAAAAAATCAGATAAAAATACAAGAGAAGGTCAAAAGGAAAAGGTTTAAAATGCAGAAATGTAACTTTTCTTCCACATAAACGGAAAACGTTTCCGCATTTTTCAGAGTCATATTTCTGAGTAACCCGCAATGTTTTTGAATACCAGTGTGTGATCAAGAAGATGATATCATTGCAAAGCTGAAGAAGAAGGAAGAAAGATAACAATAAGGCTCGTGGAATTGATGTTATCCTGATGATCTTAGGTATGATCTTCAGAAATATGCCATTTCTGAAGATGCAACATTGTTAACATCTGACGGGTCATTAACCAGCTTAAAAGATTAGCAAGTGGCATTGTTCAAGGTCAGTAGAGTCTGTCTTGCTATTTTAGCAGGAAATGAGCTTTTAAGTTCCTGTGGAAATGTCTTTCATCTTACAAAAAGCATTTTGCATGAAGTCATCTCTCAAAGATGACTTGTGACACACTGTAAAAAGGACTCATGGCTTTTGAAAAAAACAAAACTAAATGGAATATTTCTTTTAAAAAATCAATGGTTTAAACTTTTCTACAGCTTTATCCCTGATTTGTCTGTTTCTTGATCTGCATGATGCTAATATCTCTAGTCTTAGAATATCTGTTTTAAATTGAGATTAAATGACGCAAGGGTGTACTCTGTTTTACATGACTTGACTTGAAAGCTATTGGTTGAACTGAATTTTATTTTATTCAGAGTACATGGGACTGAAAACAATGCGGCTTGCCTATTAGGTAGAAGATGTAGAAAATATGTGATTTGTCATGCTGTTTCGCATATTTTAAGCTCAGGAAAACATCAAGGAAATTTCTTTGGCAATTATGCCATACGATTTCTATGATATGATTTCTAAAGAATAGGTGAGCCACTGAAATATTTTCAGAGAGATTCAGTGACAACAGAGAAAAAATACTTTTTTGTTGCGCTGCTTATCTGAAAACAGCTTTTTGGTTTCAGTAACCGCATCTAATTATCATTCCTGTCAACAGAAACAAAACTGAATGACGTCCTACTTCCACTTTTATTTCTGATTACCTGTTTTGCTGGTTGGAAGTTGTAATACAAGTAACATTTTTGATGATGAGATACTCCCTTTTTCCAAGGAATCACATTACATTATGTTCGAGTTTTTTTATTTTTTTTTTTATTCAGTTCTTCAGGAGTAGAGAAAATTCATTTGTAGAACAGCGGCCCCCAGTGGCTTCTTTGGTGAATCGCGAGGCTAACTGTGCACTACTCAGTTAGCATACATATGCAGCTCGAGATTTAGCAAATAGCAAGACACGAGTACTGGACGAATACAGCAAGGATGTGCTGGCTTTGAGTTAAAACAAGTATTGTTACTGCACTGCACAGACATCTCCAGTAAGTCTGCTTTTCATGTAGTCGGACTCGGTGGCTACAAACATGTGCCAATGTTAGCTAAATTAGCAAACAAGGTTAGCGCTCTTTAACGTGACTGTCAAGTCGGCTGCACGAATAGCAGGCACAATTGTGTTTATTTTTATTGGGTACAATATACAATAGCATTTCATGTACGTGCTTATTACACCCATTTATGTTGTTGGCTAATTCACTAAGAGTTTAAAACCTTTAGCCCTGTGTAGTAAACACCTCTCAAGGTAGTTCGTGCTACAGAGTTAGCTTCAATCATTTACTGTAACTGATTGAACTTCTCTCCTTAGCAGCTAATGCGATGCTAACAACAATCATAATAACTACCCAAACAGCATAGAAACGACTAGCCACCGTTAGCCTAATCTGCTTTTCATCCTGTTTTATCTTTGTAGGTAAACATGTCAGGAATTAAAAGGAAAATAGAAGGCAATGACCCAGACTATGATGACATTTCACTGGTTCAAAGTAATAAGAGAAATAAAACGGCTGAACATAATGGTAAGTTAATAATATGAAGTACTGCTTCTATTTGTATGTTTCTCGTTTAAAATATAAAAAGAAAAAAATATATATATTTTTTTCTCAGCTCGAGAAGCGACTGTACAGAGAATTGAAAACATCATTAGGGAGCAGTTTTCTTTGGAAATGAAGAACAAAGAGCATGAAATAGATGTTATAAGTCAGGTATGTGATTCTGAATTATATAAAAAAATACTTCTATCTGTAATCCATTTATTTTTTTTTTTTTTCTCCCGCTGTTAAGGGACAATATGCAGAAATTGTTTAAAATTTGCAGCTGACTGTGCTAATGCAACTTTTATTTGCAGCGCCTAAATGAAGCCAGGAGGATGATGGACAAGCTACGGGCATGCATAGTGGCAAATTACTTTGCCAGTTCTGGAATAACAAAGCCTCCAGAGGTAGTTTCTAATAGCTTTTGAACAAATAGCTTTTATAGGTCAAAGAGGGGGGGGAAAAGCTCTGGGTCAGTTACAGACATGTAGTTGCGTTCTTGATTCATTTTTGTACCTATATACTTAATATGCATATTTCAGAAGATTTGCTTACTGCTCTGATTTTTATTTTTGGGAAGTTCATTCTTACTTAATATCTGAGATAATAATGTCTCACCTAATCAAATTAACTATCGGATATGTCTTGTTGATAGATAATATACATACATATAGTGCTGGAACCTCCTTTATGTGTAGTAAACTTTGTAATTTTTTTTGTAATTTAGTAATTTATTTCAGACAAACCTTTCACCGGCAGTGTAGAACAAACACAAAGTACATAATAAATTTCTTGAAGACACATCACATCGGTGATTATGAGTCTGAAAAGTATGAGTAGATGATGGGAAAATTACCGTCATAGCATTTAAAAAACATTTACTGGTGGATATAATTGGCACAGTATCAGCAATAAATGCTTAAAAAGTTAACTATGAAACAACCAAAACTGCACAGATGTTAAGCAGTGAAGTGGGAAAATAATTTAGTATTGCAAAAGTTGATCATATTGTCTCTGCATTTTTCTAGCACACCTTGAAAAGTGACCCTGCAGTGTTGAACCATCCGGCCATCCGTCGGTTCCTGGAGTCTCCGTCCCGTTCCTCTTCCCCTCTCAACCAGGGCTCGGAAACGCAATCCCTGGCCCATTCAGAGTGTGAATCTCTCTCACAGCAAGGAGACGGCACTGAGAGGAACGGAGAGGGAACGTGGAGAGAGGACGGCGGCAAGCAGGAGCGCAGACCTGGACGAAACACGGGCAAAGTTAGTTCCACTTGATGAAATGTTAGGGTCTGTGATCTTTCCACAGCTGCTCAATCTCCTAATTTTTAATTTATTTATTTTTTCTTAGGACACATTTGGTGTGCCTTCACCCATGGACGTAGAGCAGAGGGTGACCTACCACACTACTGGAGATGAAGCCTCCAGACTCTATGTTAAGAAGACCATTGTTGTCGGAAACGTATCCAAGTATGCAACAAAACTGAACTCAAGCTTGCTTTAGATCGTCGTCTGTCTTAGTATGTTGAAAGTTAGGCCCATACACTCTTTTACTAACTGTGTTTTTTTGTTGTTTTATTTACTTTACAGTCACAGAAACACAAAAATCCACCAACTCTTACCCTTGGGTTACTTGACAAAATTTTCAACAAAATATTAGCCAGAAAAATATAATGAAATTGTATGTTGTTTTTTTTTGTTCATGTGTCAGACATGTTTAACTCACATGTTTCAGATCAGCAATAATTTACAGATTCCTTTTCTTCAAATATCATCTTTGAAGAAGATCATCTTTGAAGATGATATTCAAAGATGATATTTAATGGATATTTTAATGATCCATTAAAATATCTCTGTTTAGTTCATGTTTGTGGTAAACAAATAATATCATCTAAGTTAAATTTTGTATTTTCAAATAAAAAATAACATTTAGTAGTTTAAACTGGATAGTTTTTGGTCTATGTGACAAAGTGAACACCACTGGCATAAATAACATGTATGCTTAAGCTATATCTATTTTATACTATCATTTTAAAATGAGCATTTCAAACCTTTTCACATGTTTACCGGGGTTGCTAATGGGTATGGAGAGTGTCTCGTGTATAACCTCCAAGTCCAAAACAAACAAGAACAAGATGAACTTCTCAAGCAGTCGGTGGTTGTGATCTGAACCACACAGACGAACTGATCTTGTGCAACACTTTATTCCCAAGAGTTGGAGCCACAATTTGATTTTACGACAAGCCCAGTCTTGATAAAGGTTGAAAACACGTTTTGTCTTATTTATCTACCCTTTGGGCCTGATGTGACCCACAAAGCTTACTGTTTCTGGCGGATTCTTTATGCGCGTGAGATGAAAGTTGTCATGATCCCACAAAGCTCAATCTGTTACTTTTATGTAGCTTAAGCTAACCGTGTCGGGGGCTGCGTTTCTTCTCCGTTTTGTGTGTGTTGGGCTCACGTATTTTATGTCGACAGTGTTGAACATTTTGTTCCCCATCAGCCCTTAAGTTAAAGTTAAACATTTATTTCCCCTTTTCTTTTGTTCTAGAGATTTTAGTTAAAGACAGGATAACAGTCTTTTGCAGTTATCCCTTCTGTCTTCCTTACACATATTTCATTTTTTTCAGGGAATATATTGAGCAACCAAACAATTACTGATCTTTTTTTCTTTTTTTTTGTACTATTTTTTTTGTTTTTTGGCTTTTAGGTACATCCCCCCTGATAAGCGGGAAGAGAACGACCAGTCGACCCACAAGTGGATGGTGTACGTCAGAGGCTCGAGGAGAGAGCCGAGCATCGACCACTTTGTGAAGAAAGTCTGGTTCTTTTTGCACCCCAGCTACAAACCCAACGACCTGGTGGAAGTCAGGTTCGTTCCTGTGTGAATCTTTCTGAGTATTTAGGAATCAGCAGTGCATGTAAACACTCCTCAGTTCTGAACATGTCATGAGAGACAGGCAGAGCTCTTCCTCCTCTTCTCATAGAAATTGGCTCTTGGTTGCCGTTTCATGTGGTCACCTGAGGCATCAATAGAAGCCAGACAGACGGGGACAAACTTGTTTCAGGAAGCGTGCTCCCTTCACAGCGCCATGTTGCCCATGGACACAATATTCGATTTGAACTTTTTTTTTGTTGTTTTTGCTCTGAGAAAAAAAAAAAAGGGGGGGGGTGGATGGGGGGTATGCTCCACCTCTTTGTCAGCAGGAAAACAATTCTGGAAAACACTTGCGTAATAAGAGGCAGTATTCATTAGTTCACACGTGATTCGGGGTTTTTAGGTTAACCTCTTAGTGGGACAGCAGTTCAGTGACTCTGCAGTAAACAGAAATCTAAGAAAACACTTTAACAAATAGCGCCCCCTTGTGCATCTGTAATAAAGCAGCACCTTATGCACTCATGTCTGTAAAATACTGTTTGTGTGTTTTGAGATGATAACTAATCCCTGGTGACCATAGAATTGAGAAGCAGCATATTTAACATGCAGAGTCCTTCACAGTTAAATTTGGATTTATCTTGGAAAATAATGCAGCTTTCTGGCTTTTGCAGCTTGGATTTAAGATCTTAAATAGTCGTCTTCCTCAGATACCATCATCATCCATCACTCCTCCTACTGAGCCGTGGCCTCCAGGCTGTTTGAGCTGACAAAGCTCTTCTGGTGCTGCAGCAGCAGCAGCAGCTTCTAAGCTCCCTCTGACTGACTCGAGCGTTCATGCTCCGTGAACCCTAAGCAGGCGCGATGCCCTCTGCTGACTCTCAAACAGCCTCAGTCTTGTTAAGGTTGATGCATAAAAGTAAAGTTTAAACTAGTTGGCTGTACTTGAGCAGAAATCTAAAATAAACTAACATTTGCTTGCCTTTTTGTTTTCACACCTCAAAGAAGAAGAGTTTAAGATCTTCAGGTCGTTGATTGTTAAAGAGATTAATAACTGGAGCTGAGCCAGAAAACTGTGAGAATGTTTTTTCTTAAAAGGCATTGTGGGTTGGGGGGTGCTGCTGCAGATTTGTATTCGGGTGGCATTTAATTGGGGCTTTTCGATGTGCCTGTTCTCAGCGAGCCTCCCTTTCATTTAACACGACGCGGATGGGGGGAGTTTCCTGTGCGGATCCAGATCCACTTCAAAGACTCTCGCAACAAACGCATCGACATCATCCACCAGTTAAAGGTCAGACCATAGACCACATCTCCATTAAGGTCGCTTATTTGTTCTGACGGCGTCTTTAATGCCGTTTTTGTTTTTTTTAAACATTTATTTAGTTTTCTCCTTAGGCGATTTGAAGCCCTCATTTACTCGATTTCACTTCAGTTAATACCACTAAATTATACGGTATTCAGAAAAAGACAAAAATAAGAGTATAAAATCATATTTGCTCACATCCTTTCTATTCTACATGAACCGGTTTTTGCACTGTTTGCTGACATTCATTTTATTTATTGTATTTATCTGATGGTGCTGCTCTGTTGCAGTTACAGATTTCCTGTTTAATCATGTAACTTATCTTGTGCTTCTGCAGCTGGACAGAACATACACAGGCCTGCAGACACTGGGAGCAGAAACTGTAAGTTATAGATGTATAGATGACAACAAGGAGAGGCAGGAAATTTAACCATATTCGATTTTAAACCTGTTGACAATCTGGAAAGTCAGCGTAGTCACAGTATTGTCTAGAATACCCACCGATGCATCATTTTATAATGTGTTTTGTAAACATGTACAGAACCACAAAAACAAATGCCAGGTTCTATGAAAAACAAACAAAAAAAGTTTTCCCCAAATGCAAATGCTGTAGATTTTTACGATCAAAATCAAAATGTTACCATCAAAATCTAGGTTCTGTATCACCTTGTTGTCCACTTTTAAAAAGCAGCTCTATTTGTTTCAGGTGGTTGATGTGGAACTTCATAGAGATTCTCTCGGGGAAGACTACATCCCTAAGCGCTCCTCATCGTCCAACAAAGCGTCACTTAAAGCAGCCAGCCCCATGTCGACGCCCTCTCTGGCCCAGACGTACGGACAACCCAGCTCTCCTGTCTCACATGATTTTGGTGCAGAAAAAGGTACAACCATGAAAACTACCAGCTACAAAACAGAGGAATTTTAGCAGAAATGCAGAATAACTGGTTTCACTACTCGCTGATTTATATAGGGATAATTTTGTTGGCATAAACTTTCATTTCCGTTGCGACTTTAGTCACAGTTTGGATGAAATGATTGCAGAGCGTTTTGTTCGTTTTGCCCATGTCGTTTCTTTGACAACGAGTTAAGCATCAAGGGATTCTTCTGTCTGCAGGTTTATTAAAAGCGGAGATGGCGAAGTCTACGAGCGGCCATAATCCAGGCCTGGCTGCTGGTGAACGCACTCCAACAAGACCCAGACCTGGTGATAGGGTCACTCTCGGTTCCCCTGGCAACTCTGCCTTCCAGCCAATCACAGCAAGCTGTAAAATAGTTCCCCAGGGACAGGCGCCCAGTCCCGCGGAGTCTCCGGGGAAATCTTTCCAACCAATCACCATGAGCTGCAAAATCGTCTCAGGTAAGTGCTTCCTCTCAGTTAGGATGATGAATCACTTTCTTTCAAAACAGCTCCATGCCTTACAGAGACACTTTGTGAAATGTTATTGAAATAGTACACAACACCTCTCTTCAGTGAACCACAGGCGTCTTAATATCGGTATTATTGCCTTTCCCTGTTATTTACTTGAACTGTTGAAGAGGACTGTTCACTAAGAAAAAGTTAGATAAGCCTTTTATTTTGCATTGTGTTAGAAATGGTTCAAATTAAAGTTTGTGACTTATTTGTAATAGAAAACAACAGTACACTGAGATTTCTGGGGCCAGTTTCCATTTTTGAGAAGTTTTATGCTGACACTGATCTTAGATGATTTTGACTTCTCTTTAAGAACAATATATCCTCCTGACTACCAGGAAAAAAATATTGTCCAATCACCATTTTTTTAAAATCCCACAGTCTTTGTAAGGTAATAAAAGGTTGTATGCACTTACTTTGTCTCTTCCCATAAAATGTGTTATTACTGATAAATGCCATTTTTATGAATTAGAAAAAGGTACGTACAAAAGCCCCACCCCTTCACATGTGGTATCATTGAAAAGCCCTAAATGTCCTCTCCAGATACCAAAAGGAATTAATTCAGTAGAATGCAAGGGGTGGGAGATATTCAAGTTTAGAAATGTCCTCTACAGAGGACAAAAATGAACCACTGGTAGTCAGGAGAATATTGCATTAAAAACGTTTCATTGTATACTCTTTGAATCAGCTAAAAGTTTAAAATAAGAATTTTTTTTTGTGACAGCCTAGGGATGTACAAATAAAACTAAAAAACATCTTGATACCTTTGTACGATGACCTTTAAACTCCTGTTTTTTTTTTTGTTTGTTTTTTTTCAAAATATAGAAGTACAGCACATGACAGACATGTTCAGTTTTTTCTTGTTTAATCCACTCGGAATAACTTAAAATCTGAGAGACGAGTTAACTTGTTAAATTCTTCTTTCAGTCATTATAGAAAGCTTTTTTGTGAATGATGTTATGCACATTAGGAGAAGATGTGATGTCACACCATGCATGTGACATCACGCACAGTGTTGCACATAAATGTAATTAACAGGATTTTACTATGTCAAAACACCTGATCACAGAGTTGATGTCTTAAACAGTTTTTTTAGCATAGTTTTTTTAGCATAGTTAGCAAAACAGCAGACTTTGTGTCGAGTGTTAATTACCGTGAGCTGAAATTTGATGTTCGACCACAAATACAGTCTAACTCTTCCAAACAGAGAAACTTTGCTTTCTTACATTTGTCTTCCTGTTATATGCTATTGTGAAAAAATAGAAAATATTTTTTTGTCTCTGGATTAAAAAAAATGTGTGATGAAAGTTTTCAGCCTGGGTTTACTAAAGTATTACAAAACAAAGTACATGAAAATGGTTTAGAATCGTATTCTTCCTGCTTCCTTTTATTTCTGCCTTCCTCTGAGCTGGTTTGCTTCAACACCTCCAGGTTCACCCATCTCCACTCCCAGCCATTCGCCGTTGCCCCGGACACCCACAACCTCCACCCCTGTCCACAGCAAGCAGAGCGCCTCCTCTGTTCTCAACAACCCGTACATTATCGTCGATAAGCCCGGCCAGGTGATCAGCATGGCGTCCTCATCTGCCTCTGCAGGTACATCTCCAGCTTCACGCCTGCGTGCTGCTCAGAATCAGAAGTAAACCTGGAATGAAATTGAAAAGCAGCGTCTTAGCCGCCCGCATGGATGTAGAAAATGCAACAACTGCAGCTGGAAGCAGGAAATGAACAATACTTTATTTCCCTTTCTCTAAGCTTTTCATCGACGTCTCTCTTCATAGCCCTAATGTTACATGCTCCGATCCAGCAGGATAGTTTGTGGATAAGTGGTTACCATATCGACTGATGTGTTTAATGGCTCGATTAGATTGGATGACGCACGGTGCTCACATCAGGTTTTTCCACATAAATGTTGATTGCTCTTGACTGGAGGATCAAATTTCGGCACCGGGGGAAACGAGTGCGCACTCGCTGAGCACCCAGAGGCTCTCAAATGGTCATGGCAACTGAAACCGCTTACGCATCAAAAATCCTCAGCTTACATCACAACATAGAGTTCTTTCACCTACCTTGTTTTTCCACACACGCACGCACACACACACACACACAGACACACTCAGCCGCTCCTATACTTAATTTATAAGTGCTCAGCTCAGGCAGATTTGGTAAATGGATTGGAATCCTGTTGAGCAATCTCTCATCCCAGTGGATGAGTCAGATGTGGGCTGATTCACCAAACCAACTGAAATAGCTTTTTTTATTTAGTATTTTTCTTTTTTACATGCACTAGGTATTTGATGTGATGTGATATGATATAAC
The DNA here is from genome assembly GCF_904066995.2 of Poecilia reticulata. Classification (NCBI taxonomy): domain Eukaryota; kingdom Metazoa; phylum Chordata; class Actinopteri; order Cyprinodontiformes; family Poeciliidae; genus Poecilia; species Poecilia reticulata. The sequence goes on along the minus strand of NC_088846.1, from coordinate 13,758,128 downwards.
ATCATATAGCATAGCCTAATAAGAACTACAGTAGTCCTCTCCTCTCTGTTCATTCTATGCCATGTTTTTATGTGCGTTTCTACACAGGAAGCCCGTCGGCCAAGCAGGCTCAAGGCGCCCGCTCTCCAGCGCCTAAAGTTCACACTGGCACTTTCCTCTCGTCGGGGGTCAAGGTGAGTTTGTGTCTGTAAATCATTTTGAGCTAAAACGCCACACAGTTTGTCACTTTTCGTCATCGGTGTCGTTAACAAAGCAGTGTGGTATTAATAGAAGCCCAGGGTGTTCAGCAAATGTGAGCGTCTTGGCACCTATTTAAATAGGACATGTTTCTGGGGGGTGGGGGAGGGGCTGCACATTTCAGTGGTACAAGAAGGATCTCTGTTGGATGCTATGAAAATAACTCGCTACTCACATTCTCATTACCCTGACCTTCCTTCGTAGAGGTTATTTTTATTGGTTTTTAGTGTGTTTTCTCTCATTTCAAAGTTCCAGCATCTGCTGTTTATTAAACACAACAGCTAATGGCAACATATGGAAATTGTAAAAACATCTATGTTATGAATAAATGATGAGGCCCCCCCTCACAGAAACATTACTTTAGGCATAAAAGCGCTTCCTAATTCTCAACAGTCTGCTAAAAACCACGAGAGCATCGTCGTTCCCAGTCAGAAGGCATCATATTTATCATTTATATGATATTTCTCCAGCTCCAGATATTGTTTACAGTGGGTTTCCTGATGGGTTTTAATATCTTTGCCTCCTGTGGTTCATAGGCAGCGTGTCCTCTTACAGTCCCTCTCAATGTGTCTCCTTGCAGGTTATTATCAAGCAGGAGCCTGGGGAAGTTTCAACACAGCAACAGCAGATGGTTTCCACAGTAACCAGCCAGCAGCAACCTGCTGCTGCCGCTGCTGCGGCGGCCCACCAGTTTGTCACAGTGAAAGGAGGTCACATGATCTCAATGTCGAGTCAGAAACGGACCGGAGAGGCCACAGGGTCCACAACTAGCAAGGTCACAGTCACTTCATCTCTTGAGTCTCACCAATAATTCATGAGAATAACGATCTACCAGTGAACGATTCATAAAGCTAATCTGATGCTTCTTGTGGTTTAAAGATGTTGGGCATTCCTGTGAGCTCAACGCTTCAGTCTTCAGTGAAACAGGTCGCCATCAGCAGCGGACAGATTCTGGTTGCAAAGGGCAGCCCGTCCGTCTCCAAGGTGATGGCCGGGAAGCAGGTTTTGGCTCAGGGCGTCGCCAAAGCCATCGTCAGTGGAACTGGGAGCATCACCGCCCAGCAAGGTGGCGCCAAGGCTGCCGGTGGTTCAGGCGGCAAGAGTGGAGGTCAGAGTTCACACATGTACAAGCGCCATGTTTTAACAGGCATAATTTTGAACACCTAATCATCGCTGCCATCTTAAAGCGAAGAAAAAAGCTTTTACAAAGTTGATGTTTTCAGCTTTTATTAGACTTTTATTGTAGAGATTAGCTTGATTAGCATTGGTAAATGGAATCAACTGTCTCTCTGTATATTTCCTACATAATGAAGACCTTTACCTCAACTCTACTTTGTTTTAATACGCTCAGATTCCTGTTTAAGCTGAAGTTCATTACTCTATCAATGTTTCCCAACCCTGGTGCTCGAGGCACACTAGCCTGCATGTTTTAGGTATTTCCTTGTTTCAGCCCAGCTGATTTCAATCGATGTCTGATTAACAGGCGTTTCCTGAACTGCAATCAGTTGAGTCAGGCACATTAAATCAGGGAAACCTCTAAAACATGCAGGACAGTGTGCCTTGAGGACCAGGATTGGGAAACATGATCAGTAAACAGAATGGCTGTTGTTATTCCTCAGACTTTTTACAGGCCTTATTGATACAGAGAACAGCTAACTTTGAGTCTCCTTCATCGTTTCCAAATCAAAGAGTGTATATATGGTGTGTTAACTGCCTGGGAAAGGACAGGATTTTAGAGTTTCTGGTCAACCTGCTGATTAGAGCCAATCAAGCTAAAAACCTGCTGATTTCAGTCTTAACCAATTTCTCTGTGCTTTTCTAATTATAATCACTACCAAAACACATTGCACAATGAGGCTATGGTCCATTACAATAATGTGTAAAATTGCCTCTTTATATATGAAGATACATAAAGATAATGTATGAGCTGGGCAAGTAAGAAATGTCTTCTTTCTGTACATTTTTTTTGTAGTTATGGCCACTCTTCAGCTGCCAGCAAACAATTTAGCCAACCTGGCTAATTTGCCTCCAGGTACCAAACTCTACCTAACCACCAATAGCAAGAACCCGTCAGGGAAGGGGAAGCTGCTTCTCATTCCACAAGGAGCCATCCTCAGAGCCTCCGGTGCAAGTAAGACGAGTTACGTCACTGGTTTGTATTCTTAAAGTGAAGATATCCCTCAAAACAAAATGTGTTTAAAAGTTCATCCTTTGCTTTCAAAAGTGGCAAGGCAAACCTGAGTAGTCTCTTAATGAGTATCGTTGAAAGGAAGCCGGAGTAATTTATTGCTGCCTGTCCTCCGCATTTCTACTCATCTTAATAAAGCACTATATTTAATACTGCACATGTGTAAGAAAAATACTGTTTATCTGATTCAAAGCTGATGTGAATGTGCCTCTCTGCTATGTAGGTCACCAGTCCCAGAGCGGCCCGTCAGCAGGTGCAAGCAGCTCTCAGAACTCCTCATCCTCCTCATCTTCAGGCAGTCTGCCTTCAAACCTCTCCTACACGTCTTACATTTTGAAACAAACCCCACAGGTGGATAAACAGTTCTTTTTTTTTTTCTCTGCGAAACAATCGATGCAAACTCTTTACCTATAGTCTATATTTGTGTTTTCCTGGTGAAAGTCAAACAGGGTCAGCATTGTTGTTCTTTTATTTTGCTGTGAGAACCAAACAGCAGTGAGGTTTCCTGTTTGATTATTCCGGAGGGAACATCTTCCTTATGCGTCTGTGATTTAAGTGGATCTATTAAACAGATGGTTCTTCATCATTGCCAGTTTTGCTCATTTGCTCATTTATTTGCAGAAATGTTTCATCTATATGGAACTGGAGAAAGTTGCACTAATATTTTTTTATCTACTTCATTGCACTACAGATGCAAAACAGTGATTTTATTTTATTTTATTGTCGCCTCAGTTTCTCTCTGATTTTAGTAGTCAGGACGAAACTTGCTCTTAATTAGAAGCTGTATCTGGTTGTCAACTTTATAAGATTATATAACGACCATCTGCTGAGATTTCACTGAGGACTTCACCAACAACATTTGCTCTGCACATAAAGTCACAACTTAAATGTATTCACAGAATTGTGAATAATTAAAGACGTAGAGCCTAATTTAGTAAAGACTTAAATTATGGTTTGACGCTAAGGTCAATGGTTTTTTGCTAATACCATAAATAAAAATGTAGTAGTTAATATAATGAAACCCTGTTTTATAGCGATTGTAACGGTTTAACAGATGTTTGGATGACATGTCATTTTTTTTGTGCATATTTTAAAGGCTGTATGAGCTGAAGTTTATGTTTACTACATTTATTGCATTGATCCAGAGAACTGCAGCTGTTAAACGCTAATATTAATCCTCTAAACTACAACTTACCAAATAGTCATTTGCACAGCGTGACCGGCTCTCTGTTGCATCACTTTGTTGTTGTTAGGGTACTTTCCTGGTCGGTCAGCCATCACAGGGATCAGGGAAGCAGGGCAGTTCCAGTTCAGCAGGTCAATCTGGATCATCTACAGCCACGTCCACCCAGCAGGCTATCCGGGTGACGGCTGGACAGAAGGCGGCCATCTTGGCTCAGGTGAGGGAGAAAACCTGCCTAGATGTCTGGGCAGTACTTGAACTAATAGTGTGTGATTCTGATTCGTCTTGTTTGTGGTGGTTTGGTGTTTTTTTTTAGCACCAAACACCATCATGTAAAAAGTCTTATACTTTGTGTTTTATGATGAATTTCAAAATTCTTTTTGCAATTGATTCTCACCTACATTCGAGTGTTGAAGTTTGTACTTTGTATTGTGAATTTCAGGAATGTGATTTATTTTGCTCCTTAGCCTTGGTGACACCTCACCTCCTTTCTTTACAGTTTATTCTCGATTGTAATAATAAGCGTGTCTGATATTTTTTCACCATGACGGGCAGGTTGTTGGCAGCTCGCAGGGAGCACAGCTGAAGCTGTCCGACGGCTCTGTGAAGACTGTAACAGCAGCGGGAGCGGGTCACATGTCCAAGCCTGGTACCACCACACTGAGGATGACGGGGGGAGTCATCACAGCTGCTTCCTCCACTCCTGTTAGTGCAGCAGGGGCAGCAGCAAGTCAACAGCAGGCATGTTTTACACTCATTTGGGAGCATCACAGCGGCTTTTAAACAAAACTGCAGAAACTGTTTAAAGTTGACTTTAGATATTTCTCATCTCCTATTTATTTTTTGCTAGTTTAACCAGATTTGAAGATAAATTCAATTAGTGGAAATTGAACAGTGTTACATGTTTTTTTTGTAAGCATATTAATGTAAAAGAAAAAGCAGTTTTATCTTTTAAAATGGGTGAGGACATGCATGGTAAAAATGCAAATAATGTTTTTTGATCAGTTCAAAAGGAACATATGAGAAACAGGATGATCACTTGTTGCAAACACAAGATGTGTTTTTATCAGAAAAGAGCAGACATGATTGAAGAGGATTTAACCTTGCTCATGGTTTGGATTTTAGCTAGACCTCAATAACTCAAATAATGAAAATTTGGTTTGCACAATATTAGAATAACCTTGCTTAATATTACAATGACAATATCAGTTGCAACACATGTTTTCCTTTCCTCACCTTCTCATCTGTGCCCCCAGAACTCTGTGACCTTTAGCATTTTGGGCAATGTCGTTTGTGTTCATTGTGACAATCTGCTGCTCTGAATCTGTCCAACTGGCTAAATATTACATTAACATGTAAAACTCAAGTTGAAATACATTAGCCAACAGTAATTGCACTCCAAACAGTCTTTTCCGATATGCATGTTGCACACAGTCATGATGATGCTCAGCCATAAAAAAAACACACACAAACAATTCAAACACAGCATAACCCTCTTTGTGAGACCAAATGTCTGTTTTGTTTCTTCTTTGAGAAGTCAATCAGCATGGCACTCGCAATCATTAGCTGAATAAAGTAAAAATGTCTAGCCACAGGAACTGTCCATCACATTTTTAAACACGGTTGTGTTTATATTCCTCCTCAACTACCTACCTGATTCCATCAAAATTTCAGCTTGCGCCCCCATTTCAGGTGACTCATACCAGCAGATTGTTAGAAAATATACCCAAAGCGAGACTCTTGGTACCTGCCTGACATACAGACTGCAGGGGTGGAATTACTAAACATCCTGAAAAGAGTGCAGTGACTGGGTTTTAACTATTTTGGCAAAATATTTTAAGATTGAGAGTAAATATCTTGATAGGCTTGCACGGTAAATAACTGGTCTAATTAGATTTTAGCCTAAATGTTGTAGCTTTGCATAAAGGATAATTTAGACATAGATCTCCACTGTTTATCACTGAACATACAGCAGAACAAGTTTGTGCTTGCACATCTTTTCCATACACAACCTGCCATCTTGGTGACAGTATCTTGCTCACATGGTTGAGTTTGCATAATTATAACTTCCTCCATTCAGTTTAGCTCCACTTCATTTTATGTTCTCTGTGGAGACAGCCATCTTTTTGCCGTTTATCATGATTTATATTCAGCCTGTACGAGGTTGGTACGGTAGCTGTATTGTTTTGTTTTTGCACTGCATTTGGTGTTCAAATTGAGATTTACTGTACGTCTTGCTTTTTCTTCTGAGGTACACAAATTTTATTTCTTGTTCACTTTATGTATGAAGTATACCTTGAATTACACAGTTGCTCATGTATGAAAGAAGTCCATTAACTATCCTGACCTCTTCGGCTTTATCAGTGAAAGAGAGAAGAACATTATTCTGCATGTGCACTGTTGGACATTTAGTTAAAAAAAAGAAAGCTTTCATTATCTAAAATTAGTTGGTAACATTAAATTATCATAATTTACAAAATCATGCAAAGTTGGCATTTTTAATGGGCTTTTAATGTAACTTTTAGAGCAACTTTGCATTAAAAGTGTCATTATTTACCGAATGACACTTCATGACAACTGTCATAAACATTCATAAAGACTTCTTTATGTTCATGACAGTGTCATGTCAGTCTTATGCACACCCCTTCAAATAAAGTGTTACCAATTAGTTTTTGGTCAGCAGGCCACTGATGGCGGGAAGCCTGCCTCTCAGCCCCACTCACTTCTGGTGTCAGCCAACCAAGCAGCAGTCATCAGTGCAGCCAAGAGCTCCAGCGCAGCCGGAGGCGGCGGCCTGTCCAAGGCAGCGGTTGCCTCTTTGGTCAAAGGAGCTGCCACTGTGACGAAGAGCGCTGCGAGTTCCAGCGGGGCGGTCGTGACGCTTGCTAAAGGGGTCACAAATATGCCTGTCATCAGCATGTCCAAAGGAGCAGGAGTGGGCGCCATGGTGGGTGTGCCCAAAAGCAGCAGCACGCCGTTAGTTTCTGCATCGTCGTTAGTCGGCGGGGTGGCAACTGGAGGAGGAAAGACGAGTGCTGCACTGTCAGGTTGTTAGAAAAATACATTGATGTGTTGGTCTGAAGATGGTCAGAGCTGCAAAACTGACTTTGCATATAAAATGTATTCTTTCTGGCAGGTATGCTGAAGATTCACTCTGCAGGCTCCAGCTCCCAGCAGACAGTCTTAACAATCCCTGCTAACCAGCTGAAGCAGCTGGGAGTTGGCTCTGGTTCTGCTGGGCTGCAAACCATATTCATGCCTGTTGGTAAAGGTAAGGTGAAAAAAATAGATGTTAAAGGAGAAACGTATAAGATTCTTATTGTTTTTTTGTGTATTATATCAATTACAAGTGAACAAACTGAGCAGTTTTTAATATATAATTTATTGAAGTCAGGAACTCAGTTGTATCATGTTGTTTTTTGTTCATTGCAAGATCTATAGTATAATTTTTCATCTTATTTTTACGCATACTATGTTTACCCAACGAGCCACTGATCCAAAGTGTGTTTTCTCTGTGTGTAGTGGTGTCTAAAGGCCCAGTCTCCAACACTCTCTCCTCCTCCTCCTCTTTGTTGACACCCCATGGAGCTGCTGCAGCAGGAGCCGCCCCAAACGCCGCCAGCCAGGTGCCCTCCTCCCTCGTCCCGCCTCTGGCACAAGGTGAAGACGGGTCCATCCTCAGTCCACCCATGATTCATCACTTTCTACCCATCTCCATTTTATGTTTCATTAATCAGGATGATAAAAAATAGTGATAAACAAAACATTGTTTCTACAGAATCTTAAAATCTCATAAAGTTCACTTTCAATTTTAGGCCCCAAGAAGTCCAGATTTCCTACACAATATTCCTAATTTACCTCTGATTTATAACTTGTATGTTTATTCATTGCATCAATTACTTAAAAAAAATTATAGAAATATTTTGATGGTATTCATTTGTTATTGCACTGACTTAGAAGTGGAGGCATAATTACGCTTTAACAATCTACAAAGCCTTTAATGCACAGCAGTAAAACAGCGCTGACAAATATAAAATAAAGATGGACATTCAGTTTTCCTTCAAACCCCAATTACAGTTTATTTAGAAAAAGATAAATGTTCTTGGTTATTTGCAAGCAGCTACTTTGTCTAGAAAATAAATTCTATTTAACAAGATTTGGCTATTATACATCTAACTTATACAAATCTCTCTTTAATTTTGAACCCAAATTTGTTTGTTTTTTTAGCTACTTTTAACTTCATAGAATGTGTGACCTTTGACCCATGTATCTCTCTGCTCTCTCTCTATGTTGCCACAGTGAAAACGGAACCAAGCGTTGGTCCTGCCATCACAGCCGGACCGTCGACGCCGGTCTCTACGCCGGCTCCACCCGCAGCCCATGTCCCTTCTGCAGCTACTGCTGTTAAGCAGGAGCAAGGCGCAGACACCTCTGCACACGATCTGATCAAGTAAGGACAAACGGATTCACTGGAACAGCTCCGTTTCTTAAAAAATAAAGACATTTTTCTTTGTGGAGCACTGACACTAGAAGCAGGGCTTTAGGATGCCTTCATTCCTCAGCCTCCTCCACTCACTCTGCCTGCAGCTTATTCTGACTCAGTTACCATCCAGCTGGATGTATGCAGGCTTCAGAACTGCCTGGTTCGTCTGTCAGATTTATCTGACCGTTTTGGTCGAGGGTCTGCTTATTCTCTGCAGATTATGGCGTGGCTTTTTGCCTAAAGCTCTCTGACATTCATTTGTGAGTGTTTTTTTTCTTTTAAAGAACAGATGTAAATCCAATCTTCACAATAGGGGGCCAAAACATGAACTATGAAATTCAAGCCAAGTTTTATAGCTAATTATAATAACTTGCAAAATCTTCTCTGCTCGTAAAAACACGACAGTCTTGGAGCAGGAAGGGGTTCTACGTTTGTGCTGCAGGCTGCAATAAAGTCTTGACAAACATTCATCTAGTAAATTCAAATATGTGAATTTTGCAAATTATAACCAGGGGAAAAAAATGCACAAATCAAAATGTGCTGGGAGCAGGGCTAACACTGATTCGTTCTTTTTTTTTTTTAATTTTATTTCTGTCTATTGTCTTGGGTGGTGGTGAGATTTCACAGTGAAATTATTGCTGCCACCTTAAATAGATCATTTTGCAAATATAGAATTTATTTTTTCTATTGAGACACAATATCTCATTTTCTAGAGATATCTGTTTCAAATTGCCCTAATAATTGAAAACATAAAATAAAGCATTCTCTGATAAGAGAGTTGTGTAAAAATGACTAAAGTGAAACAAAAACATCAAAATTTGTATGACAACTAGTAATACTACTTACTACTATAATATCATCCTCTGTACATTAACTTGAATACTTTTTGGAAGTTTTCAGCAGATTTTTACAAAATCGTTGTTTACTGTGACAAATGCGTCCAAAATGCTAAGCTGAATCTGCACTGGAAATTACACAACTGTGATTTTTAAAGATATAGAAGCACAAGCTGGTGATAAAGGAGCTGTAAAATATGGGTGCACTAAAAGTTGCACCTAAGTGAAAAAGTTAGGTGAGCCACTGCAACCACAGCAAAAAGGAGTTTTGGAGCCATGGCCAGAAGTCATACATTTATTAAAAATAATCAAGACTGAATGCATTAAGTAACCAGAGCAACGGCTTTTTCCCTCAGCACCGAGCACATAGAAACAATGATGCAGCTGCTGACTGCTGTAGTGAAGAAGTTCCCTCTGATTGTACCAGATAAAAGTAAGTAGTTTGACTTTTCATGTGACATTTCCATGATACCGCTTACCGTATTTTCTGCACTATAAGGCGCACCTAAAAACCTTCAATTTCCTCAAAAGCCGACAGTGCGCCTTATAATCCAGTGCGCCTTATAAATGGACCAATAATGAGCCACAACAGGTCTAGCAACTACGGTAAGCAGCCGCCGACTTCATTTTCCCCCGTAGAAGAAGAAGTGCGCGGTGCATGCTGGGATAGTTGTCAGAACGCTGGTTTGTTAATAAAGTTTGACTGACCTTTCTACCTACCGACCTGATAATCAGGTCGTCTGCAGGTCATTTAGCACCACGTTCTCCACCAACATGCTGTGCGTGAAGTAGAAGGGTCACCATCGTCCGGCCACGCCCCGGCCCAGTTGTTGGCATTCTTTATGTCAACAAAGTGGCTTTAGACATTCATCCGGGGTGCTTCGACTAGGGTTACCAAGGAACCAGCCCCTATACATTTAAAGTGGGGGGGTCAGGGGAAGAGAGCCAGAGACTGCGGCGGCAGCGTGTCGGTTGGTCTGTGTTACCCAGAAAGCAGTTGGGCACAATATCGCAACACCAACACCGTGAGTGAAACAATGACTGGGGCAGACTACTATATAAAGTACTTGGGGACCACTTCTTTATTATTATACATCCACATTTGTAGAGAACGGAACAAATCATGTATAGGTTCAATACGGGACGGGTGGAAACCCTAACTGTAGTGTCTATTCTATGTGCCTTATAATGCGGTGCGCCTTATATATGAAAAAAGTTTTAAAATAGGCCATTCATTGAAGGTGCGCCTTATAATCCGGTGCGCCTTATAGTGCGGAAAATACGGCACATAAAAACTATCTGAAAGGTTTGAATTTTTTTTTTCACTTGTGCTTTTTTTTACTAAATACTAAACACAAGTTGAAATTGTGTTTCTCTGTTTAGCCGAAGACTCCCATCCATTTTGTGCCTCTTCGGTAGAACAGTATTACTCCTGGAATATTGGCAAGCGCAGAGCATCAGAGGTAAATAACATTCAGATTTATTCATGCTTATGCCTTTAACTAATTATGAAGTCATTTCACAGTCAGTTTTCTTGTAAACACTAAGAGGCCTATTTTAATGAATGCATTCAACTACTTTAATTATCTACTTTTTTTTTTTTTTTACATGATCAGGCTTTTTACTCATAAAACATTTAGATCTAGCTCACTTGGAGAGACGTAACGTCTCTGTTGTTAACTTTTGTTTCCCAGCTTTTAAGTTAAAACAAGCCACGTCTGCAGCGTTGTCTGTGTAATCTGTCTCCAGGCTGCTTCGTGTCTTGGTGAGCTCTCTGCTTGCCTCGTGTTTTTCTGTCAGGTCAGATATGCTTCTTTGCCTGGTCATCTTGTCCCTTTGTAACGGCTTCATCAGAAACTTACACAGGCTGTCTTGTCTTTGCAGGACAGACTACTTTACATCCATCCAGCAAAACCAGACACAGATATTCAAAACTTTTTCCAGATTTAGGGAGCTTAAAGTTGATGAAACAGTGTTAACAGTGTTACTTGTAACACAGTGTTACTTGTAAGTAACAGTGTTACTTGCTATTTTATGATTTTGCGCTTGTCTTTTATAAGAATACATTTCATCCTCATGATGAACACACAATTACAGTTAAAAGCACGGCAGAAAACTGCTAATAAAAGCACCAAACGTTTAACAGCCAACACAACATAAAGTACACAATGCATTGAACTTTACAAGCAACTAAAAAAAAAGTGTTTTCGAAATGACTTTGACTCAACTAAGAGCTCCACAGCTCTTAGCAAGCAGGTCAGCAGATGAAACGATGGGAGAACAAAAGGAGCGATGGTGCGCAGAAGATCAAGGAGATTAAAAGTAGAAGAGAGATTTGAAAGTGAGCAGAAGATTCATGGCATCAATACTGGGAGCCAGTGAAGTAGTCCGATCACTGCAGTATTTGCCCTCAATGAAAGGAGTTCTGACACTACCCCGATTTTTGAAGTTTTCATAGAGTTCTTGGAGTTTTCTGATGGAGCTTGTGATTTGACGTATTTCACTTGTTACAATGTTAAACCAAGCATTTGAAGAGCAAATGACACCAACAGATTTTTAGGGGAAAACAATTTGATTGAGAAGCACAAGTAGGGTTAACAGCCTGTGGACCAAAGCAGCTTGATTTGCTAATGTCTTCAGAAGTAAAAGATCAAAGCCAGAAGTCGGTCTTTTCAACACAGTTTGTCGGCAATGAATATAATTTGCACGTGTCTCTGCAGCTCCAACGAGCCGTCGCGGTGAAGCGGGTCGTGCAGGACGTGCTGGACCGCTCGCCCCGCCTGCAGGCCCTCACACCGCCAAAGACCAAAGAGGTCGTGCAGTGGTGCCGGCAGAGGGGTTACACTCCACCTGACCCAGAACCCCAGCACAGGAATGACGACGAGTCCATCGAGGACATTCTCACGCAGATCGATAACGAACCCGGTAGGTTTCTGCCTCTGCTTGCGGACATTTTGCTCGGACATCTTCTGGTTCTGGTTTAGTGATTTCATTCCACTCCTTTCAGTGGGTGGCTGTTTCCTGTGCAGTGTTGACTGTGTGGGTGTATTTCTTCTGCAGTTAACACTTGATACAGTGATATGTTTGCTGGTTTGTTGTGTGTGAAGGCAGTCAGTGTGAGTCGTCTTCTGTTTTTTTAAAATCTGTGATTCTATTGATGAGGAGATCTCACTTATTCCATCTTTTGTCTCTAAAGGGTGAGAGACGAAGCTGCTTAGCTCAGTGAGTCACATGCCTGGCCAGACAGCATGATAATCAGCCTTTTGTTATTTTTGTCTCACTTTTGTGCTGTGAATGAGTGGGGATATTTCAATTATCCTCATTGCTGAACTTCTCGGGGGGGGAAAAAAACCAATCCATTCCCTAAACGTTCATATATTTCCACAGAGTGCCCTTCGACCCTCAGCAGCTACAACGAGCTGCTGCTGCGGCTAGAGCAGATGCAAGCCTTGCTGAAGACCGAACCCGAAGAGGAAGACGATGAAATCGTCGACATTGTCACAATGACTCCTCCCTGCCAGAAGCTGAAGGTCAAAGAAGAGGAGCAGGAAACTGACGTGGAGCCTAAGTTTTTCCTCGGCCCCTGCATATCCTCTCAGTTCGTCAGCGAAACGGCCCAGCAGGTTTGGAGCGGCACGCGAAGTTTTACGAAGCTCACCAGTTATGTTTGCTTTTTTGGGAAACCTTGCAATGTCTAATTGTCTCCTTCAGATCGGGGTACTATTTCAACCAGTGGAAGTGGAGAAGAGCGTGTTTGCTCCAGTAATCGAAGCAATGATTTTGAAGGTCAGTAAGGCTCTGAAGGAAAGCAAGTCATTCAACACTCACTGGTATCATCTAAGCAGTTTTAACCGTGCAGTGTGTGTGAATGTCAGCAATAAATTCTCTGATTGCTGTCAGAGCTTTATGAATAAATGCAGAAACTGAAGGTACACCGCTAAATACAATGTGATGAGCTTCAGATATTGAACCACTTTAGGTCCCAACATGAAACCAGCTTTATTCTTCGTGGTTTTCTGCTTATGAACATAATTCAAGGCTCTTTTAATTAGGACAAGTTGTTCAGGTCCCGAAGAAGCAAAACGACTCAAGAACATCACACTATACCACCAGCATGTTTGGCGTCAGTTTGATGGTCTGCGTTAACTTTACATTAAGGTCCACCATTGTCTGGTGTTGGGGGATCATCGAGATCATATTTTTACAGTTGTGAGCCCCACAGCTTAAAGAATGACTTTGTAACTTGTCATCTATTTGTACCTTTCTCTAGATTAGACTCAATGTATTGCTTTTTGAGATGTTTTAGCCTACTTCCTGTTGTTGGACAGGTTCAATTTGAGTGGTTTCTCGACTCTACCGCTCTGGCAGTAATCAGGCCTGGTGTGCCGAAGGAACTCCCACCACGACCGCCACCGTCATCCTTACTATGTTGGATATCACTATTTAAAAAGTTATTTTTTGTATCAACTCTGATTATTTTTGAGATAAGATTTAGCTAAAGGATTTGAAACATTTAAGTGCAAGAGAGAAATATTTTTTCACACCGCTAAATATATACTTTGAGTGTTTTTCTTTATACTTTGATGAACAGTTGGATTATTTATATCTAATTATGACTCTGTGTGTGTGTGTGTGTGTGTGTGTGTGTGTGTGTGTGTGTGTGTGTGTGTGTGTGTCAGGCTACGGAGCAGTTTACTAGCGACATCCTGAGAGAAGCTCTGGCAGGGGCCCACGCTAAATCTCCTCCAAACAGGTCGGCTTTTTTCTGTGACTGCTTCGTAATGCTCCACTTCTAACTGTATTTATTACTTCTAGAGCTTATCTGGGTCGTCGGTTTGCTCCAATCATATGCTTGTTTTAATATAGCAAGATGACTAAGCCAGAAGAAGGAATTCGTTGTTTTTAATTTCCGAAGTTGGTTCAGACTAACAAGTCATTATATACATACATGGCTATTGTCAGATTTTGTTTATGCAACAGTTGAATTAAATAATCAGTACTAGTTTGCCTAAATATTACCTAAAAATGAGGTGATATTAATCAGAGGTCAGTAGGTCAACTAGTTTTTTATTGTTTTGAGTTTTACATAAACTCCTCACATGAACCCTTTTGGGTTTCAGGCCGCCGAGAGAGATCACCGCCATGAACATCCACCAAGCAGTCAGTAGCATCCCCACCTGTGACTTCCTCACTAACGCACACATGGGCTACTTGACAAAGGACAACTGAGGACAGACACAACTGGACTTTGGCTTTTAAGCAGACGCGCTTGGACGGGATGGGGGACAGTCAGAACCACGAGCCATGACGAAGATTTCTTGTTGTGAATATCGGCGTCCAAATGCAGTCCCGTTGCCTGAGGAGGCGCAGCAACAGCTGAAGCTCTGAGTTTCTGGACTAAATGACAAGAAGGGGCTCAGCTTGCTCCTCAGTGCCTGGTGCTCAGCTGCAGAGTAACTAATGTCTTTAATACTTTGTATTGTCACCTTTTATTTCTGTTTGGAAAGAAGCCACATCATGCTGCTTGTGTTATTTAATTTAGCCTCGCTGTTGCGCTCTCTTGTACCTCACAACATTATTTCAGTGATGAAGTGTTGGCGCAGAGGAGGGAGTCGTCATGAGGGAAATAAACCCTGTGTGAATTATGGAACTACTCGTTGGGTTTGATGCGCTTTTTCAGCTGCGGCTCACTGCGGTTTAGGAGCTGTGATGAGGGCCTGCTTGTTCCCTTTGTACGTACTTTCAATCTGAGCGGTTCTCCCAAAGGTGTTGGCTGCTATGGCAACCAGCGATCGTCATAATCATCAGAAATTCGCCGTATCTTTTTTAATGCATTTCAGTGTTACCCAACCAGCACAAGTAATTATGAACATTGCAGCAGTAAAATACAGGAATTCACTGTTTGCTAAGGATTTTTAACATGTTCTGGAAGCCTGTCATGTCTGACCTTTGACACTAAATGAATGATTGTCGTCGTGACTTGATGGTAATTCACACATAAGGTTTTGCGACCCGTTTTTAAGTGTTCTGTTTAACAACCGTTGTCATATTCATCATGGTGTGTATGACGCACACCAGTCAGCCACAAAAGTAAGACTACTAACAGGTGGCATAACTATTATGAGTCACCCAGGTAACCTTCAATTCTTCTTTTCATTTTTACGTTTGGTTGCTAAGCAGAGGTGATGATAAAGTAATGTGGAATTAGGCACACCTCGTCAACAAGGACCTAAAATAATTAGTCTAATAGTTTCCATGTCCTGGCTGACTGATATGCATAAACAGTCAGTCAATTATAAGTTCCTAAAGTGTTTTTTTCCCTTTTTTTCTCTAGCATCAACATTTTAATATTTAAACCCCAACAGTGGTGTGTGTGTGTGTGTTGTCCTGGTGTAAATGAAACTAATGGTGAGTACTGTTATGTGATTGTCATTTTATACAAATAGGCGTGTTTTACTGAGCTTTTGTATGACTGGATAAGCAAATGTCATTATGACTCAATGGATTATAATGCCTGTTTAACCAAATGGAATTAGTGTGCAAGATACCTAAACACTGTAATGTAAACCAAAAATATGATCAATATTCTTATAATAAACTAAGTAAAAATATTTCTTGAAATCTAGATTTGTGTGAGGTGTTTTGGTTTGTGTGTCTTGTGATGAGCTGTAAGCATCTTACTGAGCAAAGCAAGGTCAAGCTCAAGTAAGAAGCTAATATATGCAGTCCTCATCTAAATTATTTTGAGAAGATTATTCTGAAAATAATTTGGGGGACTTCTTTTAGACTTTTGTTCTTTCTCCAGTACGGGATGACGACATAACAATCGACTTAAATGAACAAGAATTAAATCGTAAAATGCTCTACAATGAGGTGTCTTCAGTGAGAGCCGCTCTGCTGTGTGTAGACCACATAAATCACTGTTATGGTACTCCTTACAAAGAAGTGGCTCTGATATAACGGTTGCCTCGGCAACCAGTGAAATACCTAGTGTCTCATACTTTTTTTTTTTTTTGGCTGCTTTTCAGGTGAAATCTTTAAATGTGATCACAAGACTTGCCAACTACTGCTGGCTGAGGAGAGGAAATGCTACAAATACATTCACAAACAGCCACAAAGTATAAATTAAGATTTTTTACTTTTATGTTGAGTGTCTGTTTTATCATATATTTACCACCATTGACAAAAAATATATATATACTTTTTTGCAAAATTCTTAAGTAGATAAGTAGAATTTCAAGAGAATAAATCTTATGTTTTTTGAGCAATAACAATATTTGTTGTTAATCTGTTTGTTCTCTGGTAATGAAGTGCCACGAAGTATACGTCTGATTTTTACTTTTGCAAAATTTATCAACTTTAAATTGGTAAAAATCTTCATTGAATGAAAAATACTGCAGCCTCTGTAAGCCTGTTGTTAACCCTGGTCCAGGTAATGTGCAGATTAACTTAATCTGGAACAAGTGTTTACTACTTTCCTACTATTAAATAAAAAAAGTGACTAAATAAAGGCAATGACGTCACACAGAGATGAACAAAACCCCACTGAGAAGTGAAACAAGCCTTATTAACAATATTTTATTGTAATTCAACTTTTTTGATCCTTTAATTGCTGCTTTTCTTTAACAAGATCTTTACCAAAAAAAAAAAGAAAAGAAAAAAGGACTAAACAATAATTTCTTCAAAAATGAACTGAATGTAAAGGTAATAAATAATTTTCAGGCAGATTTCTAGAGACATCAAAGGGCAGCACAGCACACTCTAAGCAAACACACCTTCTGATAAATCATATCCTGAACTACAGGTGCAGAGTCAACACTATGTGCATCGAAGACAAAAGAGCAGGCACACAAACACAAACACACAGAGCAGCCAGTTTCTTGTGCGTCTATAAACAAAAAAAAGAGAAAAAAAAAAAGAGTTTGTTTCTAGACTATTCTGTCACATGCATCTTCATTTGTAGGAGCAGGGAGCCTGGAGGAGTATCAAAAGGAGGGGTTTATTTATCTCTCTTTACCTGGGATAATAAGCAGCTGCTCAACAGTGTTCACAACAACAACATTCCTTTGCATAGATTCTTGTGTTGTAAAATGGACTGGAAACACTTCCCTCCGCTGATTCCTTTACACCAAAAGCGAGCCGGGGGGTAGGGGGGGCTGTGAAGAGGCGAAGCAGGCTGTCAGATGTTGAAGACCCTCGATCCGCTTTGAAAGACGGCAGAAGGGTTCGGGGGCAGTTTGGTCCTCACAAGATGCTCCTGAGCGAGAGACGGAGGAGAGACAGGGAGATGAAACGCAGTGGCTGGTTTCAGGAGGTCAAAGTGATGGAGAGAAGCAGCAGCAGCTGCGGCACTGAGCCCATGAAATGAAAGGAGACTGGCTGGACAGAGCCGTCGCAGAGCATCAGCTCTGCTGTCGGCGTATAGAGCGGGAGAGATTGTGTTACTTTTTCCAACTCGGTGCTGCTGTCCGCATCTTATCGTAAGGTTTAAGAAAACCTGTGTCTGGAGGCAATCGGTCCTGCGTAACACACGCAAACGCCTCAAATCTGACCTCCCACACAAATGTAGTTAGTCATTGCAGTGACAGAATGCCTCCACATGCCCCGAAATCTGGTCAAAACAACTTGTGAACCCACATTGACGGATTCCCTGATTTTTCTCGTATCCATCGATATTTTAACCATGTTGTAATAATCAAATGCCATCTGTATGCCAATAGAGACTTATATTGGTGATCTTATTTTTAAGCCTTAAGAGAGTTTTTGTTAAACACCCCTAAAGGATTTATGATTTGCCATCATTTTAACCTTATTAATATAACTCAGTCAATAACATATTTCAGTCAAGTTGGATGTTTTAATTATGTCAATCTGCAGATGACATTTTTGCCTTTGTGGCCAAATCTGGCATATTTACATGATGGATTAAAGTGCTTGTGTAAATTAATATGCATGATTATTAAATACATGAAGAAAATTTAAAGCAAGCAACATCCTTAGGTACTTATCATCTCATAACCTCTTTGGAAGTGACTCCACAGCATCATAGGAGGCAGGGAAAGCTGTTTGCGTTGTTCAGTAAGTCGGATTGTTCAGAGTGTATCCCCCCCACCCAACACACACGCACGCACACACACACACACACACGCTGCTTTCTGCTCTGCCTCTCTCCTAAATTAGATTGGTGCTGAACAAGACTGCAACCCGACGCACTTTAACAGATAATCCATCAAACAATGCACTCTGTTCCCCACCCCCTCACCCCCTGCCCCCTTCCACTCCTTTTATGTTTCCCTGTCACTTATCAATCACATGGTGCATCTCCGTCCTCTCATCTTGTATGTTTTTTATCGTCTCCCCGCCTTCCTTCCTCACCCCTGCTCTTATAACACAGCGCTGCTTTCACAGCCTTAGAGAAACCTGCCAACTTGGCACCGAGCTCTCCCCCTTGTCCCTCTGTGGAGCCGGTAGCGTGGGAATGGGGATCAGGTCCAAGTGAAAGAACAGGACGAGATGGAGACAAACGGGGAGGAAAGAAAGTTTGGCAGCGGGACGGAGTGGAAAGCACGAGAACGAGGACGATAACTGGAGCACGGCCTGAAAGAACTGTGTTTTGCATTCCCTCCCTCTGCTGTGTCATTTTGTGGATGTTTATTTTGCCAGCAAAAAGCCTTCACTTCACACAGAGTATCTCATCTGTGACTCTTTTTTTTTTTTAAAGCAAATTGCCAGTTTCTCTCACATTCTGAAAGTAGAGCCATCAGGCAATTTACAGAAATGTTCTTAGAATCACGTATTGGCGATATTTCTCGGCAACCCTTGTAAAGATTTGCAAGCAGCCTTAAAGTAAACGAATCTGTCATTGCAGCAGCATAATGCTACCTTTTGATTTGGACACATTAGTTTGGTGGGGTTTCCGTGTTGAATTGCTCGCATATTTCAGATTATTTCAGATTGTTGTCCTGCAGGACTCAAAGACCCATTGTCAGTTTAGGGGTCGAGTCCATTAGGGATGGGTAACTGGAATTTAACCGTAATATTTTAAAAGCTAAATTGATCATTAAAACATCATTTAAAACACATCGCAAGCTTTTAGACTGAACATCAGCAAACAGCAAAATGAACAATTTTGGTACAAAACAAACAAAAAAAAACCCCATCTCTGCATAAAGAGTGAAGCAAACCTTTTGAACGGCGTTACAGAGAAAAAAAGCAAAGTTATCTGACTTCCATTGGTGTGATCTGCAAAACAAAACGTTCCGATTTTCTCCGCTAACGAACAAGGGAAGGAAAAGATACAAAACAGAATAGTACAAGCATGCTTTGACCCTGCTTCGTTGCGTTTTTTCTTTCTTTTTTTTTTTCATTGCGTGATGTGTTAATCATTTCAAACTGATTAGAAGTGATTTTGCAAAGCAGATTCGCCTGCTGTAGTGGATCGATCCCAGCTCAGGCGCCGCGCCGCCCCCGTGCCGTCCTCACCCCGGCTAACTGGAGCGAAACAGAGGAGAGGGTGAAAGGAGGTGGATTTCAGAATGCATTGTTCCGGCAGGCCGTCTAATCCTCTTTGTGGCGTTTAAAACCGTTGCGAGCAACATTTCCATCATCAATCTTGCGGAGATCACTGCACAGTCACATGAGCTCAGCCTTAAGTCTTCAGGGGGTGTTTGGGGGCGGGGGAGAGGGGCAGAGGGAGCAGGGGGGTGTAAAGCCTCTCAGCGGACTGGGAATCAGGCAGGATTTGGTCTCTGCTGAGATGTTTGTCTTCAATTTTAGCTGCATTTCCAAAATGCCAAATCGCCAAATGTGCACCGCGCACGCCTTAAACCTGAACCAGCTGGGTTTTCAGTTCACCTTTCCTTTTGGTTTGCAACGACCTCTCTGGAGTTATGTTGTTACTTATCTGAATTAAAAAAAAAACTCTCTTCCGTCATTTAAATAATTTTGATGATGAAAAGAGCCCATTAAAAGTTTTTAAATGAGCATTCGCAGTCGGTCGGTTCGACCACATTGAGAGCAGGGAGCCCTGCCACAGCTTGACCAACGCCTGCATTTCACAGAACACCATAAAAGATTGGGAGAATCCCCTCACGGACCAGTGCAGCCGGAGTGTAACGCATGCTGGGATGTGTAATGCTCGGTCAGACACCTCTGCAGGGGGCTGGTGGTGAGTCAGTAATGAGTTGGCACTGAGTGGGCTGCTGTGGATTATCTGAGATCAACTTGATTTGCCACCAGGCCAGTTTTTTTTTTTTTTTTTTTGTCGCTGTCAGATTTGGACAAATACACAATGTGCGCTATGTTGTGGGAGAATCTTCCTACACACCGCCAGCAGCACAAACGTCCTTTACTGTATGGGCTGTGATCTCACTGGAACTGGGTCAGGATTATTTTTAGAGTCTCTGTCCTGTCATTGACATCTCTAACTTTGACCTCCACGCTCGTCACACTCAGGACGCTGAGTGGCAAAACGGTTTAACAGAGCAGACATGGCTTGGAAAAAATCATGCAAGCAAGCAGAAGGTGGTCTTAATACACTCCCGTGGATTATGTCTGTTTTGGGGTTTTTTTCTCCACGGCACGGAACGTGAGGACAAACCCAGAGGACACGAGAAAAATGTTTAAAAAAGATAAACATTTCCAAGCTTTGCATTTCCTAATACCCTTTAGCTTAATGGAGCAGATGTTGCCACGTGTACAGGCAGGCTACCTGACCCGGTCCAGGTCAGAGCGACTACAGTCTCTGTGTTGGCAGATGGAGTGGAGCGCTGTGGGTGGGGAAGAGGGATGGCACTAAACCTCTGGAGATTCCCATAAACCGCCTCACGAACCGTCCAGAAACACGCTGAACTGAGTCGACACGCAGGCAGCAGCAAATGTAGAGCCAGGGAGGCGACTCCTCTCCTTGTTTGTGCTTAACTGAACTAAACTTTTTCTAATTATGCTAATATTCATGCCACTCATAGCTTTTGACGTTGTAAACACAAGCTCCCCCTTTCTCCTTCAATTGTTCTTGCTATACATTTTCAATCAAATTTAGGTCTGGACTTTGACTGGACCAGTCTAACGAGTGTGTTGATCGAATGTATTGAGCCTCCGTTTCTGGCTTATACATAAAGGTCAGACTTGTGCGCAGCTAATAAATACGCAGTCATCAGATTCTCCTGATGAAAATTGAGATCTGAGGGACTTATGATGGATAAATAGTTGCTTAGGATTTTTTGTTGTTGTTGTTGTTTAGGTTTATCAGGCTAAATGTGGCAGGAAACCAATGCAAATTTTCAGATTTCTATTTGTGAAACAAAACTTTGAAGAAACAAAAAATGTATTTCCACTTGATAACTGTGAACTAGTTTGTGTTGGTCTGTAACACAAAGTCCCAACAAAACAACACTGATATTTTGAAGTTGGAATTGTTACTATGTATTGAAGTGTTCAAAGATTTAGGAAAGCACTTCATGTGAAATTTTCTGATATATTTTATTTGTCTTGGGACAAAATCATTACGCATAAAATCTTGACAAAAAAAAGCACATTTGTGTGAATTTATATGATTATTTCACCTTACAAAGACTTATAGAGATTAATTTTCCATTGAGCAATGGACTCCCTTTATACGCATCTTCCACAGAGCAATTCATTTGTTCATTTGTTCTAGATGTCAGGTTGCATTGAGACAGAAGAACAAAAGTGGATTTCATCCCCCAACAATCTTGGACTTTCCAGTAAACTTTACGCCAATTCAAAAGGTGCATTAGTGCATTTTTTTTTTAATTCTGGCATTTCAGGGGAACGGTGTGCTTATTTAAAAGGTGAGCCTGATGAACTTGCTAACATTTTGGGTGAAAAACCTTCTCTTGACAGGATGCGCAGAGAAAGAGAAAGTGTTCTGGTTGTTCTGGTGTAACTGGTGGTTTTGGAATTAGGAGTACTTTCAGGAATAAAAATACTCCTAAAAGTTTGTTTTTTTCATGAAAAG
Organism: Poecilia reticulata; assembly: GCF_904066995.2. Lineage (NCBI taxonomy): Eukaryota > Metazoa > Chordata > Actinopteri > Cyprinodontiformes > Poeciliidae > Poecilia > Poecilia reticulata. Next base: position 13,736,222 of record NC_088846.1, on the reverse strand, counting down.
TTACTCAAGTAAAAGTAATTGAATAAATGTAACTAGTTACTGCCCAACTCTGCTCCTTAAGAACTAGCATGTATTTTTATTTCGCCTGGTTGGACAAATTCGATCAAAATTCCCTGAAGTCAGAAGTGACTGCGAAAATATGAGTTTGGTTTTTTTTATGAAAATTTACAGATTTAGAAAAAAATATTTCGGTGCACTTACTCACCATGGATATGATTTCTTATTTGGAGGAACTCTACATCTCATCGAGAGCTGATGACTTTGCTGTCAAGAAAATTACTTTAATATTACAAGTAATGTTCAGGACTATTTTTTTGGTCATTTATCCACTGACTTGCATGTAACGCGTATGGGTCATAAAGACCTGTCCCATTCACTGATGTACCATAGCATATTTTATTATAATTCATTAACAGTGATAAAATAGTGATAAACAGTTATAATGTTAGCTAGTGAATGGCAGGTCACCATGGCAACCAGTGACAGTTTAACGATGCAGAGTTGAAATGATTGCACAAATATACTAAGTACATACATTTCTTCCCACTTTTTGATGCACTCCCCAAAACTGAGAGTCTTAAAAATGTCCAGTTTGAAGTGCTTATGTCAACTGAACCCAGAGACAAAGGTATTAAGTTGGTTGTTGCAGCTGTAATTATAAATAATTATTAAATGTAGGCGATTTTGCTGCTAATCCGGACCACATTGGGAAGTTACACTCATTTCCTCTCCCATCATCCCCGTTCTATTCAGGTCACAGTGATGAGCGTAGCACCAGCAGTGTTACCTAACACGGCGCATGGCCTGTTTTATACAGCTGGGTCACTTTGAGCCGTTCTGGGACAGAATGCAGCATCACTTTTCTGAGATGCCCCAGCAGCGAGAGGCCCGCCTGGGAGATGTGTGCGGATGACTTTCTGGAGGGGCGTGCTGCGGTTTTCCACCTGTGCAAATGAAGCTCTGTGAAAATGCATGCCTACCTCTCTCTTGGTTGGACCGCTGTGCTCGCTGGTCTCAGGCAGGATGCTTTGCTGGAGGCTGGAGGGGCTGAGGGAGGTGCCGGCTCGAATAGCAGCCGGGTTGTGCTGAGCGGCGGGAGCAGGCTGGATGTTGGGGGCAGCAGATGGGGGGATGAGCTCAGCCTTTTGCCCGCTCACGGCCCTGCTGACCTCCCCGCTGTAGGCGGCCTGATAGCTGGTCTCACGTGGGATGTGGGTGGCCTCCCCCACTGGGCTGGAGTATTGAGCTGTGGGGTTTCTCCTCGCACTCCTGGCTGGCTTCACCCCTGTCCATGGCCTGTACTCTTGCCTGGAGAAAGAGAAACGGATCGATACGCAGGAGCTTTCAGCAGGGTTGATGTTGAAATTGCACATTTTCTGCTTCAAAACTCGGCCAAAAGAATGTTATCAAAAACCAGAAAGAGCAAATACATCACACCAGTTTTAAAGTGTACCATCTTAAGATCATTTTACTTGTAGTCCTTGTAGATCCAATTGAACTACAACGCTATATATTAGCTTCTTTTGCTAAGTGTTTTTAACTATTTTGTTTGTTGCTGTGTAGTAGGACGTGTTGGTGAGGCTCTGTTTAAAATCTTTAGTTTCACTTTGTGCTGCACAGAGCTGTAGGAAATATACTATTAGTGATTGGCATTGTCATATAACCTGTTGTGTGCCGAGTAACCTTTTTTTTCTGGGAGTTCATTCCTGAAATAAAAACGCAAATATAAACGAAAGACTCATTTCTAAGTCATTTCAGTGCCCTCATCTGGAACGCTCATAGGAGCCTTATTGATCATCAGCTCTTCTCCCTGTCTGTGCAGCCTGCTCTCTGAGTTCCAGCATGGATTTCTCTCAACTATAAATAAGCTCAGCCTCATTAGGCGTGAAAGCAGACATCAGCACACAGCTTTCCTCGCTGGGACGGTGACGGAGTGGACAGCGCCTGGTGCTGAAACAAGTAAAAAGCACGTACCTGTAGGAGCTGGTCTTGTTCTCCTCCGTCACCTGCTGCTCCAACCTGTCCCCCCGCCTCTCCCCAACCTGCGCCTGGAGGTGGTAACTGTTCACCGGGCTGCTGTCCGAAGCGCCGTCCCCCCTGCTGCCCCCGTTACTGATCCAGGGGAAGTTGTCCTTCCTAGGAATGGGCCAGGGTTTGAAATCCTGCTTGTACTGGGTGACGCTGGGGAACGGCACGCCGGGCGGGTGGTAGTCCTCCCGGGGCTTGTAGCTGGGCTCCCTCCGTGCCCTGGAGGGTCCTCGGGGACCATGTGCGGGCGCATGAGGGGAGCCTCGGACGCGCGGCTCCGGGGCGGTGTAGTTGTTCTCCGAGTCGGAGAGCTGCTTGGTGACGGAGCGCACCTCCTGCTCCGCGATGTCCGAGTAGTTCTGGATGGTCAGCGGGACGGAGAGGTCCGATTTGTCGAACTGATTCCAGAAACGAGCCAGGCAGCACACTCTGCTGATGCACGGCCAAGCCATAGCATTGACTCTACTCCTCCGCCACCCCTCACCCCCCACCCCCCAAAAAAGAAAAAAAAATGTTAAAAGAAAAGGAAAAGAAAGAAAAGAGTGATAAAAGATCACAGGTTACATTCAGACAGAGTCGCTCTCCTCCCTCCTCGCCTGTCTCCGGGAAGCTGAGCCCATGTCAGCCGGCAGCAGAAGAGATGAGCCGGTGTCGGTCTGTCGGGGACCGTCTGAATATCCCTCTCACGTGGTCTGTGATAGCGCTCCCACTATGCAGAGGAATGGGAGACCAGTTCCTCCCCGCATCCCCAGCCGGATCCCATCGGTGTGACTGGACTCGCACATGCTTGTGTGTCCGTCTCTCTACTTCAGAAGATCCTCACGCGCTTGACCACAAGATCTTTTAAACAACTACTTCTTCTTCAGTTAGCATGATCGCGAGCATTACACGTGTAGCTGAAAAGGTGAGGTTACATAACTCCGATGCGGCGCTTAAAGTAGGATACAGTGGGATGTACGAAGGTGTGAAGGCTGATCTGTCTTACTTTTCAGCTGTAATGCCTCGTGGGATAATCTGGAGAACATCAGACTCGCATTTCCTTCCGTCTAAGTGTCTCAAGAAAACTATACCGTTTTATCCTTGAGATCAGTTTCAGACTCCGAATCATTTATCTTTTTTTTTTCTTAAGTTTTCTTTGTGCTCCCTATTAAAATTTGTACTTCTCAGACTAGTAAGGATAACATGAACATTTTCTTATAACCATCACAGTAACGTGAAAAGCTTACTTAACCTATTTTTATCACTCCATTTAATATGAGTGACAGCTTTAAGTCCTTTTGTTGTAACTTAAATTCAGTATACATTTAGCTCTAGCAGTAAGGGGTGAAGTTACTGTTCATATCACACAAAGACAACCGGAGTAAGTAAGAAAGTAGTTTTCCAGTTATGATTTTATTCAGTTACTTGAACCAACCTGGCCTTCTGCGAAGAAGTAACAGGCCCCTAAACCTAATGACTCGTCTTTTAGTTTTGATAACCATAACCCAGGGTAATCACTGGGTGTCAAGTCAACTAAGTCTCACCATAACGAGCAACGTTTGGTGAAATAAGGCTGTGTTGGCATCAACTGGCATCAGCTAAAGGTCCAATATAACAGTTTGACTGCTTTGTTTCCCCATCAAATGTGATGTGATTTACACATTGTGTTTTTTGGAAAGACATGGGCCCATATTCTGAAAGATTCTCAGTCCTCTTCTAGAGTTCATATCTGAGCCTAAACAGTTCTGAAACGAGTCCTAGCTTAAGAGTAATTAATTCACTGGTTCTTCTTCTACTTGTTTAATGGGGGTGTCAAACAACTTAATGGAGCATTTTACTGCCACCAAGTGGTGAGGAAACAGACACTGATTGTCCGTGTGTTTTAAATTCATTTGAAAAGTTTAAATTACTCGTAAATACGTTAATTAAAGGTCTTAAACTTAGTGGTGGCAGGACTATATAATCTCGTATATTTAATGTAGTTTAATGTCTCGTGGTAAACGCACCATTATTGGAGCTTCCAGTGGAAAACGATGACGCTGACGCGCCTCCACATAGACTTTGAGTGTAAACCAGATGCATCAGCTCTAGCCATTGTTTTCCGTTGAACGAAGAGCATATAAAGTTGTGAATTAACTGCTATTCTTTTGTCTTTGTCTTCAAAGAAAATAGCGTCGTATGCATAACTTATTTTAAATGTATTATGTGACAAGTTTCAGAAGAGCTGCACATTTAATATGCATGTCTTAAAAGTCTTAACTGTGACATTTGCAAAGTTTGAGTAAACAATGATGGGTAACATTTAAAAAAAAAAAAAAGAATGTCTGCTGATATGTTAATCGCTAAAGAGTGATTAATAATACCAAGATCACAATTCTTCAGCAAAAAGCTATTTTTCTTAAAACTTGCACAAGAAAATGATTTGAAATTGAACAAACTGAGTTTTACAACTAAAAATATTTAACAATAATTTTTTTTTTTTTTTACAAGGCAACTTGTTAAACCAGTGGAAAAACACTAATTTCATCCTCCAAACGGCACACTGTCGTGTTGGGGGTCGCTGTCGTCCCCATAAGTTCCCGCTGTGCCTCTTGCATCTCCAAAAATTCACGCCTTTTGTCCGGCGTCCCCCAAAGCTTCTGTTGCCGGCAAATTCACGCCTTGGGTCCGGCATCCCCCAAGGTCACCGCTTCGCTGCTGGCCGCCGGCATCCCCCAAGGTTCCCGTTCTGCCGCCAGCGTCCCACCAATTTTCCGTATCCCTTAAGGCTAATGGTGCCTAGAAAGTGAGAAAAATTTTGAGGTAAATTTTTTTACCTCAAATTTTGAGGTAAAAAAATTTACCTCAAAATTTTTTTGAGGTACCACTGCACAAGTACACCCACCTGTGCAGTGGTGGGTGTACCTGGAGGTAGCTTATCAGCAGGCTTTACTGGCCTGTCAAATGAGCTTGTGGAAAACCTTAAAGGTGGAGGCCTGAGACTGCAGGCCTCCGAGAAAGGAGATAATAGCCAGGTGTGGCGGAACAGAAGAGTCGGCCATTTGTGTTCGCAGGGCTACAGGAGTTTTTTGATTTCGAGAAATCAAAAAATTCAAGGCAGCAACCAGCCAGTACCTGAGCTTTCCCGATTGATACATGGTTATAAAAATATGCCCTACTCTGTTACCAGCTCTTTGAAACATTGTTTGTTCTAGGCTCTCTTCTGGGTTCTCCTCTTTACTGGGACATCCTCGGTTCTTGTCTCCTCTTTCTTCGGTTCTCCTCCTCTGAGAACCTGACATTTTAGTTTGGTCTAAGGAGAATGTTGACCTCTCCCAGGATGTTAGAAAGTCCCTTAGTGCTTGAGGACACGTCCTGCTTCAACTTCTTTGTCGACTCTTTGGTGCCTTAGATTTCTGGACTTCCTTTAGAAGCTCTCTTCCAATTGCTGCCAACTTGTAATTAATGCTTTGAATTTTTATCTTCAAAGCAAAGTTCTCTTTGCATGGCTTCTCTTTTTCTGCTTTAGCCTTGTCCAGTTTTAAGCATTTCTTCCTCAATGAGGCCACTGCATTTTCCATGTTTGTCTTATGTGGGAACACATTTGACCTCTCCATGGTATTCAAAGCAGTTTTCAACTTATGAATTGTATTTTTAGCTTCCTCCAAGTCACTACTGAGAAAACTGAGCTGATTTTTATTAGGTTCATTTCCCGTCAAAAGCATCTCGTTTTCAGCTTGCCAGTTTGTCATTTAGTTGTTTTGCCTGCTGTTGAGACGCACAATTTTCTTTCTCAGACTTTCCACAAGCTTCTGAAACTGCTTGTTGTCTTCCTTCCGCTTCTCATAGCTCTTCTCTAAATCACTTTTTTTTTGCGCCGAAAAGAAAGCTATCGACATAAGTGCACTCACGTTCAGCCATTTTAGTTGCTGTCCAGATGGCACCTGATGCTGCAACTGAATTTCTCTGTGGAATGAGGGAATACAGGGATAGTCACTGGTTATTTCACGAACAGCTGTTGCCGTTATTCAGCTATTGTATTGTTCAATAAAACTCTGAACAGAAAATGTTCAGCAAAGGCATCTGGGCCTCCGCTATGATTGAAGAAGCTTTTCGTACCGTAATAATCGCCCATTAGCCATTGCCCGAATCAGAAGCTACAATTGGTAGCCAACTTTAGCCTCGTTCCATGAAAAGCATACTACCGGTGTTCTGACTATCACGTTTTTATAAGATAACTATTATGTTTATTCAAGATACTATCACGTTTAAACAAGATTACTGTCACGTTCATACAAGATACGTTTAATAAGACAACTATCACGTTTATACAAGGTGATTCTGACAGAAAAAGCAAATCTTGTGATTAAACCTATAAATCATCTGAGGGATCCTGTTGTCAAATAAGTTCATAATGGGATACATCACACTGTGTGAGCAAGGTAGCTCAAAACCACTTTACAGCAACAGGTAATAAAATAAGATCATACCTGCCTTATGCAAGTTGCAGGGTTGAAGTCTTTCTTTTAAAAAAAGAGGAAACCTAGAAATGGTAATGTAATATTGCCACCTGCAGGAAAGATATGGCATTACTCTTGCATTTTGAGGCATTTTCCCGAATTTTCCCTTAAAAATACCGAATGCCAAAGAAGTATGCATGACATTCTGGTTGAGTTAAATTTGTACTTGTAGTAGTAAAGATAACCTATAGAAGAGGACTAGGATCACTAAAATAAAAGTGAAAAATAATCCTGCCTTTTCTCAGAATTGTGAGGACAAAAGTCAGATTTTCCCCCCAGTGGCCCTAATCCTTTTCTGTGAGAATTTCATACAAATAATATTCAAAAGTGTTTTTTGTTTTCAAAACAATCTAAAATGAATCAGTTCCACACAAATTGCATATAACTCCCCGATCCACGTCAACAGAAAGAAAGTTGTAGCTTCACTTATATCAAAAACTAGAAAATTTAAAGTGAGAAACTGTTGAGAAGACAGAGAATTTAGGAATAAACACGATTCTAAAACCTATCCACAAATTAGACATGTTAAAAAAAAGTAAAAGATCAAAATGTTATAAAATCTAAAACAAAAGCAGGCTTCAATAAGCATAAACATTGTCCTAATACAACAAAATAGAAGAAACTTTACCTATTAAATAGTGACTAACCAATGAAACTCAATTAAAAACCAGACTGACAAGTTTTTAATTTGGTTTTAAAATTCACAGCTGCTCTCAGCTCTTCAAGGAGGATATTGTGTGGATGTTCAGACAGTTGTTAATGTTTCCCAATGACACAGCACAGATAAGACAAAGCATAACAGGCCAGCAAACATATGTTTTTGGCAGCTAACGTGACACAGAACATATCAGGGTATCAGTCTATGTAGATCCAGCAGCTGGTACTGATTTGTAGCCTGCTTGTGATGTTCATTTTATTTTATCCTTGAAGTAAAGATAAAATGCTGAGATATTTCTCGTGCAAATTATAGGTCAATAGGTCTGCCACCTATATAAAATGGTAATGTAATTTATTTTGTGAAAAACTGCTGAATTTGAGCTCTATGCAACGTTACAGACTCAGGTTTTGAGGACAGCTACTTTTTTGGGGCCATTATTGCTTTATTTAGCTTTTCCCCTAATAAATACATTTCAAACCTCTTGCATTTTTATACTTTTATACTTGTGATGCAAAAATAACGGAGTATGATGATCTGAAACATTTAAGTGTGACTAACAAAATGGAGAACTCAAAAATCTGTACGGAGGCATACTTTTTGAATAGTACTGTCGGTTTAACAATCATGTTGAAACACATATAACCACAAAAATATAATCATTCCCTTTAAATTTAATCATCCTCTCTCAGCTTATTTTAACGAAGCGCTTAGATTTTACAACTTTTCGAACCGCCTTTGAAAGCCTCATCACTGCAGGACACCCACGTGTTACACGCTGCTCCGCCTCCAAAACACTCACGTTACAGAGACTTTGAGAAAATGAGCTGTATTTAAAAAAAAAAGTAACTGTTTAAATTAATATAATTTAAGTTAATTTTCAGACTTTTATGGTGCTACGGGTACGTCCTTGCTCTAAATTAGCCCAGGGTGTCCGGAGACTATTTGCTCAAACCACAACACGTGGATTCGTCGCTGTTTGGACATTTTTCGGGTTCGACGGAGGAGCTGAGGCAGCCGAGTAGATTAAAACACTTAACGTCCAGCTCAAAGCCAACTGCTTGCAAGTAATGTTGTAATGTTGACTTTAAATAGTTATGATTCGCATGCAGGAAACGCTGCTGGCTTTCTGCTTCTCTGCCTCTGCGTCGTTTGTTGTGCCGCGCATGCGCTGTGTGACTAGGAAAGCTACTAGTAAAGTTCCCACAGCCTGCTGTTTGACGTTGGAGTTAAAAATTACATATTTTGTCAAACTACTGCCACCTATTTTAAAATTATAACAGAGGAAAATGTTGGTGTTAGAGGGGAAAATGCAATCCCGTTGGCGAAATACAAACCATTTTTATTAAATCCCTCTGGTTTTTAATTGCAGTTTGCAATTAAAATGAATAATATAAGTATTAGAAAAAATACTAAACCTGTAGAAGCGAAAGTGACCCTCATAGACTTGGATGTTTATGTGAATTTTACACATTAATACAAACCACAGATGTTTCAGTCCAATAATTAATTGGTGTTTGCTTCACTTTAATCAGTTTTTACCATACAACTCCTGTCTTTAAATTCTCTGTCTCCTAAGCACTTTGTAGAACTGTTTAGGTTTAGTACTGATGTGGTTAAAAGATGTTCCTGGTACAGTCCGGAGTGAAAACTTGTTTCTCTTGTATTACAGACAACATGGAGTACCTGCCGGATAAAAACTCCAGCTACAAAGACGTTACCTACTGGGATGACAGGTACAGGACGGAGCAACACTATGATTGGTTAGGCAGTTTCTCCAGCTTTAAGCACCTTCTGGAAAAAATCATCAAGAAAGAAGATTCCATCCTCATACTGGGTTGGTGTTCTTTCTTCTATCTTGACCTCATAGCAATTCACCGTAAAAATTGAAGATGTTTTGATGCTTTTGCATGTGGCCGCAGAAACTGATGTGTGCATTTCGCTTTACAGTCGGTGACATTTTTAAAGCAAGGGTCCAGCCTTTTGCACAAATGTGTGTAATGGCGGAAAGGTTTTCGTGACAGAGTTTGGAACACCTCGTTAGTTTTTGAGGTGCACCCTGGATAATTGATGGCCTCGGACTGCTTATGCCCCTGCTTTGAGTTTGGGTGGCTGTGTCAGACGTCAAGGCTTCTTTCTCGCTCAGTCATTCCTGTCACCTATCCTCTGTCCGCTGTCAAATTAAAGATGAAATCCATGACACTCCGTGTCATTATGTTTGTCCCTTATCATTTATATGGTTTCACTTCCTGTCATTATGAACAAACGTGGTCATAAAACCTTCCGAGCCATTGGCGTTGAATGTTTGCTGCTATACTTTGGTATTTAACATCCATAGCTTTTTAGTACAACTGCATATCAAGTATTTCTGATCATGTTAAATAGGATAAAAATAAAATGCCAAACAATAATAAACTAGTCACTGTAAATCAGTTATTTGCAAACTTTAATAAGCTAGCAAGTATAGACCAGAAATAGAGTAGGGGAAAACATGCATGGAAAGTGTAAATGAACGCAATAAGATTGGGCACACACTCTGAAAGGAGGAGCTCTGCTGAAATCAAGCTTTTAGTCTTGCATGCAGAGGAGGATCGACGAGGTGGAAAACTAACTCTGCATATTTCCCTGAACACACCATCCCAGTGCTGTAATAGCTGACTACTCTTGCACCAATCTGTTTGTATGTGAGATCATTTTGATGCAAACTGATGATAGATGTGCACTTTTCTTTGGAGGTAGCGACTGCTAACAAAAGAAGACAATTATTCCTAGGACAACTTAGTTTGGGGATTGTTTTTGTGCCTGGGTAAATGCAGTGAAAATTAATATGCAAATAGAAAGCTCCCAGCAATGCATTATTATATGAGTTTTGTCACAGTACGTAAAAAATTTAAAAACAATGTTAACTGTCACCTCAGAGGAGGATTTTTGCAAAGTTTGACACAATTTGGTGTCACTGCAAAGTTTCAACAACCCTGGCTTTACTTTTTTATTGTTGACATTGCAGCAAATTTCCACAAGGTGTCACTGTTGCATTAACATAAATTTGATTCTGTTTCACAATTCCACACATGCCTGTTCTGTATGGCACTGCTTTTCTGTAATGAGAGACTACATTTAATTACGGCATTATGCTTGCCTTATGCTTAAGTCACTCCTTCCTGGATTGATATAACAAAGTGCAGAGGTGTGCTGTTGCTAAAGATGTTACTTTAAGTTGTGTTTTTTTCCCCTCTCTCCCCCCCCCCACCCACTTATACACAGACATTGAAATGGTAAAATGGCATTAGGATAACTTCTTTTATAACTGCATAGTTTGGACCGTTTCATTGGGGGTGTTGGGGTGTGTGTGTGTGTGTTGAATCTGTGTCAGGAAATCACGGGAGGTCTCTGTTAGGTGTTTGAGAGCTGGAGGGGATGATGAGGTCAGTCAAAAGCTCCATGCCTGTTTTGCACTGGTTTTCTTTGAGATCACCTACATTGTTTTCTAGATTTGGTCTTATCTAGTTTTATTTTGTGTGTCTAATCAGTAATGTATAATACACATAAACCTTAAGGAATATACAGTTTCTTTTTTTAGTTTTTAGCATGCCAATGGCAGAGCGAACTAAGACTATGGTTGCTTCTCCTGCTTTCCTCCTGCAGTCAGGGTTCCTACGGAGTCTGAAAAATGCTGGAATTTGTTTACAATATTTTCCAGGTTAGTATGGAAAACTATAGGTAATTCCCAGCTCTATTCCAAAAGTCCTTATTTATTTCCTTATGTCCTCCCTACTGTACTTTCTTCCCTTTGTACTCCTTCCTCATTTTTCATTGCTCTTCTTTTTTACTTCCTATCTTACATCTTTCTTTCTTTCCTTCTTACCTTGTGCTCCCATTACTTCTTTACATTCTTCTTATTCTCTCCTTTCTGCATTTCTTCCCTTATGTTTCTTTAATTTTGATTTTCCAGTGACAGTAAAAGGACTGAGACGTATACTATACTGCACCAGCCAGCTAGGTTGACTGTTTTCTAAATGCTGATACAAACAGAAGTAAGAGCCTCCGAAACAAAAAAAATCTTGCTTGCTTGTGAGCAGTTTGTGCTTTTTAACAACTGACAACTGATGGCGTACCACAGAGGGAACCAAAGATGTGAGAGAGATTGCATATTTCATAGAAACCAAGCACTTTTCAGAGGTTGCCAGCCACAAATCTCACCAGCTACATTCATTTGTCATATTTGCATTGTCTTGCGCAGAGAGGAAGCAGGTACAGTTTCCAGATGTTTTACTGTGCTGAGACGACGCAGAGGAAGGGAAAACAAGGGAAAAAACTTGATGAAGTTTTGCTGAGTCAATGAGGAAAGCAAGCAACTAATCTGGTGCGGATTTGGGATTCTCAGCCCTGAGACGGAGGTCATTCCTGTTAAGAAAACCTGAGCCGAACAGAGAGGGGGAGAGCAACAGTGTGTGTGTACGGTCAAGAAAATATCAAGAGACACCTGATCCAATAATGCAGATGTCCTAAAGGTTTGGTTCAATGCTACATGTGCTAGTTTAGCACCTCAAATAAAGCTTCTGAGAACAGTTATATAAAAAAAAAAACATTTTCAATTATATTCTAGTTATCTGTGATGAATCTGTATATTTACAGGAGTACATAGTGGTGGGACCTGGGTTTTTAATTAAAATACATGAAACGTTCTTTGTAGTTTTTTTTCCCTGGGTAAAAAGAAAACCAATTTTATTTTTTCCATCTTAAAAAGGCTTATCTTGATGATTTACCTGTTTTCACTTTGTATTTTCTCATCGTAGGCGGTCCTCAGCATTACCAGCATTTACAATTAGAACGAACAGGCCCCTTTGTTGCATTTACATAAGAGTGCGTTCTTTAAATGCATTATTGATTTTCTAATCCTTCATCTTTCAACTGGGTGGTAAACTCATTCATAATAGCATATCTTGCACAGAAGGTCCGCTGCCTACTCAAGACACCCACTTCATTCTCTTTGACATTTAGTCAGCGTTGTTTATGCTTCAGAAAGATTTCGTTTAATTTTTGGTCTGAAAACATAATAAAAATCCTCTAATTATGAAACGGAGCTTCTTTTCCTCTTTCCTTCTTTCTTTTCTTCTTTCTTTCTTTCTTTCTGGCCTGGTTGCATGCACAGTTGAAGGTCTGGAGAGGTGTGTGTGTGTCACACCATCGTATCATCTGACTAGTGTCTACGCTTCCATCATTGCAAAGAATTAACGGTGATCGCCTCATAGATGGCCCACTTCCTTCTCGCTGTGTTTATGGCCTGCCCTGAGCTACTGCTACTGATGTAATGACCCCGTGTTTCCCATTGGTTAGCGCTCATGTTTGTTCCCCATGGCGATGGACGATGATGTAATGGCACTTTGATCCTGATGCATGTGTGGTTGTATTCCACGAGCATCTGAGGTCAGCACACCTGGTACAAGGCGAGCATGACGTACAGTCTCTGCAGTTGGGTCCGGAACTGCAATAGAAGGTTAAACAGGCAAATAAAATATGCGTGGTAGGTTTATAGCTTCAGGTTCAGCGCTGTGCAGTAGGTTGGCAGACCTTCAGGATGACCTCTGGGGCTTGCATCGGTCCGGCGGTCGGATGCTGCTGCTGAGGAACTGAAGGGAATCTTGTTTTTTTTATTTTTTTTTATCCAGAATCTAGTTTGTGCCAACATATTGTCAGTTTTACTGTAATGGTTTTGAATAAAAGACAGAAACGTTGAACCACTCTTATTAAAAAGTGTTCATATTAATTATTGAAGTTTCTTTGCACTAGGTTGTTTAGCCAACTCCAGCTACCCCTCGCCGAACGAATAAACAAATCCATTACTGCATTAATGAATAAAGGTTTTTTGTTAATCTTTCAACTGCATCCCATCACAATCTTCAGCATATAATGACTGCTTAATGTGAGACGTTCCATTAAAAGCATTTAGGTGGGCTGTGACGTCTTCTGTTAGACTCATTGGTTTAGACATCTTGAGACACAAGCTTGTTCACATTTGTACGTAAATGTGCGATTTTAATAAAATATAGACAAGTAAACTGCAAATGCACCCAATTTTTACATGGAAACCGAAAGTTGTTGGTCCAGTTCCAGCTTCCACTGCGGGTTTCATGCCGCAGTGGAAGTGATAAGTGCCCTTTGAGCAAGGCACTTAATCCTAAATGGAAGACTTCAATATATTTTAATGGGATTTTAAGCGATAAGAAAAAATAGGGATAACCAGCACTCCAAAATATTCTTAGGGTTAATTAGGAAAGTCTTATTATCTGCTGGTAATTTTGTAAAATGTGACAAGCATTCTAACTTATTCGAGGAAGTTTTTTTAATTGAGGTGCTGTGGCATGATCATAAACATGTTGTTCATAATGGAAAGCTATTGATTGTGGCTGTGTTAATAATTCTGGGTTAGAGGAGTTAGGTTGAAGCACCTTAACTATTTTTGTGTTGCAAAATAAGACGTGTGAACATTATTTACACGTCTGGCAGTAGGATTTTTGTTACACTATAAGTCAATAAGAAAGAAATGAATGTAGCACATCTTTATGCAAGTTGAAGGGCTGTAAACTAATGCTTTTTAAAAAGTGTGGTCAACAGATTAATTTGAGACCTTGCTGTAAAAACGGTAATATTTCTATTTTTTCATTATTTTAAAGCTCTTTGCTTGATAGGATGCATCTTTTTTTGCCTCTAAAAGACTTAATGGCCTACATATAAATTTATTTTACCTTGCGGCATTATGAATGTACCCACACCACTCACACACAACACAAAGGAACAAAATGCTGATGGCATGGAAAATCACTGGGGTTTGAAGTCATGGCAGACGTCATAGATATCAAAGCTCCTGGAGAGTTTGTGTTGGATTCTTCCATCTAAATTTCCAGAACCGTCCACGAAAAATTTGCTTTTTTTGTGATTAGCATTATTCTTTCTCCTATGTATGTACAAAAGCGTACACTTGCACGTTGAATGATGGAACAGACATACAGTTTGGCTCGTTCACATTTGCCCTTCCGTTTATTGATTGCAGCTCTTCCTTCCCTGTGGTGACGGGAGTCAGAGCATGTTGGCATGAATCTGATCCACTTCTTCTGGACTGTACCAGCTCTTTCTGCTCATGTGTTTTTCGCGGTGAAATTTAGGGCATATTTTACTGAAGTGTAAGTAACGGTTACCCATTTCTTCTTCGATGTCCTTTCCAGCTGTAATTAGCTTAATGGTTTGTTTTCATTATTCTGTCACTCTTTCTACACTCAGTGGACAAGTAAACAGAAATGTATTCAAGTATTCTTGTCTGTCCTGTGGAACACAAAACCCCCTGTTTGGTAAATGCCTGTCTTTTAAAGTCGAAGTTTGTGACATTAAAAAACTCTGACATTAATATTTTTGCTACATATTGAAGTATTTCAAAAAGTGTTGAACATAAAACAAACTAGTTTTTTTTTTGGTTTTGTCAATTAATTAAACGTAAGCAGGAATAGACAGTTATATTTTACAATAAAATCACTTAAAACGGGCAGTATTTAGAAGAAGACTGTGTTGTACCCGTGGTGGAATCTGCTCCTCTCTGTCGGTCCTGTCTCCAGTGGGATTTGGAGGTGCTTGAATGCCCCTGGCAGCTGGATTTGGACATTAGTCTGTCGACTGTTTTTCTCCATATCAGTGATGTTTGCTTTGTGCTTGATATCATCTCAGGAGAGTGATTAATTCTTCGTCGCTTCATCTCTTTCTCCTTCCTTTGAAGCCTGCCTGCCAAATAAATATCTGCCTCAAATTACACACATTCTTGTGTAGCTTTTACATCTGCCCTCTGTACTTAAAAAAAAAGGGCTAAAAAGGACTGAGAACTCAGAGAAATAGAAGTGTGGAATTGTGACAGGAATATGTGTAGGAACCATGTGTCTTGCTTGTTGACAAAGACCAGCATTGACGAACTGACATGGTTTTTCTTAGGACAAAGGGAATACAGTTTACAATGTAGCTACACTGCGAATGAAGACAGTAAGTGTAGTTTTGCCTGTAGTGCCCTACGGCTTTTTCCTGGTGAAAATCACAATCAGAACACCTTCACGCGCATATGTTTACTATCTGTGTACAGAAAGGTCTGCACACCACTGCAGTGCCTTGTAGGTGTAACGGCTGAAACATCCGCAGCAGGTACTGTGCAAACCTGGCAAGTGATGTGTGAATGAGCGACGGTTTGAGTAGATGAATGGCTGCAGACTGGAATGAATGAATGAAGGAGGAAGGGTGGGTTGATGGAATCAAACTCCCCCATCCTTTTCCTCCTCTCCCATCTCCTTTTTGGGTCCTCATTGGTTGCCTGCAGCGTTCAGGGAGCCCTCTCTATGCAGCAGTCAGTAAGTCAGTAGGGGCAACCCTCCCTCCAATCAGCCCTTCCCGTCGTTTTTGCTGCTGTAAGGAGTGGTGCTGTTTATGAATGAGTGTTGCAGCCGCATAATGTGAATTAACAAAGGGAGGGAGTGAGCAGCAGATAGTATTGCATGCTGAATGAAATGCAGCATAAAAAGAGAAAGACGGCAAAAAAATATATAGTCAGACAGCTTCTGAATGAAAATCTAGCAGGTAGGGAGAAGGACTGCGGTGTGTAGCTGCTGGTAGAAATTAGTACATTTTGGAGGGATGGATTCTCTTCAGTCGCAGCGCACCAAGATATCACTCCACTGTGCGTGTGTGTGTGTGGAAAAATGCCTTCTCTCATAGGTATGCAGATCAGGTAGAGTAGTGGGAAAGCGGATGCACAGAAAGGGGCCTGTGAGCCAATGGGAACCTCCACCACCTAATCAGCACATACACAGTACCCTCAGCCCTCTCTGCAAGCTGCTGCTCCGTGCTTTGAATAATAACGGGGTTACCCGGGCAACCAGGCAAGTGTGATCGATGGTCCTGGCTCTGATAAACAGAGCACAGAGGGGTTGTGCTATTGTGTGTGTGTATGTTTTTTTTGTGTCACAGGGATTCTGTTGTTGCAGAGGGATTTTCTTTGTTTCTAGTAAAAGTAGAGGACGTAAAACCTCTTTCAGCTTGTGGTTGTATGTGTATATTTAATTTTTAATGATGGTGAATGTCCTTGATGAGGTGTGTTAGACTAGAGGATGTGTGCGGTCACCCCCACACCTCCCATCAGCGGGGTGAACACACTATTCTGACTCATTCACTACTCCACTTGTAGCTAAAAGACTCCATGGCTGTTACTCACACTCGAGAGCGCAAATCATACAGGAAATCACTGGGTATGACGGATAATCTGAGTAGATTAAATGACCGTATAATAGTTTTGTTATGGGCTAATGCAGCACATTAAAGAAAATGCTGGGAAACTGGTGGAGGATTGAAGATAGGATGGTTGATAGTGAGGGTTATAAGAGAAAAGGGAAGTTCTTCTCCATTTAATGTCACATGTAACTGTCCACATTTATTGGCAGCCATGGTAGGGATGAGTAAAAAACCTTAGAATCAGTAAAATAATCTTATACTAAAGTTGTTTCTCGTCCTATTTCTCTTCTCTCACCACTAACGGCAATAAAATAATACCTTTCATATAAGGCAGGTGAGTCTTATTTACAGCTAGACTAACCCAAGGCTAGAAGAAAACTGAAATAATCACGATCCATAGACTTGGGTTTGATTTGGAGTTTAGTCTGTTATTATTGTATCTTAAATCTATGCTTTTACTCAACTTTGCAAAAACAAAGTTCTTTCTGGCCATTTCATATTTAAAAAGAACTCTCATTTCCGATACGTATCCGATTCAAATGCGACCTAACATCCAGGTCGCGTTCATCCGAACTGAACGTCGCTGATATTCGACAAATCTCATTATTCTGCGTCCTGATACTTGTAAGCGGGAGGAAAAACAACAACCATGACGAACTATAATGAGGATTAAGTTGTTAATATGCTGCTCCGGTCGGACAACAACTTTAAATGTGGAAGCTATGCTCCACTGTTAGCCTCCATGTTTACTTCCACAATAGTCCATGGGCCAGAGGCCAATGACATTTTTGTCCATTTCAGGGTGGCAAAGTCTATCAGTATTTTTTGAAAAGATACATGTCTCTAGTTAATATTTTGGTATGATAGCCTTTCCAAAATGGTAGCTGAGCCGTAGTTATCAGCTCATGAAGTAAACGACCCCTTTGGAAAAATTCTGTTTTTTGAGATCATGGTATGGACATTTGTTAAAGGCCTATAATGCAGTGCTTGGTATCATCATAAAAGGGAACACTCTTGGCTTTCATTTAAACCAGATTTTGAGTCTCTTTGATCAAAACAGAGTGCACTAGAGCTCGTTAAACCAAATATAATATACATTTATCCAAATGTGTATTATTTGGAGTTATACATTTTGACCAAACTAGATAAATTTCTTTTATCCCAGTGGTTTCCAGGGACATCGGAGACACAAGAGTTAATAACTAAAATACTCAACAGACTCTTAAGGAGTCAGAAAATTGTATGATATGCCTATACAGTCTGTCTATGGGAGGCGATTATGAGCTGTAATTTGAAGTTACAGACTTGGGCTATAACCTTAACTGGTTGTGTGAGTGGGGAAGTCAGTGGGGGCTTTGTTTAGTTTGTTAGTTATAAAAGTTTGTTAGTTATAAAAAAGTTAATCAGTAATAGTAGAAATGTACACTTGCATAGGCTTTAGGATGCCTATTAGATTTTGATAGTTTTTCCATCATGGGCTATGCAATAGTAGCCCAGGATGACCACATAGAGACATAGCAGCATGGCAGACTCTGTGGGAGGAGACCACCTCATTAAATGACAAATTCTGAGGTAAAAATAAAATAAAATAAAAAGATTATTTTCAGATGCTATTGACAGCATAATTCAGATTATTATATTACATTTCTGCCAACAGATGATGATAACCTTAGGCATATCGGTACCATCTTCATTATGCTTCCTGAGGCTTTTGATTTCAATCAGGCCCACAAATGAGTTTGTTAAAAAGTAAAATCAGTAAGATGTAACCGTTTAGATTCAGCATGTAACTTCTATTTAAAAATATATGTATTTATTAAAACTATCACTATGTTGTCCTGAGACCCTCCTCCTGGCTCTGATTGGTTGTGTCAATTTAGCACTGCGAGAAGGCAGATGGGCTTGATTTTTCTTCACAGATTATCTGTCTCACCATACTGTGACGAAATGGTGACAGTTTCAACAAATATATAACAGAATCTATTTCTAAAATGTACATACTGCAGCATTGAACTGCCTTTGTTTTCATGCTGTTCATACCCTGTGGTGGCTACACGATTTAGCTGAATAGCCTTACCCTGTACTTTCAATTTCCACTTATCTAGGGCAAAGTTTAGTGCTGGTTTAGGGTTACAGACCTGGAAATAGTGTTGACTTTTTGAAATTTTTTTTTTCCAGATGACACATACTTATTAATAGTAAATTAGGTTCTTCACCATTTGAGTATCAATCCATTTGGAAATATTCCAGTGTGTGTCTTTAAATAAGGATACTAAGACACCTGGAGGAACCAAAGGTTTCATTTTAAAAGCCAGAGCAGCTACCAGATACTATCTCACCTCAGAGAACAGACTTTAGTATCTAAGGTAACTTAAGATGCTTTTCTACTGGCAAGTCGCACACTAACCGGTTAGTGCGTGGTTCGGTTCTACCCCTGGTAGTGAGTTTTTCCATTACCCGCTCTGTTCCTCGCTATTGTGGGTGGGCCTTTAACGCAGCAACTGGTCACTTCTCCTCTGAGGTTTGAAGTGACACTCAGCAATGGAGAACCTCAAGGTTATGGTTCAGATGGACTCAAAGATATTTCATTTTGTTTTATAGAAATTCATTGCTGGCCCAAATATACTTATGAAGGCTCCGATCAACTGATTATTTTGCTATATATGAAATCGCTTTGGTGCCTACCTTGGTCAGATCTGCTAAAGGAAAATGAATCTGGCCGAGGCTGACTGAGGCCAAACTGGTTAAAGGCAGGCTGGTGGAAAAGCACCTTTAGGAACATGACAGACAACGAGCCCACAGAAAGTGTGAGACATTATGGCCTACAGAAACCTGGGATAGAGATGGACAGGGCAGATATTCCTTTGTAGAACTTATGGAGAAAAACTGGGCAAACCCTCTTAAGTCAGCATCAGTCAGACATAATCAATCTTTCCACCGGATTCATTGTATCACTAAACATAGTTATACAATATTTAGTGATACAGTCTGGCTCATCAGTCCGGCTCATCATCTAGCATTATGAGCTGTAAGATGAGTTGATGAGTTCAGAACAGGTCATTTAGAAAAATACTTACCAACACATTCCATGACACAATAAAAACATTCTTAAGCTTCAAAAATAGCGGAGTAACACTCTTTTACGCCACTGTTTTAGCTATATAACAAAGGTGTCTGAGGGAATAAAGGGATGAGGGTTGAGGGGACATTTTCCTTAAATGTTCTTCATTCAGCAGTTAGACTCACCTGTTCTGCATCATGCAAACACCACCGCAGGACAATGTTGCACATTCTTTAAGGCTTATAGGAAATTGGTAATTAATTTAGGTAGCAACCATGTTCAGCTTTTTCAGTTTATAAATTGGTTTACTCTTGATTATTGTTAAACTGCTAAAATATTGTCAAACTTTCTTACTTAAATATCTTGGCTGTCTTAATCTCCCCATTTGCTGCGTTCAGGGCCCAAAGTCATTTCCACATCAGTCCACGATTGATACAATGTTTTATTTTCAATGGGCTGTTGTTCTTTGCCTTATATAAGCATTTTGTTAGCTGTAAACAGACCGACGGACTGTATTCCAGTCATTTTGGATTCCTACATCCACTTAAGATTTTCCAGAGAAGACTGGGGCGTGTTTATTCGTTTTTGAAAACATTTACTCCTGCCTTTTTGTGCCCTTCCATCATGCAGCTTATACTACAGGATGAAGCAAAACATCTACCCTTTCAATTATTTCTTATTTGAAAGTGCTTTACATCAGTGGTCCCCAACCCCCGGTCCGTGGACCAATTGGTACCGGGCCACGCAAGAAATAATTAAATATTTCCGTTTTATGTATTATTTGAGTCTGGAGGATCTTTTATTTTGAAAATCCTTTAACCGGATTCTCTCGGTTACTTGCGCGCCAACACTGAACCCACAAACAGCAAAATGAGTAAGAAACGGATCAGATGTCTTTGGAAAGTTTCTTTGCAAAGGGGAAAAGGCCCAGAGAAGAGACAGGAGATGCAGCCGCCCCCCCCAGACCCCTTATAGCTCCGCGCCTGAGTGGGAACACCAACATGCAGAAGCTTTATCTGACTGTTATTCCCCCATCCCTTTCTCCCTCGGGCCAGAACAAAAATGTCTAAGTCTTGACCAGTCCGTGATAATTTAAAGGTTGGGACCACTGATTTAGCACATGCTAGTAGCAACACGAAGGATCAGCACTTTTACTGTTACAGTTACCGTTCGGAAACTACCGTAATCAGTTCTGTTAAATCTAATCTTGGCAATCTTTTTTTCAACCCTAATAAATGTGATATTCAATTGACCTGTTATGACTCAGATTATGGGTGTCCGCGCCCCTCTGCTGCTGCATCGTTGTGGAAAACCTGGAGCGGCAGAGATATCTGCGGCTTATATGTGTATATTTACTGGTTTAAAAAAAAAAAAACTTTTGGGTTGTGGTTTATAGTCCAGTGCGGCTCATAGTTTGGAAAATACAGACTATAATCCTTTCTGGATTTTTTCTGTGGAGAACCCAGATAATGTCATTTGATTGTGCTTTTTGGAAAACTATATTTTTACATTTAGGCACTCCTGCAATCGTCACACTTTTTCTGGTATAAACTGACTCCGGCCCCCCATCAGAGAAGGGAAAAGTTATATGGCCCTCGCAGGAAAAAGTTTGGGGACCCCTGGTCTACATATATGAAATTGATTTTTCAGTCGCACATTAATAAATGAATTCGCACCTCGCCCAGAGGTGAGAATTCACCTCTGGAATTCACCAGCAGCTGCGAGAGGAGAAAAGCTGCCATACTCCAAGCATCGCTCCGATCATTTTAAGGATGTTTATTGGTCCCCCAAAAAACTACAAAAACCCAGACAAGAAGGCTTCAGTGAATCAGCATATGCAACTGGGGGGTTCGGTACCTCTAAAAGGGTTAAGAACCACTGTTCTAAATGCTTGGAACTCAAAACAGGAGGTTATATCAAAGCAGCTCATTGACTCTTTGCAAGGTGTTTGACCAAGATTTTAAGTATGGCACAGGTTTTGTTGTTTCCCCTCACTTTCGGTGCTGGATATTTAATCAACACTAGAGTGAGGAAAGTTTTTAACACACTGCTTCCAAGGATCACATTCGATATTACTAGTCATAAGGACGACACGACTGAGTATAATGAGTTTGATGACTATCTTTTTAATCCTTCATCGACAAGGAAGCCAACCACGGAAAACTCACAGCAAACTTTCCCGGCTGGGAAGAGCTGTGAGACTGCTGAGTGTAAAAACTCAACTTCAACGCTAACAAAAGCGACTTTGGAAGACCTTACCCTAAAAAGATCTGTCCTTGAGGACGATTTGGCTAATTACAGAGAGCAAGCTTTGAGAAGTTTGATGCTTGAGAAGAGAAAGGACTCTGAAACCCTCACCTGTGTGCTACCGAGAAGAGCAAAAGAACAGAACATCTACGGTGTACAAAGAAAGACCTACTGACATAGGCTACGTAAAATATGAGCGAAAATATCCTGCATTATCTTAACTGACAGCTTGTTAAGATTTTTGCAACGTGTTAGACAAAGGTTTTAAGTATCGAACAAACTTTCCCAGCTGGGAAAGTTTGCT
The DNA here is from genome assembly GCF_904066995.2 of Poecilia reticulata. Taxonomy (NCBI): domain Eukaryota; kingdom Metazoa; phylum Chordata; class Actinopteri; order Cyprinodontiformes; family Poeciliidae; genus Poecilia; species Poecilia reticulata. The sequence goes on along the minus strand of NC_088846.1, from coordinate 13,714,191 downwards.
GGCCTGATGGGCTCATCAGGCCATTGTGGGAGTTTACAAGACCCGACCCACGAAGAGAGAGATCTGGCCACGAGAACGATTTGGCCAATCTCAAAGTAGAAACTTCCCCAGCTGGGGATGTAGGTGATGAAAAAAAGACTTTCCCGGCTGGGAAAAGTTGCTTGCCTGATGGGCTCATCAGGCCATTGTGGTAGTTTACAAGACCCGACCCACAAAGAGAGATCTGGTCTCAAGAACGATTTGGCCAATCTCAAAGAAGAAACTTCCCCGGCTGGGGAAGTTGGTGATGAAAAAAAAGACTACTGACTGTAAAAACTCAACTTCTGCGCTAACAAAAGCGGCATTGGAAGACCGTACCCAAAAGAGATCTGGCTTAGGAAACGATTTGACCAATCTCAAAGAGAAAACTTCCCCGGCTGGGGAAGTTGGTGATTAAAAAAAAAAAGACTTTCCCGGCTGGGAAAGTTTGCTGGCCTAATGGGCTCATCAGGCCACTGTAGTATACAAGACCCGACCAACATGCAGAAGCCTTACCTGACCGTTCACGCCTCCCCCCTCTGGGCCGCTGCAAAATTTCCAAGTCTTGACCGGTCCGCGGTAATAAAAAGGTCGTGGACCACTGCTTTACATCATAAAAACACAAAATTACAAAGTCATAGAACACACAGTCAACAACATTACATTTTGCATATCATATTATTGATTAATGTTTCAGGATTAGGTTTCAAAAGCAACTCTAAACAGCTGAGATTTAAAGGAACTCAGCAGCGTTCTGGATCAGCTGCAGCTGTTTGATTGATTTGTTAGTCAGACCTGTGAAGATGCTGTGTGAGACACTGTGAAGATAAACGCATGGATGAGTTTCTCTAGATCTTGCTGAGACATAAGTCCTCTAATCCTGGAGACGTTCTTCAGGTGACAGAAGGCCAACTTTGTAACTGTCTTTATGTGACTCTGAAGGTTAAGATCAGAACTACTCCCAGGTTTCGGGCCTGATCACTAGGTTTTAGTTGTAATAACTGAAGCTGTGCATTGACTCTAGATCGCTCCTCTCTAGGTGTAAAACACAGTTGCTTCAGTTTTGTTTCTGTTCAGCTTGAGAAAGTTTTGGCACATCCACACATTTGTCTGTTCTAAGTTTCTGTTAAATTAAATGGATAAGTCATCAAAAACACATCCTACGTTTTATTTAATGGAGGGAATAAATGTTTGAAACCATCATGACAGCAGCCAGCTCTGTATTGTTGATGATAGCAACCAAGTAAGAATTTAATTGCAGATGGTCTCTAAGCTCCAACAAGCAGCAAGCAAACCTAACAATCTAATTTCAGTCCCAGCTCAGCTCAAGTGCCTGCAGATGTTTGCTGAAGTGTTACTGGATGTCTCTGTGTATGTCTGGGTGTGTGTGTGTGTGTGTGTGTGTGTTGATGTGAATTCAAACACAAAGTCCTTTCTGGCACGTGATTTAATAATGTTGCTGGCACAATATTCTACATCCGACAGCCTCGGCATGGTTTCTGTGAGTAAGTCTACTAACCGATTATGTACCGGTATTATGGTTTCGGCACCAACGTGGAGCTAATCTGGACAAGTATTTCTGATAGGCATTCATATGATCCCTTCTCATCCGAACTCGCATTACCCTTGCTCCCTCTCGTTTCTCTTTTCCACCTCCTCCCTTCCTCAGTGGCCCCTCTCTCTGCTCAGCCCTCTCCAGCAGAGAGCGGTGGTAGGAAGGAAGTGTGGCTGCTATAGCCAGAATCACTTCTCACGAGCTGATGTTCCACCCTGGAGCACCGTGTTGACCTCAGAGAAGGGTCGTCAGACTGAATTCAGACTCAAATTGAATACTAAAAGCCATTTTCCTGGTGAAAACCGCTGTATGTTGTTTCACAAAGTCTAATTGGCCTAACTAGGGACACCGAAATCCTGTAAAATCTACGGTTAGAGATTAACGATAAATTATATTTGACGTAAATATAGACATAAAAGAGGAAGACGCATTTCAAGAGATGACTGACTGAACACGTCTTAGATAAACTGTAGAAACATTATTCACTTCAGTCGACATCATCTCCAGCTTCTCATTTTATCCTGAGCAAGCAAGAAAAGGCATGTCTCACATCTGTGCGTGAGACATCAGCTGCGTCATCGTTCTATTATCCCTGAGCTATGGGCAGGGAAAACCCTATCAGCTAGGTAATAGCAGTGTGAGTGCGTCATCAATGTCCCAATCCATCTAGTTATCTCCAGTGATGCGCTCTTGCCTCCAGCCTTGTGTGATAAAGGAGATTTATACGCTTCCGTAACCTGTGACAGAATTCAGTTTTAAGAATCTCTGCGTGACTTCTGATTGTGTGCAGTAGCAGCTGTTGTGTTGCTTGTGTCATGACTTGTTAAATTATTTCTGTTTGTCATGTGGTATACATTTTCTCAATTCGAGTGGGTGCTCTCTATTTTTTTAAGCAAACATAAGGCAACAATGCATCTGCGTGTAGCATTCGTTGTCCCTTAATCAAGAAATGCTTCTTCGCCCAGCATACTTCTTTTGTTTTTAAGTATAACTTGTAATTGGGATTGTCTGCATGAAAACAACTAAAAGATTTTCACTATCAGGTTTTTGCAGTTTTTTAAGAAGGTTCCCAAGCCTTACAACATTGATCATTTTGACTGGTTGTGGTGTTGTATACAGATCATCACCTCTTTGAGTAACTGCTGTCACTAAATCAAAAACTCTACTGTTTCACATTTTATATCCACTTACAACATACATACATTTTCACACAGATATAAAATTGTTTGGGGTGTGGGGGAGTCAGGGGCATTTACCTCATTAAACAGTGTTAAAATACCAGCTAATCTGCATTTATTTTTTTACATTTTTGGCCTCACATGGTTTGCCTTCAGTTATTTCCACTTTTTGAGATCTAATTTCCAAGGACAAAGGACAAAAGTCTCTAAGATAAATGCAGTCAAAATTTATTAGAAGGGCTAGTCAAAGCTAGATAAGCTAGAAAAGACTCACAGTGTCAAATTTGTACCTTTTGGTAATTGGAGGAGTCAGTAGCAGCCTTTGGACCATTGTGTTGCCAAGAACTTATATCTCTAGGTTTTTCTTCATAAGTAGCCTTCCATTGTTTTTGTGTTTTATTCATTATGTACATGTTTCTGATTTTGCAGTTTGGCAGCTGCTGTTTAACATGTAGCATAAAGTCGGAGTCCTCAGGTTGACCTCGTGTCTTTTCTCTCTGAAACAGGCTTTCGGTATCTTTTGCTCACACTTTTCATGGTTTTATCTTTTACTTATTCCACTAGATGCCCTCCTCATCCTCCTCTCTCAGCCTGTTATTCCAGTTCATCTTTACATACTACATTTGCTTAATGCTTGGGTGTAGGTTGAGTATGTGTGTCTGTCTGTCCAATAGGATCTTTATTAGAAGAGGGCTGGCTGTTTGCGGTGCGGCCCCTAGCACTCTTACATAATGATGCTTGTAATGCTGCAGGCACAGAATCCTGCTCCTCCACTTCTGAATCTTAAAGCTCGTTCCTCTGTTTTTTTAAGCTTTCAGACTTTTGTGCTGCTATCTTGTCTTTCTTCAGTGCATTTGTGGATTTTGTAACATTTGTTAACACTCTAGGTTTACATGGTGAATTTCTACTTATTTGCAAATCTTCAAGTGTCCTTCATTCTACTTTGTTCAGTCTTCTGTGTGCGCTTTCTTTGCTCAGTCACTGTATCTTTTTTCTCCATCTCGCGCTGCTGATATGACATGCAGAACAGAGATAGTTTAGTTTGGTTGTGATTTTCTTATGTAACTCTCCATTTGCCTTTGCAGTCTCCTTTGTTCTCGGTGCAGATAGACATACCTTTGCACAAATGAACAAGTTTTGAAATGACGATAAAACGCTTAATCATTTTAAAACGGTACTACAGTGTACTGTGTATATGTTGGAGTTTATACTATTGGATATTAATGTCTGATTGGCTCTGGGTTTTTTGTTGTTTTTATGGCCTTGATATTTATCTAGGGTTGCATTTCCTATTTTCTCTGCACACTTTCTCCGTTCAGACTTTTCCAGACTATTTTCCAAAAATGTTTTCCAGTTCTTCACTGTAATTTTAAGTTCCAAATACTAAAGCCCGCAATAAATTTTTGGCAGATGAAGCTATAAATATGGAACAGAAATGGAAAAGAAGGAAAGTAGGAAGTCATATAAATTGTAATAGTTTTTACAATCTCCTTAGACCTGTTCTCTACCTGATGCATTTCAATCATTGGATCTTGTCTTAAACCGATTTACAACCTTTTCATGACAACGGGATGTGTCTTTTGACATGGTTGCATTATGCAGAATCAACCTTTTTTGAGCTCTTTATAATGTTATAAAGTCATTCCCTCATCATACACCTATAGTGTTGCTTTGACTCGCTCATGCATATTTGAGAAATCCTTGAATCTCCATTGGCAGACATTCAGGGGTGCATTAATGCCTGCTCACTCAAAGCACCACCCTTTTTACCCAAAGCTCCGCCTTGGAGCTGCAGCCCCCAGCCAAACTTCTCCCCTGCAGATCACCCCTCCTCTTCGCCTCCCCCGCTCATCTCCACCAGATTAGCGGCAGGAGCAATTAACAAACAGCTGGTGGAACTGTGAGTCTGATGAGCTTATTATACAAACTACACAGCTCCTAAAAATGGCTGTAAATGTAAATGGACAACATGGAGAAAGGTTGTTGCGATGATGTGCTTTTCCAGAGCATAAAGAGGAAAGAAAGATTAAAAAATTACAGATGACTCATCTGTTTCCTTGGCTGCTTACCTGTTAGAATTTTTTTTTCTTGTTTCTAACTGATCTAACAAAAACCAAGAATATGTGACAGTGTTACAACAAATATTCACATCAAAAAGCTTTGATTGTTTACGTTTAGTGAAGGAACTGATTACATGAACAATTAACTCATTGTGAGAGTGTATTAGAAATGTAAATGTTGCCTGGTGGTGGTGGTCACAGGCAATCTTGATGTTTTTCTTAAATTCAAATTCAACCACACTTCATCGATCCCAAAGGGAAATTAAATGTTGTTGTAAGTCATATTGATTAAAAACTCTTCAGTAAGTTATAGCAGGTGTTATTGCTATTTCGACGTCTTTCACTCGACTAGCAAGTGAAATGCTGTCATGGTTCAACAAGTGAGGTATTTCCTGTTTGGCAGTGGATTATAGACAGCGGTGATGTCAGTGGAATCCCCAGCGCTACTATAAATTTAGCTTGATTGGTCGTTTTCAGGGACCGAGGCCCAATGGCATCATATTATCTTGTAGGAAAGCTGCAGTTGTATCTATGGCCAAATTTGGTTTTCCTGAGATTACCATATCAGGTTTAGGGAATTCAAACAATTCCTGTTATTTTACCGCTCTTTCAGGATGAGACACTTTGGTAACACTTTGTTTGAAGGGGTGTGCATAAGACTGACATGACACTGTCATAAACATGACATAACTCCCGTCATGAACATAAAGAAGTCTTTATGAATGTTTATGATAGTTGTCATGAAGTGTCATTCAGTAAATAATAACACTTTTAATGCAAAGTTGCTCTAAACGTTGCTTTGAAAGTCCATTAAAAATGCCAACTTTGCATGATTTTGTAAATTATGATAATTTAATGCAAAAGTTGGCATTTTTAATGGACTTTCAATGAAACTTTTAGAGCAACTTTGCATTAAAGTGTCATTATTTACCGAATGACACTTCATGACAACTGTCATAAACATTCATAAAGACTTCTTTATGTTCATGACAGGTGTTATGTCATGTTTATGACAGAGTCATGTCAGTCTTATGCACACCCCTTCAAATAAAGTGTTACCGATACTTCTAACAGAGATGGTATTTGCCTTCAGTTATGATGGGGTATAGATTGCGATCTCAAAAACGATCTTGCAAGTCTTAAATTGACCTAAAACTTGCACAAAACTGTGCGTATAAACTTTTTTATTTTGGAGACAAAAGGAAGAGATACGACTTCTCCGGATAATGGGAGGAACCTGATTATCTGTGGTGTTCTCATTATTCTGTTCACGAAAGAGGAAAAAGAGAGCAAGAAGAAAGATTTTGAGATAGAAAAGTACTGAGCTTCAGATTTTCACAAATCCCACATATGGGAGTCCTTCCAGACCTCATGTTCCTCTGCTGATTAAATCCAACACACACATACACATGCACACACGCAGTCTCCACAGGAACACACACTCACAAAATACAGAAATTTAAACTGCACCCCCTCTTAAACTATATTGCTAGCGCTGAATTATGACAGAAGCTGTCATGTTGTGTTTCAGGTGGTGCAAACTCGAGCTCAGTAGGCTTCCTGCAGCCCTCTAACAAGACATAGCTTTTAGTTTAGAGTGTCTGAGCCCTGCTTGCCTTCTGTGCATTATGCTTGGATGATGAATGTGTTCTCTGTCACCGTGTGCTGCCTCTGAGGCTTCATAAAAGCCAATAAGTGCCAGCGCCATGACTATTTGATGATCAGAGAATCTGTAAATCTCTCTGATTTTCGCGCAGTGTGTATTTGCAATGATAGAATACAGAGTCATGTCTTATCTTGTTTTCCTAAAACAGCTTTCCGACTTTGGCCCCTGACTCTGTCTACCCTTTGGCTGTCCTCTGCCTCCTGTTGCTCCTCACGACGCGGCTCCTCTCACGCTCCTCACCTCTGTTCCTCCTCGCCTCCTCTGCATTTCTGATTTCAAGTCTGTTTCTACGCTCGTCTAAACGCATTTGCCTTTCTGCCTTTACCCTTGGCTCGCAGTCGTGTCCCTCCTCATCCCCAGTGCTTCTCCTCTCCTCGGGAGCTTGTATCCTAGGTTACATAATGTGTATTAGCGAGATGTAGGGGGAGGCGGCGGGGTGGGGTACAACGGTGAAGGCAAGGAAGTGAAATGGGTTGAAGAAGGGAAGAAGATGCGTTGTTTGTCTCTTGACAAATGAGATTTTCAGACTTCATTTTCTTGGTAAATGGTCAGGGGTTGCTGTTTGTGTGTACCTGGAGTGTCTGCGGATGTTAATTTGCTTCCTTCCTTCTTTAGGATTGGTATCCTTTTTATTTCCTCTCTGAATCGCTCCTCTTTCTTAGCTCTGCATGTCATATTTTTAAGAGGATGAAGTCTTTTCTGCAAGACTAGCTCATTTTTTTTTTATTTTCAGGAGTTGACATCTGGGTTGCCTGTCCACTCCTCTTTTCCTCTTCCCCCTCTTTCCCTCCCTCTTTCTCATCCCCTGCTCGTCTCAATCATGATTACACTTTGCCTCGCTGACCTGCAATGATGTAACTACACTTTGGCAGCAGACTTCACCCTCGCCTAGTGCTGTATTGTCCCATCTTTCAGAGCACTCACTCCTCTCCATCTCTGCCTCCCACTCTTCTCTCTCAGGAGCATTTTTTTTTTTCAGGTCTTAATCTCGTCCGCAATTTATTTCCCAGCAATAGGTTGACATGAGTGGGGCGAATGAGATTGGAATGAGCGGGAGAGGAATGTAGAAAAGTTCCCACATGATTTGATGCTCCTGCTGTATTACAATAAAACACAACATTGTGTTTTTCTAATAACTGGAAAGGTTATTACAATACCAGCGTCGTAGCACGGGGTTCAGACCCTGAATCCTGTTTTAAACACCGTGTGATGTAATCCAGAACAGGGACTGTTATTGTGTCATTCCTCCCTGTAGAGAAAAGTACATTTTATGGTAGGAATAGTTATTTGTGTGAGCATTTTATTTATTTCTCTCTTGTTTCTGGGGGGCATGAATAAATATTTTTTGGGTGTGTTTGCATTGATGTCAGGGAAAGAATCAACCGGCCATTATGTTAGACAACAATGACAATATCAGAAAAAGCAAGCATTATGAACAGCCATTAAAGGAAAAAAAGGTTGTTTTTAAATAATACTTTGTCATTTTTTGATGGCTATATAATTCCGTATAGTCTGAATTATGTTTGTTTAGATTATCAAACATTCCATATGACGACGTCTCAAAGAAGTTCATTAATGAATTCTAATTAATGGACCTCAAATTTTATTTCAAATAAGCAATTAAAAAAAAACCTCAAATAAGTTTAAGTTTTGTTTGACTAAATCAATGAACAGAAACTTACTAAATCACATCAGATGCAGACTGATTTATTTTGGCTCTTAGTCTATAATCCCCTCTGTTGAGGTCTGGACATGTTTGGTTGCAGCACTCCTCTTTATGCCCGTTCTCACATCGACATGTTTAACATTAAGAGGAGATAACCTGCTGCTGTGATACACAAACTCTTTATGCATAATTAGCAACACCTCTATGCTCTTAATCAATATGCTGTTGTAAAGTTCTTTGGTTTAGGTTAATCTTTCTGATTAATAAGCCATGCACTGCTGTTTTAATAAGGCAGCTGAAATAATCATTTACTGTTAAATTTTAAATGACATTTGAGTATTTAAAGCCTGTTGTCATGGGATAGATATTTCTGTATTTATAATAATGCAATGAATAGTACAACATTGTAGCAGTGTTACTTGACAAAATTACAATTTTGACCTTTTTTTGTTGCTATGCCCTTACTTGTCATTTTCATACATATAAATTCACATCATCTGTATATGTAATAGGTTATTTAGTGTTCTATCGTCATGTTTCTATACACATTTTGACATCGTTATGCAATTTTTTTTGTTTGGTTAGTTCTTCCTTCAGGGTTCTTCGGTCAAATGGTTCTTTGGCAGCTGAATTTTTCCGATTGGTTCAGGGGGGTTGGTTACACTTCAAGTTTCAGTATTCTGGTCGGTAAAGACGTTTAGATTCCCTTTGATTGCTTGAAGCTTTGTAATTTTACTCCCCAGCAGCCTGAGAAACCCAATCCAGAGACGGTCCTCGGTTACATTCGGAGCATCGGCCTCTCGAGTCAGGAAATTAAGCTTCATGTTATTGCAGGATTCTGATGTGGAAACGTCCCACAGGGACTCGGTGGCATGACATCATTGTCTGATTACACATGCTAGCCTAGAGTGCAGTTTACCTTTGGCTCTTATTATCAGTGCAGCGGTTGGCTAGATTGCCAGACAGCTGTTTCTCTGGAGTTTTTATCATAATTCATGAATGGCTGTTTGAGAGCAGTGGAAAAAAAAACAACCTGCCAGTACCGATTTTAATCTACATTTCAATCCTGTATTACTCTGGTTGCTCATGGGTATTAGGTTGATATTTTTGTTTGCATTTTTTGATGGCAGTGTAATTCAGTGTGTGTGTGTGTTTGTGTGTACAGAAAGAGAGAGAAGGCACAATGATTTGAAAAGACCAGGGTATTAAAAGGTAAAGCTTTAATCCAGATAGATGCACTCTCTCTCTCTTTTTCTCTTTCTCTATCATGTCTTTCCTTCTATATCAAGAGGAAAGAGTTTTGTTTTTAAATTTTGTATTTTTGTGGAGGTCTGAGCATGGGTAGTATTAACTACAACATCAATGGAAACTATAAAATTCGATAACAGAGGTGAGAGCAAACACGTGTCTCAACATGTGCTAAAAGCCAATGAATAAAAATGTCTCTTTAGACAAGTTACAAGTCGATAATAAAGGGGCACTTCTAATATGTAATCGTTCCAAAACAACAAATAAAACATTCCTGTTTTCTGGCTCTGTGACAAAATATCTTGGTAAATAAACTAAACCAAAATCTGATGGTGCTGTGCTTATGTGATCCATTGTTGGCATTCTGCTAACAGTCTAACAAGTTGATATTAGCTATTCAATTAGTCAGGCTATCTGCTCTTGGAGCCAACCACCAGTTGATATACTAGTTGATATTTGATACCTGTACGCATTTTTTGTGATCATAAAGATTTCTGAAAAGGCCAGTTTGTTTTTGGAGAAATGTATAACACAGATCGTGTTCAGTAACTACAGGGAGGGCAGCACTGCCTTGCTCTATAGTCAGTAGAGAAAAATCCAGTCACTGCAGCACTATCACTAGTTTTCCACTAGAAATAAACATACCAGTAGCGAATTGCAGAGCATAAACCTTTAGGGATTTTGGAAACCATAACTTTGCAGTACTGGTGCAGGATGACTTGTTTAAGGATTTGACTTTTCTGTCTTTTCATCAGTAAACCATTGGTAACAGAAAAAAAATGTGTTGGTGTGTGAAACATTATTTATGCTGCTGATAGTAGTTTGGTTTTTGTGCCAAACTACTATGCCAGACTCTGTGCTTAACCTGGCGCTGCTGGTGTGTGTGTGTGTGTGTGTGTGTGTGTGTGTGTGTGTGTGTGTGTGTGTGTGTGTGTGTGTGTGTGTGTGTGTGTGTGTGTGTGTGTGTGTGTGTGTGTGTGTTTGTATGTGTTTTGGGACCTGTCTTGTCTCTCTCATCAAGCATGCTGTTGGAGTAGACGCTGCAGCAGAGATGCCTAATAGAGAAAGCAGCAGAGAGAAGAGAGAGTTGGAGAACGACTGTGACGACGTCATACCACCCGCTCTCATCTGTGCCCCCTTCTTTATCTTTGCACTTGCCAATTATGCCTTTTCACATTTATCTATCTCAGCCTGCTCCCCTTCCGCATCTCTTCCCTTTCACTCGGTACGCCACCCCCTAAATTCCCCCGCTCTCATCCTCATTCATTTCTCCAGCCATTCACATTCCAAGCTCTCTCATTTCCACCAAATTGAATGTCATTCATACCTCCCTTTCAGACTCCTGCAGCCTGTAAAACAGATATTCGGGGCTTCAGCAGCCATCCCCACGCTGCAGATAGCCACATCACAGATATCACCACTGTGACAGACACAGCCTTGCTTTGAGTTCCTGTTGGCATAGCCATATTTGGACTTCCTCTGTGCCAACTGGGTTGCATCAGTGTTTGCTAAGCTGGTGGACATTGGATGGCGTTTGTACTCTGTGGGGCCATTTGGGAAATACTCGCATTACAACTGTTTCACACTTATCCTCTCTGACTTGTCTTGTCCACATCCTTTTGGGCAGAATGTGATCGTGATTCAATATAAACCGATCGCTGCACGTGTCCAAATGTGGGTTTGTTGTGTCTTTTCCAACTTTCTCCGATGCACTGGTTGAGAATCACTGAAAAGCAGACGGATCTGAATCACAAGCACCAACAGAGTCACACCTTCCCTGTAGAGTATCAGACGAGTAGCTGGATGAGTGCAGCGGAGAGTAACGTTGACTCACTGGCATATTGCATGTGGCAGCAGACCAGAGGAGGGGACGGAGCTCGCTGCATTAATCACCATCTTCATCCACCAGCCTGTCTTACAGACTGACTCACTCTTCATTAGCAGCTTCAATGCTGTCAGCGGCTCATCGAAGCCCCGACTGCAAACCACGCTGTCATGTTAGTGCAAACCGCCGTAATTATTTTCAGTTCAATTGAGTTTGTTTCCAATATATAATTTTTTTTTTAAAAGTTGATTCAGTACAATCATGTGGACGCATTCAAAGTGAACTTCACACATTTCAATTTAGTTTCCAAACACAGAAGTCAAGTTCGGTCTATTTTTCAAATAAGAAAAAAAAAAAAAAAACATTATAAAAAATTATTTCTACCTAGAAACAAGTCAGAGACTTTTCTCCTGGCTCTGTGTGTTGATTGTCTTTGTATCCTAAAATTTACTTGCACTAATGCAGATTCAAGAAGTTTAACATAAATGGGGCTCTAGATAAAGTCTTTCACTGCATTTTTTATTTTTTCCAACTGCAAAGAGTGGCATTTATATGTAGGCATGCATTCTCTGATGGCCCTAAATTAGAGGGATTGTCTTCAGAAATAACCTATTTAGTAAATAGGGTTCATCCATTTCATCTCAGTATGGATGCACGCCTCTGTAAAAAATGTTACGGTAGGTTTTCTGCACTTTAAATCACTCAAGACACACGATTCCTGTCATGAAACAAAGTGGTGGCAGCATCTGTAGATTAGAACGCAGCACCACTCAGTGTTTTCTTAATCTCCCTAGGAAAAAGTTCCTTAAAGGTGCAGTAAGACGATGGATATACAGTTTTCCTGTGACGATATGTTGTCTGCCATTACCAATTTGACTTCACCTCCCATAAAACTCTGTCACACAACCCCTAATTTCTACATCGCATTAAGACACTGACACCCCAGGAAGACATGCAGTTTCCTCTTACTGGGATCAATATGCTGCGTCAGCCAGAAAGCTCCCACAGTGGACTGGCCCCCTTAGAACCGGATCCATAGTGCATAATTACGCCAAGGTCAGGAAAGGCAGCCATTTGCATATTGATGCAGGCACCTTGAACTGACAAACGTGCCTGCCAACCAGGCAGAAAATTAACCAGTCAAGTCAAGTTTGTATCTTTGTGTGTGTGTGTGTGTGTGTGCGTGTGTGTGCGTGCGTGCGTGCGTGCGTGCGTGCGTGTGTGTGTACCTTTTAAAGTTACTGCCTGCACTTTTTCTGCTGCTTCATTTTTGGCACAGTGTGGGGGATCAGTTGCTGAGGACTTTGGATCAAGGAACCCCCCACCCCTGTTCCAGTAAAATATGAGTCTATTATCTGTTCTTATGAATGTTTTGTTTTATTAAAAAGCACTGTTTCATTGTCCATGTTTAGCGGAATATTCACGTGTATGTTGGAAGCTATTCGGACTGAGAGTGAAACAAGTTTGGACAGTGATCAGTTTCTAACAGGCGCTTAGGGCAGCCTCGGGTCTGAAGGGTCCTAAGTTTCGAAGAGGAAGAAGAAAGATGGCGAATGTAACCGTTAGAGTGTAACGCACGGATCGATGAACGTGTTTGTATGTTCAGAAAAAAGGAAGTAAAAGAAATTTACAACCACCGCATGTCTCGACACCACTTTTGTTCGAGTGTGCAACAAAATATTGGAGGTTCCACCGAGATTTATTAACGCTTCGTCGCGGGACTCTCGTGGAGGGATGCTAACTGGAGCAAGTAGCGGCGGGAGCACGCTGACACCGCGCGCGACCGACATGGAGGAGTTGGCAGAGACCGTTTCTCAACAGCTATGGCTCTTGCAGTTGGATCAGCTCAAAGAGGTCTGTGCAGAAGCTAAAATACAAAGTGGACATTCTGTAACGAGGCGAGCGTTAATACGATTAATAACAGAGTCCATTGATGCTACGGTTAATGATGAAGAGGAGGAGGTGGTGCGGTGCTATCTGCAGAGAATGTTAAAATCAATTCAACAGATATCACAAAATTCAGAAGTTTCTGCTGAGGAGGAGGCAACGTGCAACACACCACAAAGCACCAAGGCTGTAACGGAACAAATGGACTTGGCCGAAAAATACTCACAGCTCCACCTTAACAACCAAGCGTTGCAGGAGGAAGTACGGAGGCTAAATGAACATATAAAGGGTAAGCCTCAGAGAACAGTGGGTGAAAATGTGATGCCAACCACAGCAAATAGGCTTCCAGAAGTGACCATACGGAGGGAATTTAAAATATGTGGTCAGATAGGGGAGAAAGGTCAGAAAGACAGGCTCTCATACACGAACTTAATGCATCAGATTGAGAAAGGCCTGAGTAAAGGACATAGTGATGTTGAAATTATAGAAGCTGTAATCAAATCAATCAGCCCCGGTTTGAGCATTCGTGACATGCTTGAAATTAAACGTGATCTGACTCTACCCCAGCTGAAAGCAATTCTAAAGGGACATTTTAAAGAGGATAGTTCCATGGATATCTACCAAAGACTGATAAATGTCACCCAGGACAGTCGGGAATCCCCCCAAAACTTCCTTTTCAGGGCAATTGAACTGAAAGAGAGGCTGCTGCTCGCTTCAAGAGAAGTAGATGCAGATGAGCAGTACAGTGCCGACTTCATTCAGAGGAAATTCCTGAGGTCAGTCAGTACTGGATTGTTGAGTGACAACATAAAGTTTCAGCTGAAGCTTTACCTTGATGATCAAGCGGTGACAGATGAGACTCTTATTGAAAAGATGAATGAGGCTGCAAGTGTGGATTCAGAACGACAGTCCAAACAGAGGAAAAGCTACAACACAAAAATTCCAAAAGTCAACGAGCTACAAACAGAAATGCAGTTCAGACAGCAAAACCAGGCTGCATCTAATGCCAGTTTGGCAATCCAAGAACAGTCAGCTGAAGTGGTGAAGCAAAAAAACCGTAAAACATCATCACCCATCAGTTCAAGGGAGTCAGAGCTATGTGAAACAGTAAGGCTGCTCCGAGAAGAAATAGCTGAAATTAAGAAAAGCATGACCAGCTCTCAATCTACTCACCCAGCAAAAAGGAATGTTAAAAGGGGATGCAAAGGATGTGAAGAGCACAACAGAAGTGATCAATGTGAACATTGTTTTAAGTGTGGACAACTGGGACACTTCTCTAGGGGTTGCAGGGGACCAAAAAGGTTGACAGTGAAACCTGATGGCATGAATGTGAACATGCAGACCTCCACACACTCACAACAACACACTGTGCTGCAAGGAGAAGCTGAGGAAAAGATGTATGAGCGGCTCTGTGAACGGATTAGACAGCTGGAGGCGCAAGTGGAAATGGATGAGAAAGCAAAAAAAATCGTAGGTTCCACTTATGCCAGTCACCTCTCCATACATCATCACACCAAGCTGAGAGCTCTAATAGGAAATAAGTGTATGGTGGACTGTTTCTTCGAGGATGTTCCAACCAAGGCGTTGTGGGATACCGGCTCACAGGTCACCATCATAAATGAAAGCCTGAGGAGATCCCAGCTTCCCCACGTCAAGTTACGCAGCACAGGTGAGCTCCTAGAGGAGGGAGAGACTTTGGTTGGGAAAGCAGCAAATCAGACCCCCATTCCCTTTGCAGGTTGGGTGGAAGTAAAATTCAAACTAGGATCAAAGGGAGGTCTGAATTCAGAACTGCTGGTGCCCGTACTCGTCTCTAATGAGCCTGGAGTGGCTGAGCCACCAATCATTGGATACAATGTCATTGAACATTTAGTAAAGAATGGCATGGAGCACCACCCTGGTGTCACGTCCATAGCAGTAAAAGAGGCTTTCTCATTTGACTGCAAAAAGGCAGATGTGTTAATTCACCTAGTAAAAACAGCTCACCAAAATAATGAGGAAGCAATGGTGAAAATTGGACGTCTAAAAACAGTGATTCCTGCGGGTCAGACCAAAGAGGTGAAGTGTAGTGTGAGGATGGGTCCTCTCTCAAAAAGACAGGAAGTACTGTTTGAGCCGGAGGTGGTCCCAAAATGGCCTGAGGGTTTGAACATCTTAAAAACAGTGGTCTGCCTGAAAACAGGAAACCGGTCAGCAGTATCAATCCCAGTCACAAACGACAGTCATTCAGATATTACGCTGATACCCCGCACTGTAGTGGGATACTTGCAGCAGATTAAAGCAGTTTATCCAGTAGAAGCCAGACCTGTCGGTGCAAGTGAAAAGAAAACGGAGATAATCTCACCTGCCAGCGACCGCAACTGTCCAGCTTCTGATGAACCACATGGAGAACACGGAGAGCCTGAGGCATCCAAACATGATCTGTGGGACCCGCCAGTGCCCATTGACCACCTGACTCCTGAGCAGCAAGAAGATGTAAAGAGGATGCTTCAGGAGGAGTGTAATGCATTTTCTAAGGATGAGCATGATGTGGGGTGCATCCCATCCCTGCAGCTAAAAATCAGGCTGAACGACACAACACCAGTAAGACGGACTTATACATCTGTCCCCAAACCGCTCCTTAAGGAGGTGAAGGAATATCTGGAAGACTTGCTGAACAGAGGTTGGATTCAAAAGTCCAGATCTCCATATTCATCGCCCATAGTTTGTGTACGCAAGAAAGATGGAAGCCTCCGCTTGTGCGTGGATTATCGTGACCTGAACCGGAAATCCATTCCGGATCGTCATCCCATCCCTCGAGTGCAGGATATGCTTAATAACCTGAGTGGAAGTGCATGGTTCTCTGTCTTGGACCAGGGCAAGGCATACCATCAGGGTTTCCTGGAGGAGAGTAGCAGACCACTGACCGCATTCATAACACCTTGGGGGTTATATGAGTGGATCAGGATTCCCTTTGGCCTGTCCTCAGCTCCAGCAGAGTTCCAGCGCAGTATGGAGGAGTGCCTCGCAGGTGTTAGGGATGAAACATCTCAGCCATATTTGGATGACAACCTGGTCCACAGCCAGTCATTTGAGAATCATCTACGCGACATGAGAGAGGTGCTGCGTCGTTATCAGACTCATGGAGTGAAATTAACGCCAAGAAAATGTGAAATCTTCAAAGACAAGGTGAAGTTTCTGGGAAAGATTGTGTCCAAGGATGGCTACTGCATGGATCCTGCTGAGATTGCACCAGTACAGGCACTCAAGGACCGCATACCAAAAACGGTGGGTGATTTGAGGAAAATGTTGGGCTTCCTATCATACTATCGTCCATATATTCCCAACTTCTCATGCACTGCTAAGCCCCTGTACAGCCTGTTGTGCACAGAAAAGAAAACTGGAAAGGTAGTGAAAGGAGGAGGGTCAAAAACAAACAAGGGAAGGCACAAAAGCTCAGACCAGCTTCCCTCAAGCCATCCAATCGAATGGACAAAGCATCATAAGGATGTTCTCTGCCAGTTGTTGGAGTATTTGCTGTCTCCTCCACTATTAGGTTACCCCGACTTTGAGAAACCATTTGTATTGCACTGTGATGCTTCTCAAGAAGGCCTCGGTGCAGTGTTGTACCAGAGACAACAAGGCAAACTTGTGGTCATAGGTTATGGGTCAAGAACACTAACTTCACCAGAAAAGAACTACCACCTCCATTCTGGGAAGTTAGAGTTCTTAGCAATGAAGTGGGCGATCTGTGAAAGATTCAGAGAGTACCTTTATTATGCACCCTCTTTTGTCGTCTATACGGACAATAACCCGTTAACCTATGTTTTAACATCAGCCAAGCTAAATGCCACCACACACCGTTGGATAGCCGAATTAGCAGACTTTAACTTCTCCATCAAGTATCGACCGGGAAAAGTGAATGGGGACGCAGACGGACTGTCAAGGATGCCCCTGGACATGGAGGAGTACATGCGGACATGCGTCCAGGAGATGGAGCCAGAGGTAATTTCCTCTGTCACACAGTCTGTCCAGTTAACATCTCATGATCAAGAGCCATGGTTGTGTCCTGCAGTCATAATGTCAGCCTGCAATGATGAAGAACAGGAACACATAACACCAACAGTGGCCAAAATATCACCAGAGGACCTCAGAAAAGCACAGGAAGAGGATTCGATTATTGGAAAGGTGCGTGAGTTTGTGATGAGAAAACAATGGCCCCGGCATGCCAAAAGAAATTGGCGTGATGGCATCTCTGTATTCGCTAGAGAAAGAAACAAACTGTGTGTCAATAAAGATGGCATCCTTCTTAGGAAGTCCTCCAGTCGAGTTCAACTGGTGCTGCCCAAGGTGTTTCACCAGCTTATATATAAAGAACTGCATGAGGAAATGGGACACCTTGGTGTGGAGAGAACATTGAACTTAATCCGTGACCGATTTTACTGGCCATATATGAAAGGGGATGTGGAACACTATGTGACAAAGGTTTGTAGTTGCCTGAAGCGGAAGCATCCAAACAGGATAACAAGAGCACCACTGGTCAATATTGTTACCACTCACCCATTCGAGATGGTCTCCATTGACTTCCTTCATTTGGAGCGTTGTAAAGGAGGATATGAATACATCCTTGTTGTCATAGACCACTTCACACGCTTTGCTCAAGCGTATGCATGCACAAACAAGTCAGCAAAAACTGCTGCAGAAAAGATCTTCGGAGACTTTGCCATGAAGTTTGGATTTCCAGCTAAACTTCATCATGATCAGGGCAAAGAATTTGAAAACAAGTTGTTTTCTAAGCTGGAAAAGTATTGTGGCATCCAAGGCTCCCGTACAACTCCCTACCATGCAGCTGGAAACGGGCAAGCAGAAAGATTTAATCGAACTCTTCTTTCAATGCTCAGAAACCTGACAGAGAAAGAAAAGTCAGATTGGAAGAGTTCCCTGCCCAAAGTGGTGCATGCGTATAATTGTACGCGTAGCGAAGCAACAGGATATGCACCTTACTATCTTCTTTATGGCAGGAGTCCTCGGCTGCCAGTGGACATGATGTTTGGGTTAACTCCAACTGATCAGAGCACCTCCCACAGTGATTATGCCAGTAAGTGGAGAAAAAGGATGCAAGAAGCTTACAAGTTGGCGTCTGAGACAGCACATAAGGAGCGGAACAGAGCAAAGATGGAGTACGACCGGAAAATTCATGGAGTGGAACTGCAGCCAGGATCTAGGGTCTTAGTGCGAAATTTCAAGGAGCGAGGAGGACCAGGAAAACTCAGGTCATACTGGGAAGACAAGGTCTATGTAGTCACTGAAAGGAAACACAAGGACAGTCCTGTTTATGCAGTACATCCAGAGAAAGGCACAGGGAAGGTCAGAGTTTTGCACCGAAACTTACTATTGCCTTGTGATTTTCTGACAGCTGAAACAGAGAAAGATATGAAAAACATGGTGGACAAGAAAAGTCAACAGCAGAGTAGAAACAGAAGGAAGCAGAAAGAATGTGTTGACAAGAATGGTGACAGCAGCTCTGATGATGAAGACAACTGGAGGTTCATCACCCACCCAAAAGTACAACTGGAACAAGTTGAAGATCAGCTGAGGAGAGGTGCAGAGGATGCTCAAGCGGGTGCAGAACCAGAGGTGGAGTGGGAAGGAGAAGTGGACAGAGAGGAAGAAGAAATGGCGGCAGAGGAGCACACATCTGATAAAGCAGAGGGACAAGATCCTGTGGAAGCAGCGTCATCTGATGAAGCAGACGAGCAAGACTCCGCCGAGGCAGTGTCATCTGATGAAGCAGACGAGAGAGGGCTGGAACCTGTTTCAAGACAGTATCCTTCTAGACAACGACATCCACCCAAAACACTCACATACAACAAGCTAGGTCAACCAACATTTATGGTTAGGCACAAGTAATGTTAAGTTCATATTGTGGTTAGGTCACATTGTTCAGTTACATGTTCAGGTTAGGTAACTACACAGGACAGAGGGGATTAGAATCATAAGCTTTAAGCATATTGATAGCTGATTAGTGCACATTTGGAATTTGGACCGCTATGTTAAGTTGATTTAGACTGATACATATGTTTAGCACATAATAGCATAAGTGGGTCTAAATGAAGGGTTATGGGGCAGGAACTGAAAGTCAAACTTTACAGTCTGATACACACAACCTGCAGAGATGGCAGAGTGACTTTACAGATATTACCTGGCCAGTAATGTCTATTGCTTCAACATGACATGAAGAGGGGGATAGATGCCATGTTAAGTACTGTATCATACAGGAAAGTGTAACAAGAGACTGTCTTCCAAACCTGTCTCCATACCGGCTGAAGACTCAGTTCTCCAGAAATGTCATTATGTCGGGACGACATTTATTTTGAGGGGGAGAGTGTGGGGGATCAGTTGCTGAGGACTTTGGATCAAGGAACCCCCCACCCCTGTTCCAGTAAAATATGAGTCTATTATCTGTTCTTATGAATGTTTTGTTTTATTAAAAAGCACTGTTTCATTGTCCATGTTTAGCGGAATATTCACGTGTATGTTGGAAGCTATTCGGACTGAGAGTGAAACAAGTTTGGACAGTGATCAGTTTCTAACAGGCGCTTAGGGCAGCCTCGGGTCTGAAGGGTCCTAAGTTTCGAAGAGGAAGAAGAAAGATGGCGAATGTAACCGTTAGAGTGTAACGCACGGATCGATGAACGTGTTTGTATGTTCAGAAAAAAGGAAGTAAAAGAAATTTACAACCACCGCATGTCTCGACACCACTTTTGTTCGAGTGTGCAACAACAGACGTAGTCTTAGTAGGTGGCTAATTGAAAATGCTTGTACTGCTGTGACCCTCTCTGTCTTCGCGTGTCTGTTTTTATGTATTTGGGTCTTTTTTCATAGTTTGAGCCAGACGATTCACCAACATCACCCGCTTTTGTTTTGGCTTTAGTTAAACATGACCTTTCTTACTGTTATCAGAGTGGATGTTAGATCCCATTACTACATTCATCTTGTGCAAAATGTGGTGAATTGTACAAGGAACCTTAGGTCAATCTTGATTGAAATAGGTGGGAAATAAAATATTTATTATTAAACTTTTTTGACTCCTATTAGCGGTTCTCTCTAATGTGTGCATGCTGTGTTTGTTTGTCTACAGTTAGGTGAAATTGAATAATCATGTCCTCTTGGGTCTGATATTTTTGCCCACACACACACACACACACACACACACACACACACACACACACACACACACACACACACACACACACACACACACCAACACTTTGTTGCTGAATCATGACCTTCCTTGCTTCTGTTACACCGCTGAGCTGCTGACAGATTAAAACAGCTTCACTCAAACAGTGAATGAGGTGGGGCGCAGAATAAAACACATTTTCTACTCCTGATATAGCCAGATGGATAAATAAATATGGCTATCTGCAACAGCTGCAGTCTAGCATAAAGGTGAGTGAGAGGGCAGGCATTTTCAGAGGCAGAGCTGTCACTAACAGGCTCAATCATTTATTAATTTCAAGCTTTGCAAATAGGTCAATCCTGAAATTCAGTTTGGTAAGAGCAAGAAAACTATCAGTTTAGCCACTGCTCATTTGCAAACCTTCTTCTTGGTTTTGTCTTGATCGAAAATGTTCAGTCGATGTAGATTTTTCCGTTGCAGAGAATGGCAATGCAGTGATTAAAAGTAAAGGAGACAGTTGGTATGCATATATTCTGAAAGGAAAAGGTCATTGTTACCTTCACTGAGGCCATTGATGTCATGTCCAGTAAACTGATCTGAAATGATCTTTTGTTCTCTAAATTGGGCCACATACATCCAACTTGATAAAGTTTGAAAAGAACCGCAAAAAAGAATGGGCGAAACGGTCTAAAGACTGATGTGCTATGCTTGTGTCTGTAAAAGGTGCCAAAGGCGAATCAACAAAGTCATACACAAAGGCTGTGAATACTTATGGAAGTGTGATTTTTTATTTATTTATTTATTATTTATTTTTATTTTTAATAACTCTGCCAAAATTACCATGTGTCATAATGAGATCTTGTGTGTAAAATGTGCACCAAAATAAAATTTGGAATAAGTCTGTAACACAACAAACGGTGAATACGTTCTAAAATCAATCTGTATCATAACCAGTCTAAAACTGATCAAAAATCTGTCCCGGGAGGAAATCTGTAATCTTTCTATCTAAAGATTTGAGCAAAAATGTAAATTGTGGATTACTTTAAAGCTTTCTATATTCCTGAAATAGCTAAATTAAAAGATTAATTTAAGAGCAACATTGATATTTATTGACGATAATTTAGACAAAACCATATTTTGTACATAAAAGTTTTGAAGACATAAAAACATTTGTGTGCTGAAGACTGAGGACGCCGTAGGCGCAGGATAAAAGCTTTTCGCAGTCATATCCATGGACTGTCGGGTAAAAAAAGCACCTCTTGTGGATGAAATACCAGAGAGGAGGTGTTACATTGCAGGTGCATATTCAAGTGTTACTTGGACAAAGTCAGCGAAAGTTGTGACAGAACAGTTGTTAGGTTGTGTTCTGTTTTTTGGCTCATACCCTGTAAAGAAAAACGCTTCAGTTTTGTGCACTGCAATATCGGTCCACATCTAAAGGCTGCTGCAGTCTGACTGCCAGCAGATTTATGGAATGATGTTTTAAAGAGTTTTTGGTTTATCTTCAAAAAAACGTTTATTTTTGCCATTGTGAACCGTTTTCTAAGTAGTTAGTACAAATATTCACAAAGTGTATTCTATCCCTTACGACTTTTAAACCAACCATGTAACAGGATGACATTGACGTTCCTGGAAAGGCCCTCTTTCTTTGTGCGTTTATTAGAAACCAGACCAGGATTAACTCCAACGTACAACCCTAAAAACAAAAATAAGTGAAATTTCCTTCATAGAATATTTAAAGAATGTAATCTGTCTCATTGACAGAGGATGTAATGATGGGTGAATTTACATATTCTTTGTAGGTTGTTAAATGATATTATTAAGTGTGTCCTCTTCAGTACAATTACAATTTATTGTGATTGATAGATGGAAACAATGCTTGTATAAATAGTTCATTATCTTTGTATCAGCTTGGGTTTATGTAATATTGCTGAGAATTTGAAGGGGTGAATGTTGTATCTTGAAGCACGACAGGTGCTGTTCTTTAAAATCAAACTTAAGAGGATAAAGGTACACTGTTATTAGAAGAGTAAAGTATACAGAGTTGTATACTGTTTTTAGAGTATACAACTCTAAAAACAACCAGGAAAATGTCACATTTAACAACTTGTACTGAGTTATAAGCCAAAGTTAAAGTCTGTTTTACTTACTAAATAAAAAGAGCAGTAAATAAAGGTGCCTGCTTAATATGCAATGGCTTGGGAGCAAAACTCAAAATGCTCTTTCACCTCTGATTTTGCAACATAAAGTAAAAGTCTGTAGTCTGCTGACTCCAGGGAGCAAGTGGCGCACATGGATGTAGGAGTTCACGTAGGTCAAATGCAAGTGGTTGGCGGCTTAAAAACCAATACTGAAATGAATTTATTAATCCACAGGTATCCAATTCAGCTCAATTTATTTATATATTTTCAATTCTCAACAAATGTCATCTCAAGGCACTCTACAATAAAAGTCGTTTCAATCACACATATATTCTAATTGACCTTAGTTGTCAAACAGAACATTTAATCCAGTACATTATTCAATCTATTTAATTAATTCATCTTCAAGTAGCTAAACAGCCGTGGATCAGCCCGCTGTCTACACCATATTTGACTGTCAGTATGATGATCTTTTTCTGAAAATCCATGTTAGTTTTATACCAAATGCAATGAGACTTAAACCTTTTAACACCATCATTTCTCTAATGACTTGGAGAGCATCAAGATTTTTTGGGGGGGAATGTTTCTAAGTCATTTTTTGGAGGGTTAGACATTTTTGCCCGTTCTCCTTTTTTTTGTATTATTGTTAAATAATAAACACTGACATTTACAGAGGGAAGTGAGGCCTGCAGTACTTCAGATGTTCTGGGTGCCTTTGTGACCTCCTTCATGAGCTGTCAGTGAGGTGTTGAAGTAATTTTGGTAGGTCAGGCTCTCTTGCGAAGCTCTGCTGTTTAGACAATATATCACTCAGGCTTAATGGAGTCCCAAAGGTTTTGAAATGACAATGCAATACAATCCAGGCTGATCCAGATCCAGTAAATTTTATCTCTCATCTATTCTTGGATTTGTAGTCTTACCTTTTGAGAGACTTTAGCCTATTTTCATGTCAGACAGGTTGTATTAATTTATTATTCATTTAAGCGGATTCTTGATGATTTGACAGGCATCAGACCTGAGAAATTAACTCAGCCTGTCAGAAGATGTGGTTAATTAATGATTTAACGTGACCGTTTTCCAGAGAGGGCCAACTTGGTTCAGATACACTTTACCTCAATAAATAAAAGGATATTTTCAAAAAGATATTTTGTTTTTGCTCAGGAAATATGTCTGATAATGTACCATCTAGCAAAAAAAAAAAAAAAAATTTATTCCAAGCTTTACTTTTTACTTATTTACTTAGACACCCTACTTAATGTCATGTCGCCCACTTTACCTGACACCTGCTCACCTTTAGCATTAGTGCTTCATTTGTTATATTGATTTCCAGTCTTTTGCCACAGTCATAAACATAAGTTTATCCATGCATTTTTGCTATTACTGCTCTGACTTAAAAAGGGGCTTTAAATGCAAAACGGAGCGGCGCAGCTTTCATATGTCTATGCATCCGTAAAGAGCATACTGTAATGCACTCTGGCCATTAGTTTTTGAAAAGAAAAGAAGCTCAGCAAATGCTCGACCAGCCACAAGAAATTAATGGCAATCTAAAGAGGGGCGTGGGTGGCTTTCAGTAACTGTAGGTTCTGGCAAACAAAGTGAGAAATGATGACTCTCTACTCTTGCAGTTTACTTTGCTCAAACTCCTGGTTCCTGTTGGTGTTTTTTTATCAGAAGGAGAGGCGTCAGTGTTCATACCACAGCAGAGAGGCAGATTCATACAGTGGAGACCTTCCAAAAGTCCTCCATCTATCTCTCACTCTGTCATGCATGCACGCACGCACGCACGCACGCACGCACGCACGCACGCACGCACGCACGCACGCACGCACGCACGCACATATACATGCCATCAAACAGTTACAGCCACATCCTTAATTATTCAGTCACTAATTACCTCTGCAACCGCTTACATAACTGATGTCGATTTTGTAAAGGGAGGGAAGAAGACGCTTGTGAGGAGAGGTTGCCGGAAAAAGCGAGCTTTTGAGAGTTTCAGCTGGCCGATGTGCTGATGCAAGATTTCTGCAGCTTCTGAAACTACTTGACAGAACATTTCATTTGAAGAATATGTGAATTTGTGAGAAGAGGGGAAAAAATACACCAAAACACACACATGCATACAGTGGTTGTAAAAAAAATGCCTCCTTCTGATGATGTGACTCGAATCTGGGGAGTTACTGACATTCAAAAATTAGGATCCCACTTCAAATATTCAGCTCTTTATTAACAAATGATCACCTACTGATATCTAATCTTCTATTTTTTAAGAATGGAAAATTATGTATTCCTACTTTGACAAAAAGTAGGATTAATTTTTTTTCTTGTTTTACCCATTAAATAAAATAAAATAAAAATGAGCTCTCTAAATGAGGAAAAACTTAATGCCTTCTATTAGCTAGTGTGCCCCATTTTTGCACTTTCAACTTGCAGATGTTTGAGGGGTTTTCTGCATCTCCAGCCGATTCCCAGTGAAAATATGGGTTTAACTCTGACACTCCTGGGCTATCCTCTTATTTCTCAGTCAGTCTTTTGTTGGACCTACTGATATGTTTTGTCTTGTTTCAGGATCCCGTTTCATCCTTTCAGCTTAAATGTTTCTTACAGCCTCCATCATCATGGTAGATTGCTCTATTGCCACTAAGCCATAATACTTCCACCTCCATGCTTCACATTTGGCATTTAGGTCTTTCCTAAGAATGCTGTGTGAGATTCTCCGATGTTTCAACGGTGCAAGCCTCCTACACAATGCTGAGTAATTATTTGTTGTCAGATTTCACGAAAACTTTCCTGAAGTACTCAGCCTTAGTTGTTTAGTTAAATCACTTGAAATTCTAAAATATTGTTCAAGTTGAAATACATTTTTGTTCTAATATGTCGGAAAATCACAAGTTTTTATATGACATCCTGAGTCCAGAGCTTGAATACGTCAAGTGGAGGATTCTCTCTGCGTCAGACACAATTATTTACAGTATTTCTTTTCTGTTTTTTTTATCCTCTCTCACGTTTTCTGGTCACCAAGGGTGACCATTGTCCGGCCACGCCCCGGCCCAGTTGCGGAAGGCTCTCCTCGCCATTCATTCAAATAGGCCATTCATTGAAGGTGCGCCTTATAGTGCGGATAATACGGTAGTTGTTACAACTTGTAAACATAAAAGTTAAACTCAACCTTCAATCACCTTAGACTACAACATGGGTAAGCTGGAGGGGTAAAACCAGCCCCTCCATGAAAATGGGACAGAACAGTTTGGGTTTTGCAGCAGCTATATTTCAGTCCAGTCGTGAGCAAAAACATAAGCAATCCTTGTAAACTTGGGTATTCGTAACAGACTGGCTTATTAGCTGCTTCAGATTGCCTGTGGCTATCTTACTGGAGCTTAATGCTCAACTTTTCCCAGCATCACAGGAGGAAGCTAGAAGGAACCAGGCTTTTCCGGTGCTGATGCAAATCTGGCCATGTTTCTAAAATAAAATTAGCTAACTTGTTTTTTAAGTTTGTTTTAAGAATGCAAAAGTGTTCTTTTTTTTTGGTGTTCCTTGTGGACTCTTTAGCGTCAGCTACCAGGAAGCACCAGACAAATGTGTGTGGATGCTGCTAATAGATTTGAACCTTGACTTCGTTTATTATTTATCGTGGTTTGCAAACATTCTCACCTCAGCTCACACTTGCCTCTTTCCTACAGAAAAGTCCAATGTTTAACCAGCAGCAGGCGAAAGCTTCAGATTGTGGATGACATTTTCCTTCTTTCACACATGACTGCAGCCTAATTTACTCCGCCAACACCACTGACACATTTGTTGGTAAGACTTTCATTTTGGTCTTTTGTTTCTAGTGACACAGACAACTGCTGGGAGGAGGTGTAAGATCTGTCTAAGGGGTGTCTGGGAAACAAACTGGGTTCCTAACACCTTGTCGACAACAGACTTTCCACTTCCACATCCATCGCACATTTGATTACAGAAATAGTGTTCTTGTTTTTTTTTTAAAGACTGTAATGAGGAAACATCTTAAATTAAGATAAAGCTCTCTTACTGTCCTCACTTTGATGACAGAGTTTACCTGCTGAAACAAACCGATTACATCTTGAATGGCTTTTACAGTATTATATAGGTGTAGGATGGGTAGTGTCACGAAATCCGCAGCACTCTACTTGGAAAGTCTACCTCTCTCACTCTTTCTCAAAAAAACCCCCCAAAAAAACATCTCGACATGTTTTAGATTAGATGATGTAGTTTCCTTTTAGATTGTCTCTTATATCTCCGTACTTACTTCATTTTGAACACCTTGCTGAAAACAGTTAGTTTGAGAGACCGGTGACTGAAGAGTCTTGCTACTTTCATCTAATAGTATGGTGCATTTACTAATAAGAAAATATTAGGTTTTTGATTATCAAGCCAGTCAATACAGTCAAATTTTTTGTATATTCCCATAAACTAAATTTATACACATCACAAATAAGTGTGTGTGTTACAGCAAAGACTGCTTTTAAGTACTGCTACAATTTGTCTGAGTCATAAATAGTTAGATTTAACTAAATAAGAATATATGTTGATAGTGACCCAATGGAAAGATAAGAGGCAATTAGTTAGAAATCAATGTTGCTATCTTGGTGCACACTCTCTGATATGTACATGCTTTTCATCACCTTACTTAAGAAACTGCTGGAAAATAATCTCTACTTCCACATCTTCATTTGATCTGGCTTAATATGATTCATATAAACTCTGACTCTAAAATGCACTCAGTATGAAGACTCAGATTTATTTGTTCATCCACTCACGGTGTGACACAAAAACAAACACACTCCACACGGGACCTTTCTACAGTATTTGTTAACATTTGCAACAGTCGCAGCTAAATTTAGCATCGTGTCGTCATGGCATCAGTTTACCTCGGGCTTGCCCAGAGCCTCGGTGGACTGGGGTTGGTCGAGCTGGGTGTTGCTATGTGTCCACTTGAGCATCACCTTTCATCAGCATGGGCCTTGGTCGCCATCCTTAATGTGTCAAAACCAATCTGGGATGTGAACGAATGCCACAAATGCCTCTGACATCATGGAGTTTCCACTGCTGCGCTCGGTTCAGCTCGGCTCACGGCTCGGATGTTTCACATTGCTGGCTGACGCACAGGGGTTCCCCACCCACCCATTGACCATACATGTCACCCAGATCTGCTGTTTATTTGGAAGGACATGGTCTTACATCTGAAAGGTGCAGTCAACATCACGTAGGAGCCACAGAAGTAAACAAGAGGGATTTTTTTTTGTTTTAAGTGCTTGAGTTAAAAAAGTGCAAGTACTAAGAAAATATTTAATCCACTGGACAAACTCCAGATGAATATAGATTGATTTAGGACAGACATTTCATTTTGGATGGAGTACGTTAAGCCTGTTATGTCTGGTTTTGGGTAAACAGTGCTGCTGAATATGTTGGTGGGCTTCAGTGATGTGTTTCTTGGGAACCACACCTTTTCCATCGGAGTACAAATGTTTTTGAAAATTAAAGTAAAAAATTGTTGAAGCCGAAGCAACGCAAATAGTCAAACTACTGTAAAATGTCACGAGGTTTCTAAATGAACGTAAGCAAGAAAATAAAATATCCACTTTGTATTTGGTGGAATAAGACGAGTGCAAAGCAAGTTTTTTTTTAAACATACTCATTTTCTTTCAATTATAGAAGCATATTATTTTATAGCTATTCCAGTTATTAAAAATCATAGGAATGCTGTTGCATGTTATTTTAGCAAATAATAATGATCTTTGCTTTACTAGCTTATATAATTTATATTATTGTATATTATGTATCGTCTTAACTTTTAATTTAATTTCATTAACTTTCCTGCTAATCTACTCTCTTGCATTTCCACATTTCTTATAATCGATGACTTTTTTTTACCTGCAATTTGTTTTCATTGTGCTTGTCTAAATGTCCGTTTTTCAATTTTTAACCTATGTAAAAACGCTTTACGCTTGAGTGCCTAAAAAGGGCTCAATAAATACAGTTTTTTTTTTTGTCTCATTGGATTTATTTTTGAATGCACAGCTTCAAATTGAATTTAAAGCTGCATATGTGATTTTGTGTGAGGCCCTTTTCTACGTGTTTCCCGTCAGCAGACTAATCCTAAATTATTCCTGGGGATTGCCTCAGAGGTTTCCTTTCCTGTGTTATATCTCCACAGTTGTCACTCACATGTCCAGCTGGTCCTTAAATATCAAAGGATTTCTCGGGTCACACACCAGATGTCCTTTAACCTGCCTTTGATGGACTGCGAGGTACCATGTCCATCTTTGGCCATCATATTTGGGCTGGCAGCTGTCGATGCAATTTATAAAACCATTATTTTGGATATTAATGGAAACGGAAAAGCAAACACAATAACAATCAGTTTACTCATGCAACTGCTGGATAGCTGAGTGTTCGGTTGTTTATTATCTGAGTGTTATGAAATATTTTAAGAGCAGGATTAGGTTTTCCATCACACGCTCTCACGGGCATCCGGAACGAGGTTACATGACACTTCTAACTTTAGCCTCTTCTTCTCTTCTGCTTTTAATAATCCAGTTAGTCTGTTCAGTAAGAATGTAAAGCCTCCTATTTATTACCTGCAGACATGTAAGGCCCCAGACTCACCTGGATATTCTGTGTCAGACAAACTCGTATGACACCAAGACGAACTCAACCACCTCAGACACCGATGGAACTTTCCTTACTTCTCCACAGAGCTGCAAAATTGAATATGACAGTTTTTATGATTTAAGAACATGGGACCACAATAAAATCACTTCAGAGTTTTATTTATCCATACAATTAAGCTGGAAAACACAGTTGTTGGGGAAGAAATTACAAAAACGTAAAACTTGCAAACCCCACTTGGATTGTACTTTGCTGAAGCACACATTTTGTTTGTTGGACGTTTATTTATTTAGAATGTATTTTGGTCTATTTTATTTAATCACACAATCTTGGCTTTGAGTGGCTTTGAGCCTCAGTGGTAAATATGTATTAAAAAAAAGTACAGCTTTGATCATTGACGTTGGAGTAAGATTCGGTTATCAGTAGATATTCTGTCCTAAATAGGAACCAGAGACTGTAATTGATACAGCCCTTCCTTTTAAGAAAAAAATAAAATAAAAATTAAACATTCTCACAAAATCTATATTTTTTAAATTTAAAGACTTATGTTTGCAGGGAAGTGTTTATGAGTGCGTGGAACCGTCAGTAGGTCTCACTGACCCAGTGTAAGAGTCTTGACCTTGAGGAGAGTGTGGCAAGTAAACTTATCCCAACGACCCCCAGGAATGAGACATCATGTCTGGCCTTTCCTCAGAGCAACGTGCCTGGAAAAAGATAACGCGCACACACACGCAGGCACACATGCACACACACACACGTATCTGTGTTTACGGGGGAAAACCCTTTGAAAGGAATGTCCGGCATGCTGTGGGGTCCAGCAGGGGATGGAAACCAAAACCTCATATTTTGCCAAGAAGGGATTGAGACAAAGTAGGAAGGACTGGTTGTGTATTATTCTTACTTCTACAGATTTAAAAGTGTGATGGGAAAATTTGCCATTTTGTTTATTTCCACAAAATTCCTATGCACTATTAGGTTGTCTAATAATTATTCACACACATATACTCTCATAAGAAAGCCAAAATCTCACTTTTATTTTCTGAAGTATTTGGTTTCTGGGTTTATCAACATTTGGGATAGACTGAGAGCGCTGTAGCTGTTCAAGAATAAATCTAATCCTCAAAAATACAACCTTCGTCATAAATCTGCACACATTTCATGTGCTTTTTACTTTTTATTAAACTCAAAACAAAGATTGTTGCAGGAAGAAAAGAAAAATTCTTTACTTTTCTCATTTGAAACGCAGATTACCCATCAGGACTGATCAATGCAGTATTGGGTTGTTGTTGCATGGCTGCGTCTGTGGCTTCGATTTCTCTGCTTTTGTCCTGTTAAATCATCCTTTATTAGTTTGTCTTGACGTATAAATATCTGTGTGCAGAGGTCCTTGCCACCTGTGGTCGTGCAACATAAGGTTTGAGCATGTAAAGCACACAGGCAAGCAAACACACATTTGAATAGGTTGCTAACGTGTTGTTTGGTGCGAGACTGCAAACTGAGTCATCCTGGATTCTCTGGCACATGCTCATGTGAAGCTGTTGCATGGCGGTAATTAGTGGAAGCAGGAAGGTGATAACAAGAAGGAGCCACACGTTTGCAGCTGAGGCGTCGCTGCCAGCATGTCGCTCAAAGTCCCAACCACACCTTTCGCACCCTCTCACACGTCCCCAGGCGGATCCTTTCAAATACGTGCACATGTACCCGAGCTGCAAAACAGTTAAACAAAATACCCCCCAGTGACACTCTTTACATATCGTGCATAGACTATGTCCAACATAACTTTTCTTCTTACTCCTGTTTCATGTTCCTCCTTTGCCTCCTACTCTTCTTCCTCCTCCTCCTCCTCCTCTTCCTCCATTTACAGTCTGACTCATCGTATCCAAAAGGTGAGATGCTGCATTCAGTTGGTTATTTTCATCTTGTTACATTTGAAACTTTCCTCAATTTTCTTTTATCATGTTACTTCCAATCCTGCCTGTCAAGTCTTCTAGCCCTAAACATTGTGATGTTCTTCTCACAATGTTTTTAGTCAGAGAGTTTTGTGTTAAAAATACTGAAGGAATAACTTGTACCTTGTTGCAAGGTAGTTTAACCTCAAATATGCTTCCTATATGTGAGATATCACACTCATCACCTAAACTGTGGTGGTGTGTTGTGTGCGGCATATCAACCTGTCTTTTTTAGCCAGCCTGTCTTTTGACAATTGTAAAATCTACCACAGCTAACACATGTCAAATGCACCAAGCATGTGCACGACTTCTATGAAATCAACAGAGCTTCATCTCAAATATCTTAGTAATGATCCAGTATTGGCATCAAACAATCCTGGTGCTTGTTCAAATGAGCTTTTATTTAGGAAAAACTCATTCGATGGTGACGTCAAGAAAAGATAATGCACCTGGCCGCGTCGCAACATAACATTGTGAATTTCAATCTGACACACAAAGCTCAGACATGACAGGACTTGATGTGATACCAAATTCTCTACCTGGAAAGCTAGGAAACAGATTTACCAATAAAATCCCCCAAATCCAACCTTGTGTTTTGCAATTGTGAAGGGTTCAGGGGACTCACCGGCCTCCAAACACTGTCACTGACAATCACTGTCAGTCGCTGCCTTTGACACCTCATTAAAATAACTTTTAAACTTCAGGAGTGACGTGACGGGGAATGTAATGATTTTGAAACTGTGACTGTGCTCCACCTTTTAAATGGGGGAACCGACCTGTTCCCACTTGTGACTGAAAATCAATTAATCTAAATGTTGAGTCTTTTTTGTCAGACACAAGAGGGAGTCCTGCAGAATACAGCACCTAGCTGCAGCCAATCATAAGAGTAACTCTAATCATCTCATTTTTTCAATTAAGACACCAAACACTTTGGTCCCTCAATAGTTATTCTAATTTTCCCACCATATTCACACACCTTTCCCCTTCTCAGTTAATAACCTGCTTTTCTCTGCATGTTTGGTGTTTTTCCTCTGTTCCCCATTGATGGCTTTTGTCTCTTTTTCACCATTTATTTCTCTCAGGTTGTGGAAACAGCAGTTTGGGTGGAGACATGTACGGCGCCGGCTACCGTGCGATTACCAACATAGACTACTCCTCGGTGTGCATCGGCGCTATGAGTGCCAGGTACAGCAGTTGTCCCGGTATGACCTGGCATCAGATGGACGTTCGTCAGCTCTCCTTTGCCGATGCATCCTTTGACGCCATCCTTGAGAAGGCGACGCTGGACGCCATCATGGTTGAGGAGAAGTCGCCATGGGAGGTCTCTCCTGAAACTTCATCCTTCATTCATCAAGCTCTCATCGAGGTAGCCGTAAAAACCTTTGTACTTTATATTAGGACTTCAGGTTTGTGCGGTTTCTCTGTGAAACGGGTTTATTTACTCAGTGGATCTTTGGACTTTCACAAAATTGTAGTGAATACCAACAAAGCACCCAAGTGGTGTGACATCAGTGGTTTTCCTTTGTAAAAAAATTTACTGAGATCAGGAATTAAAGCTTTGGAAAGCTTCAGAAACATTCTAATAGAAAAGGAGAGCATTGTGAAAACAAACAAAAAATCCTAACTTTATTGTCTTTTTAAAATTTCTTTTAGGCCAGAAATTCTTTACATGGTCCTTTATTAGTGTTTTGTGCAGGAAGACCACCAGAATGATCATTGGTTTCTGAGTAAATAAGTAAGTAGATGAAGATATTTTTCAGTCATTTCCAAAAGTAAACGGAAAAAAAATAGATAATATGCAATTAATACACACAGAAATTAAGCAGCGTGAAACATAATCAAAAACAAAAACGCCTGTAAATGAGCCAAGATCTCAGGTGTGACAATAGTTTAAGAGGTTCACATACTGTAAACCACTGTGATGTTTTGTGTTTGGAGTTCTTTGATGTAGAAGGCCGCTTTAATTTTTCTCAGACGAGCCATTAATTATTTAGGATCAACTAATCTGGATATTTACTACATGAAAATGACAATTATCACCTGCAAGTACCTCTGTGTTTGCTTGTAACCTTTTAAAAGAACCTTGCTTCAGAAACCCTTAACTGTGCCTTTAACTCTGCATCTTTCACATCTCTGTTTACTTGTTAAGGAGGCATTTATTTACCTTCATTGCAGTAGTGCATAAAACAGAAGCGCAAATGTCTGCACTGCAGATTGACTCGCGTTTCCTCGTCTTTTACTTCTAAATGTGGTTCAAATAGTGAATGTCGCTACTGTGGTGATTTGAATGCCCCGCTACAACAATAGTATATCTGCAAATTACTCTCTGACAGTGAAATCAGTAATGGTGGCACTTAACATTTCCACTCCACTGCCCGTAAAGAGGACTGACAAGACGCTGAGTGCTCTCAGCTGTTGGCTGCTGCAGTAACCACCACATCAATTTGACAATGACAATGTTTTGGCCATTAGCCATGCTAGACCTTGACACACTAAGACAAGAGAACACCACTATTAACTGGAGTAGGTAGCTCAAGGTTTGTAAGTGGAGAAGAACAGCTCAAGGTACACTCACTGGAATGTTTGAAGTGCAGCTTAATAAGTCACAATTCGAATTTAAGTTCACAACGTTCTTCAAAGTCATCCTTTTACAGGGTTAATTATAAATCCTACGGAGTTCTGTAAAAAACTCAGTTTTTTTTTTTGTCAGCAAATTCAAATAATTATTTAATTTATCAAAAGAAAAAAAGATTACCAAACCAACCTGGAACGCTGTTAAAAAAAAAAAAAGTAATTGCCCAAAAACTTACTAAATGTTTGTACCCTCCTAGACAGAAACATTTGCCATTTGTGAGTAGTTTACTCACTGAGGAGTGATTCTGGCCCACTCTTGTTTGCAGAATTTTTGTTGCTGCTTGTTTATGCTCATGTCGCTGTGCGCCCACTAGATTTAAGTCCAGACTTTGATTGGCACTCAGACACATTTGTTTTTATTTTCAGTGCCATTTAATAGGTGGACTTGTTTTGGATTATGTTCTTGCTGTACAACCCAAACGTTCTTAAGTTTAAGGTGAAAAACTGATGACTACTGTCAAGCTCCACTTATCTCTTTTGCAAATGTGTGCCAGGCACACATTTGCCATTGATGACATTTTTGCCCCATTTTTGTCTTTTTGTTCACACAAGAAGATTTACTGAGACAAATGAGGCCTGCAGTGTCTTAGATATTGATTTCAGTTCTTTTGCGACTATTGTTTGAGTCTTTGATGCGCTCTTGGAGTCATTTTAGTTGGCCTTCAACTTCTTCAATGGTTCACCACTGTCCCATGTATTCCTACTTCATGAATAATTGTTCTTACTGGGATTTTTTGGAGTCCCAAATACTTGGAAATTACATTTTAAACTTCTAGATTGATCCATGTCAGAATCTATGCTTTTGTTTAGGTGTGGGGGAGATATTGCACCTTTTTGAGATCTTTTAGCCTACATAATGTTGTCAGGTTTTATTGAAGGTATTTTTTTTATTCTGGAAATAATCAGTCCTGTGTGAGGCTGGTGGAGTTTAATTATTTAATTATTTAAAATCACAAGCTATCTTTTTGTGATTTTGAAATTTGGTTGATACTCTTACATTTTGAAAGGTGACAAGAAAACAAGAGGAGTGAGGGGGGACCCATTGTGCTATCATTATATGATGAATTAGATTGCTAGTCAGTCACACTTATAAAAGTCCCAAATTGTTGTCTCAATCTAGTATTTTCTGAAATATCTCCCACTACCAAATTAGCTGGAGCTTTAAGGCTATATAAGCTTCATCGGGCAGGAGCCTAACTCCAGTGAACAAAAGCAAATAGGCAACAGACACGCATGCAGGAAAAAAAGGGGCTGTTCTCTTGGTCTTTTCCTCCAACAGAAGGAGGTTTTAAAGAAGGATCAGTGAGTTTGGTTGCTGCACAGATGGACGGATTTGACTTTGCTTCAATAGGAGTGAAGCCGAACTCATAAAACAGCCTCCAACCTGTTCAGAAGTCATTAAAGTGACATTCCAGGTTCCTTCTCATGCTTTTTCACATTTCCTCACCTCTAATTTCCACCCCGTTTTCTCCTCGCTTTTATAAAGATTTCCCCCCAGCTGCTCTGTTCTCAGGGCTGTTTGGTCACAAAAAGGTGTAAAATTGATCATGTGATCTTTGTGGTGCACTACTAACGGTGTTTCTAAGTGCGTTTGTGTTTGTTACAATTCAAAGGCTTATAATCTTTGGCTTATGTGGCTCCAGCAGTCACGATTGTTTGCTCTAGTTTGAGTGCGTGTGAGTTATGCAGGAATGTGGGAGGTCTGTTGTGAACCTACTTTCTCACAGAAAACATTCTCACTATGAAAAAGAAAACAGAGAGAGGCAATGAAAGGGAAGGGAGAAAACCTCAGACAAACCAGGAGGGTGGGGATCCCTCAGAGGTCTTCTGCTACCAGTGAACTGGGATGGAGAAGTTGATTAAATGAGAGGAAAACGGGGATGAAGAAACTGTATGACAGCAAATGAGAAAGTTAGTGAGGAGAGGGGGACGAAGGAACGAAAGCCCTACAGAAAGCTAATGAGCAGTGTGCCGGTATGAGGCCGACTAGACGGAGCACAGTTGAAAATAAAATCTGCTTTAAGGCTTTTTTCCCACCAATTACTTGAGCTGTAGAAACACACTGATAAATGACAAATGGTGCATATTTACACTTGGGAATACTTGGGGAAACAAACAAACAAACAAACAAAAAAAAAAATCAAATCAATGCTTCAGAAATTGCAGCCAAAAAAAGAAGCAAAACAACAATAAATCATTCTCACCTGTCATGTGTAATTCTAACAACTGACAATCTCGACAAAGAGTCGCGGAACAATAGATTTTATTGTGTTTATTTTTGTTTCTAACATGCACGCTTCGCTCGTACATTTCAAACAAAATCTCGCCTCAGAGGCCGCGGTTCGCTGAAGTGTGAAATTTATTTTACAGATTGACACGCTCTATGAATCACTCTGGCTGTTGCTATGGAGACTTTCATTGGATATCATTTTAGACTAACACTTTTAATTGGTAACCTTTAGTCCTGTTTAAAAGGTAAAGAGTAGGCTTTTTTTTCTAAGAGACAAGTTTACCTGAAGATGCTTGGTTCTAATTTGTCCTGATTTATGAAGGAATAAAGAAATTGTAACTGGACTTTTCACCGTATTGCTAAAAGTATCGGGTCCCCCATCCAAATCACTGAATTCACGTGTTAAATCACTTCTATTGCCACCTGCTACAGTAACTGCTTCCATAGACTTTGTGAAGGAAAATATGCTAAATATTCTGCAGTCAATTGTTAGTTGTGATATATAAAAAAAAGTGGAAGTAAATAGGAATGAGAGCAAATCAGCCATGAAGGGTTAGACCAGGTCAGTGAATGATGATCACACTCTGGTTTGTGGTCATGCGAGCAACATGTGCTGTGCAGAGGTGACCAACTTACCTCAAAGTCAATAGCTACAGACCTCCCAGCTTTATGTGGCTTTCAGATTAGCTCAAAAATAGCAAGCTTCGAGGAACGCACGTTCATCATCATGCAACTTCATTTGACTAAGAGCAATACAAAGCCTCAAGCAGTGGTTTAAAGCATCGTACCAATGGACTGAAAGGAATAGGAGACATGTTAAAGCAGGAGTCTGGGTCTGGCAGTGTGGAGTTGCCCCGTTCGACTCCACACTGCACGTCAATTCACAAAGCATACTCCATAAAGAAGAAGCCAGACCTTTTTTTTCCCCCCAATCTGTCTTATCTGACAAATGCTTTCCTGGACAAATATTCAGATATTTCTATAAGGTCACTTTAAAACCTTGTAGGCCGTCCTCTGTGAAGAGTTGAATGTTTTGGTAATACATTTCTGTTCCCTGCATGTCGGGGGATTTTGCATAGAAGTACTTTCCTTGGAGGTGGCTGAAAGAGAGATTATGCAAGGTCAAGAGGTTTACTCCAGTGCAAATCAAAATCTGTCCTAGTTTGCTGGTCATAAACACAGCAGCATGATTTCTGTGCTCATTTATGCAGATGATAATCTAAATTAGAGCAGTTGTGTGCAGCAGCTGTTCAGAATGTTTTGCCCGATGACTCCAGGCTGAGTTTTTTTATCCATGCTTGCAGCTTGGCTGAAGGTCCTCTGAGTCCTTAATGGATACTGGAAGAGTTAGACAGCTGTTGGGCTGGCGTTAGTGATATTCATATTGTATCTCATTACATCGTGGTTGAAGTTTTTTTTATAAATCTTGATGTTACTAGTTATAATAAGTGTGTCGTTTCTGTTGGACAACAGACTGCAGTCATCAGTTGTTGTTTTCAACAGGCCTTTGACATGTTTCCTGAGGAATCCCAGCCCATTCCTCTTGACAAATCTCTTACGCCTCACACAGTTGGACTGTGATTTGTGCTGCTTCTCATAAAAATAAGTCAGCTCTTAAGAGTGCTTGTAGTTTTTGATTTGCTGTAAATTGAAAATAAATGAATTGTATTTGGAAAGTAGGGAGTGTGAGACCATGTTGCGTCTTTATCATTTGGCATATCCTGAGTAGGAGGGAGTCCAGCGCAGCTTTAGGATTTGGGAGGAGAGCCCAGGTATCTGTAGTTGTTTTTGCACAAGTTTCCTCACCAGGTTTTGCTTTTTTACTGCCAGTAAGGTGACATTCCACTGACCCAGAGCCAGATTTCGATGCCAGTAGTTGGCACACATTTAGGCCGCTGCCCTTGCCCGCTATCCGGCTTACGCTGCTTATTGGTGACTTCCTGTTGCTTTTTGGATTGGGCTCAGCTGAGCTCTAGGAACCAAAACCTGGCAACCAGACTCTATCAACTTATTTCACAAAAAGATTGTGTATTATAATTTTAGGACAAAGAGATTGTTTATTTATTTTTGCGAAACGTGCTGTAGTACAACTTTAATCCCAGATCGATGACAGAAGATGATCTGCTGAAGCTGCACACTGGTTGGTCTTCACTTCCCCACCCTGAACATTAATCGCAGAGGCTCTCCAACCAGGCGGCCCATGTTGAGTGCAAAACTGGCTGGGCCTGTTTTGATGATCTCATAAAAGAGAAGAAATGTAGTTATATTAGTTTTTGTTTCCTATATTTCATTTTCTCAATTTGTTTATTGTCAAAATATATTAAGTGGTTTTGAAATCCTTTGGTCTAAAAATTGTTTTAATAATCCCATAAATAAGGATGGTATTCCCTCATTGTTATTGATTAGTGAATAACATTATAACATGATAAAAAGCTCAAAAAAGTTCTCCCCCTTTAAGCAAAGGGATCCAAACAATGTATAGATTTTCAGTTTTGCTGTTGGTTACAAGTAAACCGATTTCACAATATATTTATTCAAAAATATACATTTTCAAAGTTTCTCTGTAAGAAAAAAAATCCTTTCGGTGACATGGTGATGTCACTGTGTTATGATTTCATAACTCGGTACTTCGTTCTTGTTCTAAAAAAACCTTGCTCTGGGTTGACCTCTGCTTTTATTCCAAAACAGTGAGCTGAGAGCTTTCATGAGCTGTTTTATCATTTTATTTTAGCTTCATGGACACAACAGACCGACAGATCTTTTATTTTTCAGAATTCAGTGACGCTTCATCAGCCTCATTCCTTATGTCTCTACGTCTCATTTCATCTTTCAGTTCTTGTCTCCCGCGAGATTCATAATGTTTACATATCATCAACCATTAATACACTGTTGTTATTATTATTTAGACAGGTGCTTTACCTTATCCAAGGCACAACTTCCTACACCAGAAAACACTTTTCATGTGAGGGAACGCAGTTCCATGCGACTCCTTGTTTAGAAGTTACTGCAATAACGTGGAGCTGTCATGATCTTTTGGTGTCTGGGTTTTTGTTTTTATTTGTGTCTGTATCCTGAATATTTCCTTGAAGTTATCTAATTTCATTAGGTCTTGCTTTATTTCTCTATTCTCATTATTGTTTGAATGATGTTGCCATGCTGGTTAATGCCTTTGTGTTTAGTTTTTTAGTTGTTTTTTGTAGTTTCGTTGTATTTAGTTCAGCTTCCTTTGTGCTAATTCTTCTTCCGTGTTAATTATTCGCCTTCACTCAGCTTGCCTACTTGCTTCCTGCCACAATCCCTTGTTTGTCAGGGATTGACAATTCCTTGTTGTCAATCCCTGATTTCTTCGTTTGTTGTGATCTGGTTTGTTTGCATGGCACAGAGACTAAGAACACTTGAGGGAACTGAGGAACATGCATTGCTGCATTAATTCCCTTCTGAGTGTGTTTCTGTGTTTTGTGTATTTCTGCATGTTGGCTGTCTGAACCGTTTGTCCCAGAATAAAGTGGATTACGCTAATCTGTTTTATTCCTCCTCACCATTCACACTTTTCCTTCTCCATATGACTTCCTTCCATGTTTGTGTAAAAGGTGAGGCTTAAAAGGGGATTAGAGAGATGCTGCCTGGCCTGAATGTACAATTTACTTTGGTTTATTAATTTCACATTTCACCTTGGATTAAAATATTAAAAGTTGTGATCATAGTAGATTTTGTATTTGTTGTGCTGCACAAAGTTTAAATGTCAGATAAAAAAGACTGAAGTTTTATACAGTGTGATTCTGAGATATGTGTGGAATGTATTTCCCTTGCTTTCATGGATGCAGCCTGGCGATGAAGACCGTTTAACCCACTATTAGTGGAGTGTTTATGGCCTTTGGCTCACTTCTGTTTCTTCCCTCAGAGATCCAGCTGTAAGTGGAGTTGGAAGCTGTAATGCATGCCTGCTACCTGAAACAGTCCTCTGGGAGTTGAGTCAGGCTCTGGACTTGGATGTGTGCAATTAAATCAGGGTGTCAGAAGAAGACAAGTATAGCATCCATCATGCATTACAGAAACATGGAGAAACGTGTCTTGTGCAGGACACATTGCCCCGAGCCTCCAAGGCAAGTCACACTTTGACCCAATGATCTGATGTACAACTTCACACACTGATATTTTAAGTGCTCTGCACTTATTCATCTTATTTTAGTAAGAGATACAAGTTGCACAATTTTGGGATTCTTGATCTCCAGTTTTATGAGGATTTGAGTGGCTGATGACAGTTTAGTTTCTCTTTTAGACTATTGATTTTGGAAGATAAATGAATCACATTGGAAAAAAAAAATTCTACTTGACAACTACAGATTAATTTTCATGGGCAAATTTCTAACAGTGTTGTAGCCGAGCAAGCCAACAGGGTGACAAATTACTCACAAGCAATTTAAATACTTCAGTTTAGCTGATTTGAATGCTTCTGCACTGTGGGGAGAAACTAGACAACATAAAAAATCCACACAGAAGGGAAGACGTGGGAATCTAGAACCGTATTGCTTTACACATTAAGAACTCCTGACAAATGGCTTGTCAGGAGTGGGTGATGGGGTGACTCAAAAGGGATCAGAGTCTTGTTCCTACCAATATATTTTGTAATTGTTTTGTCACACTTCCTATTTTAGTTTAAGACAAAGTGGACATTTCACACAGAACAGTAAGAGATCAGAATATTATTCCCTGGTCTAATGAAACCTTGATTTTAGTTGCAACGTTTGAGACGGCGGGTCAGAACTTTGTATATCAAAGTGTGGATCCATTTTGCCTCGTGTCTAAGGTTCTGGCTGGTGGTCGTGTTGCAGTGGCATTTTTCTGGCAATCTTGGTGATTTTGATGAAGAACCATTAGAAATCTAATTTACAATCATCTTTACATTTTACAAGAACTTCAGATTATTTAATATACGCTCATTGTCAAAGCATTTCTCGTGATGTAAATTTATCCTCAGCTACCTTCCTTTATCTTGCCTTTCTTCCGCCTCTTTTTCATACATGAACAGCCCTTTTTATGCACGTGTGAGCAATTACGGTTGTGCTTTGCAGGCAGCTTGGAAGTGCATGCATGTGCATTCCACAACGTAAAACTGGGTATGCATGCTTTTCGGTTTCAGCCCTCGAATTTGCATGCCTCCAGTTTTGTATGTACACCTGTGTTTCTTTGCATGAATACTTTTTGCATACCTCTACATTTCACACTAGTCCATGTGTGTGGGGGAGAGCGTGTGAGGAGCCCCTCCCTTCCACTTCCAGCAGAAGGAAAGTAGAGCACTGGAGCACACGTGAGGTGGAGAGAGCGTGTGTGATTGCAAAAGTAGCTGCGCATGTGTAGAGATGCGAGCTCGGGATCAGAAAGCTGTGTTTGTGTGTTTGACTGCCAGTGTTGTTTCCAGATTTATTCCTTTTTTTTTTGCATGTGTTTGCCTCTTGTTTTGCTTGTGCGATTATATTTGTGTTAACATTGAGGCAGCACGATGTTTTTAAGATGTATCATCATGAGTGGTTGAAATGGCTTTGCATGAATGGAAGATTGTTGATGTGTGTGTGTGTGTGTGTGTGTGTGTGTGTGTGTGTGTGTGTGTGTGTGTGTGTGAGGCAACTGACTGCTGAGCTGAAACCCCCTGCTCTCTAGAGATGTTCGCCTGGCTTCGGGATGGATCATCACACGTGTTTGTTCATATACAGGCCTGCTGCTCATATTGGGCAGATGGTCTTCCCCGGACACACAAATGCCAACACCAAAATGACACACAATGTGCATTATTGTTTATTAATTTTAGGCTATATTTAGTGCGTCAAAAATATCGACACACAAAAACAAAATGATCAACAGCAGCGTTGCTGAATCCTGTGAGAAAACGGATTTCAGAGACGACCAAGGAAGTCTTTTTGTCTCGGATTATGAATACGTCAGTAGATTGGCTGCATTTGTTTCCCTGAACTTGTTTCTGGTGTACAGCCACATCTGCGAAAGGACTTTACTTCCTCCGCATATTCCTCATTGTCCTCTGTTTAAGCTCCGTGGAAATCTTGATGGCATCACTGCTCAGTCTGAATGACTCCATATTTCTCTGTGTTGTTGTGTGAGTGAGTTTTTTCAATTTTTTTAAAATTAAAATTCAGTTTTTAAACTAAAGCATCATTCTTTAAAGCATAAAGTTAAATTTGTGATTTGCAGCATTTATAAATATAATAATTTTGATCCACTTCAAACGTAAGATTAGGCAAGAACATCACAAAACACAATAACACATTTACTTACTTCTAGATGCTACTTCATTTTTACATTGATTGTGAACAGAAGAGTACAAAGCAAACCTGAATTAATTAAAAGTGAATAAATCTTTCACTTTGCCTAAAAGACATTAAAAAACAAACACCTTTTACAGTGAAACAGAAAAGCACGACTTCTGTAAACATGCCCCATGTGCACGCAGTCGCCCAAATATACAAAACACAAGCGCATGCACTTGGCCTGCCCAGTTCACTGTTACCAAGACTACCAGCATTGACTACAGAGCACTGTTCCTATGGAAACAACGGATGCCTCAAGGAGAAGAAGAGTTAATTGGAAAAAGAGAGTACAGGGGAACGGATGAGGGAGACTGGGGGCGAGAGAGAGAGAGAGAGGATAATAAAGAGAAAGTTCTGTTGTTGCTCAGGAAGACCAAAAACAGAAAACAAACTTTTACCCAATATTCCAAAACTGTTGTCTTTCTGCAATTCGTGGCTGTCGCCTGTTCTGTGCATTGCTTTCTTTAACCTGGCAACACAAGATAGATGCAAGCCCAGCAGGGGGCCGAAAACGAGGTTAATCCATATTTAAGGTGGACTTCTGGAAAACAATATAGGCCAAAGGCAAGTGGAGGAAGGACCCCGAAGGTTAGTAAATCACACAAATCTCCCTTCTGAGACGGGCTTGTATAATCCTGTCTGCTAAACCATAAATCTTTACTGCAGAGACTTTTTCTGTTGGCCACTCACATCTCCTAAAGCGCTGTCAGAAAGGTTCAGGTGTGCTATCAGTTCTGCTTTTTCTGCATTCCTATTTCCAATCATCTCACACACACACACACGCACCCACACACAGACAAATGAAGGTTTATGGCTTTACATAAGTGGGTAATCAATCACAATTTTATTTACTTACCTTCTTCTAGTTTTTACTGAAACTGAAAAATCTGCTTCACTTGCAATGTATCGAAGATTCAGAGCAGGATAAACTCCCCTTCTCTCCATCTGCCTCCATCCACATCATTCCTGCCTTTTGTGCTTCTAAATAGAACGCAGGTAAATCAATACAGACGCTTTTCTCACATTAAGGCTTCTCCGAGTCAGAGGAGAGGGAGGGAGAGAACCAAGGTTTTCAGTGAATAATTTTTTTTTTTGTATTCTGGATCTGTTGGAAGTTGTTGCTTTAGATTTAGCAGGTCAGCTAAAAATTTACCGATTTCTTATCTAATAAAATATGTAGACGTCTGACTGGAGCTTGTTGGTCCAAGAATGTTTTACTGTACGTTTACACTTAAAATCCTTTAAGATGAACATCTTTTCTATTAAGGACAACCTGTGGAAGAAAACACAAGCTCTAAGCTCACAGCATCAACAAAATAAAACGAGTCAAAAGTGTTGCAGGAAAAGTTAAAAGCTGCAGTGTAGAACCTTCTTTTCTCAAAATGCGACCATCAAAATCTATTATCAGATAACACATTTGCTGTATTGATTGTAGTCCAACCCGTCTCTCCCCCATTAGATAGTCTTTCTCTTTTTCAACACTTTGTGGGAAAAAGTGGATTTTTTTTTTTTTACCTCCTGGGTGCATGGATTTGATAGTGATTTGTAAAACTACACTGAGCTTTGTGTGTCTGGAGCATCTGTTCATCTGCACGTTGTGTATTGGCTTTTTTGTTTGCGAGTTTGTGCGTGTGAAGAGTTTC
Organism: Poecilia reticulata; assembly: GCF_904066995.2. Taxonomy (NCBI): domain Eukaryota; kingdom Metazoa; phylum Chordata; class Actinopteri; order Cyprinodontiformes; family Poeciliidae; genus Poecilia; species Poecilia reticulata. Next base: position 13,670,379 of record NC_088846.1, on the reverse strand, counting down.
TGGATTGATCAAACCCAGCCAGCTGTGAAAACTCCCCTCCTTTCACACAGTAGATCATTCAGCTCAGTACCTGGGTCACTTTTTTCTCTCTGCACTCATTTTCCTCTCCCTCAGTTGCCCACATCTTTCACAGTCCACTGGAACTAGTTTGGGTCGATGGCTGATCTTTGTGATCTTCTAGCACACCCCCTATTCTCTTAGCTTGCAGAAAGAAGACACTTAAGCAATTGCTTTTTTCCCCTTCCTGTTAGCAAAGTGAATTATTGGTTCAGTATCAAGTGACCAAAGTGACCTCTTCACGTTTGAGGTAACAATCCAAAGAAATCACCTACGAGGTTCCATCTGCTTAACGAAGTGTATAAAACAGGTAAAGAGCAATTATCGGCCACTTTGAAATTGGCTAGTACAGATGTAAGTATATATAAAAAAGCAATATAAACAAAATTGCTCTTCAAAAAACATTAATTATCAGAATAGAAATTATCATAGCCTTTTTAATTTGTCATCTGATTAATAGCTCAATTGTGTCCTTCTACAGGCTTATCTGTAACAGTTTTCCCTTCCACTCAACTTTCCAATAATATGAATAAGTCCAAGCCAGCATTGAGCCACAAAAGATAACTATGACTCCAATTATCTTTTGTTGGAGTCACAATAAGTAAACCGGAATATTATTGAACAGTTCATTTTATTTCAGCATCATGGTAGCAAAATATAGCATGTTATATAATTTTATTACACACAGAGTGATGAAAACAAGACATAACATTAGATTTCAGGTCAATAAAAATGTATTTCAGTTCAGAAATGTTGGAGTATGTTGAATATCTACATAAAGTTTATTTTCAAGAGATACTTTTATTTTGACAAATGGCCTTTGTCAGAACGCATATTCAAATGTATTAAATATGAATGTAGATTATGAGTTGTACCTTTTCAAAAAAAAATAAAAAAAAGCTTCTTCTAGAGAGAGTGGGAATTCTGATCTGGAGCTCTTTCATAGATTTCAGTCTGAATTGTTTATGTTCCACTGCCGGGTCATTTTCCCCTCAACAAGCTCAAACAGGCAGAGTTGACGTGGGAATGGAAAAGCAAGGGCCCAGTTTCACATCTGAATGTGTTGTTTTCACCTTTGCAGTTTCCAGACCAGACAGGAAACTCTTCATTTGGTTTGAAAGTCCTAAATAATATATATATATATATATATATATATATATATATATATATATATATATATATATATATATATATTTTTTTTTTTTTTTTTTTTTTTTTTCTGTTCCTGTAGTGAGCAGACAGATCTTCCAGGGGGTGTTGCTGGTTTATAAGCTTGCAGCCACATTTGTCTGTCCTTATTCAGGACTTTTTAGATCATTCATCAGAGCTATACTGTGGCACGTTACTTAAAAGAAGCATCAGAGCATTAATTTATCCCAAGCTGTCTCCTCGTCAGCCTCGTGTCATGTGAGTGTCTCACTATAAATTCATTTTCTTGTTTTATTAACATAAATCCATCACTTACTTGTCATCTTCTCTCTTTAATCTCATCTTCTGTTCTTGTTCTTTCATCATCGCTGCACGGCAAATACGCTCTCGGCGTCAGGTTGCCAGATGTGCAGGGATTCCACTGCAGAACAGCTGGCCTTTGCTGCCACAGACGCATGGGGGGAAAAAAACAAACTTTTAGTCCATACACAAATGTATGTCAGTGATTAGACTCCGAATGCAGGGCGAGAGGCCTTTTTTCTGCAAGGAAACAGATTGGATAATCTTACCAGTATATTAACTTGGGTGACAAAACATATATTTTGTGTTTTCTCCATTAAAACAGGCTTCTATAAGTGTTTTTAGAGAGACTCTCAAATATTTCCCCATTTTAGTTCATCACAACGACTGTAGTCCCTAATCGCTGTGAACACTGGGGTCTAAAATACATCACTGTTCACAGCGAAGCGATTAGACGACCAGTATTTTAAACAAGTAGTATGGTTCTTTGGTTAAATTTGTTAAACCTTGGGTCAATAAAGCTGCATAAATCACATAGCGACTGTGGGAGAAGAAGTTGGACATTGTCCAAAAGACTATTTCGTAAAACTGAAGGCCAACTCTTATTCATTGGCGGTAGCAGTGTGCAGTCTCCTGATTGGTTAACTTTTCTTCCTCCTAGTGTAGGATCATCTTAGTAGATGTACATTAGCCTACATCTGCTAATGTAGGAGGATCATCTACATTAGCAGATGATCCTCCTAATGTAGGATCATCTGCTAAACTGCCCTCAAACTCGGGGAGTTTGAGGGCAGTTTAGCCCTCAAACTTCCCTTACAAGTTCATTGTAAGGTGAGTACAATAAACTTATCTTACAATGAAGTAAGTTCATTGTAAAATGAAATTACCTCATTGTAAGATAAGTTCATTGTAAGGTAAGTACAATGAACTTATCTTACAATGACTCTGCAAAAAAAACAGGTCCTGGTTGTTTAAACGGTCTCTCTTGTTATCACTTTTCAATCCAGAACTTTTTCCTTTTGCAGATAAGTTGTCTGTCTATTAATATAGCATCTCTGGCTCTGAGTATTCAATAACTCTTGTTCTGCAGTTTAATTAGTTCTGCTGTCACCATGATACTGCTTCTCACCTGAACAACAGTCTGCCGTTAGAGGTTCCCTGCTATGGCGTCGAAGATTTATTAGTGATGCATTCTGTGGGATTAGGAAAAACTAAGCTTTCAACAAGTTAGTTATTAACAGATAAAGATTGCTATAAAGGTTTATAGCTTAATTTTGGTCATTAGTGGAATAAATCTCAATGTAATATGTTTTTTTTTTATTAAAAAAACATCACATTTCACTACAGCTTGCACTTAGAGCTGCTGTCCCTAAGTTTGTCACTGCTTCTCATTGAAAGGAAAAATCTCCCAGCTGTAACTCCATAGCTTGTGTGGAATCACAACTTGGCAAAGTGGACCTTTGGTGTGACTCGGGACACATTTCCATTCACACTGCCAAAGACACAGTGTTATAAATGTCCCAGATCACCTCTGGATGTGGCAAATGGAGCTGAATGTATCCTCAGTTTCCATGGAGTGAATTCAAACCTGTTTTTAGCTCTGTCCGCTGGTTAGCTGATCAGGCAGGATGCACATAATGCCAAATGTGAAAAGCGTTTCTGTGAGACACATACACAATATTCACAGGTTGATGGGGTACATTACAGTCGACAACACATTTTGTGTGAAGAACACTACCCCCCCACCACCCCCACCCCCACCCAAAAAAAAAACAAAAAAAAAACAGTAAGGTGTTCTGTAAAAAACAAACAAACCTGGCAACCATCAATGGAAAAAGCCTAGCTGTGTGAAAAGAAGAGAGTTGTTAGATCAGGGGACAAAGAAGAGCTGAAAACTATACAAAAAGGATTCAAAAATAAGGAGGGGAAAGCCAAGAACATTTAATGATAAATGTACAAGAGAGGAACATTGAAAGGAAAAGACTAAACAGAAATAATGAAAACTATTTCTGGACACAATTGGGACATGAAAGACACAAGACATTTGTCTCTTGAGTAAAAGCAGCCCACTGTTGTATGATTGAATATTTTTCAAGAGTTTTCTATTACAAGTGTGATCCCAGCCTCAGTATGAAGGCAAAGCCCAACTGGGAACTCAAGAATCTCTTCACTTGTCCCCACAGATGTTTGACTCAGTAGCAGCACCAGTTCGTTGCCCAAACATCTCTTGTCGTTTCTTGTTTAGCTGCGACGTTGAGCACACCTTGGTTGAGTCATGGGTCATTATTGCACACATGCCATTTCCTTGCGGTATTTCTTTTCGGTACTTGATGTGCTGACTGCTTAGGTTACTTACTAGAATCTGTTTATATCCGGGTCATAAACATGAGTTAACAGTAATTAAGAGTTATTTAGTAGATCTTACTTAGCAGTAAATAAGATCATTCATTTAGATGCGTTTGTGTACGTTTGCAAAAGTGCGGTATTCCTCGAGTTACCTGTTGACAGTTGCCTACACAGGCGTGCATGTATAACACTGACTTGCTGAGATGCTACTTTTCGTACAAACTAAAATCTGAGACTTGTGGCATGTGTTTCTCAGCCCGTCTTCGTCAACACTTTGCAGAACCACTTTTTGGTGCAACTACACATACAGTTTTGAGTTTCATGGGCCACTTGGCTGCTTCTTGTGCCATACTCTCCATTTTCATATGATTGATAGATCGGTTTTTGGTGAGATGTTTAGAACTTATTCATTTTTATAACACAAATCTCCTTTAAACTTTTTCACAACTTTGTCTCTGACCTTCTGTGTTCCTTAGTCTTGACCGCTATTGTACTTTTCATTAATCTGATCACTTAATGCAAATGGTTGCATTGGATTTAATTTGCAGGTATCAGTGTAAAAGGGTTAGATTACACAAACACACCAGATATGTCCAATTTTTTAATTGAAAACCATACATACATCAAATTTCCTTCCACTTTACAATGAGGCAGAAGTTTGTGTTGGTTTAGCACACAACATTTCGATAAAATACATTGAGGTCTGAGGTCAGAAATGTGAAACAGTTCAGGGGTTAAAGGTATTTCAGCAAAGCTCTTCATATCACTGACCTTCTGAGATGCTTTATTTTTACTCATTGGGTTTGATTTGAAACAACATCCACTCAGCAACTCCAGGCTTACCCTTCAAAACTCTTGTGACGCATGCCTATGACTTGCCTTGTGCACATCTTTGCTGTCTGCTTTGTTTATGTTCCGGGCGCTCATGTTTGGGCTACAGCCACAATGAAGGAAATGTGACTGAACTTTGCAGGGCGGTTTGTCACAGTGACAGAGCGTACAAACCTTGGACTGCACAAGAAAGAGGCGGTCTCGATGTGTTTGTGTGTATGCATCCATCTGTCCTGCAGAGCTGGCCGCCAGTTGCTTTGCATATTGTGCATCCCCCGACTGTGGAGCACGTTTGTGTTCCCAGGCTTTTTATGTGGCAACAGGGGAAACTGCTGCAGGTTAGATTTGGCCAGTAAAAAAAAAAAAAGCGAGGTAGATGGAGATGAGGAAGAGGTAGGGGGGTGGTGGTTCGGGAAATCACAACGGGTTGGTTGGTAATTTCTGGGAAGCAACCCCTCTCTGTGGAGAGCTGCAAATGACTGTGTTATAACTTGATTTACCTGCTGGCAGACTGCACTGCCTCCTTGTAATTTTCTTAGTGACAAACAAATTAAGCTTCATGCCTCTTTCCGCTCTTTATAATGTCTGCAACTGCGTGGATGGTGGATGATAACAGCATTGCCTCTTTAGCAGGAGCTTCTCGCAAAAATATACCTGGTCTACATGCTGAACTTCAAGGCATGTTGGCGCAGTCACGATTTGAACGCAGCGCTAACAACGAGGTTCAAACAAAGATATGGGAAAGGAAAACATTACATCAAACAGAACCAAAGCCCATAGACTGTAAGGCGTGTACACTGGCTCTTTTTTTTTCTTCCCATTTGTGACTCTTTATTTTCCCTGTTTTTATCATTCGCACATTAAACGAAAACCCTGTCGTGAATGTTCTGATTCTGTCTCAAGATGCTGCTTTTATTGAACAGCCCCGGTGATTATGTAACAAAGAGTAAAATGAAGTTGATCTCGTCTCCCCTTTCCTTGTAACATCTTATATATTGACAATAGTCAACATTAAACCGCCCAGCTCTGAGTTTATGATGTAGCTAAGAATAAAGCTGATGCTCAGTTTTAAAAATTTGAGTTTACACCTAATTTGCACCGCTCCTCGGTATTTTCCTGTGATTCGGCTTCTCTTAAGTCTTTTCTCACCTCCTTTTTTTTTTCTTTTTTTTTTCCTCTTTCCCAGCCCAACTCTCGAGTATCTTGCAGGGCCTGTTTCTATAGCAACAGGTCACCATGGAAACTAGGTGACAGTGCAGAGCCTCCCATCCCATCCTGCTCTCACCATGCAAGAAGTGTTTGGAGAGAGGGAAAGTTGTCTCTCTCTTTCTCTCGTCTTCTTTTTTGCTTGGTATTTCAAGCAGGCAAAAAAATGTAGCAGGAACAGAAACCCTTAACTAAAAGCTAAATGTAAAATAGAGGTTCAGGTCGTATGCATGTAGGCCAGAGCTGGAGAAAATAATGAATTATAGTCACTATCGGAGCAATATTTCAGTCGCAAAGAACTGTCTGGATACAATATTTATTAGGCTATAATATTGCATGCACCCTCCATTAAAACTCTACTTGAACACTTGGATGGACTTTCACCGTTCTTTATGCTTACACCTGATTTTTACCCACTGGCCACTTTATAAGGTACACCATGGTGGTTCTGGATTGTATTGGATTTTGATCGGATGAATTCCTCCGAGAATTTGGTTCATATTGATGCGATGGCACTACGCAGCCGCTGCTGATTCTTCTTCACATCTAGGATTGAAATCTCCTCCAAAGAAAGAAAAAGAGGAGAATTGGCAGAAAGATGGTAGTAACAGGATCTCAGATAGCCACTTGCTGCATTCCAGATGTTAAGAATAACATCCACGCAGCACGATGTCATCACAGAGTCTCTGCAGATTTTTACCGGCTTCATATTATTGATGGGGATCTCCCGTTTCCCCACATCCAAAAGCTGCTCTGTAGGCCTGAGATCTGGTGACTGCTGGGGCCTCGTTGTTATGTTCAAGATACGAGCATGAGATGATTTGAGTTTTTGGTGTGTTACCCTGTAGCAAGTACCCATCAGAAGATTGTTAAACTGTAGTCATACAGGGATGGGCAGGAGCCGTATGAGTCCTGTGACTTTTAAATGCAGCTTGCTGGTGCTACAGGAATCAAAAATGTCTCCTCACACCATCATACCATCACCTCCTGCCTGAACCACCAATAAGAGGCAAGATGGAGCCACAAGGGTTTACCTAATAAGGTGGCTGGTGAGTTTAAACATAGTGATGAACATGAGAGGAGATGAATAAATATCTGGATGATAGAAAAGAGAGTAATGAGACTTAATTGACTATTGTTATAGTATTTAGCAATGTAACGTTTTTATAATATCGTCCAGCTCTAATTTAAGAAGTGCACACAACATCACTGCATTGAGCTAAATTTAAACTCCCCCAATCTTAGTAGTTTGGGTTTTTAGAGTAGTCTTTGGAGGTTTTCTATACATCATTGTCAAACAGCGATATTTCTGATAAAACTAAAAATGTGTTTGACAGATCAAACGTTGAAATTTCAAATGACCTTGTTTTGTTTTATTTTTATTTTTTGACCACGTGTCTATTAATCTGGTGAAATGTTCACTTTCTGTCCTCAATATATCTTCAAGCTTGTATCTTGCCTACCCTCTGCATTCTGTATAGGAAAATATCCAGAGACCTAAAATAACTGCACCACTTGACAAATGATGCAATTATACAGAAACAGCAACAACAACAAAAAAAATGGACCGGGCTTTTATGTCTGTTCAAATTTAGAAATAGACATGAAAAAAGCCCTAACAGAAGAGATTTCAGAAGACAAAGCTTCTCACGTGTGAGGCGAGCAGAGATGGAGTGGGGGGGGGGTTGTTGCTGTGCTGTCTTACATGCTCAGAACAGTTAATATTGCACTGAAGTCTCTCCATTTGCTGGAAAAAAAAGCCTTTGGGGATAAATCAGTTTGTTCTGCCCTGTTGTGAATGGATTTAAAATTAGCCTTTTTTTTTGGACACAGCTCAGCAGTGTAACTGTCCCGGTCTGCTGTGAGTTTTATTTGTAGCCAGATTATTGTTCCAAGTAATAAATTATGAAAAACAACAGCCTCGGGGCGCACCGAGTTTTCACAGGACAACCATGGATTCTTCAGTCCGTGTAGCCCTTCGTCAGACGGATAGAGAGAATACCAGATAAGCAGCAGCTCAAACAAACAGAGGATGTGTGGTGGAGTGACAGACTGCTACTGATTTGCCTTCACTTCCTGCAGCTACCACACGCTTCTTTTGTATCGTGACAGTGTATAAACTATTCAAAACCCTATATATATATATATATATATATATATATATATATATATATATATATATATATTTTTTTTTTTTGGCAATGATTAGAAAACATTGAAAGTTTTCCTCATGTCCCAGTTTTAAGGAGTTTAGTAAAGGGTGGAGGCTCTGAGGAGACCTCGGTGGGCGAGTTGCAGCCCACTCTCTGCCGCTGACCTGGTTTACAGCACGTGATTGCAGGCTGCTGATGCCGTCTCCAAGCTGTGTTCCCTGCCTGTAGGATCGACGGCTGACACAAAAATAGCTCCTAGAATGGTTGAGTATTTTTTTGATTTGGGTTTGACATTTCTCAGGTTGGACAGGGCACAGCACAAACTCTTTGTTTTTTTCTCTAGGAAAGGCTTGAAATGGTTATTATTAACTACTGTCCTTATAGATGAATTGAAACTACAGTAGCGATGTAATTTGATCTCATGACTAAAGATCTCAAGATGTATTTCACAGTCTTTCTCATCGATAATGCTTCACAACTTTCAAATTGTGTGTCTTCTATTTGACACGTTTGAGAGACACTTTGATGCAAGAAGGTAAAAAAATTACTTGTTTCCTGTTGCTTTGGCGTAATTGACTAAGATGACTTCTTGGCAACACATGCAAACGGATGAATTGGGAAAATGTTCGCCGCTTTTGAATCTTTTGATTGCCGCTATTTTGGCTAACTGTTAGAAAAAAGAAAAAGTGGAAAAGTGGAAAAACAGGTGGAACTGTTTTTAAAACAGAATCCTGCATCTGCAACAAATAATCATCAGCATTCACCACAATCTGCATGACATTAAATCACTTTATGTCGCTGTGCCGTATTTTAGACGTGAATCGGTTTTCTTGTTGCATCGTGCTTTCCTCCTCCTGCTGCTGCAGTGCTGTGTACTTGGGGAACTCCTCTTGCTATAAAATGTGTGTTAAAGCCTCCTAACCAATGACTCAGTCTCACTTAAGTCACTCCAACATCAGCTCCTGCAGCTTCTGCTACTCCACTCACTGTGGGAGTCCGGTCCAGCCGCAGGGAAGTAGAAAACACCTGTGAACTGTGTCCTGGAGTCTCTCCATCAGCACGGGCCTGCTGCAGCTGCACCTCGTAAATCCAGCTCAGGTTTCTTGGCAGGACTTGGCACTAAATCTTAGGCGTCTTTACTGACACCCCAAGACGTGTTTAAACAGCGGCTGGCCAGACAGCCAGGGCTTGGCACTGCCAGCAAAGCCATCAAACGGGAGAATGATGCCAGCTCTGTTTTAGAGGATACACCCTCCAGTGAATGTCGTTTGTCTGTGTACACACACTGCTTCCATAGACTCCCTCATTGGCTGAACACCTGATATAATCTATTTTACCACAACAAAAGTGTCTTTTAATTACGATTATGTGTCATCTAGCTGCTACAGTTTAATGTTTCTGTTACAGTAATACAGTTTAAAAGGCGCCTTTCAGAGCGAACAAGGTCACCTTACAAATTTAACCCTTTCATGCGTAGTGGTCACTGCAGTGGACAGCTATCTAAAAGCCATTTTCTTGTGCTTCTTGTGGATTTTGATCAATCAGAGTGAAAATGAACAGACAGGTTTCCAGCCAAATTTTAAAAAGAGACAGAGTGTTTGTATTCCAGAGGCGAGGAGCAGATCGGCTAAAGTCCCTGAATCTCATAGTGGCCGGATGAGCAGGAGGCCGACTTTGGAGATAGAGCAGGAGCATTAATGTGAAGGAGGTCAGACAAATGTGAAAGGAGCAAGATGATGGATATACCTAAATAAATAAAGATGGATTTTACAAAACAAAATGAAGCACAGAAGGATAAAAACAGAGAAACTTTGCAGGACTGACAGTTTTTCCTTTTTCCTTGTCTGTTGGCAGAGAAAGGTGCTTTCTTTAAAACACAAATTTGTAATCAACATTGACAAAAAAATAGGTGTGGGTTGATGAGTGTTTTAATGGCCAAACCGCAGGTTACAGCACTTTTACAGTGCTTGATTCCCCAAGACGTACCACAGTGTGAACACGCTCTACCTAAAAACACTGTTGCACATTAAATGGAGAGGTACGCAGGCGTAAGACTTAAAAGAGCTGTAACATTTGCATGTGGAACTGCATAATAAAGAGACAAATGCACGATTACTTCCTCCCATTCCTCTCTGAGATCTCTCCTACGTTTTTATAATCTGCAGCTCCAACCACCATTTTCTGCTTCTTGCTCTCTGTAGTCGTCGGCGTCCTTAATGAGTTTTCAGCTGCTCATCTCCTCCCTCACATACAGTACAGTCACACTACACTGAGCTCCAGCCCATCACTCGTTACCCTCTGCAGCTACGACTGTCGGGCTGTGAAGGCTCCAACACTTGTCTCCTGTTCTTGCTCTATAATGAGACAGTAGAGGCGTTGCTCTGAAACAGTTTTGTGATTTAACACTTAATGAGTCTCAGCCTGGTGTGGCAGGAGGAGCTAAAAGACAAAAAATGTTTTGTCTCCTGGTTGGACCCAGAAGGTACTAAGAGATAATTGCAGTCATGTTCAGATCAGAGGAGATTTGAAGGCACCTTATATTTATGCAAGAATACAGTTTGTGGTTGGAAATGTATGTTTTCTCTAACATAAGTTTGAAATTATTGATTAATTAACAGATTTAGAAGGAGCTACAACTGCAGATTACTGTGTAGCTCCTTCCAGCCATTATTTTGGATTAGATAGGTGAAATCTAAAGTATTACAACCCATAAGCAAGTATATCAATCTTTCTCACCCTGAATTTATTTAAAGCCAAATGATACAGTCAGATGTTGAAGACAGGTATTAATATACATATCTATGTAATTCCTAGGGCTTAGATGGTTTAGCAGATTAAATTTGAGCAAAAAACAAATAAAAAGAAATGCTGTGTTAGGGTCTCAGATTTTAGCTAGGGTTTTTATGACTTTTGGTAGTTAAGGAAAAGTGTAGCAAAGTTATTTCCTCTTTCAAAAATGCCATGTATTTCAGGTTTCCTTTTAGTCTAAGGAAAAAAAAAACGTTGCATATTTCTGTGTGTTGGTCGAGCTCACACGGAAAGTAGCCCATTATTGTATATGAAGTTGTGGGTTTGATTTGACAAAATCTGAAAAGTTGAAGGTGTGAATACTTCTTTTTTTACAAGGCAGCATGTATTACCAAGAGGAGTTAGATAAACACACTGACTTTCCTGCGTTTAATTCTTAAGGATAAACTGGATGAAGTTGTTTGGATTTTTTTAAGTATCTTTTTTTATTTATTTATTTTTTTCTGTTGGTATGGAAACTGGGCTGCCCACGCCTGCAGCACTCCTCTGCTGTATACAAGTTTCCTCCAGCTAATGCTTTCTTCAGTCGCTCACTAGCAGGTAATCAATGCACCAGTTCCAGCTGAACCGGTATGCAACAAAATAAAAAAACACAACCGCCACTAGAACCAAACTGCAGTTTTGTCATGGCGTCGTAAAGATCTGATGCGCATTAAAATTTCTTTGATAGTACCAGTCTTTGTGTCGCTGTCCTTCAACCAAACGTGGCCATTTGACCTGTGACTTCAATGCTTTTTTTCAACCAACAGTACAGCTTAATAGGCTTTATCAAACCTTTGCTTTTCATGCTTTAGTGTAGAAAAATGCCTTGTTTTGCTTCGAGTGTGTAACGTATGAAGTTTTGAAATGGAGCTTTAGCGAAAGTTCAAGCTGGAAGACTCCACCCCCTTCGTTCGCCCATCGACGTCATGCTCATCTCCGACCTCAGCGCTGGACCTCACCCGGCGCGTTCAATCAGCAATCAGGCTCTGTGTAAAAGGAACCACACCCAAGCCGTCGGCTGCTTCCCAGCTGCGTTCAACCCACCACCTCCCCTTCTCCACCCACATCCTTCAGCTCTAGGATGGCACCCTTTCCCTACCACCACCACCAGTGTTGGGCCCCGGGGGAGAGCATCCCTAATCAGTTGTCGGGATGTTCATCGAGTTCACATCAAATCTCAGCTCAAATTAGCTGCCGGGGTCCGAGCGCCAAAGAACTGTTATTCATTCCTGTCATTAAATCTTTTAATTGTTCCCTTTTGTCCCTCTGAGTCTCTCCAGATTGAAATATATTTCAGGCTTATTTTCAGAAAATCTGTTTTCTGAAAGCTTATTTTCAGCTCTTCGTGCCAAGGCAGATTTAAAGCTACAGAGGAGGTAATCTGCTTGGCTGCAATGGACGCTGAAATAAACGCAATATGTTTCATGAAGAGCTGAAAATGTACAGTGGATCTCAAACACCTGCCGTTTGAGACGTAAAAAAGTTGACAATAAATTAAACACTCAGACTTTTTTTAAAACCTTTTATCAAACAAATGTGCTAGAGGAAAACTACTTACATATACTGTATAAAAAGTCCTTTTGATTTAACTTCAGGATTCAGTTTTCTAGAGTTCAAAGGTCGCCTGAATCATTGTGAATCTAAAGAACATGAAATGTAGTTCAGCAGTTTGAGGATTTTACTGACATTTGCTCATTTACATCCTCCAGCTGAGGCCGTAGTGTGTAGCGAGGTTAGAAAAACTAAAAAGGATCTCGTCGTATTAGTCAGGAAACTGGCACACACCTGAACTTTTGATCAACTGTGATCAAATTAGCAGGCGTCCCTGTGATTATGTTTGTTGTAACATTTCTCTAATAAGGATCTTTTTTTTTATGTGACATTCAAACTTATTTAAAACCTGCTTTTGCTTTTTTTTTTTTTTGCTTTGTTTTCTTTCTGTGTAAGCCGCAATCAATTAAATTAGCTTGAATCAATTCAAATGTACATCTTAGTGTTCATGTAATGACTTTGCTTGTGGAACTTGACTAGTCAAATCGATGACCTTTTTGATGTTATTTTGATTTATTGAGGATTACTTGTACTATAATGTAAAGGAAGAACAAAGGTGGTGCACGGGCGAGTTATTGCGTAATGTTAGCTCTAGTTTTTTGGGGGTTTCCCTGTGCTATTGGCCCAATAAAAACTGGACTGTGTTAGTGTGTGACTGTGGGAACCTCCACCCGGCTGTCCTGTCCCCCTTCCCCCGTCCCACGGGAGAACCCTTCGGCAGCCAGACACACTGGCCCATTTTTACTTCCTGCTCTGCCTCTCCTTCCTCGTCTCTCTCCTCCTCCAGCTGCTGCCAGGCTTTTTATATCTGGCTCCCCATTAAAAAGGACAAAACACACTCTATTGATGTTTTTCCCTTTTGGCTCTTAGTCTTTTCACAGGACTTGTCAGCGTTGATTCTCTTTTCCTTTGCTGTTTGGCAGCTTGTGGCAAAAAAAAAAAAAAAAAAAAAAACATTAAACAAATGGTCAATTAGATAAAGTAGTAAAGTGTCATGTAAGATGTAACGGCATGAGTTGCCAAAAAAGCAAGTATTTAATATCAGTCAGTTAAAGTGATGGAAGTGTACCCACAAGAACACAGACAGTTATTTGAGTTCCCTACATTTCTGTATCGAGCAACAAAACCTGACCTTCACATAGTTTTAGAAAGCAGATTTAAAATAAGTTCGAATTAAACAGAAGCCCCCAATTAGTCAACTTTTTGAATGAGTAAGTGAGAAAAATGACCCATTATTGCACATTTGTTAGTAGCAAAAGCTGCTAAATTAAGGTTTTCTGAATTGGCTTGTTGTCCTGTTGAATCACTTCGTATCTCTTATTAGAATTACAGACACAAAACATGCTTTCATAACAAGGGTTTCCTGGCTGCATCTTTAACATCTGTGAAATGTTTTATAACGTCACCCAGGCCTAAGCGCCTCCAGATCTTTATCCCCCGACATGTCTGCTGTGTTCCTTCTCTATAATGTTCTCTAAGGCCTTCACTGACAAGAAAGATTAAAGTACGCAATAGATGACTTTTGTAGCCACAAAATTTCCCTGTGCTATAGTTAGAAATAGCAGACTGAAAGGGGAGTTGTCACTGGGAATGCCACAAACTCATATGCAAGCCACACTTTTCATTTTTCCTCCCCTTCATAATTTTGTCAAGTTTGTTTTGGTCTATCAAATTCACTTCCTACAATACGTTGAAGTTTGTGGTTCATAGCTAAGATAAATATGGAAGGATTATGTGAAGACTAACATCAGACTAACAAGTTTATTTCAGTATTAGAAAACAAGTAATTCTACTATAATACGCACTTCAGTCACTTTTCTTAGTGAATGAATCGCCATCTTATATATGAACTGACCTGAAAAATCACGTTAAAATGCATTAATTGCTAACCAAGTCTATCAATCTGGGCCACATTGAATTTTATAGCATTAGGAACAGATGCAGAGGATACGAAAGAGAAGGAGCAAGAACAGAGGGGAACACCCCGTTTCATCTCTCCACTTCCTTTTTGAGCAAAACGTGTCAGTGAACCAGCCGCTCACGTTTTGCTCCAGTTTCTTTGCTGCTTCTTTTCCTCAGAGCTTAACTTTTTTTCCTCCCCCCAACTACTTTGAAAGGCAGATGAGTTTATTAATTACACATTCGCTGACTGTGTATTCCCACCATGACAAGGTTTTTTGGGGTTTTTTTTTTTTACAAAGTCTGCAACATTCCTTTTTTTCATCATACTCGTCCAAAAATAGCAAACACTGCTTAATTAATTCAGCCTATTTGACCGCAGCTGAATGTTTAAAGCAGTTCCTGAGGAAATTAATCTCACACACACACGCACACACATGCAAACACACACACAGATACCAGGGAACAAATGCATGAAACGCATGACAGTGGTCATGTGTAGACGTCTGAATGCACCTTCGTCTTTCTCGGACGGTGACAAAAGTAGTCAAGTAATTAAAGCAAAACCTCTTTTTTGATCCCCCTGTGCAGAAAGAGGTGAGGAGACCATGAGAGGAATAGAAGAATGATTAGGTAAATGCAAAAGAGGTACCTATTTATGATAAAAAAGATTTACATTTTAGCCCCGGAGGCCAGACTGCCATGAATGGAGAACGTGATGGCTGAATACGAAGATGGTGATTGCTTCGGCAGGGGACCCAAAACACACACGACGACTTTACGTCCCACAGCGTGAGTCTGTTGTTCAAAATTAGCCTGAAGACAAGAGTTTCCTCCGTTTTAAGGGGAGATAACCAGCTCACGTGAGCTTTCGTCTGAATAGCTTTGTGAATGCATCAGCCATGACCCAGTTAAGAGCTGCAGAGCCGTAAAAAAAAAGTGTGTGTTCCCCTAGTGGTTGTTTGCTTTTGGGCTTTTTGTTTTTGTTTGTTACACTTAAATCTTTCAGATCATCAAACTAATTTAAATGTCAGACAAAGATAGCCCACAAAAATACAAAACTCTGTTTTCAGCAGGTGATTTATCGAAATAAGGGAAGATGTTGGTTGGTTTTCTTGACCAACCAGGCCGTATGTGAAGTAATTCTCCGCCTTGTGAAGTTATGAATTATGCACTCATTTTTGGTTCATTTTCATTTGCCATGCTTAGACATAATTACTGCCAGACCAGTAGAATCGATAAATGACTTCAACAGATCCTGTCTGACAACATAAAGTTGGCTAAAAGATCTCAGCTACACATCATGTCCCAACGTAAAGAAATGTAAGCAAATCAACAAGAAAAACAAAGGTTGTTGTCAAATCATTATGCCTCAATCTATTCAAAATCAAGAAGAAAAAAAAAAAGGATTGGCACTTGATGACGCCATAGTTAGAGCCAATATTAACAAAATGAGAAAGTGAGGGGCTGTAATGATCCTCCCTGGACAGGACGACCGTCTAAAATTACTCCCAAGAGTCCATTGAGAACTCATCTAAAAAGAGCAACATCTGAAGTATTGCAGTCTTCACTTGTCTCAGTAAGGTCAGTGTTCAGCAAGGAAGAAACGTTCCAAATGGCATCAAGTAGAGAGTTATAATGTGATTGGTCAGAATTTTGTGAACGTGCTTGTTGATGCGGATAAAAGCTCCAAATGCACAATTTCCAGAAGCTTTTTTTTTTTTTAGTCCAAGAGAAGGAAGGACGGCTTTAAGGAGCAACTATCTGAGGCCATGAGGAAGAACGTCCTTTTAGACCAAAACACTGATTTTCCCCCTGCTTGGTTCTGGTCCAATGAGGGCTTGCGATAACATGGAAAATTAAATGACATTTTCAAGCTCGTCAATCATTACGTCCTCCTTCTGCAGACTTGTGATCTCCTCATAGTCGTTCTGACATAAACCACACACGTGACTAAACACCGTGACGTACGCTGCAGCAGGACGGCTTTCACAGGAGCTTGGCTCGGTGTGTCAAACGGTCCTCGGAGTGTCGGTGCCAAAGCGGAAACATGTGACCGCGCTTCAACTGTTCAACGTCAGCCCAAACGTGCTGGGTCGAAGCGGAAGATTTCTGACACGCTTGGATTTCTTAGAAATAATCTTTTCACGATGCATCTTCAGATTATACTTCATGTCTGTTCTGTTTGTCACTTTTCCTAGCTGCTTGTTAGCTGAACTCTTCAATAAAAGTTGCATTTTTTTTTTGCTACTTTCGAGCAGTGTCCTCTTCTGACCTACATATGTTAGTGTTACCAATGCGAAACTTTTATTTTTCTCTCTCCATGGCAACCCAAGAAGGAAAGGTGCGCCTGATCGAAAGGCAGATTGACGCTGTCTTCATGCAAGCCCCACACGGTTCGCTCTAAAGCTCGGATCAGGCCAGAGTTAAGGGAAGCTGTCGAGCCTAAAAATAACCGTTCGCCCTTTTAAGACGACTTTATGCCTGGCCACGTATTCGAGCGCAAACAAGCAGTTTTGTCTTAGCGGTGGA